>NC_137262.1:33465834-34665834 GCF_053477335.1 Acartia tonsa | reverse complement strand
ATCGGCTATTGTCTTTTCCCTTTAGATCCCTGTGCATGAATCATAGTATGGATAAATTGGGTCAGGGCCACTAAATCTGAAAGAAAGAATGTTTAAAGAAATTTCACAATATGTTGAATTTTGAAAAGGAGCGGAGAAAATAGGAAATATGTTTGTTTTATTCAACTCATACATATGCATTTTAGTTTGGTATTAGATATATTAGTTCTAGAGTAAAATTAAAATATTTCACTTTTTATCTCTTAGAATTATTTTCAAGGATGGGGAAAGAGAAAAAAATATAAAGGGAAAAGAAAGATTGAGATAAGAAAAAAAAGAATAAAAAGGTAATAGAGAAAAAAAGGAACCATGAGAATAAATTGGAATGGGAGATCAAAATATATAAGGTCCTCTTACTTACTAACGAAAATATAATTTGTATAGTAATTTTCATCTAGAAGCTTGCACAGCGATTAACCATGGGGGTGTGAATCAATTTGGGGTTGAAACAGGGCGAGGACAGGCCATTCAAACTAACCATAAGGGTGTTTTGACACCCCCAGTACACCACCTTTTTCTTGCCAATAAATAAATAATAAAAAAAACATAATTAAAGCCACTCTAGATCTAACTCTTTTCTTGTTCTTTGTTTGTGTATTTCTCTGAATATGGACAATTGACCTAGTTTCGTGGCTGCCGAATTTTAAACTTTTGTTGAATAATTTTGAAGACATGGTTACCAACTTCAATTAAAAATAATTAATTTTTTTCAAGGGTGCTCAATATAATTATTAGTTAGAAAGTTTTAGCACTGCGAGTTTGCACAATACATTCAAGATTTGATGAAAGAAAACCAAGCAATTGCAGACCTATTTCTAAAAACCTTGGGGACCAGTGTAGTTTACAGTATAATATCCCATCCTTCACTGACTATAATACTAAAGTATGATAATGATCAATATTGAAATTATAAACCTAAAACATTTTTTAATATGCATTGTAAATTTGAAACACAGTACTTTTTATGGTTTTGCGGTAAATAAATATTGTTCAGGTTGACAGGAAGTTTACTTTTAAACACCTTCACCAAAAAGGATATGCTGTGTACCTATAAAAACACAGTGCGGGTTCCAAAGTTTTAATAAAAAAGGAAGTATAACATTATACTAAGAAGCAAGAAAAATGGGTAATGTGTACAACAATTATTACCCCATTAAATTACATATTTTAGGAGGGCGTCGCGCGTTTCTTGAAAAAACACCCATTTTTTTCGCAAGCAGTATTGTTGTATTAATTTTGAACATAAATAGGAAATCTTGTTTCTTCTTTCTTATAAGGCGGATCTGAATTAAAACAATTTAAATTGGATTCTATAGTTCTTTCATAATTACATAATAACATCACGTTTTCTCTTAGTAGAGAGGTAACTTTAATGTTACAGCTATTAATCATATGAACCACTTTTCATTTCACCATCCAGTGTGAGAAGTTACATGATTCTTACACAGAATCTCACACATACACACACACTTACGCCCACACATATGTTTTGTAACACACACACACATTTATATATCCTGGTTAGAAAAGAATTTGGCTATGTCCTTAAATGTTAAATGGAAATTTTTAGGCCACTCTAAAAACACTTTTTAAACGAAAAAACTCTAGAAGATGGGGTACATCATCATCTATGCTTGTATCAACTTTGTCTGGAAATTCTAAATGTACATGGATATAAGTTGCACGGGTTTTGGGCCAAAGCAGTTGTCTACTCTATAATTTGAGTTGTGCATCTGACATAGCAGCAGTAAAAAACATTGTTGGGCCGAGATTACAAAAATTTTAAACATTTTCAATATTATAATTACAAAGCGTGTAGTTTTGGGTTTAACCAAACCCATTGCCAAAAACATTCTTTCCCCAAAAATTGTTTAAAAGTCAAAATAAATTTGGGGGAGGGGACGGGTTTGTATTTAGATCGACATATTCTGAATGGGAAAATGAGAAATACTTTTAGCTATTGGGTATTGTATATGTAATATGTATGGGAGATCCTTACTGCCTAAAATACCAATGTTATGTCAATCATTGATTCACAAGCTATTTGATACGACAGAGGGCCACATTTTTGTGTTACTACATCCTTATATTGCTTTAATTAAATACTAGCGGCTCTGCCTTTAGCATCTAGGGCCTTTATATTAAAACGGACAGAGAGGGGCTTTTAAAAAGCCTAAAACTATCTAAGGACATATGTACAGCTCAAGAATATGAAATCCAATCGGTTTAATAGTTATTGAGATCTTGAGCTTCAAATAAAATAAACCCTACTACTTTATATAACAGAATGTGGTTCTCAAAAGCTTATATATATTTAAGAAATTATTGAAGATTATTGAAATAAGAAGGATGACAACATCCATAAGTAGCTTAGTTTATTATGTATTTCGAGAAATCTTCGCATTAAATATCAAAAGCCTCTATTCTATAATGGCATGCTAAAGCAATCTATGTATGCAATTATAGAAATTTGGACAGAGTCTGCCTAGTGTCTTCCCCAATTTTTATTCCCTCGTGGTTTCCACTTCCCTGGCAAAATCCTGTACACATAACTGGTTGAAGGTTATCCAAAATATTTCATCATCTTTCAACCAATCAAGACAAAATTCCATCAAATTTTTTTTTAACAAAATGTACTTTGGGTTAATAGCACATGCATGTCAATGTCAATAGTGGATGTAAAATATACTTGGTTATTATGACATGGGAAAAATTGTCGTCAAAATAGTTAGCTAACATGGAACTCATTTATTAATCAATTCGTTCATCCACGTTCATCCAATAGGAATCAGCACCTTATTTATAATTTTGTTTTATTTTGTAATCTATTTTTGAATAAATATTTTTTGATTAAAATTTACATATGTATTGTATCTTAAAATCAATTTTATATAATCTCCTTAATATGGATTAAGCCATAAAGATTAGAGTAATATCTTCTCTTAAGGAAAATTTGTAATAAGATATCAAATAAATTTAATCTACTTTCCTATATTTTTGATTTTGGAAAGTTTATATCGACACACTAGAATTAAAATTTTGTAAAAAAATCTTTAAAATTAAGATGGTACAAAAACTTTTAAAACAGGTCTTTTTGCAGATTTTAAAAACTTTGCAGTGCTTGTACTGTCACATTTTTTGCATTACAGAAAATGATATTTTACATGGGTCATTTTTTCTTTGCATAAATCAACCATATTTTTGCTGGGGGCCAAAATTTAAACAAAATTTTTCTAGGACGGGACAATGTACTATACATAATACTTGCCTCTTTAATAAAAGACAATTATTTAAAGGTGTCGTTATTTTCTATCAGTCCATTATCTTTTAAACTTTTTACATCATTTATTTTTATGACTTCTGAACAATTGCCCTATAATTCACTTTTTCCGTCAGCCCCTTGAAATATTTTTGTGCATCGCTACTGTTGATAGATGATAGATGTTTATCTGAACTTGTTAATAAAAATAGTTTTAAATCTTTACTTTTATCAGACTTTTTAATAAAAATATTGGCAGAAGAAATCGCTTGATAAACATGTTTAAATTTGCAATTAACCCTTGCAAAAAGTTTAATTATTTAATTTGCAAATTTAATTATATTATCAACAAAGGTTTTTTTTACACTTTTAATTAGTCTTGGCGGACACTCTAAGCCGCAGCCACAGCTAATTACAACCGCAACAGGTTGAGTTGAAGTGGCCGACCCCTTTTTTAGTATATAATTGAAACAAAACGTAGGATATAATGCAACAACAGATATTTTATTATTCTAATACTAATGTCTGCCAAAAAATGTAACCACATAATCACAAGCTTATGGTCTATATTTTTTGATGAATGAAAAACAGCACACACAAATAATATACTGGAGTAAATCTTTTAGACTAAGCAAAGTTAGCTTTTAGAATAATTATTTCTCGCATCGTATCATAAACAGCTTTCCGCAGATATAGAATGTACAATTATTTTTCGTATGGATAAGAACCGGTTCTAATCCACCGGATTCGAATACATACGAAAAGATAATTTATAGCCCCTTTCTTCATAGATTCAACAAAATATGAAATAATGTCTTGGCCACTGAAAAGAAAGACATGTACAGTTGATAGCCAAGGAAACAGTAAAAGGACAATGGATGGTCAAGCTTGCATCTGGTATTTGATTGTACTACTTTTTTTACATTTACAAGATTTGGTGTTTTACACAAAGTGCCTGCTACGCACTGAATATCAAACCCATTTCGTATATTTTATATAGATTGAAAACATGGTAGGGGTATTTTTCCTCCATGCTTAACCCTGCAGAGCCCTAATCCTGCGGGACTACCCAGCACCTTATGGGGCGATTCTTCGTATTTTTCACAGCTTTTCTCCTATTTCTAGCCCCTGCGGGGGGCTCTAACCCTGTGGGGCCAATTACCTAACCATGTGGGGCAATCACCTAACCCAATATAACCTAACCTAACCTAAAATAATCTATAAAAAGCCATTTTAAAAATACGACGAATCGCCCCTTATAGGGCGATGTTACGAAAGGGACTATTCCCCCAAAAACTACTGATAACCCACCCCATTATTTTCAGATCTGAGGAGTGATATCAGTGTTCTACAGGGTAATTTGTGTGAAAGCACCCAAGATTTTTGCTCAAAATGCTAAAAAGAAATCCAAAACTTTGATGACTTTAAAATAAACTCTGATATCCTAATAAATAAAATAATTAACCTTTGCCCCTCCCCCCAAATCCAATGCACCGGATGTCAAGGATGCATTGGGAAGTGGATGTTCTTGGGGAGTTAGGGCGGCCCCCCAATATTTTATTTTCACGGCCACTTATTTCACATTCCACGGATCTGAAGGGATAGGACGATGGACAATAAACTGATGTACATCCTCAATGAAGAAAAAACATTCTGTGGTTTAAGATAATGGTTAAAAATCGCTAGTTTTAACTAATTAATTAAGATTTAATAAAAAGTACCCAAAGTGTTAAGCCAGCGAATGAGAGAGATTGTTTATAACTTTTTGATAATCTACAAGTTCCCTTCCTCCCTGACACAAGCTCAATTCAGACTTTAAAAACCCATCAAAAGGACAATCCGAATGATTGTTTTCTTCCACTTTTTACAAAAGTATGTAGAAGTTTTTTAAAAGCGTATCATTCTATAAGTATCTGCTTCCCTTACTGACTCACTAACTCAATGACTCACTCCTTCTAAAGAAATATTGTATACTGCTAAAAGTGTACATACTACTAAAGTGAATAAAGGTCCATTTTTGTTATATTCCCTTTTATGGTAGTGACAGAATAATTGTACTATTTTGTACTTTTTTGTGGATGATACACTAAAGGCTTTCACCCCTATTTCTTATTCATCAAATATCCCAGGAGGGAGAGAACAATGAGAATTAGATAAAAAAAGCTACAAGCTATCTTTAGGTATTTTGCCAATTGTAAAATTTAACCTGTTAAAATATGTAACTATTAGACATTCCTTTGGAATGAAAATAAATCAATGGCATTGCAATGATGAATGAAAAACATTAAGAAGGTTAATGCTTTTATTTTCCAATCAATCTATATTCAAAACTTATCTCAACACCCATTTATAGCAGGTAGGGATGGGACATTGGGCTGTTTATAACACTAGTCCCCAAAGTCTTTTAATAAGTTTTTTTTATTTGTTGGCTTATTAGGGGACTTAATTCAATTTGGAATGGTTGGTTAATTTAGTTGAGTGTCCACACGTTTCAACCTCTAATTGTAATCTACAGAATGGTTAATTATGTATATCATCAATGGGGTGTATCAATTTATCGGCCATTGTCTTATTCCCCTAGATCCTTGCATATAAAGTCAATTATAGATAGATAGACATTCAGAAAAATATTTGATTGTGAGAAATAGTATAAAAAATATTTTGATTAATCAATTTTGAGTATAAGGAACAGACTGCCTCCCTTCATTTTTCAAAGACATCTTTTGTCTGCTTCTAAATTATTTTCTGCTACTTGCCTGTGTAATATAAGCGATACCATTGGTTGATTTTCAATGACCCAATAGAATGGTTGCACAAGACAGTTGCGATGGAGAGATACAGTTATTTAACCCTTTCTCCCTCTAGTGTGTTTACTCTAATGTATATGGTATGTAAGTAATGTAATAATGATAATATATGTATATTTATTGTATAGTTCTTTTAACAGCTGTCCGCGGATAGAATTATGTTTTCATACTTGTATCTTAATACAACTCAATTCAAAATATTATCCTATTATATAAAGTATATATTTTTTTCTGTAGGTTCTAAAGGATCTCGCTAACCACTGAACCGATATGAACCTTTATAGTAATGCATCTTACAGGTCGTAAGATAGTTTTGTGCTATTTTATTTTTTAAATGAGTCTGGGTATGGTTTTAGGCTATTTTTCTGCCCTTCCATGTCCTTTCATATATAGAGCCCCAAGATGCTAGGGGAGCAGTCGCTAGTTTCTTATAAACGACGGTAATTATTATTTCTTAGAAAAAAATAAGAACTATAAGGTTTCTTTTTCTACGTGATTTTTTAATCACTCCTTTTCATCAATTTTGTTTTCACTATAATCCTTTTATTTAGAATTTGAAAATTGATATATAATATTACATTTTTTGCTTTCAAAGGTTAGTAACTTAAAGTTAATATTCATTAATATTTACATTATTATCTTCTCGATGAGGAAAATCCTGTTCTGAGCCATACTGAAAAATTATGTATCGTATTATAGCCAGTTTTCTACAAATATGAAAATAAAAATCTTAATAATAATACCAGTTTTGTTAGACCGAGCCTTCGACCCGGATCCAACGAATTTTATCTTTTTAATATCAGCAGAAAGCTGTCTATAGGATGCGATAAATAACTATTCATCTAAGATGTGTATTGTCAGAATTTTCTTGTGAAGATTCTCATGGCCAAAAGGCATCTTTTCTATATAAATCACTATACGAAGTTCGTCTATTTTGTTTTTAGTTTCTAAAAGGCATATTTTTTTGTATTAACTAATTGTCTTGTCTTAACCTCTTTTCGAGGAAGCTTTGTGTTTATCAAGTTCAAAATTAATTCCTTATCATTAATCCTAAAACTAAGCGCAAATGTCGTCTTTTTTGACTTTCCCTTCATAATGTGACGCAGCATGGATTGTTTATATGCGCCCACGTTTTTCACTTTTGAATGAGATATGAGAGTGTGAAGATTTCGGAGAACAAAATTGGGCCTATCATTGGTCTCATAGTGTGTGAACGACCCTAGTATACCAGGGATTTGAAACCATAAGAGCTTCAGGTAGAATTTGTTAATTTTATTAGGAAGAATGGTGTATAGGACGATTATATGTAGTTTTAAAAAGGCTTTAGCCAGCTAAGCATGAAACTTAATTATGATTAATATATGTTTTAGTAATTTTTATGTGCCTTATTGTTGCATTTAACAATGATTTATTAAACCAAATAATTTTCCTTTAAAGCCAAAGTTTCCAAAGATTTTTTACCGTAGAGAAAAATGATTTTTAAAAAAAGCAAATAAGATTACGTGGTTATAAATAACTGGAATTATGAACTAATTGATATTGTAATTTCAGGTCTTTGAAATAATTTCATCAATAAATCTATATTCAAACCTGCTGTTGAAACTTGATGGTTCCTGGTATTGGGGGTTTGTATGTTCGCCAACTGATCTCGTGAACTTCCCGCTAATTCGGAAGTCAAGCTCAACCAAAGTGTCATGGTTGAGACAATTTCAAAGTATCTGATGAATAGGCGTTAGCATTCATCAAGAGATCAATAGCATCTAGATTATTGATGCAAAAAAGAAAGAGCTGCACAAGCAATTTCAAATGAATGGAGTTTGAAGGAGCTGCACAAGCGAAATTCAAATAACCTGATGGTTGAAGGCGCTGCACAAGCAATTTCAAATGGTTCTGAAGAATAGGCATTAGCATTCTTCAAAGAATCTGAAGAATAGGCGTTAGCATTCTTCAATAAATCAATAGCATATAGTGTATTGATGAAAAAAAACATTGACAATTTTTCTGTGAAATAATTACCTTGTCTCAACCATGACACTTTGGTTGAGCTTGGACTTCCGAATTAGCGGGAAGTTCACGAGATCAGTTGGCGAACATACAAAACCCCCAATACCAGGAACCATCAAGTTTCAACAGCAGGTTTGAATATAGATTTATTGATGAAATTATTTCAAAGACCTGAAATTACAAGATCAATTAATAAACAGAATAAAATATTATTCGTTATCTTAAAACTTTGAGCACTAAAAAAAATCTTTTTCTTTTCTTATGGTTAAAGAATCTTTGGAAACTTTGGCTTTAAAGGAAAATTATTTGGTTTAATAAATCATTGTTAAATGCAACAATAAGGCACATAAAAATTACTAAAACATATATTAATCATAATTAAGTTTCATGCTTAGCTGGCTAAAGCCTTTTTTTAAAACTACATATAATCGTCCTATACACCATACTTCTTAATCAAATTAACAAATTCTACCTGAAGCTCTTATGGTTTCAAATCCCTGATATACTAGGGTAGTTCACACTCAATGAGACCAATGATAGGCCCAATTTTGTTCTCCGAAATCTTCACACACACATGTCTCATTCAAAAGTGAAACGTGGGCGCATATAAACAATCCATGCTGCGTCACTTTATGAAGGAAAAGTCAAAAAAGACGACATTTGCGCTTAATTCTAGGATTAATGATAAGGAATTAATTTTGCACTTGATAAACACAAAGCTTCCTCGAAAAGAGGTTAAGACACACCCCCCGTTTGAAAGTCAAATTAACTTCCTTAACGAGATTCAAGGTTTTTTTGCGCTGAGCATTAGCAACATTTCTCACTAAACTCAACTCACCATAATCACATGAGAATGGCCACATCCCGAAAACGTGACAATTTTGCTCCTAACTAAATGAAACCCCGTGAAATGCATACACAATATTATACTCCTCACTTAGGACTCATAAAACCTCACATTTTAGGATAGAAGGATGGGGATTGGTTTGTACCATACAACATTCCATGCACATGACAATCACAAGATCACATACACAAATCCTAAAACGGATAATCCTATTAATCATGATGTTGTAAATATAACAACTTATACTAAATAATAATCATTTCATAATCAATAGGTAATAAATCATTATTAATAAATCAATAAGTACCTACGAAATCAGGTCGAAATGTAAACAATAATGGTAAAATAAAACGAAATAAATCTTAGACAAGAAAATTAAGATTTATAGGTACTTAAAACTAAATTGGTTAAGCATCAAAAAGAGTAGTAAGAAAAAATTTTTCAAAATCCTTGGGCAGAAAGTTTTTCAAACTTAATGAATAAGAACTGTAATATCTCAATCAACAATAAAACTTTTTAATACTTAAAGAATAGCAAAATAATAATATCTTCGTTAGAATTTTCATTGAAATTATAAAAAAATACCAATTTTTCTTTGTAAAAAAATATGAGACTTTAAATATGAATTTTCAATCATTCCTTGATCTGAATAGAAATGTTTACTTGATTGAAATTCATATATAATTTTTAAAAAATCTGCTAAAAAAAATCTTGATTTTTTCTCTTAGAATAAATATCGAATCACGCAACCTCGACACATTTATTCATTTTTGGTAAACTTTTCAGGTAAGTTTTATAATGAATTGTACTTTTGAAAAGAAATTAAACTCAATAAAATTAAATTTGAGCATATGAAATAGAGTAAAATTTAATCGCATTTCATTTGATTCTTATTTTAGGCATAAAAATAGGCATCTGAAAAATGTGGCTTTTTTTACTAAAAAAAATCTCAATTTCCATAAAATAAGAATCAATTATTATCATAATTTTTAATAACCGCTTTTATTTTAATATCTGCGATAAAAATGAAGGAAAGGTTAATTTAAAATATGCATAGTTTATCTTAAATTAATTCTGTGATATTCATATAAATAATAATCAATATTTTAATAATATCATACATCATGCTCATTATTATAAATGCTTATCTCATAGAAAATAGAGTTTACATTTTTAAACATGAACGAAAATATATGTACCTAGGAAATAATTGCTATAAAATACTTTCTCAAGGTTTAAAATTTGTCTGAAGTCGCTAGGTACATATATTACTACGAATCTCTGCTCTCGGAATGAAGAAAAATCTTTATGCGTGGATTATTAGGAATCCTTGCCTCCGGAGTGAAAGAAAAACCTTTATTTGCTTACAAATTAAAACAAATATCTTGATTTTTTGCGATAATCTTTTTAAAATAATAATAAGAAATATTTTAAACATTATCATAATAATTTTACATGTTGTGTTCTTTACTTTAATGCATTATCTCATATGAGAATCTGAGAAATAACATTTTTTAAGCAAACGTGAACCATGAAAAAAATACCTCGAAAAATAATTTTAAAAAATCTATTTTTCTCAATCTAAAAAAAAACTGCAAAAATCATTTGGTAGTTAATACACACAAACTTTTGCTTTTCAAAATCATACTTAAAGAAACCAAAATCTTTTAAATCTGCTTTAAAAGTCTAAACAATTTTTTAGAATTTTTGTGCTTAAATATGAATAATAAAATTAGTTGAATAATGAATACTTATTCTTTGCAGAACCTTTTTAGGTTCCCTTCACAAGCTTAATATAACTTGTAATATTTTTTCTTTAAAGATCATTTTCACATAAATAGTTTATGTCATAGATTAGATATGTGTGGTTTGAAATTTTTCAATGACTTTCTGGCGGCAACACCCGCCATATTTCCACCCGCCATTTGCAGGCCTCTTACCCTTTGTCGGGCGGCAAGGTTGGCAGCAGCCAAGTCGATTCTTGATTCATGACAGCACCAGGGCAAGTAATAAAAGTGTGACTGTCATAAAATTTAGAATCATCTACCGGTTTTTGTCCGGCCGGAACCGAAACTCCCGTCGGCTCTTGTCCGGCCAGAACCGAATTTCCTATTGGCTCTTGCCCAGCTGGAACCGAAACTCCCGTCGGCTCTTGTCCAGCTGGAACCAAAACTCTGATCGGCTCTTGTCCAGCCGGAACCGAAACTCCCGTCGGCTCTTGTCCGGCTGGAACCGAATCATTCAGCGGCTCAATACCCGCCGTAACAATATCCTCAACGGCTACAGTAACGTTACCAATATCATCAGGAATGACTGCAGCACAACTAACATCATTATCAATAGCAGCTACGGCAGACCCAACCGGCTCATTATCAACAGCTACGGCAGTACCAACCGGCTCATTATCAACAGCTACGGCAGTACCAACCGGCTCATTATCAACAGCTACGGCAGTACTAACCGGCTCATTATCAACAGCTACGGCAGTACCAACCGGTTCATTATCCACCGCTACGGCAGCTTTATATGCAGATTTCTGCTGACCAGCTCCATAGTCAGCACTTGTACAGATAAAACCACTACCAAAAATGGTTCGCCACAACATAGACTGGCCCACTTTCTGGTAGGTTGATGGAAACACGTCAGGATGTGTATTTCCAATGATGATATCTAAGCCTCCACTAATATATGTAAATCTTTCTGGCGGCATCTTATATATTTTGGCGGCGGTTTCCGGATGGACCGAGCGCATCTCGTTGCCACCTCCGAGGTTAGGCATAACAGCTGCCTCAAATTCTCTCAAGTTACCATCCCTGTCCTTCAGATAGAACACCACACTGCGGCAGGATGATTCACTACCGTCAGCAACAGAAATGTTTGTATATCTGCCGGTAGATTTCAGCTTCAACTTGTGGGACATCTTCTCAGATATAAGTGGTAGACTCGAACCCGAATCAAACATGACGGCGGCATGGCAGGCGCCGCCGCCAGGTGCTACAACTGGAACTATTTGCAGCAGGAAGGTACATGTGCTAGGCTCAGAACTTAATTTGTAGACTGTATTCACACTAGCGCTAGCCTCATGCAACATACGACTATGATAACCGTCGCAATTATTGGTGCCACAGACACCAAGCTTATCCGATTTATTACAATTGTCAGCAGCATGACCCTCACACAGGCAGAGTTCACACAATTTATTCTGCTGGACAACTTTTTTTCGGTCAACAACATCCATCTTCTTAAATGTGGGACAACGGAAAATAGGATGTTTATCCTCGCAATTTTCAACAGGACATGCACTGTTCCACTTGGAAGCCTTGTCCTTTCCAGCCTTTCCATTCTCATTGTCACTGCGGCCAGACACTTGCGCGGCGGCAGCTCTATCACGATTTCTCTTGCCGGCGCCATTGTCATAGGACATATCACCGGCCAACATGGCACCCCTGGTCCTCTCCAGCAGTTCTACAATCTTCTGGATGTTTGGTTGGTTCATGCTACCTAGCTCCATCATAATTTTGTCTCTCAAATTTTCAGGGCACTTGTCTTTAAAAATATGAATAAGAGTTAGGTGATTGTAATCCTTAGCTGCAGAACCAACGATGGCTTCTACCTCCTGCATCATGCTCTTGAAGGTAGCAATTGCGCTAACCACGTCCACAGGTTTATCCACAGGTTTCATCTTGTTCAACTTAGTTAAAATCCTCATGAACCGGCGAGTGTTTGATAAAAACATCTGATCAAGAAACGCCCATTGTTCATTATGATCTCTAATCGCTGACACTTGCTTGCGTAGTTCCGGGTTGGTTATCACCTTCTCCATACACAACATCAGACTTAACCTCTGGTCAGCAAATCCATAACCAGAGCACAGATCTTTAAAGACCTGTTTAAAGTTTGGGTAATCCGTGTCAGTACCGTCGAACGACGGCAACAAACTGTTGTCCCAGCGCCCATACTGCGGGTTGGAACTCCGAATGTCCACGGCAGACATACTTCTGGAGAGAATGGCAGGTGTCCCACTCTCATCCAAGTTAGATGAACGACGTTCCATCTCTCTAAGCCTTCGGTACATATCACGTACTTCTTGGCGCAACTCCATGGAAATTTTAAGCACTCCCATGTCCATCTTCACCTTCTCAATGACGTCGAGGTTCCTGGCGACAGTGCTTGACCTCGCGTCGTCTGAATCATTGTCAAGCCAGTACAGAATTTTTGTACACTGCTCCAACGACGCATAAACTTTATCTGCAACAGTTTTCTGCTCACTAGCTTCATCCAAATCACGCTTGAACTCGCGCAGCTCACTAGTATCCACGGCAGGTTTTAGACTTTTTATTAGGTCAGATTGGTCCTTGACCTCACTAAAAATGTCACGAATTGATTTTAAATTCACATTTTCACATGAACTAAAACTTTGGCAGGCTTTTAGATTTTCATAAAACACTTTTATCTGTTCGTCAAACACCTCTAGCCTTTCATTGCCAATAGCGATAGCTCGCTCAATTTTCTGCTTTTTAGTGAGCACCATATTGATTCACTAGGTAATTATTTCACAGAAAAATTGTCAATGTTTTTTTTGCATCAATATACTATATGCTATTGATTTATTGAAGAATGCTAACGCCTATTCTTCAGATTCTTTGAAGAATGCTAATGCCTATTCTTCAGAACCATTTGAAATTGCTTGTGCAGCGCCTTCAACCATCATTCATTTGAAATTGCTTGTGCAGCTCTTTCTTTTTTGCATCAATAATCTAGATGCTATTGATCTCTTGATGAATGCTAACGCCTATTCATCAGATACTTTGAAATTGTCTCAACCATGACACTTTGGTTGAGCTTGGACTTCCGAATTAGCGGGAAGTTCACGAGATCAGTTGGCGAACATACAAAACCCCCAATACCAGGAACCATCAAGTTTCAACAGCAGGTTTGAATATAGATTTATTGATGAAATTATTTCAAAGACCTGAAATTACAAGATCAATTAATAAACAGAATAAAATATTATTCGTTATCTTAAAACTTTGAGCACTAAAAAAAATCTTTTTCTTTTCTTATGGTTAAAGAATCTTTGGAAACTTTGGCTTTAAAGGAAAATTATTTGGTTTAATAAATCATTGTTAAATGCAACAATAAGGCACATAAAAATTACTAAAACATATATTAATCATAATTAAGTTTCATGCTTAGCTGGCTAAAGCCTTTTTTTAAAACTACATATAATCGTCCTATACACCATACTTCTTAATCAAATTAACAAATTCTACCTGAAGCTCTTATGGTTTCAAATCCCTGATATACTAGGGTAGTTCACACTCAATGAGACCAATGATAGGCCCAATTTTGTTCTCCGAAATCTTCACACACACATGTCTCATTCAAAAGTGAAACGTGGGCGCATATAAACAATCCATGCTGCGTCACTTTATGAAGGAAAAGTCAAAAAAGACGACATTTGCGCTTAATTCTAGGATTAATGATAAGGAATTAATTTTGCACTTGATAAACACAAAGCTTCCTCGAAAAGAGGTTAAGACATACCTAGTGAATCAATATGGTGCTCACTAAAAAGCAGAAAATTGAGCGAGCTATCGCTATTGGCAATGAAAGGCTAGAGGTGTTTGACGAACAGATAAAAGTGTTTTATGAAAATCTAAAAGCCTGCCAAAGTTTTAGTTCATGTGAAAATGTGAATTTAAAATCAATTCGTGACATTTTTAGTGAGGTCAAGGACCAATCTGACCTAATAAAAAGTCTAAAACCTGCCGTGGATACTAGTGAGCTGCGCGAGTTCAAGCGTGATTTGGATGAAGCTAGTGAGCAGAAAACTGTTGCAGATAAAGTTTATGCGTCGTTGGAGCAGTGTACAAAAATTCTGTACTGGCTTGACAATGATTCAGACGACGCGAGGTCAAGCACTGTCGCCAGGAACCTCGACGTCATTGAGAAGGTGAAGATGGACATGGGAGTGCTTAAAATTTCCATGGAGTTGCGCCAAGAAGTACGTGATATGTACCGAAGGCTTAGAGAGATGGAACGTCGTTCATCTAATTTGGATGAGAGTGGGACACCTGCCATTCTCTCCAGAAGTATGTCTGCCGTGGATATTCGGAGTTCCAACCCGCAGTATGGGCGCTGGGACAACAGTTTGTTGCCGTCGTTCGACGGTACTGACACGGATTACCCAAACTTTAAACAGGTCTTTAAGGATCTATGCTCTGGTTATGGATTTGCTGACCAGAGGTTAAGTCTGATGTTGTGTATGGAGAAGGTGATAACCAACCCGGAACTACGCAAGCAAGTGTCAGCGATTAGAGATCATAATGAACAATGGGCGTTTCTTGATCAGATGTTTTTATCAAACACTCGCCGGTTCATGAGGATTTTAACTAAGTTGAACAAGATGAAACCTGTGGATAAACCTGTGGACGTGGTTAGCGCAATTGCTACCTTCAAGAGCATGATGCAGGAGGTAGAAGCCATCGTTGGTTCTGCAGCTAAGGATTACAATCACCTAACTCTTATTCATATTTTTAAAGACAAGTGCCCTGAAAATTTGAGAGACAAAATTATGATGGAGCTAGGTAGCATGAACCAACCAAACATCCAGAAGATTGTAGAACTGCTGGAGAGGACCAGGGGTGCCATGTTGGCCGGTGATATGTCCTATGACACTAACGCCGGCAAGAGAAATCGTGACAGAGCTGCCGCCGCGCAAGTGTCTGGCCGCAGTGACAATGAGAATGGATGGGCTGGAAAGGACAAAACTTCCAAGTGGAATAGTGCATGTCCTATTAAAAGTTGCGAGGATAAACATCCTATTTTCCGTTGTCCCACATTTAAGAAGATGGATGTTGTTGACCGAAAAAAAGTTGTCCAGCAGAATAAATTGTGTGAACTCTGCCTGTGTGAGGGTCATGCTGCTGACAATTGTAATAAATCGGATAAGCTTGGTGTCTGTGGCACCAATAATTGCGACGGCTATCATAGTCGTATGTTGCATGAGGCTAGTGCTAGTGTGAATACAGTCTACAAATCAAGTTCTGAGCCTAGCACATGTACCTTCCTGCTGCAAATAGTTCCAGTTGTAGCACCTGGCGGCGGCGCCTGCCATGCCGCCGTCATGTTTGATTCGGGTTCGAGTCTACCACTTATATCTGAGAAGATGTCCCACAAGTTGAAGCTGAAATCTACCGGCAGATATACAAACATTTCTGTTGCTGACGGTAGTGAATCATCCTGCCGCAATGTGGTGTTCTATCTGAAGGACAGGGATGGTAACTTGAGAGAATTTGAGGCAGCTGTTATGCCTAACCTCGGAGGTGGCAACGAGATGCGCTCGGTCCATCCGGAAACCGCCGCCGAAATATTTAAGATGCCCCCAGAAAGATTTACATATATTAGTGGAGGCTTAGATATCATCATTGGAAATACACATCCTGACGTGTTTCCATCAACCTACCAGAAAGTGGGCCAGTCTATGTTGTGGCGAACCATTTTTGGTAGTGGTTTTATCTGTACAAGTGCTGACTATGGAGCTGGTCAGCAGAAATCTGCATATAAAGCTGCCGTAGCTGTTGATAAGAGTGCGTGGCCGGTTGGTTCTGCCGTAGCTGTTGATAATGAGCCGGTTGGGTCTGCCGTAGCTGCTATTATTGAACCTGTTAGTTCTGCTTGTAACGCTGCTGATGAACCTTTTGGTTCTGCTAGTGCCGCAGCCGTTGACAACATGGCTACGGTGGGTGTTGCCGTGGCTAATATTGATAATGATGTTAGTTGTGCTGCAGTTATTCCTGATGATATTGGTAACGATACTGTAGCCGTTGAGAATATTGTTACGGCGGGTATTGAGCCGCTGAATGATTCGGTTCCAGCCGGACAAGAGCCGACGGGAGTTTCGGTTCCGGCTGGACAAGAGCCGATCAGAGTTTTGGTTCCAGCTAGACAAGAGCCGACGGGAGTTTCGGTTCCAGCTGGGCAAGAGCCAATAAGAAATTCGGTTCTGGCCGGACAAGAGCCGACGGGAGTTTCGGTTCCGGCCGGACAAAAGCCGGTAGATGATTCTAAATTTTATGACAGTCACACTTTTATTACTTGCCCTGGTGCTGTCATGAATCAAGAATCGACTTGGCTGCTGCCAACCTTGCCGCCCGACACAGGGTAAGAGGCCTGCAAATGGCGGGTGGAAATATGGCGGGTGTTGCCGCCAGAAAGTCATTGAAAAATTTCAAACCACACATATCTAATCTACAACATAAACTATTTATGTGAAAATGATCTTTAAAGAAAAAATATTACAAGTTATATATTAAGCTTGTGAAGGGAACCTAAAAAGGTTCTGCAAAGAATAAGTATTCATTATTCAACTAATTTTATTGTTCATATTTAAGCACAAAAATTCTACAAAATTGTTTAGACTTTTAAAGCAGATTTAAAAGATTTTGTTTCTTTAAGTATGATTTTGAAAAGCAAAAGTTTGTGTGTATCAACTACCAAATGATTTTTGCAGATTTTTTAGATTGAGAAAAATAGATTTTTTAAAATTATTTTTCGAGGTATTTTTTTCATGGTTCACGTTTGCTAAAAAAAAAAAAATGTTATTCTCAGATTCTCATATGAGATAATGCATTAAAGTAAAGAACACAACATGTAAAATTAGTATGATAATGTTTAAAATATTTCTGATTATTATTTTAAAAAGATTATCGCAAAAAATCAAGATATTTGTTTTATTTTGTAAGCAATCAAAGATTTCTTTCATTCCGGAGGCAGAGATTCTTAACAATTCATGTACAAAATTTTTCTTTCACTCCGGGAGCTGGGATTCCTATTAATCCACGCGTTAAGATTTTTTTCTTCATTCCGAGAGCAGAGATTCGTAGTAATATACGTACCTAGCGATTTCGGACAATTTTAAGCCTTGAGAAAGTATTTATAGCAATTATTTTCCTAGGTACATATATTTTCGTTCATGTTTAAAAATGTAGACTCTATTTTCTATTAAGCATTTATAATAATGAACACGATGTATGATATTATTAGAATATTGATTATTATTTATATGAATATCACAGAGTTAATTTAAGATAAACTATGCATATTTTAAATTAACCTTTCCTTCATTTTTATCGCAGATATTAAAATAAAAGCGGTTAAAAAAAATTTTGATTGATAATTGATTCTTATTTTATGGAAATTGAGATTTTTTTTAGTAAAAAGCCACATTTTTCATATGCCTATTTTTATGCCTAAAATAAGAATCAAATGAAATGCGATTAAGTTTTATTCTATTTCATATGCTCAAATTTAATTTTATTGAGTTTAAATTCTTTTTAAAAGTACAATTCATTATAAAACTTACCTGAAAAGTTTACCAAAAAGGAATAAATGTGTCGAGGTTGCGTGATTCGATATTTATTCTAAGAGAAAAATCAAGTATTTTTTTAGCAGATTTTTTTAACATTATATATGAATTTCAATCAAGTAAACATTTTTATTCAGATCAAGGAATGATTGAAAATTCATATTAAAGTCTCATATTTTTTTACAAAGAAAAATTGGTATTTTTCTTATAATCTCAATGAAAATTCTAACGAAGATATTATTATTTTGCTATTCTTTAAGTATTAAAAAGTTTTATTGTTGATTAAGATATTACAGTTCTTATTCATTAGGTTTGAAAAACTTTCTGCCCAAGGATTTTGAAAAATTTTTTCTTACTACTCTTTTTGATGCTTAACAAATTTAGTTTTAAGTACCTATAAATCTTAATTTTCTTGTCTAAGATTTATTTTGTTTTATTTTACCATTATTGTTTACATTTACATTTCAACCTGATTTCGTAGGTACTTATTGATTTATTAATAATGATTTATTACCTATTGATTATGAAATGATTATTATTTAGTATAGTTGTTATATTTACAACATCATGATTAATAGGATTATCCATTTTAGGATTTGTGTATGCGATTTTGTGAGTATCATGTGCCTGGAATATTGTATGGTACAAACCAATCCCCATCCTTCTTTCCTAAAATGTGAGGTATTATGAGTCCTAGTGAGGAGTATAATATTGTGTATGCATTTCACGGGGTTTCATTTAGTTAGGAGCAAAATTGTCATGTTTTCGGGATGTGGCCATTCTCATGTGATTATGGTGAGTTGAGTTTAGTGAGAAATGTTGCTAGTGCTCAGCGCAAAAAAACCTTGAATCTCGTTAAGGAAGTTAATTTGACTTTCAAACGGGGGGTGTGTCTTAACCTCTTTTCGAGGAAGCTTTGTGTTTATCAAGTTCAAAATTAATTCCTTATCATTAATCCTAAAACTAAGCGCAAATGTCGTCTTTTTTGACTTTCCCTTCATAATGTGACGCAGCATGGATTGTTTATATGCGCCCACGTTTTTCACTTTTGAATGAGATATGAGAGTGTGAAGATTTCGGAGAACAAAATTGGGCCTATCATTGGTCTCATAGTGTGTGAACGACCCTAGTATACCAGGGATTTGAAACCATAAGAGCTTCAGGTAGAATTTGTTAATTTTATTAGGAAGAATGGTGTATAGGACGATTATATGTAGTTTTAAAAAGGCTTTAGCCAGCTAAGCATGAAACTTAATTATGATTAATATATGTTTTAGTAATTTTTATGTGCCTTATTGTTGCATTTAACAATGATTTATTAAACCAAATAATTTTCCTTTAAAGCCAAAGTTTCCAAAGATTTTTTACCGTAGAGAAAAATGATTTTTAAAAAAAGCAAATAAGATTACGTGGTTATAAATAACTGGAATTATGAACTAATTGATATTGTAATTTCAGGTCTTTGAAATAATTTCATCAATAAATCTATATTCAAACCTGCTGTTGAAACTTGATGGTTCCTGGTATTGGGGGTTTGTATGTTCGCCAACTGATCTCGTGAACTTCCCGCTAATTCGGAAGTCAAGCTCAACCAAAGTGTCATGGTTGAGACATGTCTAGCTTGCCATAATTTTCACTGTTCTGAAAATTATAATTTAATGAAAGAAACTTACTTTTCTCAGCTACTATTAAAGACAGGTGTAACCATTTGAATCTATTCTACTTTCAACTACCTATGTCCATTAGTCTACTTAGTTAATCCTTTTCTATTTCGATGCCAATTGATGATGTCATCCTTGATTTTATTTCCTCTTTGAAATATGAACTTTACTTTTAAGGATATAATCAATAAGATATAAGTATTAGGTGTAACCCTAATACATTTCCTAAAAAATCTTACAAATAAACCCAAAAATATACAGATATGGAAAAATATAAAATCAAGAATGAAACAATTAGCAATTTTCAAAAAAAATCTTCATATAGTGGAAGTACAAGAAAAATATCAATCATTAAAAATGTTTGCAAATATCCTTTGGTTAATTATTGTAAATCGTTTTCTCAATAGGATTATTCAATCATAGTATAATAACATTTTACTTTACTTTTCTGCCTTCTACAAAATATTTTTTACAATTTTCATTATGACAGACTTACAGACACTCAATATTTAAAAACATTGCGTTTGAAAACTATATATTCAGACATTTATTTTAAAAAGGAAATACAATAAAACCCAAAGAATATAAACTTTTAATAAAAAGAATAGGATATTTGTAAATATTTTACATTTGTGAGACAAAAAGTTAAGAACAAGGACTTATGTACTTACACTTAGGGAGGGGGAGAACATTAGACTCTGAATTATATATTGTACCCAAAGTTTTACAGCACATCTTACTTGATGCCTCAAAAACATATTTAAATATCTTTTGTTCAACTAATTTATTTAAATTACAGAAGAGCTGATTTTGTTTGTCATCATTGATATCCCTGACTAATACTGCTTTGTTGGGAAATAAGGTAGAATGTTGTAAATTTAAAGTAATAAAGTTCTGTTTGCATAAGCTTATTCCGTTTCCAGGGGTAAAGACCAAAACAAAACTTCAGGGAATAAATCAAAAAGAGAGTGATTTAAAGGATTATTTTCCCTAATTTTTGTTAGAACCAGTGTTAGAATTTGTCTGTTCATATAAAAGATATAACAATTTTCTGGTAGTCCAAAAATCATTAAATTACTTCTTTGGTGACAATAAAAACCCGAATTTATGACAAAAATACATCCACTATATTGTGCCAGTTTTAAGATCCATACTGTTTAATATTCCTGAACAAGATACAATATAACAATACAATTTGTTTTAAAAATGATCCATTATTAAGAATACAATATCCTTTCTGATTTTGATGAGAATGTGTACATAGTATCAAATATCCAGTATTTGTTTTAAACCCATATAACTATATACATATTGGTTAAGGGAACTAGGCAAACTCCCAACCTGCCATCTTGACATGTGTTGCAAATTTTACCTTCCACGTATTATTAATAGAGTCTTTTTAAAATTAAATTAGATATAGCAATAATTGATTAAAAGCTAATTTGATTTAAAACTTCGTAAAATTTTATTTTTAAGATTTTCACTAATATTTGATGAAAACCAAAATAAAATATTTGAAATAAGTTCTTAAATATTTGTTCTTATTATTATAAGTAATTAATTTCAAAACAATCAAAAAGTTCATTTACAAGTGAAAAATGCCACTAACTGCCAACAGTGTCTTTTTTTTTACAGTGGTTGCATTGCCACAACATTTTTTGCAGACTATTGTCTATTTAAAGCAAACAATCAGACACCTACTCACCAGAAATTTATGCTAGTTCTGTCTCAGAAAGGGATATTTTATCTGATGAAAAACTTTTTTATGTATCCTTTGCCACCAGTTATGATTAATCAATATTGCAATAGATATATTTGTTGTTATTTTGATCGACAAAAAAAATCTAGGCAGAGTTTTTTTTATTATCGGAAGCTAAAAGTTAAAAAAGCTTTTGGGTTATACCTTAATATTATTTTATTATGAACTAGTGTCTTCGCCACTAGCATTAAGGGGCTTCGCTCCAAGAGGTATTGGGAAGTCCCCTTCCTATATAGAATAGTTTGTTCGTAATTAGTAAAAAATAGCCTAAAACTGTTAAGGTTCAGCTGTTACCGAGATTTGTACAGAATGACAGACAGGCAGACATCGTTCTACAAGAAACATTGCTTACACTAAAGCAATCCTCAACTCATTATGCAGTAGAACAAACGAACAACAATAAATATATAAAATCTTTGATTTTAAAGGCAATCAACTTTTAGGAAAACTTTGCTGTTAATGTGTCGTGATATTGTACAGCATCATATGCTTGTACTTTCCATTTTAGACGGATATATGGACGGACACACCTTTAATGCAGAAAGAGCTATGAGGAAAAATAATTTCAATTTGTGTACATTTTGTCTAGACTACCATATATGCATTCATTTACATTTTTTGATAATTAAACCATTCACTTTGTAATATCAAGAATATTTTTACCTTTTCCTGTGTTAAGCCTTAAACTTGATAAAATTTTATAAGAAGCTTTAGAATTTTTTTGTCAAAATAAGTTTAAGTCATAAAATACGTCTAAAAAGAAGGATAAGAGGAGAGGTGGGAAAGGAAACCCCTAAAAAAGAGATGAATTTAAACGAATCTTTATGACGTCACACATGACACTTTCCTTATCTCCTTAAAAGGAAGCTGCCAATTTTTTTTCTCCAAAATCGAAAGGTGTTTAAGTTTTTTTTTTAGCTTTTCAGGGGGTGTTTTGGAGAGGGTGTATTATAGAAAATAAAAGAGATTCTATTTTGTTGACGTGCGAAGCACGCAGTTTTTTTTAAATTGTGGATAGTGAGGCCGATTGGACGTAAAGACTTACTAAATTTTAAATGTTTTCGCACTAATACAAATGGCAATACAATTAGTGACATGTGCAAATTTTGGTGTTCAATCATCTTAGTGGATCTTTCATTCATATAGAACTATCACAATTCTAATATGAAATTAAGGGGATACTTAGCTGTCGTTGTGCTATATGTACTGAAGGATCTTACTAATTTCTGAACCGATATAGTTCTCCCATTTAATGAAGCTTTTCTTAAATCTAGGGAAGGATTATAACTAGAATACCATATAAGAATAAATTTTGTAATATATTTATTTAAGAAAGATGTTGAAAAAGGTCTAAGGATAAGCTAATAAGCGATAAATTGACTTAAATCCTCGAAATGACAAATAAAATTACCCCTTTTGTGGATGAAAAAGTTTTAACAAAGCAAGTTTGTACCACCCAATCAAGTTTAGTTAAATGCCCCATCAGTCACTTGGTTCATGTCATGTTTAAAATAGTCACAATTAAACGTTTTAGCGTATTTACTCAAAATTCCTAGTTGAGCTTAAGGTAAGGTTAGGTTAGGTTATATTAGGTATTGGGTAGCCCAGCCGGGTTCCCTGCAGATTTTATGTATTGGGACCCACCCCCCTTATTTTCAATTTGATGAAAAATAAGCAAGTGAGGGGTTTATCATTGCTCGATAGTTACTTTTTGGGATATCATCCAAACCTGAAGTTGCAGAATTATTTGCACACCAAAATTTCTAGAAACCAAATATTGTGCAGCGCGTCGGCAAATTAGAAGATTAATTAGTCCTTGAGCTAATTGCTTCGTACGGGCGTCACCCCAAGTTTTTTTTTTGTTGAGAGTGCAACTACTCTATTAACATGGTATGTAAGCACGTCCGTCCGTCTGATGTCTAACCTAATCATTCACGGAATTTAACTACATTTTTTTTTGTATTTGCGCGTTATAAAAAAATGGCCTTCTATTACTATCTTTTTACTGCAAACTAGGAGAAAAATAAATTTGACGATTATTTTAGCACTTATTAGTGTTTAAATTGCGATATTTATAGACCTTTTCGTACGTCATTCTCGTTATTTTGCTAATGATTCTTCAACCCATTATTATGCAAAAATGATAGGATTGACATACGAAGAATCTATTAACATGAAATATTTGAAGAATTTTATTAAAATTTGTAATTTAAATATTTTTTGTCAGTTAAAGGTTCTTGGCTGGTTTTAGGCTATTTGAATGAAAGTATAGAACATTCTCTTATTTTTTAAAAGCCCTAAAATGTTAAAAATGGTTATTATCTTTAAACTTTGTTATAAAATAAGAACTCATAACCACCGAACCGATTAAGTTCCCCATTTTAGGAAGGTATGTAAAACAAAATTTAAGATTAAGCAGTAAAATCCTCGTGTAATAATGCAATTTTGCGAATGGAAATTTTGACATCACCCCACACACGCAATTTGTTAATATATCATTTCTTTGGCGTAGTAGTATTGGTAGTAGCGTAGCTACTTTGTAATTCAGTTGTCCGTCTGTCTATCGTTTTCGCCCAAAACTTCAATTATTAACTTTTCATTAATTTTCCAAAAAACAGTATGTACAATGTACATATATATGTTTAATGCTTAGAATAAAACAATTTTAGCTGCTGTTTTTATTGTCTTTGGCATATCACAGTCTAAATTAATATCTTTGGTGACTACAGATGCGCATACAGTTCTCCTTGTCATTGTAACATGCTACATGTCTCCTTCATAATTTCACTTCCCCCCACCTTCCACTCCTAACTTTTCTATGCATGGATAGATACAATTATTTAAAAAATAACGCTTTTCAGCAAAGATTATTATACAGGTTTCAAAGTCTTCCTCGAATAATAGTAGCAGGACGTCTGTCTGTTTGTTTGAAAGAATCTCGTTCAAAGTAAAGCCTTTTAAAGGAGCAGAAAAGGGAGGGTACCGCCACCCTTCAAGAGAAATTGGCACTAGAAAATACCTCGTTTGGCTATGAATCTAAGGTTACATCAGACAAAATCACTGCAATAACACGGTCTTCGTTTTGTAGTTCTAATTATGGTTGATTCATTTTAAAACAAAGCTTTTTTGAGCTCTTTTTAAATATTCCAAGCTACTAAAATAGTAGGATCTTCTGTAGATTATGTGGTTTAAACGTTTAGACCCAAAAACTTTGGTGACTAGTGTAATAAACAGCCGAATGTCCCCTCCCTCCCTGAGGAAGTTGAATATGGGATTTGTTCAAATTTTATTTCATAATCCACTGACCTTTCTCTATTTGCACAGACCACCCACTGTGTTAAAAATTGTAAGGATGCTACGCATTTGAAATAGTATGGACGCAAGAGAGAAAAAAATGATCATAGTCAATAAGATGGCCCAATTTTGTACAGTACATATGTATTTTTGAAATAGGGTTCAATCTATCGAATTGACTTTCACAAATATTATAATAGGTTAAATTACAAAATAAAGAAACTAAGTAACAATTCGACATTTAGAAGCAGTATTTTGATAGTTCGATGTTTTTATACTTTCAAACTTGCGTACAAATTTGGGCTGCATGCTGTCTATAATCTCAAATACGTTGAATACTGTACTGTCATTCTCAAGATGTAAGTCTCATATATTCAATTTTTATTTGGAAGATAATCCTGCCTCTTTACTTTTTGAAAGCGAAGCTTTTCTATGCAAGGAATCATTTATACGAGTGTTATTAAATTAAATTTAATACCAGCCTTTTTATTTTACTTTGGTTCGAAGTGGTTTAGGTTGAATGAGGCTTAGTGAGGCTAACTAAAATTTGCAGTTTAGGCTAAGGCTGAGTTTTGCTGAGGTTTGCTATGACTGAGGCTTATTGACGACTGTTAAGAAGTATAGAGTGGCAACGATTTTACATTGAAAGATCAAAATTTCTTTGAAAGTTAAGAAAAATGATGAGCAATAAAAAATCAATAGGATGTTTGTAAAATGCCAAGATCGACGATCGGACCGACTGATTCTGAATATAAAAAAGTTTCGCTTTTAACAACTGTATCATATTACATAAAATTGCTTGTACTATGAATCGAATCTAAAAGTACATAAATTTCGACTTGAAATTTATAACACGTATCTAATGTCTAAAGGTAGGTAGGAGGGTAGTTTGAAATTGGTTTGGTTTAACCCAATATGATTTACACTGGGAGCTTAATCTTAGGTACTGTAATTTCTAGGACTATTAGGCACAAATTATGAGAATTTTTTTTATTTTCATGCTTTTTTAGATTTCAGATTTTCAATTTAAAAATGCTGGCATTTCTTTTATTGTTATTTGTTTTGTTGTATGTTTGTTTGTCTGGCAGTCTGATTAAGTGAACTTCGCTTTTGTGGATGCAGTCATCCTTGAATATTTTATTAGTTTAATATACAAGTGACGAAGCGGCCTGAGGCCGCCTTAGGGTCCGAGTTATTTGAAAAAAACAGAGGGATATTTCAAATTATATAATGCTTCTCTACTAAAAAATATTTTAGCGGAAAATCTTACATGAACTTTGTATGTCTGTCTGGTACACAATCAGAATTATGATTTACTTTAAAATAAAAATAGAAAGCAAATTTGTCTGTGAGGATTTCGCTGAATAAAAAACATCATATATTCAATTAACTTTGTCAGTCAGTCCGTCCATTATGCTAAAGTTTTAGTAGTTAGATTTTATGGTTTTAGAGATGTATGTTTAAAACATATATATTTCTATTGACACCTAATGTTTTAACCACATTTTCTATCTTATTAGATTTTTATTAACTTCACAAAGTTTATGGATGTTATCATATGTTTCTTTGTACTATAATTGAAATGTCTGTCTGTCTGTCTGTAAGAAACTGTAAAGGAGTAAACGTGAATTTCTCTTCAGTTATTAAAGATAAATGGCTGGAATTAAAAAAACATCCCCATGCTGATGATCATCCAGTATAAAACTTACTTTGTCCGTCCGTCTGTTGGAATGCCTTGATATGCATCTACTATCAAAGATATTGTATAAATTCTATTGTAAACCTTTCCTTGTTTTTTAGCTTTACTAAGGACTTATAAATGATGTCATCCTTTAAGCTTTAAAATTTCTTAGAAATTCTATATATTCCATAATTAATCCTATCAAGAGTAAAGGCACATCAAGTGTAAACCTCGGTGGGTTAGGCCCCCCTGCATGGGTTAGGCTTATGGGAAAAACCTATCCTTTCTAATTTACAATTTATGTATAAAATATGGAAGTGTTTTTTCAATGCTTGATATGTACTCGATATGGGAAAGCACCCTAAACCTTACTTTGGCTGTCCTTGCTTAATTATTATTAAATATATTTTTTAACGCGAAGCACCTCTATAATTAGAAATGTCCGTCTAAGGGTAAAACATAATTATTTATCTGCTATTAAAGATAGACGGCTTTAATTTTTGAGAATATACTCTATATCTTTGAGCATCCAATATGTGATTTACTTCTTCCGTCAGCCTGTCTGAAATACCCTGCAAGGCATTTAATTTAAAATGTAAAAATTTTATTTATCAAATGCTAAATTAGATAGACGATAGATTTTTTCTGGAGAAGATTTTCCTGAGAAATGAATATCTACTCTCTACCTTATTAAGTCGGTTAGTCTGTATGTAACCCTCCATATGACATCAATTTCTGTAGGGAAATGTGCCTTTTCTTTTATTGAAGATAGAAGTCTAGCCTCTAGTCCATAAAATAAAGTAACAGGATCTCGCTGTGTGTGTGTGTGTCTGTCTGTATTTAAAGATCTCTATAAACGCAGAATCGATATGGTTCTCCTTTACAAATAAGCATCCATTATATAATTTACCGGGTCTGTCAGTCTATCGTTAATGCTCTGATGGTCATTTGATTGATAGAAAGATGATTTTTTCCCGGGTAAAATTTTACAGGGCGATGAGCTGTCTGCAGTAGTCTAGAGGCCACAAATTTTTACCGTCGGCCTAGTTTTTAGTATTTCCAGGGAAGACTTTATTATCTTAGCTTCTATTCAAGTTTTGTATGATTTACAACATACAACAATAAATAACTAATAAAAATATTTTTATTTGTAAATATATTGTCAATTTGATTTCAATGTCTCATTCTTAATATCTAATCTACTTAACTGATTGGGTTCTCTATTTTATATAAACTTAACATCGTTCCCGTGATGATTTTAGGCTATTAAATTTTTAGATTTAAGTCTTGGGATGGGTTTAAGCTTTTTTTCTAGTCCGTAGATAATAAAGGGGCAAACGCTAATAATATATAAAGTTTTTTTGTCTGAAGGTTTAAATCTCAATAACTACAAAAGCGATTGGGGTCATAATTTTAGGTAAGCTTCAAATAGGTCACATGAGGGTATAAGGCTATTTCATTTTCAGATGGTTTTAAGCTATTTTTTCTAGCCATTTTCTACCCCTTTAATTACAGAGCCCTTGGATGTTAGGTACGCATCCATTAGGTATGCATTTTTTTTATTCAGAATTAGAAATATAGATTTTGTTAAAATTTCCCTGACAATTCCTATGCCCTTTTTATTTGGGGGGGGGGGGGGGTTCACTGTATATTCGCAGGGGAAATATTAGAAAATAAATATAAATATATTAACTTGCATATAAAGATTACTTTAAGTTCAACTACTTATGTTAGAATTTCTGTCCGGCTGATTTTATTTATTTATTTTATAATAAAAGCCTTTGATACTATGAGCGTAATAACATTCTGCCTTTTCTGCGTTTTCTTGTTTTTTTAAATCTCTCTCACATTTGCTTTTTCTTCCATTTTTCTTTTGATTTCTTTATTTAATCTTCAGATATGTATTTATAACAATGCTTTTTTCATTCTTTCAAAAATGCAATTTGAATTATGGAATTTATTTTCCAATATATATTTTTTTTATATAACCGTCATGAAAGGGTTAAAATGTTTTTAATTTTTGTTTGTAAATCTGAACACATTAAAAGTGGCGCTAAAATCAATTTATTTTAAAACTAAGTTTTCTTAAATTTACTATATTATGAATTTAAATTTTCTGTTTTAAGAATAGTAATTAAATACTTCAATATTATGTCAATAGCAACATGAAATAAAAAAAATCAATTTATTCTTAATAAAGTAAAATATTTGGTCTTATCGTTCTGGGCAATGAGAGTTTATTATGGATTATTGGAGCACTATGAGTTATAAACATTCATCCCTTGGAAGACTTGAGCTCATTTATAGACATTTATTTCCTATATAGATCTGACATGGATCTTGAAGCAATAAAGCAGGCCGTTTTGTAAATGTTAAAAATTGGAAGAATCTATTAAATAAAAGTTATCGCAAATATACTTAGTAAATAACTATGATTTACTTCTATAGGGAAATAATGGGGAGGAAGTGTTGGGGGTAAGTCTGGATTCAATTATATATTTGTGGTTTTAATGTTTAATGGTTAAATATGTATTTAACTGTTTATGTACAATTTAAATTCAAATAATCTATTTAAGAATGCATACAATAATAAGATTTAAAAAAATATAACTATTTCTACATGACAAAGATATTTTATAAGTTTTAATGATAGTCTTGTCGGTTGGTTTTTCACAAATCGCAAGGATGACAACATCCATAAGCAGCGTAGCATTCATAGAGCATATGTCCATAAGCGAAACCTTCTTCAATATTTTTAAATTCCATTATTATGAATCATAGCATTATTGAAGGACAAACTGAAAATAATGCTCATAGTTTAACATAAAAACCAGCAATCTATCTTTAATAGTAGATGATATTTCCCCCATTGCATTAGAAACAAATATCTCCCCGATGGTATTACCATTTTAATGAAACAAAAAACCGACCTGCCATAGTATTGTATTAAATTTTTATGGAATTTAAAACTACTGAATCAAATTTGGTTGCTTTATAAGAATGATTTGAATATAAATATATTTGGTTTGACAAAGTCAAGGACTATCCGTTGCTGGTGCGAATTTAATTTTATAAATAAACCCAGGGACAAGTGTATTTGTTGTAAAAACTAGGTTCACAACATCCATAAAAGCAAAGCTTAACATATATCTGACAAACGAACATTAACACAAATAGAGTATCGACGCATTTGATTTACTAAGAAATCTGAATTCTGAACATAATTTTTTGAATACAGGATGCTTAAAATGCACGTACTTACATTCAGAATAGAGATGCTTTGCTTTAGCATCATGCCTAGGATTCTAGGACATGAATAGAGACTTGATAATCTTTCAAAATAATTCTTAACTGTTACAGGAATCACCATGTCAATATTAAAATCGGTGGGACAAATCTACCACGCCTTAATTAAAGAATAGTTATCCATGTGTTCATAAACCACAATATTTAGTTTGTTCCTTGTACCTTTCAACCTTTGTATACTAAAATAATGGGTTCCTTGTACCTTTCAACCTTTGTATACTAAAATAATGGGTTCCTTATTTATTTATTACATTTATTATTATTTGTGTTTTTATAGAAGAAAAATTAAGTAAATCTTTTTTGATGATAAACACTTGAACCTCTCATGTAGATTTAACCTTTGGTTGAAAAGTTTCGACACTGATAATTTAAAACCAACCAATAATAAAGCTCAAGAAAAATACTGCAATTTTTAGGTCAACAATAAGATGATAACTTTAAATACTAGTGTTATTTACAGTCCAATGTCCCCTCCCTCCGTGATTATTAGCCTTGGCATCTATTGACAAGTGAGATAAAAAATACTTCTCCTATATTTAAATCTATACGAGCTTTTAAAATTGGATGGTCATAATTTGTCTTTACATTATTGTACAATCTTTTATTTTTGTTAGTGTAAAAATAATATGTAAATTACAAAAAAAATATGGGGCAACGCCTCTTAAGGGGCGTTTTTTCGTATTTTTACAGTAGATTTTGATTGGTTATGATAGATTAGGTATGGTGATTGCCCCGCTGGTTTAGTGCCCCCGCAGGGGCTAGAAATGGGGAGAAAGCAACTGTGAAAGTACGACGAAACGAAAGTATAAGCTATTATTCAAGTCCTTTTTTTATTTGACAAAATTTTATACTACTTTCATGAAGATGGTTTATTCAATTCGAGGATTAACTTAATTACAGTTCTTATAATTTTGTTTATTTACTTTGTACACTTTAACTGAGCCTAAACATAATCAAATCAATACTATTTTGTCTTGGGATAACTTGTGCTTTTTCGCTACCCCCTGCCACCTCCCCCCCCTTTTTTTTAATCTAATCCATAGTAAATTACGAAGCATTGGTTTAATAAGCTTTAAATGGTTAATGATCTATGATTTCACACAAATGAGTAAAGTAATAGGATGTCCATCTGAAAGTGAAGTGTGTCGGTGCTAATGTTTTTAGATAACTCATTAATGGTTTGCGTGGGCCGGGTGGAAAAATGGTAATTTATCAGTCGGAGGCCTTAAAAATTCCCATAGAAAAATATAATGAAGAATTATGCTCAGGTAAAAATTGATATTTAACAAGAATAAGAGCACTAATTGGTACAGTAGCTAAAAAACAATTTACTGAACTATTCATCTGTTTATGACAATTTAAAGGAGCAACTTGTCATCAAAAATATATGCGACAATCATCTCTTTCTTAGCTGCTTGAATTCTAATAATAGGAAAATTATCTTCAGTATCCTATAAATTATAGGATTCAAAATGCATTTTGTTTTACTCTTATTTTATACATCTTAATTGGAACTGATGGTCTATTTAATAGTGGTTTAATATGGTTCTCCTTTTCAGTGAAGCTTCTTGTTATTTAATGGAGTAGTAAGTATTTTTGTCACCTGTTTAAGATATTGATTTCTACTGAACCGATTGAGTTCATATTTTAGGGAAGCTTCTTTAAGGTCTTGGGAATGGTTTTTGGATAATTTTTAAAATAAGTTTTGGGATGGTGTTAGGCTGTTTTTTTAGAATTCCTGGAATGGTTTTAAAGTTTTTTCTACTCTTCTTCCCTTCCTTTTTGAATACGGAGCCCCTAGATTCTAGAGGCGCAACCAGTAGTGTGATATAAAATATTTGTTCTATGTGAATATTAATTACTGGATCCAGCAGATAGATTGTGGTCCTTAAATGCCTAGAATGTGTGGCGTATACTTCAAAATTTGACGTTTTATTAATATTGACAAAAGAATGTATCTCTCAGTGAAAAAAAAATATTTTCGTTATAAAAGTACATAAAAATATGCTAGAACCGATAATCGGACCCTTTTTTTTATAATACACACTCTAAATCAGTTATTCTACATTTTATTTCAATATTTTACATTCTAAACGGTGATAAACAGACTTACCCCTTGTGAAGAATAAAACTTTTTGTTAAAAGTGTTAGTTGAAAGATCTGTGCCAACAAAAGAAATAAAAAACTTTGGGTGTTATTGTATTTTACAGTTCAATGTCCCCCCCCCCCCCTCACTGATTTTACATTTTTTCTACTTTTGCTAAAGTATAAGGTTGGCAGTATTGATTTTCAGCCCGGATGAGATATGTCATGATATACTACAGGATCAATTGATTTCATATAGTGGTGGCTGCTACTCAGTAGTCAAGGAATGTACACAAGTTTAAAAAGTATAAGGGCCAATAACCAGTAAAAATAAAATTTAATTAGTATTTGTCACCTATAATTGTCATGTATAATAAAGTATGATCTCTCAAACTGACGAATGGATCATTGAATTATTCCAGTTAATACATTTTAACTTTAAGCTTCTTGTATTGTAAGAAATACAAGCAAGTATAAAAAACATACATAAAAGCGAAGGCTTGAAACGGTAGTACAAATGAACATTAGAGCTAATCACAAACGGTTTATTAGGGACCCTTTAAAAATAAGGGTATCTTAAGCTTTAATTTAGTTTGGGGGAGATAGGCTACCTTTAAATTTAATAATGTCAAGCTTAAGTAAAGATTTTGATAGGCATACTTTAGCCTTACATAAACCTCTCATAAACAAGTGTACATAAGCCTGTACTAAACCTTCTTTATTACATCAACTTGCAATAAAAAATAGGAATATTTTAAAATCTTTCTTAACTTTTCCTTTATGTATTTGTTTATGTAAAATAACGTGGATTTAAAAAAAAGTATTTCATAAATAAATTACAGTTCTCTTTGCATTATTTGTAAGAATAGAATTGTAGAAATGAACTCTTTGTATGATTAAAAGTTCATAAAGGCAAAGAGAAAAAAGTAAAAGAGGGGAATCAAGGGAATTTAAGAATGGACAAAATCAGTAGGCCTGGCCATTTTTGCTGTGCTAAACCATATTGTTGTTGCACCTCTTTCCAAACTAAAAGAATTTAAAGAAGATTAATTAACTTTTGTTATAAAATTTTGATATTAAATTGTTAAAAAAATATTTTAAACCTTTTTCTACTAATATCGTGGATTTAAAAGATTTTTATTAGCAAAGTTACTATATAATATGAATTTATGTCTGTCCATCTGAAACATTTAGGGGAAATTTAATATTTGAGAAAGCCATTTTGGTTCAATTGCTTTTAATAGAAAAGGTTCTGATTGATTTGAAAACAATTTATTTTATCTTTTATCTTCATTTTAATTTCAACATTAAATGAAAATATGCTTAAAAATGATATTGGAAAAGATGTTGTCTTAACTCTTATTAGTTTTCCTCATGACATTATAAGGCTGCACCACCAATGTATTTTTCCCCTCTCTCTTTTACTTTACTTACTGCTTCTCTTTTCCCCCCAATTGTTTATATCTACCCTTTTCAACCGATTCCCCCCAATAAGTGTACCTTAATTTTGTGTTAACACTCACTAGGCCAATCCTCCCCCCACCTCCCCCCCCTTAGTGTTCTTCATTTTGGGTTTAAAAGTTATCATGATTGAGGCTGTACATTTGTATCTTACGTTTTTTTTTCTTTTTTCCCATTAATCTTAATCTATTTTTTGCCACTTTAAAGATAGCATTTTATTTCTTTTCTCCCTTAATCTTGTTTTTAATACTTTAAAGATAACATTTGTTTAGCTGATTTATAAAAACTCTTCCTATCTTTTCCAGGGAGTAAGGGAGGGGACAATGGGCAATTAATTCAATATAAGAGTTATCAAAGAAAGGGCATGAAATCCAGTTTAATCCAATAAGTTTGTAGGAAATTATAAAGGGATTGTTAATTGAATAATAGATTTCCATAGCGTCATGTAAAGTGAAATCACAACTTGTTTTTGATGAAATATATTGAGGTTTTTTGTTGTGATTTTTATATTAAAAGATTATTGGACCCGGCCAGCTCCTAGCAAGAATATGACTACCCTTTTTATTCTGTTTATTTCCCTTGCCCCTTTCCCCCACCTCCCTTCTCCCCGTCTGCTACATTCCAAACTAACACAACGAGTGTTTATTTCCCTTCCCCCCACTTCCCTTATCCCGTCTCCCCGTCTGCAATATTCAAAACATACATAACGAGTAGCGGCATTCTATGCGCAAGTCCCCAAACTCAGTCAGAAACTGCTAAATTCTTGCACATTCCCTTTAAGCCAGTCCCCAAAGTCTGAGACTCCTAAAAATTGAATATTCGATCCATTGTCCCCTCCCTTACTCCCTGTATCTTTTCTGTAAAAGATGATAGGATACCCTAAGAAAAAATAAGGCTTTCCTTATTTTATTTAAATAATAATGAATGAAATTCTTTCTTAGCTAGACAATTTGATACATTTTTTTAACAAAACATATTGTAGATTAAATTTAACTTTACTACAACAGAAAAAAATTAACAATCTATTTGCATGAATTTGTCTATTGGATGTACTCTTTGCATTTTTCCTTTCTTATTAGAGAGTTGCTAAACAAGAATGACAACATCAATAAAAGCGAAGCTCTAAATTTGTAAACAAATATAATGTAAAATTGATTAAATGCAGGATAATGACATACACACATTTTTTAGGAATCATTATTTCAAATATAAGATCAAGATGAATAGGATAACTAAATAATTAAAGTTTTTATAAAAAAAGTTTTAAAAATCAGTATGTTTAAAATGAACATGTGGTCATTTGGATAACGATTATAGAGTTGCTAAATCGTATCTAACTATTACAGGAAACATTATTTGAAATTGATAGGATAATTCTTATATGCCTAAATTAATAATATGAGCTATCAGATACAGATGGACGGACTTACCCTTATTATAGAAAAGCTTCGCTTTTAAAAAGAGAAGTACAAAGTTGCATTCTCTCAATTAAATTTGTTATGTAATTACATTTATGTTCCCAATCTTATTAGTATTGTTATTTTTAAAATTTTAGATTTTAGGAACCTGCCTTAATTGAATAGATATAGGACATTTAGATACACATTTTCTAATGCAGCCAATAGGAAAACAATGTAGCAATAATTCGGCCATATTATTGGTTAAAAATTGTGCAGATTTTTGTACAAAAGTGAGGACGTCAAAATATGTGGGGAAGGGGGGGGGGAGGGATGGTTGTTTAACTTCCTAAAAATGCTTTGAAAAAAAATTTTTTTTATTACCCTCACAATAAAATCTTTACCAACATTTGATGAAGGGGTAAATAATTTTTAGTAGTGAAGCTACTCTTTAGATCCAAATGTTTGTCTATCGGTCAGTTTGTCCTTCAAAGACAAAAATGTAGAGAATATGATTATCTCATCTCCTATTCAAGATATACAGCAGTAACTTTTTGTCAACACTCTCATATTAAGAAGTATAATTATCTATTAACCCTTACAGATCAGGGGGGGGGGTCATATTGACCCCCCCGCTCTATTTTTTTCAATGTCATTTTTTTGTAGGTAAGATAGAGAGTTGTGACTTCATGACTTTTTAAGTTTAGTAATTATATGTCGGCAAGAGTTGATCATATAAGGATATCTAGTCTGTGTCGGTCATGGCGTCCGGTCAAAGTCGGTTAGGTGGCACCAAAGAAGGTGTATTTACTTTTATTTTTATAGCTAGCCGGTGCTTTTAGTAAGTAGTAGATGTAAATTTTTCCATAGAATTCAGATATGCAATCGGTTTTTTTGTAGACCTCTTATTTTTAAAGTAATGTAAGTTTTTTTTTTAAAAATTAAGTCGATTTTAAGGTACTAAAATGCAACAAAAAAAGAAAGAAAATGGCCATTATGAACAAAAATGGTAAAATCTTTAATTTGCACCTTACTTTTTAAATTCTGTCAGGTAATTATTGAAAAAATCGATTTTTTAAAACCCACAAGAATAAAAACTTTGAACTTAATTTTATCATTACCCAGGCATAAGAAATAGGCGTTATATATACTGTTAGAATGAGAAAAATATTACAAATCCATTCTAAGCAAAATTGAAATAAAAAGTTTACACTATAGTATATAAACTACAATAAAAGGAATTATATACAAATATTATGTTATATTATACAGGCAACCATCTTATTTCTTATTTTGAGAATAAAAATGGGAAGGGGGTAAAGAGGGGGTAAAAAGGGGATGAAGAAAGTGTTGCTTGTACAAAATAATATATTAGGCCATTTTTTATTTTTTTACTTTTTTTCAATTTTGCTTATAATGGATTCGTAATATTTTTCTGATTCTAAAGGTATATATGAACCCATATTTTTTATACCTGTGTAATGATAAAATTAAGTTCAAAGTTTTTATTCTCGTGGGTTTAAAAAAATCAATTTTTTCAATAATTACCTGACAAAATTCAAAAAGTAAGGTGTCAAATTAAAGATCTTACTATTTTTGTTCATAATGCCCATTTTCTTCCTTTTATTTGTTGCGTTTTGGTACCTTAAGATCAACTTAATTTTAAAAAAACAAACTTAATTATTTTAAAAATTGCATAACTGAATTCTATGAAAAATTTTACATCTACTACTTAATAAAAGCACCGGCTTATATAAAAATGTATAATTACTAAACTTAAAAAGTCATGATGTAATGAAGGCAAGTGACATTGAAAAAACTAGAGGGGGGCGGCTAATTTAGCCCCCCCAATTAATTTCTTATTGCTCTAAGGGAAACATCCATGGTAATTGGAGTGCTTTTTAGCAGGTTTTTGGCTATAGGACTACTTCCTAGAGTATTTAAAGCTAAAGAATCAGGAAAAAATATATCATCTAAAAATTTTGTTGCCCAAATTATTGAATTTAATCAAATACGTCTAAATAATCAAAAGCATTTCAGAAATTTATATCATCTAAACATTTTGTTGCTGAAATTATCAAAATGAAACTTATACAGTTACAAATAAACAAAAGGGTTTGTCTTACACCTCTATATGTATGACAGAATTTGGTGCCAGATAGACCATCTAGATCTTATATATCTATTCATTGGATGTCAAAGCTCTTCCCACCTCTACCTGCTTTCTTTTGAATTAAGAACCCTTAGGCATCGCTAACTTTAATGTAAGCCTACCTTAAAGTTGTACTAAAAAAGCTTACATAAATTTGAAAGTAACCTTTATCAACCCCCCCCCCCCCCCCCACCACCACCCTTCCCTATTAATTTCTACCTGCTTTCTTTGCAAAGAAAGGTTTAGGAATCCCTAACTATTTATGTAAAGGTAGCTTAATCCCCTCCCTATTTTCGATGCCCCTACCTTATATGAATCATCCCTTTTGATCCACTTCTCCATCAAAAATCCTAGGGTATCTTATCAAAAAAAAGGTACCTTAACTAATTTTAAAAATAATAAGAAATAAAATTCTTTCTTAGGATGACAATTTGATGTTTTTTCAACAAAACTTTGTGTGGATTATTTTAATTTTACTATAATAGAAAAACAAACTATAAGGATAGATCATATAGAACTAAAAGCTACTCTTTGTAATAAACATATAAAATTTGTTAACATGTGGCTCTTTGTAGATTTTAATTTTAACATCTATATAGATGTTCATACATTTTAACAAAAAAGTATCATAGGTTCAACACTTGCCTATTTCTAATATTTGATTATATGTCATGTGTTTTACCTATATTTTACATGGTGCCTTTACCAAGCTAAGAAATCACTCTCTACAAAACGTTTTTTTTAACCTTTCTTTATAAATCTAACAACTTTAAAGCTTAGAGGGGTTGTAGCTATTAAGTATAACACAGACAGGACTTGAATAGAAACTACTTAAAAACTAATGAAAGCTATATAATTTCTATGATTTTTTAGCTAAAAGAACAGTTAGCTGTTTTAAATAATAACCTTTAAAAAAATATTCTACCAAGAAAGTACAAAAGTATAGTATAATGAACCAATAGATATAGTAGATCTAGATGGTAAATTGGGCCCAATAAGTTGTGAAACTTAATAAGAAATATCCAAAGAGGTAACTTTATCCTAAGAAAGTTAACTATTTAAAGATGACTTCTTATATATGTTATGTCATATATGCTTTAAATCATGCGAGGGAAGAAATTTTTTAACCATATGACCAAAGCAAAGGCTTATCCTATGAAAGACTATTTATAGATGATTCATTTTGCGAATGATATCAAAGGATAATTGCTCTTTCTAACCAAATTTTGTTTACTTTCTAACCAATATATGGTAGATTGATCCTCCCCTGTATTCCTATTGGCTGAATTTGGGAGTATGTATCTAGATTATACCTTTTAATAATTCTTACTTGATAATTTCTTTATTGGTGTTCCTTTATTTCTTCAAATCTTGAATCACAGCTTTAAATGACTTATTTTTGATTACATTTTTTTACGGCAATGCTTCGCCTATCTATTATGAAGTGTTGATTTAGGGAAAAGAGAACACTGAAAACATTTTTTACTGTGCTAAGAAAATTGCTAATAAAACATCACATGTTTTATTTTAATAGAGAAAGAGGGGACAATGGGCTATTTATTACCAGCTTATACCAATAACGAAATTAATTTGAAAAAATCACAAACATTAACACTTGTATAGTGTCAGAACTGAATAATCAGAATATAAATGTATACGAGTCGAAGCAAAATTGTAAGTAAATTTGTTGAAAAACTGCTTGATACAGAATAATGTTTATGGACATACTTACATTTTAAGGACTTGATAGAGTTGCTTTGCTTATAATATTGTTCTTTGTTGTCCCAGGAATCAATATACCAAAAAGCAGATCAAAGGGATAATTAGATCACATAAAAAATTGTTGTTAAAAAAGTAGAAAAATCAACATGTTTAAAATGGACGTACGGACATTCTGGTGATGATTATAGAGTTGCTATGCTTTCTAAATCGTACCTAACTACTACAGGAATCATCATGCAAAGTTTGAAATCAATAGGACAATTCTAACATGCCTAAATTAACAAATAAAAGCTATCTATCTTGGACGGACCGACCCTAATTATAGAAAAGCCTCGCTTTTAAAAATCATCCTGTACAAAACATTTTGAAGCAATTCATATAAATCTAATATCTTTAGAGGGGTAGCCAAAACATATGGTGTATGTCTGTCTGTGTGTGTAGGACTGGACTAAGAACTACGCATGAAAACAGTTTTTAGTATCTTTAAAAGTTTTTTAAAGCAAGAATAAGTTTCCTTTTTTTTAAATATAACTAATGGCATATAAGAAGCTTCCATGAAAAGAAACCTACTCATTCCAGAAGCTAGCAAGATATTTTAAACATCCTTGATTATATCTCTTTTTTTATGACCATTGCATTTACCTTCACTTTTACTTTATTTCTAAAATAGCAGCTACGCCCCTAGAGGCCTCTAGTGGCACTTTAGATGTTTTTATTTGTTAAAGTCTCTACATTACTTCTTTATTTTACGATAATTCTCTTTATGTTACAATGAAGTCTCCCATATATTTTAAATATTTCGATTTTTTGTCATTTCTCTTGGGAGGTTGGTTGTACCCTCTCCCAAAATAGTCATAAACCTTCCCAGAAACCATTAGAATCTACATATTAAGGAGAACCCGATCGGTTCAGCGTTTAGCGAGATCCTTTGGTACAGACACACAGACAAACAAACATCCTGCTACTTTAGTATACGGATTTTAGCGCATCTGAAGGAACACAAATGAATATATCAATCAGTTAAATGTAGATGAAATCAGGGATCTAAAGGGATAAGACAATAGTAGATAAATTGATACCCCGCCCAAATTGAATTTTGGGATGCCTAGGCAAAATTTTTGAATTTTGATCTACCTCCCCCCCATATAAAAAAGGCTTGGACGTCCTTGTACTGTACAATTAGTGGTTGAAACGGCTGGATATTAAGATTAATGAACATACCAATTAAATTTCGAAAAAAAGTCCCAAAAGTTATTAAGCTATTGAATAAGAAAACGTTATAATACAAATTTGGGGACTAATGTAATATTTTAGAAAGCCCAATGATCCCTCCCTCCCTGGAGTGAATGAGAATTTGTACTTGCTTTCTACCTGACTTAACTAGATAAGATACCTTTTATATGTTAAGTATACCTAAGTAATTTTATGTAACCCTAATTAAATAATTAAAAAATAAAATTAAAAAATATGAAAGATAAGTCTTAATTAGAGTAAAGTTTTTTTCGTCTACATAAATAGAAAAAAAGAAACATTATAAATAACTAAAAGTGTACTCATTGTAATAAAATTTGAATTATAGCTCTGTAAATGTAGAATCAAATAATTACATCTATTTTGTTGTTCATTCATTTTAACGAAAAAAAATAATTTGCAAATGTTTAGCACACCTGCCCATTTCCAATATTTGAATATGATTTGTGTTTTTTATATATATTGGGGAGGTTAATTTACCATATTTTCTACTAAAAAAATCACCCTATAAAAATATTTTGAAGTAACCATTCTTTATAATTATGAAAATAAAAAAATATCTTTAAAGAGGCCTTAGATGGTTAATTGCTATTATGTATAACAAAGATAGGATGTATGTGGCAGAATTTACAAGGAACCGTGCTCAAAAACTTAAAAAAGATAGAAATATTTTTTAAAAATCTTTAGTTAGAAAAACAATTGGCTGTTTTAAGACATAACCAAAAAGGTACTCGTGTATCAAACCTGATTTTTCTTGACCTAACTTAATGTAACTAAGAACAAAATAGGAACCTCTAGTAAACTTCATAATTTACCTTAAAGCTTCCCTAAGTCTTACTTAACATTACTACATTTAGGAATACTTAACAATAACTTAGAAACTTCATAGGGATACTTAACTAAAAGCTTACATAAGCCTGACATAAGAAAATACCATTAGGAACACTTATCTTCGTTCGTGATTCTCACTATTAACTAGTGTAGAGTGTCAGAACAAATAATTAGAATATAAATGTATGAAAGTTAAAACAAAATTGCTAGTAAATTTGTTGAAAAAAGCTTACATACAGGATATTATATAAGGATTTAGTTACATTTTTAGGACTTGGTTAAAGAGACGCTTCGCTTATAACATTGTACTTTGTTGCCCTAGGAATCAGTATTCAGAAAAAATAAGATCAATCAGATAATTTTTATCAAATAATAATTTGTTGTTAAAAAAGTTAAATATTATCATGTTTAAAATGGACATACGGACATTCTGGTAACGATTATAGATCGTATCTAACTACTACAGGAATCACTATGCAAAGTTTTAAATCCAAAGGACAATTCTAACCTGATTAACAAATAGAGCTGACTCTCCGTTACGTACGGAAGGATCAACTAATTATAGAAAAGCCTTGCTTTTAATAAACCAAGATATTCAGTTATCATAAATTTTTTGATTTCTTCAGTGTTCTTCTTATGGATGTTTAGCTTTAGTGTTTTCTATTAGCTAAAGAAAATGCTTAAAGTTTATGTAAAATCAGGTTAGATTACTGGGGTTTGCTTAAACATATTTATTTATTTCGTCTTTTCTATTTCAGGCAACAGAAGCAATCAACTTTTCGACCATTACCATTGAAAAAAATATAAAAAAGGAATACAAATTTGAGGACTGTGACTATATCACATTACATTTATGACCAGCTACATTGACTATAAAAAATGGACACACAAAAGCTACAACAAACAAACATTTAGGAGGGAAAAAAACTTATCTTTATCAAAGCAAAAAGCATTTCCATATTGCCTACTTGATAAAGTGGTTTGTAAAGCAGTAAATACTTGGATAGATAGAAAGCATGGTGTGGCAGCCGCAAGTTTTAAGCGCGGCTGGGTATTAGCTGCAGATTATGAGAAAAATGCGTTTACTCAAAAGTTTAGATTTTCTTCGAAGTGTTTGGATATGTTAAAAAGCGAGTTGCAAAGCTGCGGGTAGTTTAAGTCTTTTTTGAGCTTGCGGCTTTGAATTGTGTTGCTTGACTGCGGCTTAATTGCGGCTGCCGATTGTTGAATTTTTTTCCAGGACCGAACGGCTGCCGAACCGTGCTGGATAGTAGGTAGATGGTAGGATGGATGGATAGCTGTTTGTATTTAGTTAGGTAGTGTGTAGAATGTATCCGGAAATGACACATATTGAATGAAATGGTCCTAGGCATAAAAAAGCTTATCAGATGGAATGACATGGGAGTAGGGACACGGATAAGTAAATAGCTAAATAAACAACAAAATACTATTCAGTCTGGCTAAAAACTAAATCACTAAATCGTAATAAAGAAAAAAAATTTGCTTATATTGATGTTGTTATCATTGTTAAAAATCTTTCTTACTACATTTTTACAAATTTTTAGGAAGTTTTTATAATAACTTTCTTATCCGTGAAGGACCCGGCCCTAACATTCCAAGACGCGTATTTTTAGGTACATTAATTGATCACAAACAAACTTGGTTACTCGGTTGTCTATTTAAATGTCGCAGCATTAATAAGCTGACTTCAATATATCCCTAAGAAACAGCAATCTTATTTCATAACATAATTATTATATAGGAGTATTAAATTTATTTCTTTGATTAAAAAAAAGGCTAGAAATATTATTATTTAATCTGATGCAATTGATTGATTGCACGTAAACAACATTTGTGTTAATCTTTGTGTAGTAAGTTCTCGTAAATGGCTTGAGAGATATTTTAATGGTGAATGAGTAACTTGAAAAGGTCTAGGCTATGACTAAGGGTAAATTTGCCAAACAAATGTAAAACTTTTCTAAATAAAAAAATAGCCCTTACCTCTGGGGAAAAAGTATCTAGTTCAATGGAAAATAACAAGACAAAACGTGTTATTTATTTTGTTTTCTTATTTTCTTTAACTTCATATTGCTTTTAAAATTAATTACATATGGAAGGTGCAAATGTAAAATGACAAGAATTTTAATTTAAAGGCATTTAATTTCAAATATTTCTAAAGAACTAATTTAATTATCTATTAATCTTCAATCGTTAGGAATTTGGGGTATTTAAATAGTTTTAAAAATGCCCAAATGGTTCTAAAATGCGTGTAAAGTTGCATATTTTTATAATTAGAAGTATTATATATATTCTATATATATATTTTGAACGAATTTAAACATGCATATTGTGTTCTATTACAGTTAGCTTCCCTCTAGACCCTCTGTTTGGACTTATGTGTATGTAAAGCTAATTTAATAAGTTTTTTTTAATGCTAGAAATAATATCTTTCAAACATATTACAAGACAGCCAAGTTCTAAAAATCTTAAATAGTGGTTAAAAACGTAGACGTCCAAGGGTGGGGGCTAATGGGTGTTTACCCCCCTCAAACCTAGAAATTCCTATTTTACCCCTTCAAAATTAAAAAGTTCATATACTAGATTAAACCCCACAAACCTTTAAATCCCTCATTTTACCTCCATCAAAATAAAAAAGCTTGGGTGTCCCTGGTTAGAAATACTATACCTACACAGTAAATGGAAAATCTTGGTCTATGGATATAACAACAAAAGAAAATAAGACAGCTAGTCTGCTGTACTTGCTTACTATGTTCTTTATATTCTGATTTTAATGACCATTGAGATATAATTCTTACATATCGTAGATACTATACACACAGTGCAAATAAGCGGCTTCGTTCAAAGGCTCTATGACTTAAAAAAGCTATAAACAAACCAAAAGTAAACTTCTTTTAATACATAATTAATTTAAACAGTTTTTTTTGGTCTTTTGATTCTAACATAAACTATCATACATGCGGATGCATGCATAGGTACTAGGGCCTTTGCTAGCTCTCATTAAAATAGCCTAAATCCATCCTTAATCCATAAAATAACTGGCCATGCATCAAAACATGCTAAATTATAATACATGAAAAAATTTGATTTTTAGAAACGCAATTATGTATACTAAAATCCGGGGAACAATGGACGATAAATTGAATATGGACAAATTTGATGATAATAAACAAAATTACTCCTTTAGTAGATTATAAAGTGTAAAGGTTAGAACAATCGTTGTTTAAACCAACCAATCAAGATTTAATAAAAGTATCCAAAGTTTTAAAGCCAGCAAATAAGAAAATGTTGTTATTAAACTTTGGGTACCATCATACTTTAAAGTCCAATGTCCCCTTCCTCCCTGACTTAGAGGTTACTGAATGGAATTCTGTTTACTTTTCTTTAAATTGGTTTGTTATTAGGAAAATTTCAGAGAATTTAGACCAATTATCTTTCACTCATTTATATATAATATCTCTTATAAGTTCTTCGTAAATATAAAATTCAGAGATTTTCTATAAACTGTTTTTACGTTCGTCTGTTACTATTAGTTATAAGTCTTTAAAAATTGATTTTGTCAGAGGGATTGGAAATTGGACTATACATAATAAAACCCATAGTTTTTTAAACCTGCTCTTTTATGCGTTGGGTATAAAACTTTGGACACTCTTATTAAATATTGATTGGTTGGTTTAAACAAACAGTGTTCAAACTTTTTAACTTATTAATCTTAATTTTAATCTACATTTTTTTATTTTCTATCATTTTAAACACCCATTAAAAACGCCAATTTTTACTTTTAGAAGTTGTAATATTATGTATATTAGTAGATAAATTCACCCTAGGGGTATATTCTATAATATACATTTAGATAAAGAATTTTGACACACACACACACAAACAAACACCCACACACATTCTTACACAGAAAAAACACACACAAATGCCCATTTAGCCGTCGGCAGAATCCTAGGTCAACCAATAATAAACCTAACTACACATACACACACACACACACGCACACAAATACAAACACACACACACACACATACACACACACAAACAAGCACTGAGGGAAAAAAAGCAAGCACACATTGTTTTGGTCCAGTGGATCTGTTAAACTTAAAGCAATGTGTTGACTTTAAGATTAGTTGCTTATGTCGACAAGCATCAGTTTAAAAGTAACAAATTTTAGATTGAAGTAAGAAATTTAAAGCAAGGGAATATAAGGGGTAAAAATGGACCAAAAATTTATATACATCCCCAATGATGACAAACTAGATTACCCACACTGTACATTTAAATCATTGGTTAAAAAGTTTGGATACTAAAAATTACTCTAAAAGTACTTAAAGTTATTGAGCTAATAAATAAGATAACGTGGTTATAAAACTTTAAATTCAATTTAATTTACATTCCAATGGCCTCTCGACCCCTTTCCTTAATTTAATAACAGCACAAAATATTAACAGAGAAAATTGACTTTAAATCATTTCTAAAGTTGACAATGTTTAAAATCACTGTAATATATTCTTTTTTTATTGGTTTTCTACAGTTGTGTAAATACAGTTTTTGAACCTCAAAATTCATATTTGGTCAAATTCTCTTGACTCAGGCGTCGGACAAACGGCCGGACGTACAGACAGACAGAAGGACGGATTGACGGACGGACATACTTATGGACAAAAAGAAAAAGAAGAGGGAAGTAGGTTTGGTAAAATATACTCTTCCAAAACTGCAAACATTAATAACTTTTTAAAAATTTTTGAAAATTAAGAAACTAAAAAAGTGATTATGATTGTTTTTATGATTTTCAAAATATGTTAATAAGTAGCCAATTTTAATATTCTATGTAAAATTAAAATAATTTTTGCACATTATCTTTAATAAGCTTTCCCTATAAATTTTCTTACAGGTTCAGTCGTTTTGGGATCTTAAGAAGCAAAAAGACATAAAAGCAAACAAATTTACTATAACAATGTCATTTTCCAAAAAGCGTTATCTTTAATACAAAGTAGCTTGATGTCTGTCCGTCCGTCCGTCTGAAGCTTAAGATCTCGGTAACCACTGAACCGATCGGATTCTACGCTTCAGGGAATATAACTACTGGTTCTGTGGTGGTTTTTGGAGGGTGGGACACCCCCAACCCCCCCAAAACAAAAAAAATCCCTTCTTATTTTTTTTTTACGAATTTTGCGATTTCGTTATTTATTCGCAAAAAATATTTCCTGTTGGGTACATGCGAAAATTTGCGATCCGTTCTGCTGGGTAAGTAATAGAAGATGTAATTATACCTCTTGTGGCAAAGCCCCTAGAGGCTAGGGGCGAAGCCGCTAGTATCTTATAAAATTATAATAATGATATCCTAATCCAAGTATATAAAGTAGTAAGCTCTTTTTGTCTGTAGCGAAGGATCTTGCTAATCGCTGAACCGATATGGTTCTCCTTTACAGTGAGGCTTCTTAAAGGTCCTGAGATGGTTTTATTTTTTAAAATTTTTTTTAAAAATAAGTCTGGTTATGGTTTTGGCCTATTTTTCTACCCTTCCCTTCGAATAGAGAGCCTCTAGATTCTAGAGGCGCAGTCGGTAGTTAAACATCAAGCAGAGATAATAGAAACAAATAATGTTTTTGGCTATTTTAAGCATTTTCTTTCAGATGTAAGGTGTTAAATCCGTTTTGGAATGCGAAGTTTGTATAATATACAATACATAATATACCATATATATAGATATATCTTTAAAGGAAGGAACGAGTAAAATGTGCTAACTTCCAGGGATCTAAAGGGATAAGACAATCACTGATAGATTAATGTACATCCCAATGTACAATATTACCCCTTATATTGAGTGCAATTAAACATTTGGACACTTAATTAACCAACCAATGAAATAATTTCCTATAGTTGTTTTTCGAACGAATAAGAAAAGTTTAGTATAAAACTTTGTGTTCTATTGTATAAATAAAAAGCCCATAGTACCCTCCCTCCCTCCCTGGATATCTTTACTTTAGGCTACGCAAACTTATTCTTTGTACTGTTTATGTGTGTGTGTGTGTGCGCCTAAAAAATGGTTACGCGCGAGACGAGTGAATGAAAGTGAAGCTAAGTTAGGTCAGGTTGGGTCGAAAGAGAAAGATTGCGCCACTGCCACTACGCCACCCCCCCCCCCCCCCCCTGCCGTAAACCAATAACACATATATGAATGTCTCACCCGTTCCTAAAAGTGAGAGTTAGAGAGAAGAAAAGTGCGTCTTTTTTCCTTCCCCCCCCCCCTATCCCTCCCCTGTTTTTATTCTCCGTTATCATATACATGAGCGCGGCGCGTATATCCGCTTTTATATTATGCGCGCAGCAGATAACTTGAGCAGAAACCCACAACTAGGAATAGTAGAGTTTTGACCTCACACCAGGCCGTGCACAAAAGCAACCTAACTTAACCTAACCTTACGTGTTAACCTAATATATTAAAAAACAAAAGGTTTGTTGATTTTTTTACCTAACTTTGGAATTTCTAATATTTTTATTTGTGACAATTTTATGAATATTTTTTGCTAATTGATTTACATTATTTAGAAATTTTAAAATTTTGCTTAATATGTAAATTAAGTTTAATATTATTTAATAGTATATCTTAACATTTATAATACATGATACTAGAATGGTTAAATATAAAAATTTAATTTATATTTAAGAGGTTTAGTGATAAATTATATAAACTTATAAATCTATTAAAACTTATTATAGTTACATGAACAAAAGTTTTAGTACATCAAATCATGTTTATTACTTATAGGTGAAATTAAAACAATAGTTAAATACACCTATAACGATTAGGTATACATTTGAATATGTTATAAACTTACACCTTATTTACTTTACCTTTTAAAACATAACTTTTTATTATTTTTTTATTATTTAAATACTTTTAAGTTTATTTTCTTAATATTTTAGCATTACAATTTAGAAACATATTTATTTAATAAATGTTTAATGTTTAGAATGGCCAAATTGTTGATAGCTGTCTTTGCCCTGAGCTGCGGACTCGCCCTTGCTGACGACAGCGGATACGGTGCTCCCTCATCCTACCAGTCAGCTGGCTCTTCATACGGCGTGCCAAGCGCTCCCGCCGACAACTATGGAACTCCTGATGTTGGTTATGGCGTCCCCTCCTATGGAGAACCCGCCAGCGGCTATGGTGCTCCCGTTGCTGAGGACGATGGCGGCGATCTGTTCAAGTTCGACAAAATTCTGGAGCTGCTCCCCTTCTTTTTGGCCGTTTTCGCCGCCATCATCCTCGCCCAGCTGTTAACCCCTCTCCTCGGAGCTCTCAGTGGTATCATCACCCCCTTCGGTAACTTTAAGATTGACTTCATCAACCTCTTGTTGAATCCATTCTCCTTGGCTATCTGCAACACCGGCACCCCCCTCACCCTGGCTGGTACCCCTACTGGCAAGAGAAGTTTCTCCGAAGCCTCTGGATTCTTCTCCAACCCCGAAACCATTGACACAATTACCTCTGCACTCTACGACGCTGTTAAAAGTAAGTTTATCCTTGTTAGTGGGGAATTAGGGAAGGGACATTGGCACTGGTACCCAAAGTTTTTAAAAACACTTTTTCTTATTCGTAGATGTTTTTGATCCAATAATTTAAATAAACAGCTGGGTTAATTATTTACTATCATTGGGCATGTTTATAAATATTTCGTCTATTGCCTTATTTTTAAGATACATGTTGTTATATCATATAATATTTTAAATTCTTATTCAAATACTTATTAGAAATTATATTGAAATTATTATTTATCTCTCTAAGTTTTTGGTTCTTGATTTAAAGTTTTACTTTCCAAACATTCTTTAATATTTTCTAAATAACACTAATAGTATACTAATTCATTTTTTATATTTTTAGTGTACCAAGAATCTGCCTAAGCTTAGGTCAAGACTGAACCAACACAAAGACAAATGAATTTACAGAATTAGAAACCAACTTATTTTTTTTATTAATTAGGCATTTTTAAACTTACAATGACTAATTGTCTAATCTAAACTTTGACAAAGACGTCTACTGTTGAAACCGCATGATTAGCCAACCTCCAGAATTATCTGGCAGCCGCCTGGAGCAGCCACAACTTGGATGCTACAAGGATGAACAACAGCAGGATGACAGATCTACAACAAATTTTCTATCCCACACTGTCCAGGAAGTGGGAAGTCAGAAATGTTCCTTTTTTATTCCTAGCACCATCCACCACACTTGAATGGATTAAAAAAAGGTTCCCCACCCGCCTGGAGCAATCCTGCCTGCCCACCAGCTATTTATATCTACATATTTTACATTTATATGTATACAATATATCAACATTTTGGCCTTGTAGTTAGGGTGTGGAGATTTTGGGCTCGGAGGGATGTTGGGAGGGGATTCATATCCCCCCCTCACTCCTCCACAAATGAAGCAGAGAGAAGGATAAATTCCAGATTTGAAACCATCCAAAACGAAGATTGAAGTGGGATGGGGGGCGCTGTAATACCACCTTATAAAGAATGATAAAATTATATGGGGAATGAGAGAGGGTGTTTGTGTGTTCCTTTTTTAAGGGACATGGTAAACGTCTTGACTCACACGCACACACACGCACAGATCATGTTTTGTGTGTCGCCCACACCCACACACCGCAGACCTGACATGACCCACTTTCATACAGCTCTGCACCCCCTCACCTCCCCTCCACCCCCAGGCCCCGCCATCCAATCTCTGCCCATTTTAGCGCCCTTGGCCATACAAACAACCTTTTTTCATCCTGCCTCTTTTTGGGTAAGAATGTTTGGGGGAAGAAATGTCCTTTTTTCCTTCCCCCTAACCATCTCAACCATCACCTACTCAATGCAGAAGGATAAAAGAAACATACATGTATATCCACCACAGCAAGATGAAAAAAAGAGATATGAATTCAGATTTTTCTGGGAGCAGGACATTTTCCAGATATTTGTCTACTCTTCATGGATATCTGGATTTAATCAAGTTAGAGTTCACCCTGTGCACCATAATTACATATATATATATTGAGTATTGACACAACCCAGCTAAGCTTGCTCGATACCCACACACACACACATACACACCCGCTCTGCTGCCCTAATAAGGAAGTGGATCTAGGAAGTTAATTGAAGTCTCTCTGTTAAACCAAAAGTGTGGGGTCAAGATCGCGACCTTAGCGCCCACACGCATATATAAACAAACACAATTCTCAATTTTTCAGCCAAAATCATCATAAGAGCCAAAATTTAGCTGGAGCTTGGGTTTTCATGCACCCACCAACACACACACACACACATACAGATTCTCATTTTCTCAACCATGTAACTTTATTATTGATCTCCTGTACTGTACGAGCCGTACATACATATTTTTATATGTACGACAAATCATTACATGAGCAAATATAAAACCCAATTCCCTTAAAAATCTCAATATTATGTTGACTATGACTATGATATCTATTAATAATACACACGCACACACATAATTGTATTGTATTTTGACACAAGAAACCAAAAACCAGCCGTAGTAGTAAGACGCGGAGGCTAGATATCTCCAAAGAAATCTGCCCTACCCTCAAAACAAACAAACTGCCTTACAGATCAACCAATCAAACGACGACACGAAGAGCCCGCGGGGGGAATGACTGCGGTCATGACCGCGCTTCCCCGCGTGCCCGCCAAACTGACCCCGTGAAGACAACACTGACTCTAACCATAAGACCGCAGATGGACACAGGACAAATGTCTCTTTCTACACCCTCCGTTCCACGGACCAAGACTCGAACCCGCGGCCTTCTCTACTTTGAGAAGTCAAGGAATCAAACTCTCGGCCCACCGGAAGGGAATTGATAGGCAGGGACTCGACCCCTCGGACTTGACTCCGTACCTGAGCACACAACTTATAATCAACAGCGAATATATAGAGTATAGTCATTTTTATAGTTGCGCTAGTTTGCATCTTCTTGTTACTTGTTAATATTATTTGTTACACCTTTTCTTGTTATGTTTTAATAAATCCCTTGTATAACAGTATTTATCACTTGTGTTTTTTATTAGTAGTAGCGCAGCTACTCTATAACTAGGGTATGTCAAACCGTCCGTCTGTATGTCAATCAGAATGTCACAACGTAAAGCTAGTTTAGCCCACAAGATTTCGTGTTCGTTGGAATTTTTATTAGAATTTTTCTAATTTTACAAACTTAGTGGACTTTCAAACAAAAGTTTTTAGTTATTTTTCGTCCAAGCAGATGGTAACTTCTAATGCTGCGCTACTTATGAAATTATTCGTCATGTCTGCTTAAAAATAATTATGTTCAATATAGCGAAGAATTTATTAATCTATCAACCTTTTTTTAAAATTCTAAAATCCTAATAATTATACATATATTCAATAATTAGGGCCAATTATTAAAATTCTTTAAGGGCACTAATTAGGCATAATTGAAATAGATATGTGACCCTAAATTTTTCAGTTAATAAGCAAAATATCAAGAGCAATTAAATTCGTTACTAGCGTTGTCAGCAAAACTTCAATTATAAAGACAATTATTTTTTTTTATTATGAAATAATACATTTTATAACATTTCAAATTAACAAGGGAAAAAATATGTATATTTAGAACGGAGTGCGCAGTTTAAAATGAAAATATAAGAATTTCTAAAGAAATACTGATTTTGTCTCAAAATTTTTTTATCAAAGATATTTTATTGGTGACTTTAACGAGTTTAAAAAACAACGTCGCAAAAAAACTTTTATTTTATCGTATTATATAAATTTTATCCTTTTACTAAAGTAACAGGATGTTTGTCTGTCTGTGTGTCTGTACCGAAGGATCTCGCTAACCGCTGAACCGATCGGGTTCTCCTTAACAGGGTAGCTTCTCATAAGTCCTGGGAAGGTTTATAACTATTTTGGGGGAGGGTACCACCACCCTCCCAAGAGAAATGACGATTTTTTTTTAATTTAGGAGAGACTTCAACGTCAAATAAGGTGGTATCGTACATAAAAAAATTAACTTTAACAAACAAAAACATTTAAAGTGCCACTAGAGGCCTCTAGGGGCGTAGCCGCTAGTTATATATAAAGTAGGAAGCTTTTTTGTCTGTAGTTTTGGATCTCGCTAACCGCTGAACCGATAATGTTCTTCTTTACAGTGAGGCTTCTTAACCCATAACATTCGGGCCCCTTGCCGTACCTTAATCGGTCGGGGGGGGGGGGGGGCGCCCCCCTATTATCTTAGTTCCTATTAGAGCTAGATAGCCGATAAGGTCCTCCTTTACAGTAAAGCTACTTATAGATCTCGGGATGGTTTAAGACTATTTAATTTTTGTAAAAACTCCTGGTAGATATGGTTTTGGCTATTTTTCAGCTCTTCTATATTTAATCGAGTATAGAGCCCCTAAATGCTAGGGGCACAACCGCTAGTTAGGTATAAAAAAGCTAGACAAATAAGGTAAACTACTAAATGAGCAATAATTAGGTATTTTATATCATAAAACATATAGTTTTTTTGTTAAATTAAATTATTTTTAAATTAGCATATCTTTCAAAGATATACGGACTTAATCAAATAAAAGTGTAAAATTCTCGTCTTAAAAAGATATGTAAAAAAACAGAAAAAAAAGTTTCACTTTACAATATTTACAATATATTTACACTTTCTCTTAATGCACAATCACATTGAATTTCATCTCGGATCTATATCCGAATTTTTTAGAGCGACTGTCAATATCTGCGGCTGTCATCTAATTTAGCCGCTGAAAATACAAAACAAATACCTGGCCCAAGCGGTGCAGGAGCAACAACGTCTGCAAATTTCTATAAATGCTATTGGTCAATAACATTTATATATTTGATATCCAATATAAGATAAATGGGCTGCTGAATACATTTGCGGCTGACGATTCCTGTTTATGACCTCGCCCACGCGTTAAATAAATCAGTTTTTAAATGAGTGTCATACATACAAATTTCTAATAATTTTTAAACGCAAAGCTTTTCTATACTTAGGGTCGGTCCGTCCGTACGTCCGTAACGGATAGCTTTTTTCGTTAAATTAGGCATGTTAGAATTTTCCTATCAATTTCAAACTTTGAATAGTGATTCCTGTAGTAGTTAGGTACGATTTAAAAAGCGTAGTAACTCTATAATCATTAACATATAATTGTTTATGTGAAATAATCATCCGATTGATCTGATTTTTGGAGTACTGATTACTATTACAATAAGGTACAATATTATATGCGAAGCATCTTTAAAATCAAGACCTAAAATGTCATTAAACAGATTCTTGTATTTAAGAAGTTTTGTAACAAATTTATGTATAATTTTGTCAAAACTTATAGGTATATTTATATTTTGTATATATTTTGTTCTGACACTCTACAAGAGTTAATGTTCTTTTGTCATATCTTTTCATAGCTTAGCTTTTGTGGATGTTGTCATCCTTGTTTTTGTATGTCTTTCGGTCTGTAATTTTAAATTGTGTTCTAATTCTAGTGTTAATGTTAAGTTTAAAATCAATAGGACAATTTTAACACTCCTAAATTAACGATAAGAAATATCCTTTAAGGGGCATTTTTTTTCTCTTTTTATTTTAAAATTCGTCAATAACAAAAATTATATAAGTTATTAGTACCTTAGATATTTCTGTAGAATAATAAAGAGGGCATGAGCTTTATGTATTTCTGTCTATAGGAGACCCAGTTTTGATTTTGTATTGGAAATCAGCTAATCTATACATTTATTCCTTAGACGTACAAACAGTTTAGAGAATTTATGATTCTTTTTATATAGAAGAAATAATTAAAGAAATATAATTTGAAACGCAAGTACTACCTATCCTTAATGACCTAAAAGTATTTGTTCATTACTTTTTGCGCTCTTGTTCTACTTTTAAGACAATGCTTAAAACGCCCCTTTTAGAATCATAATAAAGATCTAAATGATTAATAGAGTAATTTTGCATCAAATATTTACACCTACTTTTACAAGGGAAACTCAAAGACTTATACTTCTAGATGATTTTTTAAATCCTATAATATCCAATTAATTTGGGGATTTCTTTATCTTTTCTACCTACCTCTCACCACTCGATATCCTTATTCTTGGGTTCAATGCAGGGATAAATCATAATTAGATAAAAGTCACCAAAGTTATTAATCCAACTGACGAGAGAACGTGTGTTTTAAACTTTGAGAGAAGTAGACTTTATAGTCCAAAAATTTCTCCCTCCTGAGTTTAAAATATTTCTTTTAAGAAATAACAGGATTTGATTATCTGCCATTAGATATAAATAAAGAAAATTTTGTATGTTAAACTGTCTTTAATGGTAATTTAGTAAATTGTATATTTTTGGATGTTATTATCCTTGTTAAAAAGCAACGTTGTAATTATTTTATATCTATAATACAAAGTAGCTTGATGTCTGTCCGTCCCTTAAGATCTCGGTAACCACTGAACCGATCGGAGTCTACTCTTCAAAGAATATACCTACTGGTCCTGTGGTGGTTTTAGGCTAATTTCTTTGGGGGTGGGACACCCCCAACCCCCCCCGAAAAACAAAAAATACCCCCCCCCATTTTTTTTACTTTTTTTGCTGAAGATTTCCTTGGTCTTTTTTTGTGAAGATTTCCTTGGTCCTTTTACGAATTACGCCTTTTTTTGATCCCCTTGAGACAGCGGGTTAAGTACTTTTATTTGAGTGTGGATCTTGAGCTGGCCCTGGTGTCTAGCATACAAAAATGTCTCGTCCTAATACATGAGTACTTGGTTCAAAACACTAAAAACTATGGCTACACACACACACACACACAAATAGTAGGAGTTTACCTTTAAGTAACTTGCTATTGTATTCATCTGCTAGAACAATCATTTTAAAGAAACAAAATATTTATTCATGAGGCTAAAATTGGTTCAACCAATAACCATTTATGTTAAATTACCCTTATATACAAGATTGGTTGTATTTATGCCTGTACCAAAAGATCTCGCTAACGGCTGGAACGATTTGATTTTGTTTAATTATAATAGTTAGGATAGGTCCCTATTTTTTGGGAAGAAAAAGAGAAAAACCTTCCTTACAAAGAAATGTACATTTATTTTTTAAATTAAAATTAAGAATCGAGTGGTAAGAATCCTTTCCCTTCAATCTTTTCAGTGCTTACTTAGCCTTTGATATTTAAGACAACAATATTTATAGCATTGTACTAAAATTATTTTCATTTGGTAGGACAGCAATAACAAAATTTTAAGATAGTGCCACTTTACAATTTGAACAATAATAAGAGTAAGAAATTGTTCACGTTCAGTATTAAAATGTGGTTTGAAAATGCTGATGGATCAAAGAGATGACAATGGTAGTAATATCGCCTTGAACTTTAAAAACAGCACGAAAATTCAGGCATTAAGAAATTGGATTGTTGGCATGCAAAGAATATTTTCATGTTGGTTATAATTTAGTGTGATTTAAAAAAGGAGTAGGTCCTTTAATTTTCAATTTCAAGGGGGATGTTCAAACCTCTGTACAGTCCCCTCATGTACGACCTTAAATAATATAAAGCCAATATAAGTCCTAGTTCTCTGATAAAAATAAGACATCAAATTTATAGCACGGTTTTCTTGATATCTCTCGATTATGAATGTATATTTTATATGTTATAAAAATCAACATGGACGCCTGTTGAAATCTTTAATCCTTAGATGTTAAAATGTGCTGTTGTTTTAATTAAGAGATATCAAATCATACACAAATTAATTTATTAGATATCATGAGATAAACATAAATTATCGTTTATTGGACTATCTCTTTATTCCTGAGCAGAAATATGACATTCACAAGAACTCTTCTTTTATTTATGCTCTTCTTCAAAGTAGAGAGGCGTATATACCAACTTTGCAAGAAGGGGTTTCATTTTATTTGATTTTGTGAATATTACTAAGATGGATGTCTTTGAAAGGCACTTTTCAACTTACTAAAATACGTTTGACTAATAACTTTATGCCTTGTCACCCCAGGAATCACTGTTTTAAAAGACAAGCATACAAAGATTAGTTTTAAAAACTTGGTAAAAAAACTGGTTTTAATCCTATAATTGTACATTTCATATCCGCGGAAAGCTGTTTATAATATGATGCAAGAAATAACTATTCTCCCAATTTCCAAAAAATGTTCCAACCCACCCCTCCATACACCAATACATCATTTTCTTTGAAGAATCATGACACTAAGAGTGATTTCTAGGGTTATTAAATGCCTTGATTTCACAGTAAACTTCCTGACTTGTAATTATGTTTAAAAGTGCTGTAATTGTATACTTATAGCCACCTAAGTAACTATTCTAAGATAGGGAAACAGTGATTTGCCCACAATTAATGCAAAGGTTCTCTCATTTGTTGGATTAGTTACTTTGGGTACTTTTATTAAATATTGATTGGGTAATACAAACTAACAAACAACAGTGTCTAAACTTTTAAACATAGTTGTTTATAAATATAAAAGTCTGTAACAAGATGTTATACATGAGTTTTCAGTTTGACTAAAACCTGTTCTAAACCACCTGATATTAATCAGTTTCGAAGCTCTAACGATTTAAAGGATTTGGACTTGAAAGGTTAATCTGAATTAATCCATTAATTAGATTAGAAAAATGAAATCTATTTTGGATGACATTATCCTTATTTCATTTTTATTAAGTTAATGAATAAAAATATGAGTGACATACACACAGTTTTTCTTCCTTTTCGGCTTTGCAATCATTCTTTTATTCCTTTTGTTTTCAAATTATTTTTTTTCTTTCTTTGATGCACTCTGTAATTAATTATCCGGTCCTTTTCCTATATGGTTTCATGACATACATATTGCAGCTACTATATAGCTAGATTGCTTTTATTTAGTGGATGATTGCAGGGAGGGAGGGGACATTGGGCTTTTTATTTCACTAGTCCCCAAAGTTTTATAATACCTTTTTCTTATTCGTTGTTATGGACATTTATTTAATTTGGATTGGTTGGTTCATGAAGTTGATTGTCCACACGTTTCAATCACTAATTTAAATCTACAGAAGGGGTAATTTTGTGTAGCAACATTCATCATTCATGTTCATCATTGGCTTATCTCTATAGATCCCTGAGACTAATTATCTAAATCTTATATAAACCTTGATGTAGACCTACTAATGGCAAAGAAAAAGCCATCCTTAAATATAAAAATGACAGAAAAACAACTCTGCGATCCTTAGGACAAGACAATGGATAAGTTTATTAAATTCTGTAGAATAATATTATTGGTTAAAAAGTTTGGACACTACTAGTTTAAAACCAACCAATCAAAATTCAATAAAAGTACTCAAAGTAGGAATAAGATAACATGGTCATAAAAGTTTGCGCTGTCTTTTACACAAGTCCCCAATGTTTTATAATAACATTTCCTTATTCGTTGGCTCACTACTTTTGGGGCCAATCATTACATTTTAATTGGTTGGTTCAAATGTTTCAACCACTAATTGATATCTGTAGAAGGGGTAATTTTGTTTTGCATCATTGTTGGTGTACATCAATTTATGGGCCATTGTCTTAGAACCCTGGATATATGAGACATCTTTTTTTGAACATACCAGTTATTGAGCATTGGAGGGAAATTACAGTTTTAGAGAAAGGTTAAGGCCATCATAAAAGTGAAATTTTAAATTTGAAAATGTAATGTACTGTGTTTTGAAATCTCCGACCTTCATTTTATTGGTTAGGTAAATATTATTCTAAGCCCTTTCCCTTATATGATTGACCTACACTCACCCAAAAAATTAATTTAAACAGGCTCATAACCATAAAGTCTTATTCCGAAGAAATTAAGGGGAGAGGGGGACACAGGAATTGAAAACGTACTGATACACAAAGTTTTTTTATGTACATGTTTTTATTTCATTCGTCTGCTCCAAAACATTGAAAATTATTTAGTTGATTCAAACTAACAGTTTCCAAACTTTAAGCTAACTGCAGAATTGATAATTTTGTTTATTGTAATTGTCTAATCTCTTCAAAATATCCTAAGTAACACATGAATTAAAAATCCTGGAAAATCTGCAGTAACTACAATAACAATAACTCTTTTTCTCATTTTTTAATTTCTCTTTCTATGCAAGATTTAGATAAAAATCCGCCTTTCTTTCATCCAAAATTGTCTAAGCGCATCCTGATATTTCATGACAGTGAAACAAGTAGGGGATTTTGGATATAAAGATTTAGATATAAAATTAAATGGTCTGGTTTTTGCCCGCAGTTTTGTCAGCTCAAATTTTTTGGGTCAACAGCAGCTGTTAGTAAACAACATGAAGCCGTAACCGAGCTGAAGCCATGCGGCAACTGCAATTTTAAGCAACACACATGGCAGCTTAATTTTGGATAATTAAAGCCATATTTCAATAGTTTGCCAACTCTTCAGAGTTCTGAGATAATTGGATTTTTAGTTGTATTGGCTTTGGCTCATTTGGCTCATAATGGATCAAGATATTAACCCCCGTGTCCCTGTGATATAGTTGCAAAATAAAAATTACGAAAAGAAAGGAAAATATAAGTGCACATTATTATTTGAGATAAGTTAGAGTTTGAAATCTCCAGATCTTTCATATTTTTGTATTTTTAAAGAAATCACCTACATATTATATGTTGAAAGAAATTATCTAATACCCAAGAAAGTTAACCAAACAAAAGTTTTTTTGATATTAAAAATAACTTAATTTATATTTTTTTTTGGTTCAAAGTTTATTTTAACAGTCTCAAAACTTAAAACTTGAAATTTCATGCTTCAAAGTATTTTCAGTCTATTGTACCATGGTCTATTTATTGTATTTGTCGTATATTGAAAAAAAGCAACGTGATGTCATTCTACTCATATATTAACAATCTATTACAATGTAGAGGGATGTTTGTTTATCCGTCCGTTTTTCCAGGATCAAGGAACGAAGCCCCTATATTCTGGGGACAATGCCATTAATTATCTTCAGAGTTTGGATAACATTCTAATGTTCATACATCATCTAATTCTAAGTAGTTAGCTATATCTATATCTAGTTGATTAAAAAAATATACTTGCACAAAATTTTTATAAACTCTGATAAAGGGATGCTCGCAGCTGGCTAAAATAACTATACCCTCCTTCCAATCTCTTTACCTCATCCCTTCCCCTTCTACTAGATGAACGAAATGTCCAATAAATTTGAAGAAATATTTGCCCCTGACAATATATCGAGGTACATCCTATATATATTGTTGATTCTTATTAATTTCAGTATTAAATAAGCTTTTTATAAACCAACCATCCTCAAACAACGTCTTAGACTGACAGACTGAGAAAATATATAGAGTACCAACACAACCAAAAACACAAAATAAAGGTTATATTGCAATGTCATGAAGTTATCTAGATGCCAAATCACCCCTAAAAAAATAAGACCATCTTAAAGATCTTTAGGTCATAAAGCAATTGATGTGTTTTGTGTTTTTTGATAATTTGGCTCCACACTACGCGTTCTTAATCTTAATGTATCATTTACTCTTAGTCTTCATCCAATCCTGTTATACATTTAAGATGTTATTAGATCAACATTTTGTATATTTGTCTGTGTACATGTTTGTCTTTATTTTATTTTATTTCTATTTTGACGATACTAAGTTCTATAAGTTTAAAAGGATCCAGGATACCTTTGTTTAATCTATTATGGGCAAAGTAGACAGATCCATAGTTATTTATTTATGAATACCCGGGCAGAACTGACTAGAATTAAGGTTGTTTATTGTTACAGTAATTTTAATTGTATTTGCATCTTGTATTTTTTAATTCCATGACTATTTAAATTTTAATACCCAAATAAATATGTTTTTGTCAGTAATTGAAAGATCTTGCAAACTGCTGAACCAATATTGAATCCGCCCTACTTCCCTTGTGTAATTTGAAGGTTTTATAAATAGTTCCTAGAAAAAAAACACTTAATTATACTTACTTAAAAAAATTTTAACATTTAAAATGGAAGTTAGTATTTACATATTGAAGTTGTAAAAAAGTTTCTAGTCTAAAAATAAACATAAGTGCTATATTAGTAGTTAATAAATATAATACTTAACACATAATTTTAATAAAAAAACTGATGATAACAATTTCTATGTCAACAAAATACATCCAAGTTTTACCGGGTAAATTTTGTACGCAAAAACCGCGCCAAATTTTACATGGTTACGTCTCAAGCATTTTAGATGTTTGGTAAAATTTAGGCAATAGACATCTAATGTCTATAGACTGTCAGATTTGCTTTACTAACTAAAAGCTAAAAGTTTTTTTTCGTTTAAAATATATTGAAAATTGCTTGATGGATTTAGTCCAATAAGTTGGATGGGCTCTCAAGATTTTTTTCATAATTTATAACTTTTAGGTATATTATAAAACTTTTTAGGGGTTATTTTTTATGAAAGTTACAACAAAAAAACATTAACCTAAGGAAATATTGAAAGGATTTTGGCTTTTAATGGATGAAAGGATTTTACTTGATTTGAATTTATGTTAGCTTTATTATCTACAATCTCTATTGTTTTTTTAAACTAATGAGGACCACCCAAGAATTAGAGAAGACACCCTCACTCAGTGTTCACACACTTCAACCAATATCAAGATTAAAGTCAGTTTGCTTCAGCTGGTTTAGTTCATCTTAGTTCATATAGATGTATAACCCAGACAACTACCTGGATCCAGTGTTGGGGACCTTTTTGTCTGCTAGCAAATTGCTTTATACTCCTTTGTATCGATTTGACTGTATTAATATTTTGGACGCTATTGGCTCATATTCAAAGACCCAATTAAAAGTCGATGTTGGGACATACAGTTCTTTAACACCTTCCCCCTCTATTGTGTTACTTTATTTTTAACATACAAACTATATATTTAGAATGGTTACTAAATTTATCAAACAATAAATTTATAGAATTTTTTACCTGTTTATATAAATGAAAAGACTTAAGGATTTGTAGCATATTCTAATTGATATAATTGTAGAATAATCTATTTAAACTTTAAGAATTATGCTTTTTATTGTATGTAGCGGCTTTTTGGGGGGCTGGGGTGTTTCACCCCCCACCAAAAAAAATTGCTTGAAACCACCACAGGACCAGTAGATATATTCCCTGAAGAGTAAAATCCTATCGGTTCAGGGTCAGACAGACGGAGGGACGGACAGACATCAAGCTACTTTATATTATAGATTGTTTGAACTCTACATGTTGGAAAGATACCTACAGTATATATGAATTGTTATGTAGGCATTTGAAGAACACAATTCTTGAATCATCTTTTATTTAATTTTTCATGATTTTATTAATTTTCTAACGATTACAGTTAAAGAATAGAGGCAGTAGGATTTAATAACTATAAGTTCACGGAGCGGGGACGCTGTGCAGATATTTAATTGGGTCTTTGAATATCAGCCAATGGAGTTGGAAACATTAACACAGCCATGTCTCTACAAAGAGCAGAAAGCAATTTGCTTGTAGGCTAAAAAGGTCCCTATAACTGGAAGCAGGTATTTGTCTGGGTTATACATTTATACTCATACATTTATTTAATGAACTAAAACATGAAATTTATAGAAAAAGAAAGTGAGGCCATATTTTATTATCAAACAATTATCCATCACAAAACCTTTAAAAAATAAATATTTTTGTCTTTTATAGCGTGACAACCAGACCAGCGGACCAAGTAAGTTGTATGACGTTTCTTTTTGGTAATGGATATTTTAAATTAAAACCAGCAGTTTATTTTAAATAGCAGTCGAGTGACAGAAGACTATTAAGTACAAATAGGTACTTAATAATAATATGATAAAAAATGATTAAAAATGTTTAAAAATATCGAATAACATCCTTGTTACACTCTTAACTTATCCTAATTTGTCACGAAAAAATATTATAATGAAAAAATCATTTTCGTTTTAATATCAAGTGTTCTTCAAAAATTGTTATCAATTTCAAGAATACATACTTGAAATTTTGGCTAAAAGTTCCTAGTCGAGCACTGGATTTCCCCGCCCACCCCACTCCTTTCTTTATTTATGAATTGAAAATGATGGAGGTGTATTTTTTCGTGTGTTTAGGTTAGGCTAGATTATATTGGGTAAAGGGTAGAATCGCAGTTTTAAGGCATTATATAGGCTCGGAGAGTTAGGAGACCCTTCCCCCTACAGCGCTTATATAATAATACAACTATTCATAGTTATTTCTTATATATGTATATCCATCAAAATTCGGTGATTGGAGGCTGTCTTGTGTTCGCAGAGGCACTTTAGGAGAAAGTGTTTTTTTTCTCAAGAACTATGAATTGAAAAATTTCGTTAAAGCACATGTTTCCTCTTATTTCTCCCTGTTTTATCTCTAAAGCTATACAGGGAGGAAGTGATATTGGAGGTAAAGGACTAAATGGAAAATATAATTCTGCCAACAGGGCGGAGATCCAGTCCCTATTTTACAATGAGTCTTTGGGGAATAGTCACTTTCGTGGCAACGCCCCTTAAAGGGCGATTCGTCGTATTTTTACTAGAATAGCTACTGTGAAAAATACGAAGAATCGCCCCTTAAGGTGCGTTGCCACGAAAGGGACTATACCCAGTCTTGAAATCAGCTATTTGCGTAGGAAATATGAACACAAACAAGTCCCCACAAAAGAGCAGAAAGGAATTTGTTAGAAGACAAAAAGAATCTCCACATCTTGGGCCACGCAGTTTTCTGGATTATACATCTCTACTTATACATTTATTACTGTACTGTAAATTATACTTCACCAAACTATTTTGTAAGTTTAAAAACTTTGAATACATTCATTAAATGAAAAGGTACAAACTATGTTTATCAAATTGAAGGGTGTAGTACACCAATTAATCGTCAACCGTCTTAACCCTTAATATTCCTAAAAATAGATGCTCATGGAAATAAATTGAAGAAAATGTGGATGGGGGAAGCTTTTTGTTGATTTAAAAAAATTTAGTTCAGGTAAGGATATATAGTGTACAGCCATGCAGGGTTAGGTCAACGAAGGTATAGGCCTTGTAGGGTTCTATCTTTAAAAATAAGGAGGAGGGGGGTCGGTTCTCGCTAGGCACTTTGAGGGAAAGTACAACATAAAACTCCTCGTTTTTATGTCTCTGTGAATGTTGAATGTATTCATTCTTGTTTTTATTGTATCATTGCTCGTGTTAAACATGATATTTGTTGATGGACGGAAACATAATTACGGGTTTTTTGTACAAAATGAAATGTTCACTTTTTATGTAAAAAATGTATTTAACATCCTAAAAACTAAAGTATTTGGATGTATTTTTTAATGGAACAAAAGTATTAATGTAACACTTTTCGAGAGGAAAGAGGGTTTTTAACTAGGGACAAAGAAATAAACATCAAAAGGCATTAATTAAGCATTTAATGTGTGTTAAATTACTATGTTAAAAAAGGTTCATCTACTTACTCTTTTTATGTAGCAACTTATAGTGCCTAACAAAAAATTACATTATACAATACAAATGCCATGTCAGTATACATTTTACCATTGGTCAATAAAATGTTTACTGGCCTATTATTTGTCATTTGAATTGTATGACGTCATTTTTATTAGGCACTATAAGCTGCTTCCTTTTAATAATCTTACTTTTTTTGTTGAGCTTCGCATTTTTTATTATTGTCTTCCTTGTTTTAATAATCAATCAAACAAAAATACTTAACATCATAAAAATATTTATTGAAAATAAAGATTATCACTGGTTAACCTTTTTAACTTAAAATTGTTTTCAGAAATTTAATTTCATATTATGAAAGTTATCACATACATATGTACAAAATTCAGTCGTTTTTCAGTTAATTAATACATTTAAAAAGTCAAAATCCAAATGAAAATAAATCAAACATTTGGAATCAAACCTCCAAATAAAATGTGTTTGGCTATGTAATTTAATAACTAAAGAAAATAATAAAACATGAGGCGCTTTTTGATATCTAGTTTATTGCCATTTGATTTTTATATTACTATTTTGAAATAATTTTTTTTTAATTACAAATAAACACCAGGGATCTAAAGGGATAAGACAATTTAATCATAAATCTCCAACTTTGATAGGCAAATTTATTTCTTTTTTAGATAGAAATTAGTGGTTGAAACATTTAGACATTCAACTTAATAAACCAACCAATTACAATCTAAATGAAAAGCCAACAAGTGTCCCCTCCCTCTCTGAATAAAAACATATATAATTTGATATATTAAAGAAACCTAGATAAAATTTTTTCGCTAACAGCTATTCTTTAAAAAAGCTAATATTATACACATAAACAATATCATGTAAAATTTTAAAAATATCATACATTGAGTTCGATTGTCATATTTGAGTAGTATTAATCTGGGAGTTATATTTTATCTAAAAATGTTTAAGCTCTATCTTTTTCTTTATCTAAATTTACATTTATTTATAAAATAATATATGATATAATAAATTATTGACTTATGTAAAGTTAAAGGATGATAGTTTTTTTTCGGATAAAAAAATTCTCCCTGACAAATACATTAACAAAATTTTAACTGTCCTCTTCAAGAATAAGAGGGGTCATAATAGATTGAATTTCATCTCTCCTCCTTTGTGCTTGACTAACCTTGTGAAAGGCAATATATCCATTACTTGTTTTTAATAATGGTCTATACTCTGTATCATCATTATTAGTATCAGATTTATCATTCTGCACATTTTCAGATGAATTATTTTTGACCTGGTTGTTTGGTGGGTGTTGTTGGTTGGCCACTGTAACATATCCAGAATTTATTATAATGCTAGTTGTCTCACTACTATGGGTGTCAGATCTGGACAAGTCTGGTGTCTCTGGATAGATTTCTTCTGGTGAAAGATCTGGGCTTGTCTCGTTTGAAGAAGGAGAACCTATAAAAACATTTATTTTTATTTTTAACATAATAGAAATAAAATATTCCAGTATGGCTTCAAAACTAATTATTAATGTTGGATTAAAACCGTCCTCAGTCATACATATTCGCGGAAAGCTGTATATAATACGATGCAATAAATACGGGGATCTAAAGGGAAAGAACTATTGCCGATAGATTGATATACAATACATCCCTAATGATGATAAATAAAATTACCCCCTAGATTACAATTAGTGGTTGAACATTCAACTTAATTAACCAGTTCTAACGAACAAAAGTCCTCAAAGTTGCTAAACCAATATATCATATAAATAAAAACGTTGTTATACAACTTTTGGGACTAATGTATTAACATCCCACTGTTCCCTCCCTCCCTGGATAAATAACCATTCTTCAATCGCTTATTAAAGATTATTTTTTACCTGAAGTGGCCATAATATATCCAGTGGATAGTGGTCTAGTTCCCAATTCTGTTATTTCTTTCACATTACTTAATCCAACCTAAACAAAAGCAATTTTTAACATGATTAATTTAAGTTTATTCTGCAAATGAGTTGGGTGTTTGGGTAGGATATGCCAAAACAGATTTCGTAAACAGCTGGACCGAAATCGACATATAATTACTTGGATGTTGCACCAGATTTGTATGTACTCCCGTCAAGATTAAATAACGATACCCCCTCTCCCCACCCACTCTCTTTACCCAATCAATTCCAACTAGATGAACGAACTGACCAATAAATAAGGTCCATAGTAGCAAGTTAAGTTGACGACAAATTTTCCCCTGTCAATATATCCACGAATATCCTATACCCATTTTTTTATTACCTGTGACTGTAAAGAATTCCTTCTATCAACCAGGGTAGCAGCAACATAACCTGTAACAACTTTCGCCGCAGGCTGCTTAGATACTGAGCAGCAACCTAAATTTCTTGTGTAATCAAATTTATCTGGAGACAAACTAGACTCAATCTCAAACTTGTTTGATTCATTATTTTCTAAACTAAAATTTGAAACATTCGTTGAATGATGACAACTCTGTAACTTTATGTGTCCATTATTTGATATGTCACTAATATATCCATATCTCATATTTCTCATATTTTGGTTTTCCTCTTTCAGTGAATTCGATTCTAGCAATAGGCACTTCTCATCACCATTATCATTTTTATCATCAAACGTATCACCAGCGTTACTATTTTTATTATCTAATAAAATCTTATTGTTATCAACAACAATGCTTGTGGCTTGAACATAACCCTCATTTAATTCTGTTAGTGCCACGGGTTGGTTGGTTGTTGGGGATTGAAGGACAAATCGTTGGGGTGAGGTCATCATTGACGCAGCATCGACATAACTTGAAGTTGATGCTGATCTAAAATAATTAAAACATTTAAAGAAAGTTATGTAAGTGGTCATGAGATCATGGTTTAAAAGCTAAAGTTATGCTATTATATTAATTATAAAAAGTAATTCATTGACATATCTCTGCAACATTTAAAGTTAAACATTCAGAGGAGAGGGTGTGTTTATTCCCCACCCCAGTGAGAGGCCTATACATGAGGTGCCTAATTCCTGCAGGAATATACAGTACCAAATTTAACCAATAAATAAACAGATAAAAAACTCCTTCCCTTATTTTAGATTTTTTAAAGTAGAGTTGAGGGGGGGGGGGTACAAGTTCGACTAGTACCTTTATGTTGAAATCGTCAATTTACCTTATTGAAGTATCACTCATAATTGAAAATTTTCTGTCATTGGCCAGAAGCTGTTTGTTAGTTCCAGGTTGATTGTGGGTGGGGCTAGAAGGCACAGAAGCAAGGATATAAGGACTTGTAGCAGAGCTACTCTGCTGGCGGGATCCAGGGGTAAAGGAATTAGGGGGGTTGGTGTAATCTCCTATTATAGTTGACTTATTAATACATAGTTAATAAGGTTTTTAAACAAAGTTTACGAAACTTTAATTTTACAGATAGACGGACAGCTAGACAAATGGACAGACAGAAAATCTTTGATTATATAATCATTAGTTTAATTTGCATCTTTACATTAATTTTCAGAAGACTAGTACATATAGCAGCCAAGTCATAGAGAGTATACTTTTATGAAAAAATTGGACAGCTATCTTTATAAGCAGTTGAGAAAATCATGTTTTGCTGTAACTAATAGTATGCATGAAATTATTAAATCATGAAAAGTAATAACCAAACAGCATTAATAAGCCAACAGTGCCTGAATTATTTGTTTCTAATCCAAGTTTAGAACTGTGGGAAAAAGGTTGTTGTGTGCAAGGGTCTGGGGATGTGGGGGAGAGGGTGTAGGGATAATCTTCTTTGTAACTACTACTACAACTTGAGGTAGAGGAGCTCCGTAGTCGCCCATTCATTGTTGATAATCCTATAATCAAACATTTAGTAATCATAATTGTTAACCCTGAAAGATCGGACATTAATAGAACGGGGTGACAGGCAAAAAAGCCCTCACTCTACTAACTCGACTACTATTATGGCTAGTGTACTTTCCTTGTTTCATATAGATAGTTTACTACTATAAAACAGCCAAAGTAATTTTTAACTCTCTGGTCCAAGTTGGTCTTGGGAGGGTTGATACCCGCCCGCTTCTTATAAAAAGAATATGAAGCATTATGACATATGAACAGTAGAATTAGAAAGATAAAAAAATGGGTATAGTCCCTTTCGTGACAACGCACCTTAAATAGCGACTCTTCGTATTTTTAACAGTAGGTTTTCTCCTCTTTCTAGCCCCTACGGGGGGCTCCAACCCTGCGGGGGCAATTACCTAACCCTGTGGGGCAATCACCTAACCCAATATTAAATAAAAAAAATTAACCTATAAAAAGCCATTTTAAAAATACGTCAAATCGCCCCTTAAGTTGCGATGTCGCGGAAGGGACTATTCCCCCCCAAAAAATAATATTATTTTAAAACTACATGGGGAAAGATAATAATCCTGATAATTTAAACATAAATTTATGTGCTGTTAATTTAACACCTAACACAAAAACAATATTTTTTAAAAAGTAACAAATAAATTTATAGTTTCCAATAAATTGGTAGCTTTATCAAAAGTAATATTATTTCTAATTGCATACCTGACAACAAAGGCTGCTGGACATATCCAGTGGCAGAACTCTGCCAGCCTCCAGAATTACTGCTGGAGGAATCATTGTTCCAGGTATTAACTCTGGCGTGCTTGTTTTGCACCAGGGACATCTCTCCATTTTCTTTACAAGCAATCATACTGTAACCTTCAATATGAAATAAATGCTAAAAAACTACGCAATTAAAATGTTGACGATTTGTAGAAATTAGGGGTTTAAACTGATAGGGGAGGAGCCTATCTCTTTTCTTCGTGTGAAAGATAGAAGACTATTAAATAGATCACTAAATGGAAATTTTACACAACTGAGATTTAAAAAAAAATAGTGGGTCCAGGCCTGATACCAGCAAATCTTGCAGGCTAATTCAGGTATTGAGCAAACACATTTTTAAATACGACAAAGCATTTAAATTGGCCAAAGTAGTAAAATATCCCATAAATTACAATTATTACAACCGATTAATCAGTTTTCAGGTATGATTCTGTAGGTCTCCAGCACACTTTGAATATTTCTTACATTGGCAACGTTTGGTCAACGATAGTTGAATGATTTTTAATTTCAATAACAAAATATTTGTCCTTCTAGCTTAAAAAGTTCTAAGTTTTCAAGAACATAAAAAAAAAGAATAAAATGTTATACCTGTATTACTGAAATTTGTATTGGCTGCTGTAGCCACAATGTAGCCCAGTTCACTTACTCTTGTACTTGCGTTATTTTCAATAGATTCGGTGGATTCGGAATCTTCAATATCTAATATACATTTACACTTAACAATTTACTTTTAGATTATGAAAATAAAGAAATAATAAAAAGATGTTCATGTTCGTATTGATCGTATAGAGATTTAAAATAATAAAATAGTCATAAATATAAAAAAAATACCATTAGTTACGCCTCTAGCACCTAAGACTTTTATTTATAGCAAAGAGAGAGACAATGGCATTCAAATAATTCTGCACCTCAAAGTTTCAAAACTCGTACTGCGTAATCCATAAAAATGAGTAAAATTTATTTCAACAATAAGAATCTATATTTTATGAACAAAATTCGTAAAGTGTTCCTTGAAGATCGTCATCATTTTGAGAATCATCATCATTAAGACTGTCATTATCTCCATCAATATATTGATCAAGTTGCTGGGTCAGCTTGGTGTTCAAATCCTCTGGAATAGAATCATATCCACTGCTGGATTGTCGAGGCACCTAAATATATTTTTTTTTTATTTGAGCCAACGAATGAGAGAACGTGATTATAAAGTGTTAGTTAAATGTCCTGGTTAAACTTGAGTGCAGTTATTAGTTCAACATATCTTGTGGTTCTTCTTAATCTAGGTAGTAAGGTTTGTCCTATCCTTATGATAAAGTAACATGATCTCTTTGTGTCCGTTTGTACCAAAGGATCTAGCTAACCGCTAAACTGATATGGTTTTCCTTTATAATGTAGCTTCTCATAGGTTCTGGGAATGGTACCAACACCCTCCAAAGAGAAATCGCCAATGTATTACTTACTGGACTTTCCTTTGTAAAAAAGTGCCGAAGGTTTTCTTTTTAAAACTAAAATCTAAGGACCTCTAGAGGCCTCAAGAGGCGTAATCGATAGTATACAATATAAACATTAGCAGTTTCTTTTATTATCAAAAATTAAAAACTTTTTATCGTAGCTGTCTATACTCTATAGTGTCCTAGCAAAATGGAGATAGATGTCACTGCTTTTGGCCTACCTATTCTATTGACGTCAGGAAATAGTCTCTACCCCATCTCTTTTCTAAGGGGTAATTTCTTCTTCAAAACGTTTCACATAGGATTTTAATTTTTTTAAAATATATGCAATATGCATACATCAGCATTTAAATGCATACAGTTTTCTTTAAAAACTAGAAAAAAATGTTGTTTTTTGAATAAAATTGTGAAATTTTTGTGCTCATAACCATGTTCATTTATTTTCATGTTTACATATTTTACATTTGGAATAGAAATTTCATTTCCGTGATCCTTCAGTGTCAACACAAAACGACATACGATTTTTAACAAGGACAATTGTTTTCATTCGAATAATTATCGACAATAATTACATCTTAAAGAAAATACATTAAATGTTGAAAGTCATCCAGATTAAAGAGATAGAGAGGGGACAATTGACAGATTAATTAAACTAGTCCTCAAAGTTTTACAATGACGTTTTCTTATTTGTTTGCCTAACAACTTTGGGGATTTTAGTGAATTGTGATTATAAGTTAAGAGTTCGAAAGTTTATTTTACGCTACAAAAGTGGTAATCTTATGTATTATCATTGTACGTCAAAGTTTCGCCCATAGTCTTATCCCTTTAGATCCATGTATCTAGATACAAAAATTCAATATTCAAGAAAAGATTAATTTAAAAAATATTTTGATTACATTGTTGGAACAGGAAATATGCTTATTACAACAAATAAAAACATACATTTGATCTCTTTTAAGATAAACTTTTTTCCAGTGTAGCTTCGAAACCGACTAATATCTGCTGGATTAGAACCGGTTCTAAGCCATACTGAAAAATTATGTATACCATCGTAATACAGGCAATTTTCCACGAATTTTAAAATAAAAATCATAACATTAATTAATTAATACCAGTTTTGTTAGCCCGAGCCTTCAGCCCATTAAACAAAACTAGTTTTAATCTTAGGATTTTTCATTTTAATATCTGCAGAAAGCTGTCCATAATACGGTATTTCTGTCGAGGAGAAATGTGTAACAAATAAAACTACACTGCCTCTAACTTTTCTGACAGTGAAAAAATATTTCAATTTACTTAGAGTCTAAGTAATACATGAGCATACAGAAAATATAATACTTTTTTTGCCTTTTTATAAACCATTAAGAATTGTAGATTAATTTGAAGAAAATTCTTTTTTTGTCATCAAATAGCTAAGAATATATTAATTACCTTGGACAAAAATTCAGAAGACTTGGTTGATAGAAGATTTTTTCTTAGATCCCGAGATTTGTCATCCTAAAATGATGAAGATTGAATTAAGACAATGATGATACTTCCCTATAGACTTAAAAATTATAAATACTGCTGAAAATATGTGCATCCCACATTATAATAAACAAAATAATCTCTTACAGCCAATGTTTGCGGTTTAAACCAAAAATGAAAAAATAATAGTAATAATTCTTTTGCCTCAAACATTTTATGGATACTTTTATTAAAATTTTGGTTGGCTTAAACTAAAAGTATTCAAACTTTTCAACTAATAATCTTAACCTGCAGAAGGAGTAATTTGTTAATTATCATTAGGAATGCATATAAATTTTTCGTCCATTGTATTATCCCTTGAGATCCCTGAGTTTAACAGAAAAAAATGACAAACTATTACGACATTGTTCTTCCTTTTTGCACACAAAATGTATGCAAATTAAATACTGTACATATGTGCATTTTTCGATCAGGTTTTATGTTTTGGTAGACAATTGAACTAATGTTGAGTGGCCTAAAAGATGTTCCCGTATCGCTTCGAAACCGATTAATATTCGGTGGATTAGAACTGGTTCTCAGCTATACTGAAAAATTTTGTCTAGTATCGTATTATATCCAGTTTTCTACGAATATAAAAATTACAATCATCCGATTAAAACCAGTTTTTTAATTGTACATTTTATATCCGAGGAAAGCTGTTTATAATACGATGGGAGAAATAACTATTTTAGTATGGCAATGTAGAATAAACAAAATTTTAAGCAAAATTTTCAGAACTTGATTATTGGGGTGCTTTGCTTATTAAATAGTAACTAGTTGCCCAATATTCCAAAACTCAAAAGAATGGGATATTTATATCAAATAAGAAATAAATGTAAAAAAAGTTTAATGATCAACACATTTTAAATGGGCTTTCTGATTTACCCCAGGGTAGAATTAACATGGAAAGAGGCAGGGGTGTGAGGGGTGATTACCCCACCAAAATTATTATCAGCTGCAATTTCCAGCAAAAAGTTTGTTATCATCATTTTTAATCAGCACTCGAATGAAACTCTAATGTAAAAGAAGAAAAGGAAATTAAAAAATGCAGAAAACTTGATGAACATGACTTTAAAATCATCACGCATCCTGCGGTTACAGACAAGGGTATAAAATCTTAACTTTTCCTTCAGTTAAAATATACTCAAATGAGATAACATGAATGTTTTTATTATCATACTGTATACTGTTATCATAGAGTTTCCATGTATTTAAATTGTAAAGCCAAGGAACCATTAACTTATAAACAAGCTTAGAAAATTGTATATGCATGGGATAGCGTCAAATATTAATCTTTAACACAATTCGAATGTTTTTTTTATACATTTTTATTAACTTTTTGTTGACAACAATAAATTAAATCTTATAAAAGTTTAATTTTTATATGCCTAATCTCAGACCTTGAAATTTACATTCAATATTCCTTATTAATATGTTGTTATTGGCTTTATGCTTTCTATATAGTAGCGAAGCTACTCTATAATTCAAATTGTCTGTCCGTACATTAATCAGTCCGTAATCATAATTGGGAAATTGGATTTTCTCTGCTGCTATAAAAAATTGTTTCGTGATTTTTTCCCTATAAATCTATTATTGACTTCAACAAATCTCCTTATCCATATTACATGATGCTGTCATCCTTGTTTTTAATTAAATAACTTTTAACATTCAAAAACCAAGGGAAAACTTTTGAAATCTAACCTACATACATGAATAAAATATAAATATTGATTCAGAATAAAAAAAAGGAATGGAAAGATTTTTTTTAAAGACTACGGAAAATTTAGATAAAAAACTTCAACCTTTTCAAAACTAAATTTTATAATTTTCTAATCCGACTATTATTAGCATTATATGTTGAAGTTTTTTTAGCCCCGAGGTGCCGAAGGCACGGGCTAAAATAACTGGTTTTAATCTTATGATTGTACATTTTTATATTCGTAGAAAGCTGGATATAATACGATGCTAGACATAGTTTTTTCGTATGGATGAGAACCGGTTCCTATCCAGCGGATTTGAATGAATACGAGAAACACATTTTTCTTTTCAATTTAACTTTAATAAATAACAAGCATGACAACATCCATAAAAGCGAAGCTCTGAAATGGTATGACAGACGTACATTAACTCATGTAGAGTGTCAGAACTAAATATACAATATATAAATATATTTATAGTTTTGACAAAGTTATAATAAATTTGTTGCAAAACTTCTAAAATACAGAATACTGTTTAAGGACATACTGAAATTTTTAGGACTTGCTTTGCTAATAATATTGTACCTTATTGTGATAGAAATCATTACTCCAAAAATCAGATCAATCGAATGATTATATCACATAAAAATTGTTGTAAAAAAGTAAAAAATCAACATGTTTTAAATGGACGTACGGACATTCTGGTATAGAGTTGCTACGCTTTCTTAGAGGTACCTAACTACTACAGGACTCATCATGCAAAGTTTGAAATCGATAGAACAATTCAAACATGCCTAAATTAACATAAAAAAGCTATCCGTTACATACGGACCTATCCTTATTATAGAAAAGCTTAACTTTAAAAAATTTGAAGAATATTAAAGATAAACAAAATACGAAATATGCTGATAAATCAAAATTTTCCATCAAGGTTTCTGTAAAAAGAAAAATAAAAAAAATATCTTTATTTTTATAATAAAAATAAAAATATACGAAAAATGATTCAAGCAAATTTTACTACAAAAAATAATTTGTACATCATAGACGTTTAAAGAGATGTTTAAACCCCTTAAACCCCTCATTTTACCACCAAAAATTTTGTCCAATACATCAGATTACACAAATTAAAAAAGAAAATAAAAAAGAAACCCCTCCCACACCACTTATGGCCGATAAATTGATGTTCGCCCTATTATAATCAGCTTATACTAACAATACAATTGATTCGGACAAAAATTGCGAAACCTATACGTGTTTTTCCGCTGTCGATGGGGGGCAACACATCGTAAAAATGACGACCTCTCCATTTCCCCCCAAATAATATTTTAGATTTAATTCGCTTGTTGGTTATACCTTATTCTTGTATTATAATAAACAACCACAGATTAAAATTAGTACATTAAAAGGTTTAAAACAAATACTTAGTACAGGCCTATTTTTAAAAAAAATCAAGATTTTAAGCCAACGAATTAGATAAGGTATTACTTTAAGCTTTGAAAATGTTTTATATGGGAAATAATATAAAAAAAACTTTATTGTATAAATAAGTAAATCTTTTTGTGTTTTTTCCCTAATTCTAACTGTCAAAAGTTTTTGATTGAGAAGTATTTTATCTGCAATAAAAGTTTTTTTTTGTATTCCATTAGTTATTTACAAATTCTGAACATACATATATCAATCACTTTAATACTATTTGAATCTCAATTTTCTAATTTTTAAAAATATTTTTTCCTTTAAGTGTATTCAGCTAGGACGTTCACGATTGGGGGGTGGGGGGGGGGCCTGGGGGTAAGGGGTGTGTACTTCCCTCACATTAAAAAGTTTGCCCCTTCGCTATGGTTGCCTCAGGCACCACGAAAAGTGTTTTTTTTTGGGGGGTGTTATTATCCCCGTCTAGTATGTTTAGCCCCCCCCCCCCCCAGAAAAAAGTAAAAAAATAATGTTTATAAACCTTCCATGGACATATGAAAAGTTTTCCTGTAAAGAAGAACTAAATTGGTTCAGAGTTTAGCGAGATACTTTAGCGCTTCTCACACACATATAGGCATACTGTTACTTTTATGTAAGGATCTAGTTACATTAGTTTCTTCACTTCAAAACAATGTATTTTATACCAATTATGATAATTAAATTACCTGGAAAGCTCCAGAACAATCATCTGGCAGGTCTGGCTCCACATCCCTGTCTGTAGGATCGAACCTGCCATCCAAATCCTCTCCGATCTTGTCAAACAATGATTTCCTCCAATGAAACCATTGGAAGACAAGAAAGACGACCAATGATGAGACGAGAACAGCAGAAATGGCGCCAATTGAGATAATCAGAACTAGGTAGATAGGTGTGGCCATTCCTAAAATGTATTTATTCATTCAATTGTGATAGTGAAAAACTACTGTTCTTATTCATCAAAACAAAAGAATGATAAATCAAAAGAATTTGATCTACTTCAATAGTTATAATTCATAATCTTTTGTTTTCAGAAGTATTTTTGTTTTTTGACTTGGGGTTGATAAAAATAAGAATTTAATCAAACATATTAACTTAGATTAAAATTATAATTTTATCTATCTATCTATCTATCTATCTATCTATCTATCTATCTATCTATCTATCTATCTATCTATCTATCTATCTATCTATCTATCTATCTATCTATCTATCTATCTATCTATCTATCTATCTATCTATCTATCTATCTATCTATCTATCTATCTATCTATCTATCTATCTATCTATCCATCTCACCAGCACAGAAGGGTGGTGAGAAGCCACGTTCACTCCAATCAGATTCAAACACGTATTCATTTTTATCTTTAACTAACGCCTAAAAACAAAATATCATATCTTTAAAAGTTTATTTGTGGTTTAAATACAGACTTTCATTGAAACTCTACAAAGAGTCCAAAAAAATGATCTTTTGACGTCCCACGGCTAATTTTTTTTGACACTTTGTAGAGTCTCTCCAGGATTGTTGGACCTGACGATAGAGTGTCATGGTGAATAGCCCCATTATGAGGTAATTTTTTTGGTAAAGGGCTTTTATTAGCAATCAATAAGTGGCTTTTACTGCTGCAAGCTTGCGGCTGCTTTACTTTACACTAGTTGCTTTACCTCTAGTCTAGGGGTGTTCGGTTGCTGTCAAGAAAATATCCTAAAGCTTGCTTGGACACTACAGCTAATTTGGACTATCAATTTCCGAGATCTTAAGCTTCATACATAAAGTATTACTATAAATTATAGGATTTGTGTACTGTACCTGTATGAAGAATGTATAAAGATCTGTAAAGTTTGAGAACTATACCTGTATGGAAAATGTGTAACGATCTGTAAAGTTTGAGTTATCACAATCTGGTATCCAGGATGAATGATTCAGTCTTGTTATGTCAAATATATAACTTAGTTCTGTTCCAGTAACCTGACCAAAAAATACACCTTGAGTGATAGACGAAAAATTAAAGGTTTTTTTAAATATGCAATTTCATAAAATTCACGCAATTTTTAATTTAAAATATGAAATATCTTTTCCCTCAAAGAGGCTTGCGTGAACTGATACCCCTTGTAATTTTTAGAAATACTACGGCATTTTTTTTCTATGCCTAATCCCTCGCGATGGGTACTAACCCTGCAGGGCTACTATTTTCTTAATACAACCTAACCTAACCTAAAGTAATAAATAACCAACAAAAAAATATTTTCAATTTATTTCAAAATTTATCTTGTGGGTTTGTGTGTTCGACTATGTACTTTGAGATAAACCAATAGCTTAGAATTTCTATGATCTTTCTTTTTGATATTATTCAATACATATCTAAATACATAGAATAGCTATAAAATCAAACCTTTTCTAAGTGTGTATGATTAAACAAGTCGTCGGGCTTGTCAATCAAAATATTCCATTGAAATACTTGAGGCGCTCCAATCTGAAAAGAACAGGTAAATGTTACAGAGATAGATAGATAGTTTATAAATTAACAAGTGGCTGCACTCCTAGCATATTGGAGCTCTGTATTCGAATAGGTAGAGAAGGCTAAAAATTGCCTAAAACCATCCCAGGATATATTTGAAAATTACCTTATATGGAGAACTCAATTTGTTAAGTAGTTACCGTATTTTTATGCTACAGACAAAAATAACCTTACTACTTTATATGAAAGGATGGGAGCTATCTTATTCTATTATAATTTCTTAATAATCAAATTATAATGTTATTCATTCACATTTATCCCAATTATGTAACAAAAAATAAAACAAAAATAACGACTGTTAAAATACAATATTCTTAATTTTAGGCCAAGACATTCCCCTAATGCCAACATTATATCAAATTAAATCAATGACATTTTTAGCATTTTATAATTTCTTAAAGTTTAAACAAGAAATTTAATTAAAATCTAGTAAGTTATATTTTTTCTGGTGATAATTTATTAAAAATATATGTTTACGAGCCGAAAAGACGTAAATGAAAAAATTTCTTTCTTTATATAACCATATTTTATGTTTATTTATTTATTAAAATTAAAAATAATAGTTATTTTTCTTTATCTTATTATAAACAGCTTTTCGCCGATATTGAAATATAAAATTATATGATGAAAACCAGTTTTGTTAGTCCCCAGGGGCCGAAGGCCAGAGCTAACAAAATAGTTATTATTATTATGATTTACATTTTAATATTCGTAGAAATGTGGCTATAATTCGATACATAATTTTTTTTATATGGCTTAGAACCGGTTTTAATTCAGCGGTTTCGAAGCTAGACTGAAATGTTAATTAAACGAATTAAAAAGTTAATTTTAATATTTTTCCAAAATACAAATAGATATTATTTTATCAAAATCAAGAAATAGGATGGAGCATTTTTTTTTTTTTTTGGGGGGGGGGGAGGATGTCCCAACCCTCAAGAAAATTGCTAATAACCACCTAAGGATCAGTTTCTGTGTTTACTGTGGCTACCGAGATCTTAAGCTTTTGAGAGACAACGTTCTACTTTTTAATATAGATTATAGATGTGTAAGATTTAAAAAAAAAACAGAAAGCCTAAAATAATTCAGCTGCATTTAGATTTTAACAACGTGTTTAACGAACAAAATTTGTTTTGTTTTACGAATATCTTTATTTTTATTTATTTTAAATGTTCTAAACATTATCTTTTAGTAGCGAAACTACTCAATAATTAAATAGGTATGTTTGTCCGTCCGATAGTCAGTCTGTAACGCTAGGAGGGAAGTGTGATTTTTTCCGCTGCTATTTAAAATAGAAGACTGAAATTTGTTGTTAACATTTCCATCATTAAGGAGGATAATTAACTTTTCAACATCCATAGCGGTCGGACCGCTTTTTAGAAGTTTTTTTTGGCTATTTTAATATTTTTCACATTTTAATACTCAATCAATTGTTAAACGTTTGTTTGTAAACAATTTTATATATTATCTAAATATATTTATAAAAAATTTATAAATCAGAAAGTTTTTTAGTTAAATAAGCCATTAAAGAGAAAAGTTAATAAATTTTATTTTTAGATATTTAAATGATTTATTGATCCTGTAGAAGCTTTTGAATCGTCAACCTAATTTTGAGAGTAATTTTCCTTGAATATATTAAGTCATCTTGTTAAAAAGTTAATTTTAGATTTCAAGAAACTATTACAATATAACACTAGTCAGTGTATCCAAGGGATAGGGAAGGGTAGAAAATAGCCAAAATCCATCCCACGCAAAATAAATTACAATATCCTTTGATACTTCCCTGATATTGAGAACTCAATCAGTTCAGTAGTAATCGAAATCTTAAGCTTCGGCAAAAAACTTACTTTTTTTGTAATATACCCAATTAGGGCTTGACTAATATATATATATAATTGTGAATAAAAATACAAAAAGAATGTCTATGGGATTGACATATGGACATACTGACGCACGTAAGTACATATCCTAGTTATATCCTAGCTACGCTACAAACAACTTAACAAGAACGAACCTTAAACACAGCTAATAACTTACCCTAAAGTTAGAATCCCAAGTAATTTGAATATGCGTTCTGTTGGTAAATAAAGCTTTGGGTTCTTTTGGCTGTCCCGGTTTTCCAATTGGAGTTCTAAAAGAAATAGAAGTTGATAATCAAGCTTAAAGTCAATAACACTTTTTTTAAAAAAACTTATGACAATAATATCCTTTGATAGTATAGCAATTGACAAAGTAAGAATTTTATAAAAGTTATAAACCTTCCCATTATCTATGAGAAGAGAATCATATGTTCAAATAGAAACTGACACACAGATCCTGTCATTTTGATACATGGGTATCAAATATACTAAAGTCGAGAAAATTCCATTTATACCTCAAATCCAACCCCCCAAAAAATACAAATAAAAAACTCATTAGTTATAGAGGTAATAACATAATATTTTATTTGAACTTTTACCTGAAAGTGTTTGGATCTGAGAAGGGACCACATCTGAAGGTTGTACAGGCTGACACCTAAACATAATTATATTGTCAATACAACTGTTCCGTGCTTTCTCTCATAGTAACTAGTTAACACACCAAGACCCCCCCCCCCCTTCCCTAATTATTATATCTAAATAAACTAAAACTAAAAGAAACATGATCTCTGTTTTTCTTTGTGTCTGTCTGTACCGAGGATTCTAATTATCATCTGTACCGATATAGTTCTCCTTTGCAGTGTAGCTTCTCATGGGTCCTTAGAAGGTTTATTAATATTTTGGGTAATGTACCACCACTTAACCATTCAAGAAAAATCGCCCTTTGAAAACTACAATTGAAAGTTAGGGGTCAACACACCCTCTCTGAAGACCCTTTAGGCCTCTAGAGGAGTAGCCGCTAGTTACAAAATATATATAAATTATTTTATTTCAAAACTTCTCCTTTAAGTAGTTAATGAGAAAACGAAATAATCTGGAAATAATATGTTATCAATCTTTTCCAATTTAATTTTATAACTGTACAAAAAATAATCATGAAGGGATGGAAAATCAGCCATTTATCACACTAGTCCCCAAAGTCCTATAATAGCTTTTTGGGGACTGTTACTGAATTTTGATTGGTTGGTTCATTTGGCTGAGTGTCTAAACCTTTCAACCACTAATTGTAATCTACAGAAGTGGTAATTTTATGTATCATCATTAGGGATATACATCAATCTATCGGCCATTGTCTTATCACTTTAGATCCCTGACAAAAACATCCTCTATCTTTTTACTCAAAACGGATAATATTTTCAATTTAACAAACGATTAATTAATTTGGTTCTTAGAATTGAATTAATTGTAAATCATATCCTCCATAACCTGGGTTCGTTCGTCAGTCCGTCCGTTATGGAGTATGTCCGTAAGTCTATCTGTCAAATCATTAATGTATAGTAGCTTTCGAGATTCGTTCACTTATATTAGTATTTGTTTTTGTGCAATACGATTTTGTCTGAAGCTAAAGATCTCTGAAAATATTGGACTGATTTGGTTATCCTTTTCAGAGAAGCTTTATAAATGTCTTGAGATAATTTAATAATGGTATCCCCTGCCCTTCCCAAAAATCATAATCAAAACAATATTTTCTAGAAATAGATATGGATATTCATCTTAGTTTTCTTTGAACTTTTAAAATTTAATAAAGTCTCAATATTGCATTTGATAGGAACTTTTTACCTGGGTTAAATATTCTGTGTATAATAGTAAGGAATTAATATGAACATCTTACCTGGGTTATATATTCTGTGTATAATAGTAAGGAATTAATATGAACATCTTACCTGGGTTATATATTCTGTGTATGGTACTAAGGAACTAATAGGAGCATCTTACCTGGGTTTAATATTCTGTGTCCCAGGTTGTTCCTAGTATAGGTAGAATTTTTTTTTTGTATTATAAAAATTATACAAAACATACAAAAGTACTATTGTATAATTTTTTTTTAAATTTTGTACAGTAAATTTTTTTTGGCAAAGTCCCCTCGTACATGTTGTATCAATTTTGTATACAATAGTACTTTTATGTTTTTTTATTTATTAGTATATTTTTTTTTGTATATGTTGTACACTTTTTTTTTTATTTTTGTACTAATACCATTTTCCTGATTGTATATCTTGTATTATTATTTTGTACAATAGTATTAATTTCAAAAATTTGGCAGAGTCCAAACATTTTTTTATTTTACTGAATATTTCAATATGTCTCGAAAGTAACAAAAATAATTAGAGTATAATTTGTGGATTTAAAAGAGTTTTTTGTTTCATGCTTATTGTATTTCTTTTTATATACAATAGTACAAAGTTTAGGAAATTTGGTTAAGTCCAAATTTTAGAACTTTGCCTAAAAATGAACATAGTATTGATAGTACTTTTTTTTGTGTGATAGTATTCATTTCAAATTTTTGGACTTTGCTTAAAAATGAACATAGCGTTTATTGTATAATTTTTTTGTATAATAGTATTCATTATAAAAATGTTTTTAAAGTTCCAATTTTGTAGACTCTAACAAAATCTTAAGAATGTATACAATCGAACAATAAAAAATATACCATAACATAAATTTAGATGAGTTCCAAAACTGAGGACATAGGAAATATTTTGAAAAACATTTTTTGAATATCAAAAAGAAATTTTAGAATTTGACAAAAAAATTGTCTAATTCTACAATTTTGATTTTATTTATAAGTACAAAATTTTTTTTTAAGTAAAAAATTTTGGGACTTAATATGTTACTTAATGAAAAAAACCATAAAAGTACTATTGTAGACAAAAATGATACAACATGTACAAGAAAAAAATAAGGGACTGTACAAAATTACAAAAAAATAATACAATAGTACTTTTGTATAATTTTCATAATACAAAAATAATTCTACCTGATATAGTTCAAATTTTTGCTGCTAGGTGTCTCTCACTTGTTAGAAAAACTTTGTTTTTTTGGGGTTTCCAATATATATATGGTTGTTTAAAAATCAAATAAGTAAATCTTATTCAAATTGGTTTCTCATTTCATTGTTTTTTTTCAGTATTTTAAAATATTTCATTTTAAATAATTACAAAATCTAAACTATAGACTCCAGTATACCAAACCTAATCAACTTCAGTAAAGCATGGAAAGGATCATAGCCTAGCCATGATAAGAGTTAAAACATGAGAATCTCTTCACTGAGCTTCCATTATAGAAGTAAAAGATGAGAATATCTCATGTACTCTTATCATTATGAATAGTTTAAATCATGGAAATATCTCCCTTAACTCTATGATATTTTTTTGAGAAAATATAAGTTTTCTAACCCTTAAAGAACCACTTTTGTACTTTTGTATGATTTTCATAATACAAAAAAAATTCTACTTTTACTATGTATTACCTGGGAATTTTTAAAAAAATTTGTAGTATACATTTTTTGCTTCTCGTACTAATTTTAATTTGTATTAATTTTTAATGACTCATACTAATTTTCTAACCTACAGAATCACGGCCGAAAAATGGTTTTAGTATATAATATATGTCTCTTGTACTAACAAAATTTCTCGTACCCTCGTAAGAATTCTTGCATAACGATGGTATACTATTGTAGATCCCACAAATTTTCTATACTATAGTATAACAAAATTGATACAATTTTAGAGTAAGGCCATGTATACTATTGTAAACAAAAATGTATACTAAAAAAAGGATCCGCGTATACAAAGGACCACCTGGGGTATGATAGTAAGAAACTAATAGGAGCATCTTACCTGGGTTATATAATATATATTCTGTGTATGATAGTAAAGAACTAATAGGAACATCTTATCTGGGTTAAATATTCTGTGTATGATAGTAAGGAATTAATAGGAACTTCTTACCTGGGTTAAATATTCTGTGTATGGTAGTAAGGAACTAATAGGAGCATCTTACCTGGGTTAAATATTCTGTGTATGGTAGTAAGGAACTAATAGGAACATCTTACCTGGGTTAAATATTCTGTGTATAATAGTAAGGAATTAATATGAACATCTTACCTGGGTTATATGTTCTGTGTATGGTACTAAGGAACTAATAGGAGCATCTTACCTGGGTTTAATATTCTGTGTATGATAGTAAAGAACTAATAGGAGCATCTTACCTGGGTTATATAATATATATTCTGTGTATGATAGTAAAGAACTAATAGAAACATCTTATCTGGGTTAAATATTCTGTGTATGATAGTAAGGAATTAATAGGAACTTCTTACCTGGGTTAAATATTCTGTGTATGGTAGTAAGGAACTAATAGGAACATCTTACCTGGGTTAAATATTCTGTGTATAATAGTAAGGAATTAATATGAACATCTTACCTGGGTTATATATTCTGTGTATGGTACTAAGGAACTAATAGGAGCATCTTACCTGGGTTTAATATTCTGTGTATGATAGTAAGAAACTAATAGGAGCATCTTACCAGGGTTAAATATTCTGTGTATGATAGTAAGGAATTAATAGGAACATCTTACCTGGGTTAAATATTCTGTGTATGATGATAAGGAACTTATTGGAACATCTTGAAATAATTCAGTTGATGTAAAATTATCAACTCTTGCTCCTTCTAGTGTGGAAATCAGCACCTAAAAGAAGTAAGGATTACAATATCGATATAGCAAAAGTTTTAGACTTGATTATAGATAATTTACACAAATGACATAATGCATGCATTGTGTTTAATCGTTATAGGAATCACTATTTTAAAAATCAAATAGATTACATAAAAATTTAAGAATATAAAAACATAATTGTCATATTAACAAAATTAAAGTTGCTATGCTTAACTTAGAAAGCAATACTTTACGGTCCTACCTAAGAAAGCTCATTAAATACTACAATTTCATTCATCAACATTTTTCATTCTATATATCTAACATAATTTCCATACCTCATATTTAGTAATATTTCCATTTGCTTGTAGTGGTGGTGTCCATTCCATAGTAATGTATTTTCCATCGTTGTAAATGTCGTCTTTTGCACCAGAAAATGAAATATTTCTTGGTTTAGTTGGTACACCTAAAATTAGTAATTAATTTATTAAGATGATGAAGAATATATGTACGTGGATATTATGAAAGGGTATCATTGTCGACAGTTTTGCTTGCTATGTCTTCTCTCATTTATTGGTCATTTCGTTTTTCCAGTAGAAGGGGAGGGGATATTGTTATTTTAGCCCACTAAGAGGTTTACTTTATTTAAGAACATGAAAGTCTGGTGTCAGATCCAAGTAATAATAAACCCATTATTTATTAATAATTAAGATATAATTCATGGATGCAGGGATAGATAATACAATAATATTAATTTCTCTTTACTTTGCAAAGGCTTCATAAATCTTAAGGGATATGATAAATTGATTAATAAATTGATTAATATATGTACGTGGATATTATGAAAGGGTGCTGGTACAAATGGTCCGCTCCCGTACAAGAGTACAAGCGCCAGCGGGAACACCTTGGACAAGATCAACAAGTGTGGCAAAGAGACCAGGAGCCCGGAGAAGACATATTTCTTGGAGGTGTACTCTGTTCAAGGGGAACCAAAAAGAGCTCTTTTTTTGGGAACGGAGGGGGAAAGCACTAGCCGAGCTTTTTCCCTCGTTAAAAACATGTAGGCGAAACACCATTACTGCAACAGACGAAAGGAGGAGAAGGGAGAGAGAGATTGAGATAAATTTACAGACCATACATCCAAACCCGGGACCAAGAGACAAGACAGAGGAGGGGAAGAGAGCCAGACGAGAAAGGAGGAAGGAGAAACGGAATGAAAAACGCAGAGCCAGAATAAACACAACTAGTCAAAAGAGCTTATTAAATGTGATAACATGGAACGTCCAACGAGTATCATTGAGACAGAGGAACAGGAGACGACTGAGAGAGATAGCGGAGAAAGCAAATAAGAACAATTGGGATGCAGTGCTCCTCTCAGAGGTCAATGGAGAGGGACAAGGCACCATATGGCTTGGAGAGGACGAAAAATTAATTGCTATAGTCCACACAAATAAAGCAGCCATATTATTGAGAGGTCAAACTTTACAAGCTTGGTGTGAACAAGGACAAATAACCAAGCATAGTCAACGGTCAATTTCAATTAAAACAATGGGCCATTCCCTCACCTCCACATACTTGCCTGTCTGGAGGGGGAATAATGAGGCAGAGATTGAGGAAGCCAAAGAGGACCTGAGGCTTCATATACAGTGGGCCAACAAGGACGAAGTGTTAATTGTTGGCGGCGATTTTAACGCACACATTGGAGGAAACGAGGACAGAGCAAATATTTGCGGCAAATTTGGACTCAGAGAAACAAACAGACAGGGACAGGAGTTACTAGATTTTTGTGAAGAAAACAATTTATGCTATGTGAACAGTTTTTCAAATCATAAACGGAGAGGCATATGGTTCAACCCAGCGCTACGCAGATGGTACGAATTGGACGGGTTCTTGATGAAGAACAACCAGAGACATAATTTAGTCAGGAAAATTTGCACCTTGGGCGAATTTTCCCTGTCAGACCATAAACCAAAGAGGATGACATTAGTGATAAATAAACCAAAGAAAAAAATTTACACGAACAGAAAAAAGACGCCAAAAATCAACTGGGAACGACTGAAAGATGATGAGATTGCTACAAGATACAGAGACAGAGTTGAATTACTATTAGAGGAACAGGAGAGAACAGAGCCATATGTAGGAGACAGCAGAACAAAATGGAACGAGCTGACAGAGGTTGTAACCAAAGCAGCTGAAGACATCTGTGGTACCCAAGAAAAAAAGGTCTTAAATCCATGGATGGCAGGCAGAGAAGGAGAGATAGAAAGACTAAGAGCAAACATCACTGGCAAGCTGACTCAAAGAAACGACCTAATGGAGAGACAGAGAGAAGCAGACACACAACAAGAAGCTGACATAATAAACCTGGAACTACAGCAGACAAAAGATCAACTAAAACAGGCAAGAACAGAACTACAGAGAAAGACCAGACAATGGGAGAAAGACTGGTGGTCAGACATTGTTGATGAGTGTAAAGAAGCTGGCGAGAGAGGAGACACAGGAGCAGTTTACAAGAAACTGAAAGAACTAGGGACCAGAGGCATGACACGAGCACCTGAATCAACTAATCTTACAAAGGAGGAATTCAAGGTTCATTTTCAAAAAATTTCAAAGGACCGGTTTGAAAATGATCCTGAAGAGATGGAGGCCACAGCCGACTTAGTTGAAGATATCAGTGAAACTGAAGAAGCTACTAGGGAAGCTGAGATCCTGAATGCCACACCATCCAGGGAAGAAATCCTAAAGGAGATGAAGAAGATGAAGGAATCAGCTCCAGGAGAGGACGGAGTAAGGCTCATATACCTGTTTAAGGGTGGGCCAGAAGTCATAGAGAAAGTTATAGAGATAGTTCAGTTTATGTTCGAGTATGGAGCTGAAAAATGGGAAGATAGCTTGAAATCCGGTTTGGTTATCCCACTTTTCAAAAAAGGCGACAGAAACAATGTGAATAATTACAGAGGAGTATGCCTGTTAGCCATGGGTTCCAGGATCCTGGCAAGAATCATGGCCAGCAGGTTGAGAGTATGGTCAGAAAACCTTAAACTAATTGACGACGACCAAGCAGGATTCAGGAAAAATAGATCCACCTGTGACGTAACTCAGATGATGTACAGAATTCAAGAGGACACCAAGGACCTGATAAAGAGAGCTGACGCTGCAGATATAACCATAGAGGAAGGAGAAATGCCGGGGGCCAGACTGCTGGACTTAAAGAAAGCTTACCCGAGAGTAAACAAACCGATGTTATGGAAGATCCTACAGAAATACGGAGCTAGAGGTAAAGGACTCAGAGTTATCATGGATTTACATGAAACCACCTTTTACAAAATTAAGAGTAGAGAAGGCACAAGTGAGAGCTGGGTGCCCCAGAGAGGTCTCCGAGAGGGTTGTCCATCCTCTCCAGTGCTTTTTAATATATTCCACCAAGTGGTTATGAGACAGGGAGCCAAGGCACGGAAAAGAAAGGCGGACGAAACAGGACTTGAAGTTGGCATTAGCTACTGCTGGATCCCAGGTAGCACTTTTCCCAGCTCGGTTAAATGGGAAAAGAGTGGTAATTCAGAGGCAAAAAGAATAAGGATTGATAAAGGACTCTTTGCTGATGATACCACCATAGCTGGCAAGAAAAAAGAGCTGGAACAAGGAGTTCAGGAAACAAAGAAAATTATGAACAAGTTTGAAGAACGGAATAACGATGACAAAGAAGAAGAACTAAACTTTGGAAGGGAGGACAGCAGCAAAATTAGGATGCTAGGCTGTTACATGGGAGAGACTGAGGACACTAAACAGAGAATAAAGAGAGCCGGAGCTACATGGTTCAAGGTCAAGAATAGACTGAAAGGATCTAAGTTATCCAAAACCATGCAGGCAAGAGTTATAGAGGCTTGCGTCGAATCAACCTTATTATTTGACTGCCAAGCTAGAACCTGGCAGGTGACGGAGATTAACAGATTGCAGCGGACAATGGACAAGAAATACAGATGGCTTTGGAGTAAGAAGATAAAACCCCCACTTATCCAAATGCAGGAGGATGGTTACAATATGCAGGATGTCAGAAATGAGCTAAACGTAAAGTCAGTCAGATGGAAAATTGAAAAAAGAGTTTTGGAGAGAATTGGGCATGTGTTCAGAATGGACGACGACAGGACAGTGAAAGCTGTAGTTCTAGGCTGGATGGAGGATCTGGAAAGCTATGAGAAAGTCCCAGGTAGGAAAAGAAAGACGATCCTTTACTGGAAAAGACTTTTGAGAGAGGCTGGGATTGACTGGACACAGATAGGCCAGTTAACAGAGGACAGATCTTACTGGAAAGCAACTGTCACGGAGAGAATGAACCACTTACATGCTTGGGAGAGGAGCAGAGGAAAGAGGACAGAGGACATCCCAGGCCAGAGAAATGTCGAGAGGGATCCAGAGGAAGAGTTTATTTGCAGCTACGAAGACTGTGGATTAAAGTGTGAAAGCAAAACAGGTCTTATCATTCACAGAAAACGAGTCCATGAGAAATCTAACCACAAAAACTTATTCTCCTGTGAGAAATGTGGTGAAAATTTCGATTTCAAAGGATACCTGAAAAATCACATAAAGGTCTGTACAGGTATCAGGTCATTAAATCCAGAGACAAGAACATGTGACAAGTGTAGCAGGACAATTTCTAAGAAAAATTTTAGCCAACACAGAAAGAGCTGTAATCCAGAGCCGGAGGTTGCAGCAATAGGTCAGAGAACAGAGAGAATTCCTTGCGAATATTGTGGTGGAAATATATCAAAACCGAATATAGCAAGACACAGAAAGAAGTGCAGAAATGGTGACGGGTAGTGTCTTACGAGACAGAAAACCCTATCAAGATCAAGATTATGAAAGGGTATCATTGTCGACAGTTTTGCTTGCTATGTCTTCTCTCATTTATTGGTCATTTCGTTTTTCCAGTAGAAGGGGAGGGGATATTGTTATTTTAGCCCACTAAGAGGTTTACTTTATTTAAGAACATGAAAGTCTGGTGTCAGATCCAAGTAATAATAAACCCATTATTTATTAATAATTAAGATATAATTCATGGATGCAGGGATAGATAATACAATAATATTAATTTCTCTTTACTTTGCAAAGGCTTCATAAATCTTAAGGGATATGATAAATTGATGTTACCCCAAACTATATGATAAATAAAATTGCCCCCCTTAAAAATGAAATCATTATTAGATAAGTTTGAACACTATTACTTTGTATGGGAAAATAAATATTTCAATCCCCCCCCCCCCTAAGAAAAATAGCAGATCGCGTGGTAGAATGGGGTGGATGGGAGGTATCGTTATTTTATCTAGCTGCGAGTTTTACGGATATAGTCCTTTCCACGACATCCCTCCCTAAGGAGCGATTCTTCGTATTTTTAAAATGGCTTTTTATAGGTTATTTTAGGTTAGGTTAGGTTATATTGTGTTAGGTGATTGCCCCACAGGGTTAGGTAAATGGCCCCGCAGGGTTAGAGCCCCCCGCAGGGGCTAGAAATAGGAGAAAAGCTACTGTGAAAAATACGAATAATCGCTCCTTATGGAGGGATGTCGTGGAAAGGACTATACCCAGTTTTACTTCTTCAGAGTAGATAAAAATCTGGACCAACATCAAAGTAATAATAATTCGGTTTATACCTTGTTCAGTTCTGAAGGTAACAGTCTCCCCCCAAGCTCCAACCTGACCTTCGTGGGTTTTGTATCGCATTCTCAACTATATCAAACAAATAGGTTTTAGATCATGGATCTTAAGGGATAAGACAATTGACATAAATAAAAATACATTCCCATTAATAATAAACAAAAATACCCTTTCAGTAAATGGCTGTTGGTTAAAAAGTTTGAACACTAACAGTTTGGAGATCAACAGAATTAAACCTCAATGAAATAGTCAAAGTTTTTGAGATCTGGAGATTGAAACTTTTTGGACAGCTATTAAATGTTTTCCTTTTTTCCCCGGTTTTTGAGCGAATTTTATTTGTAAAATTTCTATTTGAAAACCATTTACCTTATAGTTAGTATTAGCAGTCAAGTTTTTCAATTTATGGTCAACATATTTGTAGCCAATCTAAAATTAAATAAATACATATTTGATATCGTATTTTAAGATCAAATTTTAAAAAAACGAATAAATTAGTAAACAAAAATACACAAAAAATAACATTATTTCTCGTATTCATTCGGATCCGGTGGATAGGAACCGGTTCTCATCCATACAAAAAAAACTATGTCTAGCAACGTATTATATCCAGCTTTCTACGAATATACAAATGTACAATCATGAAATTAAAACTGAAGGCACGGGCTAAAAAAACTGGTTTTAATCTTATGATTGTACATTCTATATCCGCGGAAAGCTGTTTATAATACGATGCGAGAAATAACTATTCTCGCATTCATTTAAAACCGACTAATATCCGGTGAATTAGAATCGGTTCTAATCTAAACAAAAAATTATATCCAGTTTTCTACGAATATAAAGCCAGTTTTTTCAGCCTGTGCCTTCGGCATCTCGGGGCTAAAAAAGCTGGTTTAATCTTATAATTGAACATTTTATATCCGCGGAAAGCTGTTTATAATGCGATGCGATAAATACATAACTATTGTACAGTTTCTTTGGTGTACTTTTTATTATAATTCATCGTCTATGATAACTAGATAACGTCGTAAATCAAATTGTACACAAATTTTTAAATAGCGTGGCTATTCTTCAAGCGCAGTCAATTAAGGTGTAATGCCTATTTGAGATTATGAGATAATTACTGGTTTATTTTTACCGTTGACAATTTCAATAAAACTATAAAAAACATTTGTTTTAATTACAGTTCAGAACAGGTTCTTATCTAGAGGAAATATGTTGAATCTGGAGCCGTGATAGAAAAAAGTTCATTTCACAAACAAATTTAGTTTTTGCTGCGCCAATTATGCACAACACGGACCTTGTTTTAAAATAAACATTTTATATTGTTTGTCTCCCAGAGATTTATTTAAAAACACGATGTCTTGTTGATTGATTTAAAACACTCCTGTTTTTTTTTTACAGATGTCTAAGAGGAAAATTTGTGGGAAATTTTTAAAAAATTTTCTACGTTATTGACAATGGACAATAAATTGATGTACATTGTACATCCCCTATGATGATACACAAATTAGTGTTTGAAACGTTTGAACACTAAACTTAATGAATCTACCAATTAAAATTCACTAGTGTCCCCAAAAATAATAAGCCAACGAATAAGAAAATGTTACTATAAAACTTTGGTGGTGACTATAATGTAATTAACAGCCCATTGTCCCCTCTCTCTCTGTGGCTCTTTAAACTCTATGTGTTGGTACATTAGTTATTTGCTATTATCGTACCGTTAAGAATTGTGCCTACTGCTGTTATGTCAGATGGGTGGGTTTAGAAATTACATTGGAGGAATGTATTGGCAAAATATATACGCAATTTTTGCGTGTTATAATCAACCATCACCCAGGATATTAATCAGACATTTAATTCCAGTTTTTATTAATCTATTTAAAGATATGATATTAAGCAAAATGGAAAAAAAATCCTACGTAAATTGTTTCTCATCTGTTGCTATCGAAGTGGTACTTATAAGCAGAAACTATGATGTGCTTGAAGTGCAAATACTCTATACATTGGGTATAGTAGCTCACCTGTCCATTAGTTTATCACACTATAATGAAGTTATTGATATTTTTATAGCTGTGCTACCTATTTAAAATAATTTATTTTGTAAGATTCAACTTAAATGCAGTTGAGTTTCTCATATTTTTAAATGATAATTGTTGTCTCTATCCCTCAGCCCTTCTTTAATACTTTATAAATTATCATCTGTACAGAAAAACATGTATTTATATGGCTTTAAAAATAACAAATTTACTTTTTATCAACGTAAGTCTTACTTAAACAAATTATGTAAAGCCGGAATAAAACAACCAGCCAATTAGGTCGAAATTAATTTTGAGGTAGAGAAAAAAATCATTAGTTTATGTCCAAAATGTTTTGGGCTCCCATGAACTCGTTCGATGGGATAAGGGGGGGGGGGCGAGTGTCTGTCAAATACACCCCCCCTCCCCACCCCAACTCTCAGACATCCCTGTTGTTTCACACAAACATACTAGAGACATACAAATACCCCCCCCCCACCCCAACTCTCAGACATCCCTGTTGTTTCACACAAACATACTAGAGACATACAAATACCCCCCCCCCCCCCACCCCAACTCTCAGACATCCCTGTTGTTTCACACAAACATACTAGAGACATACAAATACCCCCCCCCCCCACCCCAACTCTCAGACATCCCTGTTGTTTCACACAAACATACTAGAGACATACAAATACCCCCCCCCCCCCACCCCAACTCTCAGACATCCCTGTTGTTTCACACAAACATACTAGAGACATACAAATACCCCCCCCCCCCCCCACCCCAACTCTCAGACATCCCTGTTGTTTCACACAAACATACTAGAGACATACAAATTACAAATTTCAGAAATAAAATCTTTTCTCGTATTCATTGTACAATCCTAAGATTAAAACCACTTTTTTTAGCCCGTGCCTTCGGCACCTCGGGGCTAAAAAAACTGGTTTCAATCTTATAATAGTACATTCTATATCCACGGAAAGCTGTTTATAATACGATGAAAGAAATAACTATTTTATAGTAACTACGGCAGCTGTGTTAGAAAGGTGAAATAAATTTACATGTGACATGGACCACACAATGTAAAACTTTATATTATCTGAGGACTCGAAGACAAAGGTTGTGCAATAAAAAACTAGTTACCTCTGTTAGTTGGCAAGTTTCATTTGAATATTCTTGACATAACTCTAACTCGTAACTTTCAATCAAACTTTGCCTAAAATTATACTGAGATTTACAGACGAAAAATCAATCAAAAATCTTCAAGCCAACCCCACAGAAGATTCAATAGGGTCGCAAAGGAGGTTCAAATATTAGCCCTCTGGGAAAAGTAGGGAGGTAGAGGATATTGAGCTGTTTTTTAAACTATGCCCCAAAGTTTTATAATAACGCTTTTTAATTCGTTGTTTTAACAACTTTTGAGAATTGATATTGATATTTGATATTGAATTTATATTGGTTGGTTCATCAAGTTTGGTGACCAAACTTTTAAACCACTAAATTAAATTTACAGTGGGGGTATTTTGTGTATCGTCATTGGGATGAACATAAATATAACTAAGGTTTATACCCCCCCTTATAATATCAATAAACGCCATTATAAAAAAATGTCAATATCAATGCTATTATTATGTTAACTTCAATAGAAAACAGTAAATAACACCAAGAACCAAGAGAATAATAATGGATTGAAAAGTGACCCAATAAGTCAAGGATCAAATTCATACCTGTTTCTACAGGAGACTTGCCAATGTACGTCTGCAGTCCTAAACAAAAGATTTTATTTTAAAATATATAAATATAATAATGATAAAATATTCAATTGATAAAAAACCAATGACCTTCTTTTCTATTTTAATTTAACTATGACAAATATATTATAACAATTATTTTGGAGTGTTACAGTCTAATCTCCAAAAATTTATAGAAACGGTTATCAGGACCAAACAGAGGGTTCACTATAAAGGAGTACAATATCGGTTCAGTGGTTAAAGAAATTCTTCGGAAAAGACAAAAAGACAGACATTTGTTACTTTTATAGAAAAGGAAAGTTAATATTTTTAGAAATTCATTACGAATATGCATTGAGATAAAAATAATGAAATTACATTTTTTGATTTTATGTTTATTTTAGTTGGAATAAAAAAAGATGTAAAATCGAAGCATATATATAAAAATAAGTAATTATTTTTGAAAGTTTAAATAACAGACAGACGATAAGCATGTATTAAGTTGTGCAAAGGTCTTAAAAGAATATTAAATATCTTTATTAAACAGCAGTCGAGAAAAAAAAATTTTCCCCGAAAGTGTTATGAACTGACTAAAGGACTAAATGGACAGAGCAAGTGAGATACTTACGTTATGCTTGGTAGGACTCGAACTGTATCCACCTTGCCTACCTCTTCATACTGAAATAATATAATAATTAATTTCAAAACATGCATTTATAGTAAACATATAATTTCCCACTCTAACTTTTCTTAAAGAATGAATTTACTTTGATGTATAACGTAGATCTTGCACTAGATTTTCATGTTCTCTAATAAAGAGAAACGTGAAGCTGGCTGTAGTAACAATCTCCCTCATTTTCTCACCCCCCTCCTCCCGAACAGACCAATAAATGAAAGGAAAATAGCAACCTAAATTGACGACAATTTTTGTCCTGTCTTAACCCATTAATGACAATAGGGTCTTAAACGACGCACAAATTCAAACCTATACTATCACTCTATTTTTTTATGCTGTCCTTTTTAAATGTTTGTAAATAACTGAATAGAGCTTCAAGTTTTGTCCTCTACATTGCTTGGGCTCTCACTTAATTCGATGACCAGATGAAATCATATTTTCATGGCAGAAGTGGAAAAAAATTGAAAAAATTTCCACACCAGGTCTAACTTTTTTCTATTAAAGAATTAAAACATACTTATTTATAATTAATTATAGCATTTGTTATATATTTTTAGTTTCTGCTAAGTTTTCTTTAATTTTAGTTAGTTTACATACTTTTTTTTGATAAATTGTTGTGCGTCGTATTCGACGCATTCGGACTAATCATTTTAGCCATTGCGTCCTTTTTGACCTTATAGGACTAATCATTTTAGGATTTTACTGTATAATCTCCTATAATCTACTAGTTGCTACGCCCCTAACCTCTAGGACGTGTGGGGGATGTCAGGAAAATAGCTTAAAACCATCCCAAGGTATTTATAAAGCTTCCCTGATAAGTAAAACCAATTCAGACCTTCAATTTCTGTAATCTTTGGCTTGAGCCAAAAAACCTTACTACTTTATAGTATGGAATACAATACAAGCAGCGGCTACGCCCCTAGAGGCATCTAGGGCCCTTTAGATTGCAGGGGGAGTCGAATCCCCTCTTTCAATTACAATTTTTTAAAGAAAAAGTTTTTTTTTTAATTTCGGGTTTTTTTATTTTCTAGGGATGATTTCTCTTAAGGGATGGTGGTGGTACCCTCCTTCAAAATAGTTATAAACCTTACCAGGACCTAGTAGAAGCTACCTTGTAACGGAGCACCATATAGGTTCAGTGGTTAGCAAGGTCCTTTGGTACACACACAAAGACATACAATAACATGTTACTTTATTTTAAGGATATAAAAGTAGTAGCGCAGATAATCTACAACTAGGGTCTGTCTGTACGTCCACCTGTCTGTATTTCCATACTTGCATCCAAATAAATAATAGCTACCTTACAACTAGGGAATGTATGTATGTCTGTCTATATATCCAAAATTACAGCCAATTAAAGACTGTAAATATGTTTATACTTCCGTAATTTTTATTGCAGCCTAGCTGTTAATATATTCATAAAAATAGCGCAAATACTCTACAATTATGGTCTGTCTGTACATCCGTCCGTCTGTATATATATAATTGCATCCAAATAATTAACAACTACGCTACAACTAAGAAATGTATTGGTTAGGGATCTAAAATAGTAAGTCAATGACCGATAAATTGATGTACTTACTCAGGGATATTATACCATAAAATCTTTCTGTAGATTACATTTAGTGGTTGAAACATTTGGACACTTAATAAACCAACCAATCAAAATACAAATACAATTCCCCACAGTTGGTAAGACAACAAATAAGAAAAAGTTATTTAAAACTTTAAGGATTAACAGGGGCTGGAGGGGGGGGGGGCGAGGGGTTGTCATGTATTGGGTTGTTCAATATAATTGTCGACAAAATCATATTTCTTTGCTAAACATTGTAATAAAGTGAAAGGGTATCTATCTGTGTATCTGATTAACTGATATGCTTCTTTTTTTACTTTGTAGCTTCTCATAGGTCCTAGGAAGGTTTACAACTATTTTTGGGGAGGTTATCTCCACCCTCTAAAGAGAAATCGCCCCTTGAAAAAGACCCGCCAACATAAGAAAAAATAGAATTAACTTAATGAAATTAATTCTTTTTAAATAAAAAATATTGTTGTTGAATTCAATGACCTCTCCCCATCTCAAGTGCTCCTAAAGGCCTCTAGGGGCGTAGCCACTAGTACTAAATAATTATATTCTGAATTGTTTCATACAGACGAATGGACGTACAGACCGACACTGATTGTAGAGTATCTGTGTTATGTATCCTTTTAATAAAGTAACAGGATATACTTTCTACATGTGTCTGTGTGTTGTGTACCAAGGGATCTCACTAACTACTGAACCGATATGGTTCTCCTTTACATGGTAGCTTCTCATAGAACCTGGTAAGGTTTATAAATATTTTGGGGGAGAGTACCACCACCCTCCAAAGAGAAATCGCCACTTAAAAAAGACCCCCAACACAAGAAAAAATAGAATGAACTTAATGAAATTAATTCTTTTTAAATAAAAAATAAAAAATATTGTTGTAGAATTCAATGACCTCTCCCCATCCCAAGTGCCCCTAAAGGCCTCTAGGGGCGTAGTCACTAGTACCAAATAATTATATTCTGAATTGTTTTATACAGACGAATGGACGTACAGACAGACAATAATTGTAGAGTATCTGTGTTATGTATCCTTTTAATAAAGTAACAGGATCTAAATACATTCTACATACATGTGTCTGTGTGTACTAAGGGATCTCACTAACCACTGAACCGATATGGTTCTCCTTTACATTTTAGCTTCTCATAGGACCTGGTAAGGTTTATAACTATTTTAGGGGAGAGTACCACAACCGCTCTAGGAGAAATCACCCCTAGAAAATAATAAACCCCTCTCATTATTTTTTAAAAATTTTTCTTTAAAAACAGTAATTGAAAGAGGGGGTTTGACTCCCCCCAAACCCAAGGGTCCCTGGATGCCTCTAGGGGCGAAGCCGCTGCTAGTATAGTGTTCCATACTATAAAGTAGTAAGGTTTTTGTCTGAAGCTAAAGATTATAGAAATTTCGGGTCTGAATTGGTTTTACTTATAAGGAAAGCTTTATAAATATCTTGGGATGGTTTTATGCTATTTTTCTGACATTCCCCACCCACCCTAGAGGTTAGGGGCGAAGCAACTAATAGATTATACAGTAAAAGCCTAAGATGATTAGTCCGATATGGTACAAAATAGACGCATGGGAAAAATGATTAGTCCGAATGCGTCGGAAACGACGCAAAAAAAAAACTTCTTTGGTATGCCACAAATCAAAAAATCTAAAAATACAAATGTCTTACAATCCCTTAAGGAAGCTGTGTTTAAAATTTCAAGTGATTCTGACGACAGGGGGGAAGTTCGGCACTAATGGGTTAATATTCTAAGAAGATATTTGTTTTTATTGTACATTTTTAAAAGCGAAGCTTTTCTATAATTAGGGTCGGTCCTTCCGTCCGTCCGTAACGGATAGCTTTCTTCGTTAATTTAGGCATGTTAGAATTGTCCTATCGATTTCAAACTTTGCATGGTGATTCCTGCAGTAGTTAGGTACGATTTAGAAAGCATAGCAACTCTATAATCATTACCAAAATGTCCGTACTTCCATTTTAAACATGTTGATTTTTTTACTTTTTTAACAACAAATTTTTATATGATCTAATTATCCGATTGATCTGATTTTTTGTATACTGATTCCTGGGACAACAAAGTACAATATTATAAGCGAAGCAACTCTGTAATTAAGTCCTAAAAATGTAAGTATGTCCATAAACATTATTCTGTATCAAGCAGTTTTTCAACAAATTTACTTACAATTTTGCATCGACTCTCATACATTTATATTCTGATTATTCAGTTCTGACACTATACAAGTGTTAATGTCCGATTGTCCTACCGTTTCAGCGCTTCGCTTTTATGGATGTTGTCATCCTTGTTCTTTGTTAGGTTTCTGACCAATTGTAAGAAATATACAAAATTTTTATATTTAATGCAAAAAAATATGAAAACTAATGACTTTTTCAAAATTCTAGACAAATTCTATTTGTGAATAAAATACATTTTGTATTCTTTAAAAAATAAAAATAAAAGTTAAATTTATTAGATTTTTAATAGTTATCTATATTTATTAAGTGCTGCTATGTCTGGTGCGTGTTTGTCTGTGCGAACCCCGAAAAAGGTCGTGCAATCAAAGGGTTTATTTCCTATTAGGATTTATTAATTAAATGTTAAGGGTGTTCAACATACAAAAAGAGTCTGCGGCAGCTTACCTTAAAGTGTCTAGTCGAGCGCAGAAACCCCCTTCCCTCTTATTATGAAATAAATTGATGATAAAATAAAAAATCTCTAACAAAAAAAAATTTTGTGCGCCTCGCGCGCATTTTTAATACTAAATATTTAATAAAATCAAATTATCCCCCCAAAAAATTTTACCCCGGGGGTAAACTTTTTTTTTTGGGGGGGGGGGGTAAACTAAATTTACACCTGCCAACATATTTCAGGGGTTAAAATTTTTTTTTTTTTGGGGGGGGGGGTAAAAGAAAAGCTTGTTTTGGGTAAAGGTTTATTCATTTGAAAAAGAATAACAAAATCATGGATGGAATAACGTATAATTGGAAGGTGATTTATAATGCAGATTTTCCTTTCTTCTACAGCTTTACAGACCTACGTACTGACAGACGGACAGACAGACAGTTAATAATAATAAATACCTTATGAACTAAACACTCAGCCCAATTGATTCCACTTGAAAACCCTTTTCTATTGGCTCCAACACCAACCTAACCAAAAAATGTATTAGTTTAAATCACGAAACCTCAGTAAACCTCTGTGAGACTAATCTATATTAAGTTGATTTTTTGTTCGTATATCCGGCCTTAATATACTTTATTTATATCATATCAAATATAATAATAATATCGTAGTTTTATTTTTCATATCATAGTATAGACATATTAATATGAATAAAAAGTTATAAGATTAAATCCAGATTATTAAGCCTTGAGAGTCCAAAGGTCCGGACTAACAAAACTGGCATTCAATATTATTATTTTCCTTTTAAAATTAGTAGAAATCTGGGCATAGTACGATACGACACAGTATGGCTTAGAACCGGTTCTAATCCAGTCGATATTAATAGGTTTGAAAGCCATACTGGAATTTATATTCGTTTGTTCAAAAACTCAATATAGTAATAATCTACAAAAGGGGCAATCATCATTGGACAATGAGATTATATCAATGTAAGGTCAATTGTCTTATTTCGTAATATCCCTTGATCAGTAATAAATTTACCGTATATTGTTCTGTAGAATTGAAAGGTAGCTTGAATGAGTATATTTCTGTTTCATGTTGTACAGGTATTGTTTGCCAGGACAGTTTTCCTGTACAGGATTCCAACAGGTTCGACCTAAATTGTGAATAGATCAATCCAATCATATAAAGTATTTAGTGAGCTTTTTTGGGGTTTAATCTTTAACCCTCCCACCAGTCAAGCAAAGAACTCCCATTAATGTTTTGAAAAAGTAGTTTGCTAATTACTTTAGATCAAGTTAAGTTTGTTTATATTTGGAACTGGATAGCCTCGCCGTGTTAGGCTAACATAGGAATAGGACCAGTAGGGATGAGTCCTCCGCAGGGGATAGGCAAAGGGAAAACTAACCCACCTAAGGCATTTACCATTTAAAAAAAACAAAAAACAATGAAGTTTTGTTAAACAATTTACGGGAAAGCACCAAATATTTATCATTATTGGTACAGACAGTTTTCCCCTCTGCATTACGGAGGGACTGACGTAAAGGCATACAAAATTAAATTATATATGAGATTTGCTACAAAAAAGGAAGGAATAAAAAATGAATAAAGAAGCTTAAAAGAATTAATATAAAATAAACATAATTTGCATAAAAATTTAATTTGAAGTAGAGAGGTCGAGTTACGAGTACATAAAACAAATTCAGCTAAAACAATTAAATAGATTTAGGAAAGATTTCTTATTAATGCTGAATGAATTTTATATTCCAAAAGATTATAAAAAGTAGATGATAAAAGGTATTAGCTTGTTTATTATAATCGTTAATAAGAATATATGAAGGTTTTTTTAAATATAAGAAAATAAAATAAATTCATAAAATAGCCAATAGCTAAATCAGGAACTTTTGGAAAAACCGGGTTTTAAGGCATAATAAATAACAGGATTTAAGGCATAATAAATAACAGGTTTTCAAAATGAAAACAGTAAAAGTGTCGAACTATGACGTCAGAAAAAATTAACAATCAACCAATGAGAGGCCGCTATATATTTTACCACAGTGAATACTGGCTTCTTATTGGTTAATTGTTAATTTTTTCTGACGTCATAGTTCGACACTTTAACTGTTTTCTTTCAAAATATATAAAGCATTTTATATAAATGATTTTGATAAAGACATTTCTCTTGAAAAACCATATATAAATATAATTAAATTTTTTTTAGTTATATGATTGATTAACTAATAATTTAATTTAATTGGATTACTACTTGGAAATATTATGTTATATAGAAATATTTTATTCTGATTTTCTTGGTAACAATTGATAAATGTATTATTTGAATAAACCTAATTTCTGATATTTTAACTCTCCATCTCTAGTTTATACAAAGTGCTAAAATAAATAGTGGCAAATAGAGTCAAAGTTTTTATAGTAAATATGTTGTAATTGATTTTTATTAATTTTGCAAATATTTTAAAGAAGTTTTATCTAGTAACTATACAAAAAGGTTTTTTAAACAAGACATAATAATTTATAACTTGGTATCTGTCTATATCCGTATATATAAGAACTAATTTATAATACAGTAAATGATACTTTTTATGCATGTTTACCTGCATTGCATCCATAGAACAGTGTAGGAGTCCACCTGACTATCCTGGATACCCTTACTGTCATGGATGCCATTGTTTTCCTGGATGCTCTTGCTAGCCACATTTCTCCAACTTATATCATAGTCTGAATCCTGGATATATATCTAAATTTAGCAAGGGACAAGTTACCAGGATTTTGCAGTTTTCCTCGTATTGTTTTTGACCACATAATTATTTTAGTTTAGGTTAGGGTTAGTATTGGTTAGAAGAGCCCTGGAAAGATAGGTTCGCTGAGTGAGAGCCCTCTACAAAAGTTGGAAATACAGGGGTTTAGGTTGTCAAGAAATAGATTTAGGTAAAAACATCCAGGGTTATGGCGAAAATTCTAATAACCCACTGCCTTAATTTCTTTACTTCATACCCACTTCCCTATGGTTACATCTAAAATTATATACGTTTTGTTTACCTTAAATAGACATATAACTTTTAGTCAATTTCATATTGATTTTTTTTTTATAAAATTTCTACTGGGAAAGTTTAATTAAGCAAAATATGATACGTCTTATTTTTGTAAAATAAATATTTTATGTATAATTTGCTGGTTATTTCTAGAAATATCTTAAACATAAAATAATCTTAGATATTTGATATTTATACAGTTATAAAATAAATATAGAAAGTCTCTAATCAATAAATTGTATCAATTGTACACAGTAGGAACAATTGAACCACAGAATTGGTTAGAAAGTGTACATAATCTAATATGAAAGTGCAGTTTCTTCTAATTAGTCAGCTGTAAATGGTTGAATCTAAAAGATAAATTTGTTACTTGGGGGAAATTATGTCATTTTAAAAATTATATTGCTTGTAATAAATATAAACAAAAAATTTGGTCTGCTAGAAATTTCGTGGACTATTGTGTCTGAATAAACATCTAAGATAATAAATCTATTGAATTTACAAGACCCAAGAATAATTAGGAACATAGATAGATAGACAGAAATTTTTTTTTTCAGTTTTGTAAAAGAAGACAAAAACTGAATAAGAATGAAAAGAAATAAATGAAAAAGAGGGGGAGAAGAAGAAATAGAGAGAGAGAGACAGAGACAGAGACAGACAGAGAGAGATAAAGGAGAGAGAATGAAAGAAAGAAAGAGGGGAAATAGGAAAAAGATGATAAGAAATAAGAAAATATTGAGAGGATGCGCTTATTAAAAAGTACTTATGTATAAAGTAAGAGATACTTCATATTGTACAGAAGAAAATATATGTAATGCTATATAATATCTTATTAATCTTCTTTATTTTGTAATCATTCTAGGCTAAAAATAATAATTATTATTCATAGAGATAAACAAATCAAAATGAAATAATTGAATAGTTATTCTACAAGGCATTTAAAAACTTAATGGTGCTTTCTTTGAAAATGACTATCGAGCTGAGAACAAGCCCCCTCCTTATTGATATAAATAATCAAAATTAACTTCTACGGTGGCCCTAACCCTGCAGAGTCTAAACCTACGGTGCTTTAAAAAAACACTTTATTTTATTTCAATTCAATTCAATTCATTTCAAATAAGGGAAGGCGAATTCTTTGATCGACTAGAAAGTTAGAGGGAAAACACAAAAACTATAAATAAAGATGAAACAAATACTATACTCTTACTTACAGACAGGCATGCCGGACAGACCAACAATTGTATGAATTAAAGAGTAGCTACACCACAAAAAAAAACAATGGCCTTGATTTTGTATTGACCAGTGCACTGGGGCTTTCAATGTTAATTTTTAGTAGCACAGCTACTCTATAACTGAGTTATACGTATTTTAGAACGTATATACGTATATCTACACAAAAAGTTACTTATAAAATAAATGGATATAAGACTGAAAAATATGATGATCTACCAAACATCAGAAATATTGGGAATTTTATTGGAATATATTGGGAAGTCCTAATTAGATTGTACAAACAAGCAGTGTCCAAACTTTTCAACAATTTTTTTATTTTACAAAAAAGCAAATTAGTTCAGCATAATTGGTGGTCTACATCAATTTTGTCTTATCCCTTAAAATGTATTTTTTGTTATTGCTGCGCTGTTTATGGACATAATTGTCTTTGTTAAAAAAGATTACTATCTTTAAAAAAGATTGCAACTGAACAATTTTCCTACAATCTTGATATTTTGTAACAATGTATTTGTGTAATTTTCAAAATATGATGTTAATTGAATGTTTCATCAGACTTTTATGCACTCTGATAAAGTAATTCACGCAGCTGGCTAATATAACGAGACTCTCCGTCCACTCCCTTTAAGACGTAAAAAGCTGTATAAATAAGTCTGTACATCTTTATGAATGCAGAATAATAAACCTATGATGTAATATAATATATCATTATCGATTAACTTATATTTAGATAGTTATATGTTCTTTTTCACTTCATGAACAGTTATTTATCTCATCGTATTATAAACAGTTTTCTGTGGATATAAAATGTAGAATTATCACATTAAAACCAGTTTTTAGCCTTGAGATACCGAAGGCACGGACTAAAAACTGGTTTCAATCTTATGACGAATATTTTTATATTCATAGAAAACTGGATATAATACGATGCTGATTTTTCAGTATGGCTGAGAACCGATTCTAATCCAACGGATATTTATCGGTTTCGAAGGGACACTGGAAAAGCTACAATCTTCCCAAGATAATGTATGTTTAAATTTGAACGAATTATTTTCCAGATTGTTCAGGTTTAAGCTTAGTACGAAGGATTTTCAATAAGCTAATGTTTAATTCTCATTTCTAGGATTATGCATTTTATATGTTTAATATTATATCTCTCATCTAATTCATGAGAGTAGGTACTATTTACAAAAAGAATTAAGAGCTAAAAAGAACTTTTTTTGATAGTACAATTTGACCATTAACAGTCGGGGGGGGGGGGGGGGTAGGACGTTCCATACCTAAACGACCCCCTCCCTTTTCCCTGTATTTTTATCTCATTTTCTTTGTGTATTAGAAGATAGAGGGCTATATATAACTGACGTTTGAAATGAGACTCGTTTGGAAATTGAAATGTTTAGAATATCACCAGCATGGCTGGCACAGGATGAAAAAGTGCCGCCAAAAAATGACGTCATACAATACAAGTGACCAATGAGAGGCCATTATAAATTTTACCATTGATCAATTACAATTTATACTGGCCTATCATTTTTTGGAGGCACTTTATATTGTTAAAAACAGGATGCCAGCAAACCTGACAGGGTTATTTAGGTAAAGCGCCTATTTTGGACTATATATTTTGGACTACATATTTTACCCAAAGTATTATAAACAAGATGTCCAAAATTAATATACTTAGAAACTATGGGTAATTTTGTACTTGATTGGTTGGTTTATGCAGTATTAAACTTATTTCTCGTATTCATTCGAATCCGGTGGATAGGAACCGGTTCTCATCCATACGAAAAAACTATGTCTAGCATCGAATTATATCCAGCTTTCTACGAATATATAAATGTACAATCATAGGATTAAAACTAGTTTTTTTAGCCGGTGCCTTCGGCACCTCGGTGCTAAAAAAACTGGTTTTAATATCATAATTGTACATTCTATATCCGCGGAAAGCCGTTTATAATACGATGCGAGAAATAACTATTTTTGTCTTATCGCTTGATGATCCTGAAATTTACGTATAGTTATTATAGTCATCGTATCATTGACAGATTTCCGCGGATTTTAAATTATATACTTAACGCCAGTTTTGTTAGCCCCGGGCTAACAAATGTATAATATTTTTTTAATATTAGTTGAAAATTGTCTGCACTACGTTGCAACACATGATTTTTTAGTAAAGCTGAGAACAATTTCTAATCCAGCGGATATCAATCGGTTTCGAACCCATACTGGAAACATAACTTACATCTGAAGCTTTTCTATAGAGAATATACTGCGGAAATATCAGTTTGGCGTCTGCTACCCGTGGTATTAAAATTCTTGATGCATGTTCTGATTCTCCATTTCTATACCATACAACAATACAGTGAGTTAGAATTTTATATTTTAAACAAGGATGCCAACATCTATATGTAGCGAAGCATAAATAATTCATGATTTGAAAACAGACAAGTTGATTAAAAAAGCAGACATTTCCATAAAAAAATCAATGGCGGAAAACACGAAACCTTTCAAATTTAAAACTGTTTGAATTTCAAGTAGGGATAGGGCATTGGGCTGTTTATTCCACTTGTCCCCAAAGTTTTAATATAACGTTATCTTTTGGGATCTTTTGATTTTTGATTGGTTGGTTTATCAGATTGAGTGTCCAAACGTTTCAACCCTTAGTTGTTGTTAAAATTATCCCATTTGTGTATCATCATTGGGGATGTACATCAAATTATCGGCGATTGTCTTATCCCTTCAGATCCTTGATGAATATAAAATGAATATACAGCACAGATTAATAAATTTTAATTTAATTAAAAATCTAAACTCTCCTGTTTACAGACCAAATAAAGAATTCAAGTTCTTCTGTCAGTGTTATATCCCTGAATAAAAGTATTTACAATTTTTTGTTTTGATTTATCACATTTTATTATATAATAGTTATTTATCACATCATATTATAGACAGTTTTCCGTGGATATTAAAATGGAAAATTGTTAGATTAAGACAAGTTCTGTTAGCCCTGGCTTAACAAACTAGTATTAATTTATGGTATGCATTTTAATATTTGTGGAAAGTTGTCTGTAATGAGATGATATACAAGATTTTTCCATTTGGCTGAGAACTGGTTCTAATCCAGCGTATATTAATCGGTTTCGAAGGCATATGACAATAATTTATAACTTACTTGTAAATGTGGGAAAATTGTTGGTTGTCGACCATATTGAGAAACTGAGCTGGTCTTGACTCCTGCCCAACTTTCCTCAACTCAATCTTATACTTGAACTCAGGACCATTCCACTCCTCAGGGGATAACTTCTCCCAGTAGATGCGCACATGCCGCGACTAAATATTATAACAATAAGTGTATAAGTATAGATACATAATCAAGAAAACTACATGGATCAAGTGTTGGGGAACTTTTAGTCTGCCAGCAAATTACTTTCTGCTCTTTTGTAGCGACTTGGCTGTGTTAATATTTAAGACTATATTGGCTGATATTCAAAGACCCAATTGAAAGTCGGTACATGTTCTACGCAGTGGGGACATACACTTATTTACTTTATCTATTTATTGTTTTACTTTAAAGCAGCAACCCAGGAAGGGAGGGGACATTGGACTGAAAATTGCACTGGTTAGAAAGATTTAAAACCACGTATTATTATTATTTTTTGACACAAACAATTTTGGGTACTTTTATGTAATTTTAATTAATGGTTCCAGGCTAGTTTACAAACTTATTAACCAATAATTAATAAAAGGAATCATCATTAGGGAATAGGGATGTATATCACTTTAGCGTCCATAGCAACAACTATAAACTGCTAAGCACATAAGCTAAATTATTCCTATAGTAAATGCTAGGGGAAAAATTCACAAGAAATTTCAGAGCTCTTTTCTTTTCTATGTTCAACTTAAAGAAACTTTTATGACATCCCTGTATAAATGTATACATCATGTTACAATGGAACCATAAATTCTGGTTAAACCAGGGAGGGAGGAGACATTGGCTGTAGGTTATACTGGTACCCAAAGTTTTATAATCACAGTATTATATTTTTTTGGCTCAGAGTACTTTTTTCAAATTTTGATTTGTTAGCTCCACACTTGAAGTGTTTAAAATTTTCAACCAATGATTTTTATTAGCAGAAGGCGAAATGCTTTTTTAAAATTACTTAAATCTTGTACATCCCCAATGATAATGCACAAGATTATACATTCTGTTGATTACATTTAGTGGCTGAAACGTTTGGATACTCAACTTAATGAACCAATTACTCAATTCAATTAAAGTTCCCAAATTATAAATACATTTAAACATTCTTATAAAAACTTTGGGGGCTAGTGTAATAAACTACCCAGTGTCCCCTCTTTCCCTGAATATTTTAGAGAATGATATTTAGAAGGAATAATAGTTATTTCTCGCATCGTTTTATAAACAGCTTTCCGCGGATATAGAACATACAATTATAAGATTAAAACCAGTTTTTTAGCCCCGTGGTGCCGAAGGCACGGGCTAAAAACCTGGTTTTAATCTCATGATTGTACATTTTTATATTCGTAGAAAGCTGGATATAATACGATGCTAGACATAGTTTTTTCGTATGGATAAGAACCGGTTCCTATCCACTGGATTCGAATAAATACGAGAATAGTTATTTCTCGTATCGTATTATAAACGGCTTTCCGCGGATATAGAATGTACAATTATAAGATTAAAACTAGTTTTTTTAGCCCCGTGGTGCCGAAGGCACCGGCTAAAAAAACTAGTTTTAATCTCATGATTGTACATTTCTATATTCGTAGAAAACTGGATATAATACGATGCTAGACATAGTTTTTTCGTATTCATGAGAACCGGTTACCATCCACCGGATTCAAATGAATACGAGAAAAAGAATTCTAGAGCAGATGAGAATCTAAAAAAGGAAAAATATGAAAATAATTATGAAATTTCAGATTCTATTGTAAAATTCGAATAAATTTACATTTTGATTTAATTAATGAATTGGGGAAAAATTTAATAGATGGAAATAGAAAATAACAAGGATGACAACATCCATAAGTAGCGAAGCACAAAATTTCGTATTGGGACTGACGGTCATTGTTGTTTTCTTCAAACGACGGGAAATTTAATTTTGATATCTATAACTGAAAAAATTTTGAAAATCGATTAATAAACACCAAAGATATGGGGGAAATGTAAAAAATATAAAAATAGCCAAAAACCTGCAAAAAGGCAGTCTGACCGTCATTGTTGATTTCTTCAGATGAGCGGAAATTTAATTTTGATATCTTTAACTGAAAAAAGTTTGAAAATCGGTCCATATGTGGTAATACGACATCCAGACGGACAGGCCGTTTACAGAGTTGCTTCGCTGTGACTTATGATAACAAACCCCCTGCACTAAGTCCTATTATATCACCATCTATCTCATGACCGCTGTTGACCCCGCACCCAGCGGTCAAACTAGCCTGCCTAAATGTGGGGAGGGGACTCAAACATGCAACTATCACGAGTCCCTCACGCGCTTATATAACTGGGAGGCGTTGCCTCCCCTTTTACCACCGCTGCCCCCACAGCCTGTCTGCCGTCGGGAGCTAAGCCCTAGCGCCCCACACCCCCTTCAAACCTAACCATTGTCATAATCTGTTGTATATATATAGTAAACATAACTTGTAAATATTATTCAGTTTAAATATATAATTTCTGTATGATTGAATCCTGCTTGTTTGTTTGGTAGAATACTTAGAGGCTAGGGCTCGTTGAATCCGAACTCGTTACCCTGTGGGCCGAGAACGCTCGGCTTACCAGAACTTGGTGTCAGCGTGTTTCAATCGAGCCTTACAGAAACTAGCCTATTCTACCTCTGATTGGACCCTTTGGCAAGTAAGGGGACAATCAGCCGCCAACTGACCCGTGAGACGGCCTTTTTAGGTCGAATTTCCATCATTTTGAACGCAATATGTGGGCCTCTGGCCTACGGCAAGCAGATTTAGCCTGCTAAAAGCGCCAGTTAAGACGCTTTTTCCGTGTCGTGTAGGAGTAGCGCTAGGTGCGCAGCCACGGCAATCGGATAATTTAGCTCAGACGGCTACAGAACTGAGTCTAAATTGGCAAGTGTAGCTGGGACAAGCCCCAGGACACCCAGGCCAAACCTACGAGACAGACAGCTGTGTGCTGGTCTCCCTAAGAAGGCAATGTGTGGCTGCGAAGCTTCAGCACACAAGTAAGCCCTACCACTGCGACGGATAGCAGATTTTGAGCCACAGGCACGGCAGGACGGGACATTCCCTGCCGCTGCCTCCCAGGATTCGAACCCGAGGCGCTGCAGGACGGGCCATTCCCTGCCGCCATTTTCGGGATTCGAACCAGCGGCGCTGTAGGACGGGTCATTCCCTACCGCCGTCACCCCTCTAAACCTTGCAGGACGGACATTCCCTGCTGCCAGTGCTTCCAGAATCACACCTAGAGCTCCTAGTGATAACAACACATAATTGTGTACAAATGTCAACCAAGTGATAAAAATAAATATAAAATTGTTGACCAAGTGATAATTAATAAGCTCTAGTGAATCGAAGCTACAGTCTAAGCCACCATGGTAAGCGATACCACCATAGCTGCGGTGCGGCCACCACCAAAGTTTCTGCCAACCCCAGCTGAACGAGAGGCCCCCTTGTCTCAAGGGCAGGACCTCCACTTCCCCTGCCATATCAGGGTGAGGTTTCCTACCCCTGACCCTGCCCAGCATGTACAGGTTGATGCCATGATTGATTCTGGCAACCGTGTACCAGGGTCTGCTGTAATTTCTGAGCACCTCATGCACGCAATGGGCGTGCAACGCATGTTGATTCCGGACAACACCCAGATCCTGACTGCTAATGAGGAAGGTCAGCCCCTCCAGGTAATTGGAAAGTTAAAAGAGTTATATATGGCAGTCTCACACACGCTTATACTCCATCTATACCACGTGACTGTGGTCCGGAACCTCTCACACCCTCTGAACCTAGGAGGGTATTTTCTCAAGGAGTTCGGAACTAGGCTCTGTTTCGACATGCAACCACCTTGCCTGTGGGTGCGTGGGGAGTTTATCCCACTCCGTGGCGTCCCCATTGACCGGGAGACAGCCGAGAGAGAGCTAAGCTATGAGGGGCCCCTGCCAGGCCCCCTGCCTGAGCAGCCGCGTGTGGTTGAGAAAGGCACACACTGGGTGGACGCTGAGCTCAACGCACACAAGGGAGCTAACCTGCTAGCCATGGGGTTGCCCCCAGTGCCCAAGGTGCCAAGGGAGAGCCTGCCAACAACGTTTCCTGAGATTGCCAGCCCTCCAGAACCGATCTTCTCCGCCGACACCTTTATCAACGGCCAGCCGTGTCCACCTGGCCCCCTCTACCTGGGACCTCCAGCCAGTCCACCAGCCAAGCCCGAGTCCAGACCCGTCAAGTCGCGGTCTGATGTACCCGGAGCCACACTCAACTCTCAGGCCCCAGCCTCTCCCGGCGCTGTGCCCGTCAAGTCGCGGCCGGACGTCCACGGAGCCAAAGCTGGACCCAGCACTTTGGCCTCTCCCAGCGCCGAGCCCGTCAAATCGTGGCCGGACGCCCTCGGAGCCACGCCTGGCTCCGACACATCAGCCCCTCTAGAAGCCGAGCCCGTCAAGTCGCGGCCGGTGGGTCCCGGAGCCAAAGCTGACCCCGCACCAGCCACGTATAGGCTAAGCGCTGTCACTCCAACTGATGGCCAGCCACCCCAGCTCCGCACAGCCAAGCGGGTGGTCCTGCCTAGCCGCGGGGTTATGGCGGTCCCTGTTGAGCTAGTAGGCCATCGCACCAAGGATGCCATCCAACTAGCTGCCCCAGAACAGAGGTTTGGGGAGGATCTGGTTATTCCAGAGGGCCTGTATGCCCACAGGCCTGGCTCTGCCACTGTGTTTAGAGTACTGGTGGTCAATGAGGGGGAGGTGCCCCTCTTGCTGGATGCTGGCCTCCCAGTGGCAGGGGAGCTGGTCAAACCTGACATTCTAGAGGTCTCTGATACGCCTCCCCCGCGTCTCCACTCGTTCCAAGAACCTGCTGAGCCTATAGACATGCAGGAGTTGTGGGAGGCCCTGGAGATGGAAGACAATGAGTTCCTACGCAAGGACCCCTTGCTCAAGAAGGAGGTCTGGACCATGTTGTCAGAATACAGGGACGTTTTCTCTAATTCTACCCCCGGCTGCACAGATGTGGTTGAGTTGCAGCTGCGCCTCAAGCCAGGGACCCAGCCGATCCGCCAGAGATTTAGGGATCTGAACCCGCGGCAAGAGGCTGAACTGGAGAAACAACTGGACACCTGGCTACAGGAGGGAGTTATAGAGCCGTCAGACTCCGCCTGGAGCAGCCCCCTGGTGCCCATCAAGAAGAAGGACGGGAGCACCCGCTGGGCTGTCGACTACAGAGCCCTCAACAAGTGTCTGGAGCTGGACAGCTACCCCCTGCCTAGGATCCAGCAGTTGGTGGAACGAGCTGGCGGGCACCGTGTCTACAGTGCTTTAGACGCGGTGGCCGCATACTACACCATCCGTGTGTCCGAGGACAGCAGGCCCTGCACCGCCTTCACCACCCCCAGGGGCTTGTATCAATGGAAAAGGATGCCCTTTGGCCTGGCTACGGCACCGTCTGTCTATTCCAGGTTTATTGCAGGGGTCCTAAACCCACTAGGCACAGCCAACCTCCAGTCATACCTTGACGACGTCCTGACCTTCCACCAGGATACCTGGGCCCACCTGGCCAGGCTCTGAGAGGTTTTGGAAGCCCACCGCAGGGGAGGGATCCGCCTCAAGCCAGCCAAGACCAAGCTGTTCCGATCTAAGGTGGATTATCTGGGCCACACCCTCAGCCGTGAGGGGATAGCCATGCAAGAGGACTATATTGACCGTATCTTGGACTGGCCAGCCCCTAGCACCCCCAAGGACTTGCTGGCGTTGCTGGGGTTCTTTGGATACTACCGCCTGTTCATCCCAGAGTATGCAGACCTCACCTACGAGATGAACCGCCAGAAGACGGCCAAGGCCCTAACCTGGACGCCTGAGATGGAAGCCCAGCTGCTGCAACTCAAGGACAAGTTCCGCAAGGCCCCCATCCGAGCACCGCCCAGGTTTGATTTGCCAGCAGTGTTCCAGCTCACCACCGACTTCAGCAGCCGCGCCATCTCTGCCATACTGAGTCAATGCCAGGAGGGCAAGGAGAGGCTGATTGCCGCCGTGGGGCGCAAGACAACCGACCCTGAGACGCGCTACCCGTCCTGGAAGGGAGAGATGGCCGCCATTATGTATGGGATCCGAAAATTCCACGGCATCTTGTCCTACCGCAGCTTCCAAATCAACACTGATTCCTCTGCCTTGCTACAGATGAAATCACTGAACACATCCACAGGGATGGTGGCCCGCTGGCAGGAGGAGCTAGCGGCCTTAGACTTTACCGTCTGCCACCGGCCTGGCACCCAGAATACCAACGCCGACGCCCTCAGCCGCCGGGAAGATGCCAACATGCCAACGGCTAGCGCCGAAGAATTAGCAGAGCAGGCTGAGTATATCCACAACCTTTGCCAGCTAGGGGAGTCCGCAGCTAGCCGGCCTCCTGCCGCCCGACTGGATCCAGCTAGAGTATTGGAGGCCCAGACACAGGACCCCCTCCTGCTCCGTGTCCGCCAATGGGTGGCTGATGGCAAAGCCCCAACCAAGGCTGAGCTGCGTGGCAAGGAACGAGACGAGCAGCAGTATGCCAGCCGCTTCCCAGCCCTGGGGCTTGACGAGCACGGCTGCCTCACCACCACTGACCAGACTCTGACAGGAGAGAGGACAAGATACCTGCTGCCTTCGGCCCTCCAGCAGGACGCGTTCTTTCTAGCCCATGGGACCCCCCTGGCTGGGCACTTTGGGATGGACGCAACTATCGCCCGCGTTGCCATGCACTTCTGGTGGCCCAACCTGGCCCGTGACGTCCGCCTGATGGTACAAACCTGCCCTGAGTGTGTCCAGAAAGTTACCAAGGAGAGGCTGAAGCAGGGGATCCATGTGCCCTCCCGCCAGGGGTATCCACAGCAAGTCCTATTCATCGACCTGGTGGGGCCACTGCCAGAGACCTCAGCTGGGAACCGCTACATCCTCACCTGCCAAGATGGATTCAGCCGGTTTGTCAGCCTCTACGCCATCCCCAACAAGCGCACCCTCACGGTGGCTGAAGCCCTGTTGCACCGCCACCTGGCCACGTTCGGATGCCCCCTGAAGATCCATTCCGACAATGGAATGGAATTTACCGGCCAGGTATTCCAGGAACTGGCCTCCAGACTTGAGATTGGCCTGACACATCCACCACCCTACAACCCGCAGTCCAACCGAGTGGAGAGGTTTCATAGGACGCTCAACACAGGCATGCGCCTGTTCCTGGACAGAGACGATAACAACTGGGAGCCACACCTGCCTGCCATCGCCTTCGCCTACAACACTAAGGCCTGCAGATCCACTGGCGTGACCCCGTTCCTGGCCTTCTTTGGGAGAGAGGCCAAACTTCCGGTGGACATGGTACTGCGGCTGCCAGAGACCGAATATGCTTCAGTTCCAGCCAACGTCCAAGCTCTCTTGCAGCGTTACTATGCAGTGTATGATGCCATCCAGCAGAAGGAGGAGGGAGCCATCAGGAGGAGCGCGGCAGCTTACGAAGGCACGGCCAAGTATGAGGTTGGAGACTTGGTCTGGTACCTGGCCCCCCGCCTGGTGCCAGGGAAGGCAGCCAAGATTACCAAGAGATGGACTGGCCCCTGGAAGGTAGTGAGGAAAGCTACAGAAGTCCATTATGTCATTAAACCTGCCTCTCCAGTAGCCAGGATTTCAGAAGTTACCGCGCATGTAGGCCGACTGCACAAATACACTGGAGATGTGACTGCCCACCAGATCCCAGCAGACATCCAAGTTGACATGGACGGCGACGAGGACGCCACTGAGCTGCCAGTTGGAGCGGCGGCGCCCGCAGCTAGCAACCCAGGGGAGCTCCCAGTGCACCAGCCAGCCGCAGCCGCCCCACAGCCTAGCGGCCAAGATCGTGACCCAGTAGAGGAGAACCTGCAGGAGCAGCCCAACGAACCACCGCCGCCGCCGCCCGCTCCAGAGCCACTCAGAGATGCCATCTGGAACCCTGACACGGACATGGAGAACCTGCCAGCCAGCAGCGAGCCTGTAGGAGGAGAGCCAGCCACTGCGATGGAAGAAGCCGCCCCAGAAGAAGAAGAAGAAGCCATGTGCCCCCTGCTGATGACAGCCATCCCCATCCGGGTAGGAGCTAGGAGACCAAGCAACCTGAATCAAGCAGGCGCCCCCATGGAGTTCTATGCACCCTTTGCCATCACCATTCCACCCTTAGGAACCACCAGAGTCTGCCTAGGCCTCCGTGTCCAGCTACCAGCCGCCACAGAACTGATCCTGCAGACGAGGCAAAACTTCCAGCGGCGAGGCTTGGCCGTCGCCAACCCACGCCTCGAAGCCAACCAGGAGCTGACAATGCTGATCACCAACCACAGTCAGACCGAGCAACGAGTGTCCCAGGGAGCCTGTGTAGCCCGAGCTGTCCTCCATCGAGCTGTGCCCCAAGAACTGCCTGTCCGGCGCATGCATCGGCTGTCGTATCCCCAGGTTCAAGGCCTGGTGGCTCAGGAGCCACGCAACCCTTGAAGGGGAGGTTGTGGTAATACGACATCCAGACGGACAGGCCGTTTACAGAGTTGCTTCGCTGTGACTTATGATAACAAACCCCCTGCACTAAGTCCTATTATATCACCATCTATCTCATGACCGCTGTTGACCCCGCACCCAGCGGTCAAACTAGCCTGCCTAAATGTGGGGAGGGGACTCAAACATGCAACTATCACGAGTCCCTCACGCGCTTATATAACTGGGAGGCGTTGCCTCCCCTTTTACCACCGCTGCCCCCACAGCCTGTCTGCCGTCGGGAGCTAAGCCCTAGCGCCCCACACCCCCTTCAAACCTAACCATTGTCATAATCTGTTGTATATATATAGTAAACATAACTTGTAAATATTATTCAGTTTAAATATATAATTTCTGTATGATTGAATCCTGCTTGTTTGTTTGGTAGAATACTTAGAGGCTAGGGCTCGTTGAATCCGAACTCGTTACCCTGTGGGCCGAGAACGCTCGGCTTACCAGACATAAACACCAAAGATATGGGGGAAAATGTAAAAAATATAGAAATAGCCAAAAACCTGCAAAAAGGCAGTCTGACCGTCATTTTTGTTTTCATCAAACGACGGAAAATTTAATTTTGATATATCTAACTGAAAAAATTTTTAAAATCGGACCATAAACACCAAAGATATGAGGAAAAATGTGGAAAATAAAAAAATAGCCTAAAACCTGCTAAAAAGCCGTCCGACCGCCATTGATGTTTTATAGTTAATTGTGCTCCTTAATGATGGGAATGTTGTCAAAAATTTCAGCTTTCTATCTTTTATAGGAGCTGAGTAAATCCCATTTCCCCCATAGCGTTACGGACTGACGGACGGACTGACGGACTGACGGACGGACTGACGGACGGACAAAGTGAATTATAGAGTAGCTTCGCTACTAAAAAGGATGTACTGTGCATTTCCTCAGCGATGCCATCTACAGGTTGGAAACAGGCAGGAAGGCGACATTGGGATGTTTATTACATTAGTCCCCAAAGTTTTATATAAAGTTTTCTTAGTCGTTGGTTTAACATATTTGGGCACTTTTATTAAATTTTTGGTTGTTTTTTTAGTTAAGCATTAAAACGTTTCAACCACTTATTGTTATCAACAGAGGGGGTAATTTTGGGGATATGCATCAATTTATCGGCCATTGTCTTAAACCCTCAAGATCCCTGGGTTGTGTGTAGGACACTTAAGCGTTTAAAATTGATTTGTAAAGATATTACATTTAAAAGAAAACGGTAAAGATAAATTTAAAAATATTAAATATATAAGAAATTGAACAAATTTATTAAAGATACATTTAATCTTGTAAAAATCCCATAAGAATTACTTTATCCCTCTTCAAATGTATAATAAACATCAAAAAACAGTTCAATGTTGATTTTTTTTTCTTCTTTTTATTGCACACAAACAGCATAATTAGACATATTTTTTTTTATAAAGGAACACAAAAACAAAAATAAAAACACCAGTAGAAGCGAAGCTCTGAATTTAACAAACAAAAACATTAACACTTGTAGAGTGTCAAAACTTAACAAGCAAAATATCTTTTAAACAAAATAGTAAATATAATCTTGTTGCTTAAATGCTTAAATACAGGATTATGTTTAAAAACATACTTACATTTTTACGACTTGAAAATAGAGATAATTCACTTAAAATAGTTTACCTTATTTTCTAGGAATCATTGTTATACAAATCAGATGAATACGATAATTGTATCATGCAAAAAAAACAGAAATCAACATGTATATTGTATAAATGGATGTACGGATTAGCTGGTAACGATTATAGAGTTTCGTTTATTTTTAAATCCTACCTAACTATTCATAAATCGTCATTAAAAGTATCAAACGGACTATAACAGCCTAAATTAACGAATAGAGCTAACCGTAAGGTAAGGTCGTACAGACCCCTATCAAAGAAAAGCTTCGCTTTAAAGGTAAATACTTTTTTGTTCATTAAAATTCTAAGTTTGAAATATTTAGGTTAGGAATAAGTCTGTAAACATACATATATTCTTTAAATAAGGATTTTTTGTTTAACTATGACCCAGGCCGCGGTGCTCGGCCCCTCTGCCTGTCTGCCTACATATATAAGATATATGTATTATAGATTTTGCTCGCGTTTAACTGAAAGGTGCAAAATAGAAAATGAATTAAAATTATTTTTTAATACAAACTAAATTTTTATATTGAAAATAAGCTGAGTCAAACATTTAAGAACAAATTTTATAATTATTAAACCTTTATAAATTAACAAAAATTTAAAGATGTGGGCGAAAAATTAAATTTCTAAAACTGCGGACAAGCATTATTTTATTTCAATATTTTAGTAATATTGCTGAAACCATAAAAATAAGAAAAGGAAAATTTGATAATCAAAATGAATTCTGTTCCAATTATATTTTATGATCAGTTTTCCTTATTCTTATAATAATTAGTAAATGATCACTTTATATTTTTGAGGAGGAGAGAGTCGAATTTGATAACCCAATTTCTTATTTTAGATTTTAAAAGAAAAAGTAAAACAAAATTTTTTTTTGGGGGGGGGGGCGAAAAAACATTTTTTTTTTTTGGGGGGGGGCTGCCCCCCACTCATTTCTAATTTTAGTTTTAAAAAATATTTTTTTTTGTGGGGGGGGGGGGTTGGGGGTGACCCAACCCCCAAGAAAATAGTTATAAACCTTCCCGGGACCTATGAGAAGCTACCCTGTTAAGGAGAACCTGATCGGTTCAGCGGTTAGCGAGATCCTTCGGTACAGACAAACAGATACACAGACAAACAAACATTCTGTCACTTTTGTATAAGGATTAGTTCTAATTAATGTTTGTTGACAAGGAGGGAGGAAACATTGGACTAAATGGTCCCCAATGTTCAATAAAAAAATCTATCATTAGCTGGCTTATTTTTATCACACCTTGTTTGGTTTGTTTTAAGTTTATATCTGTTTAATTTCAAATCTATTTCAATGCCTCGCTTTTATTTGGCACTTTGACAAAAATATGAAGAATAGGTGATTGAAAGCCAATTTAAAAAAGAATATTTTAAAAATCTACAGACAAACAAGCAGGATAAATCATACCTGGAAAAAAATACTCTTTTTCCAAAATTTTTTTTATTTATCTTAAAACTAAAAAAAGTGTTGACTCCCCCCACTTCAATCCCCCTCCTCAAGTGTTCCTAGAGGCCTCTAGTGGCGTAGCAGCTCGTAAATGCATAAATGTAAATATTTGAAAAACTTACCAATGGATGATTTTCTAATACAAAACTTGTAGAAGGCAATTTCGGAGGTCTAAAAATACAAAAATCAATAATACCCTTAATAACCAAATATTGATTTTTTTTATATTAATAATAACATTTTATATGATTAATTTTGAAAATAAGTTGCTATTTATGTTACATCCGTATTGATAAGAAAATAGACTGTAAAATAAGACGATTAAAATAATGGACGTAGAATATATGTGGATATCATTACAAGGAAAAAAATTACATCAATTTAGGTTTATATTTTCCCTCTGTCATTTATTTGTCATTTCGTTTATCTAGTAAGAGTGGAGCGGATAGGGTAATGTATCGTTATTTTAGCCCGCTACAAGTTTTACTTTATCAGGATAATCTGGTTTAAGATCCAAGTAAAAATAAATCCAGTTACTATTATTGCTCTTACTTTATCTATCTAGTTCACTTTATCTCTATCTCTCTTTCTCTCTATCTTTATATCTCTCTCAAATTATAACTATCTCTCTCCTTCTTTAGCTATATCTCTCTATTCATCTTTCTCTCTTTCGTTCTCTCACTATATATATCGCTCACTTATTTTATCTCATTCTCTTACTCTCTCTTCATTTCATTTCTCTCTATATTCATATTCATATAATTTTTTATCTCTTAATTTTATTTCAAATCGTTCAGTCTAGCTGTTCCCAAGATCTTTTGGTACAGAGAGTGGCTTGATTGATGTAAATTGTAAAGATCTCATAATTCGCATTAATATGGTTAGCAGATTAATAAACATCCTGGAAAGCTAGAAATCCTTAATTGATTTTTAAATACACTATTTAATACATAAAAATTGGTTAAACTAGCGATAAACTCTGATAAATTAATGGTCAATAATAAGATTTAGATACTTAATTTAATTAAGCTCCATATCAATTACCATTTTATGGTAAGCTATACATGGATTTAGGCCTTTCATTAAAGTAATATATATAGAGTGATAAATAGCTATAAAACCATTTTCTTTTTTCAAAGACCACTGACGCTGCAGAAGGTTGTTTATCGATAGAAATTTTGCTTTCTCACTTAGCTGCTAGAAAGCTCATAAGCTGTCATTGGAATAAGATTTGAAGGAACTTCACTAATTAATCAAAACCACCGTATATTTTGGTATAAGGATTTGGGGGACCTTTATTATTAATTAAAGTCATGTACCTAATGTACAAGAGTTAAAACAATTAAATCAAAAGATTTTAGTGTAAAACTATTTGTAAATAAGAGTATAAGAATAAGATATTGTTATCAACGACAAAAAATAAATGTTTTGCCTAATTTTTGTAAAAATTTAGAGCATATTTATCATTTAAAATCAATGCTATCTTTTCAAAAGTGTTTCCATTAATTTGATTGTGTTTTGTATGCAAAACCTGTTGTTTTATTATTTGTACTGTGTAATTTTATTTGAATATTTAATTCAAAGATACCAATTCTTAAAAAAAAATAACCTAAGATGAATGTCAGAATTTTCTTATTAAACATAATAATGTATATATAATTAGAATAGTAAGACCTTGAAAATAAGCAAAAAATTATTATATGATAATTATCAGTAAATCTAACAGAATTTAAGCGTAATTATTAAAAAGCTAGCTTCAAAAAATAATAATACATTTTTTATTCAAATACTATAGTACATTCTAACAAGGATGATGATATCAAGTTTAGCAACATTTAACAAATATGTCTTTCAAAAAACAGTTGATTTATTGCATGAAATATTGAAAATGTATATAGCAATTTACAGATTTTTATGATTTTCAGGAATTTAAAATAATTACATTCATTTGGTAACTGTAAAAGCAGAGTATAGCATGTATAGTGTCATAAATGAGCTACAATTTGAAATAATTTACATATATTTATTAGGATGTAATATCCTTTTATAAAAAACAAATACAATTAATTTTAATTACAAGTTCATTGAAAAAAAATCCGGACTGTCTGATGGATAGACAAAGTGAATTATAGAGTAGCTTCGCTACTAAATATGACATATACACAGACATGCGCTCTGGTTCAGTTCACATTGCTATGGACAGTTAAACTATTTAGGAAAGTTGTAAGGAAGAAAGTTATCTATCTAGTACTGAGATAAAGATTTAAAAGCCTCCTAAAAAAAGAAATATATTTTTAAAAACAAATTAAATCTATAGTGCTGTTAACTTGAACTTTAATATTGTTATTATAAAAAATGAAAATAATCTCTACTTTCCGAAATAATTGTACTCAAGACAGCTTGTAATGAAATTACTATCCAGATTTTTACGATTTTATAATTTTTTGACAACGCCAAAATTGTTTTTTTACTTTATTAATTTTAAGATATATGTATTATCTATAAAGGACAAACACAAATACATAATAAATTTTATAGTTAGGGTATTGTTTCTAAAAATGAAAAACCCTGTATAAAACTCAGCCATTTTAGAGTCTAAGCTGTCAAATTTCTTGAGCAATGGGATTGTGTTGGTAGGTCTTTGCGATAGTTCTATATAGTCATGTACCCTTGCTCCCTCTATTCTCTAACTTTATTGGCCTTTCCAAGATGTACATTTTTAAAAGCGAAGCTTTTCTATAATTAGGGTCGGTCCGTCCGTACGTCCGTCCGTCCGTCCGTCCGTACGTCCGTACGTCCGTACGTCCGTAACGGATAGCTTTTTTCGTTAATTTAGGCATGTTAGAATTGTCCTATCGATTTCAAATTTTGCATGGTGATTCCTTTAATAGTTAGGTACGATTTACAAAGCGTAGCAACTCTATAATCATCACCAAAATGTCCGTACGTCCATTTTAAACATGTTGATTTTTTAACTTTTTTAACAACAAATTTTTTGTGATCTAATCATCCGATTGATCTGATTTTTGGTATATTGATTCCTGGGACAACAAAGCATAATGTAATAAGCGAAGCAACTCTATAATCAAATCCTAAAAATGTAAGTATGTCCATGAACATTATCCTGAATCAAGCAGTTTTTCAACAAATTAACTTACAATTTTGCTTTGACTCTTATACATATATATTATGCTTATTCAGTTCTGACACTATACAAGTGTTAATGTCCGTTTGTCCTATCGTTTCAGTGCTTCGCTTTTATGGATGTTGTCATCCTTGTTTTTCAAGGAACTCCTCATTAATAGTGTCTCCCTTTTACTCCTACTAGCGGTTGCGACTATTTAATCTAGAGGCTCTGTATTCCAAGTTGTAAGGAGCTTCCTTCCAATATAGAACTCAATCGGTTAAGTATTTATCGAAATCTCAAGCTTCATAAAATAAACCTTAATACTTTAATTAATAGGATAAAGCGGATGGTGGGATGAGGTTGGGGGGGGGGGGGGTTGTAAATCCCCCCCTCCCAGACCATTAAGAGTTAATTTTATACCTGTAAGGTCTTGTTGGATTTGTCTTGAATGTTCTGTAGCTCCATTTACTCCAATATGTAGATAGAGACAGATTTGCTGTTAAACTTCCAGTACGAACCCTATCAATTCAATCATCATTACTCAATAATTATGTAGTCATGTTAAAGCTTTTCTATAATTAGGGTCGGTCCGTCAGTCCGTCCGTAACGGTTAGATTTTTGTTGAAGTTATTATTGTCCTATCGATAGTGTCTTAACCTCTTTTCGAGGAAGCTTTGTGTTTATCAAGATCGAAATTAATTCCCTTATTCATAATCCCAATTCAGCGCAAATGTCGTCTTTGTTTGACTTTCCTTTCCTAAAGAGACGCGGCATGAATGTTGTTTATGTTTTGATGCTCCACGCTCTTTACTTTTGAATGATATGTGAGTGGATGAAGATTTCGGAGAATAAAGTTGGGCCTATCATTGGTCTCATAGTGCGTGAACAACCCTAGTATACCAGGGGCTTTAAACCACAAGAACTTCAGGTAGATTTTGTTCATTTTATTTAAATTGAATGGCGTATAGGACGAATTTATTAAGTTTAAAAGGCTTTAGCCAGCTAAACATGAAACTTTATTATAATTCAATTATTATGTTTTAGTAATTTTTATGTGCCTTTATTTTTGCATTTAACCCTTTACAGTCGGGCCCCTTGCCGCACCTTAATCAGTCGGGGGGGGGGCGTTCAACGCCCCCCCTTATTATCTCAGTTCCTATTAGAGCTAGAGGGCTAATTTTTTTTGTGCAAGTCCTCTGTTTGATAATGAATTTCCGACCTTTTATAAGTCTAAGTCAATTTTCGCTTCCTTCACCCTTTTATTTAACAACCTTTGTTTTTAGGTCCTTTTTTACTTAAAAATTTCAAACGGCTGTAATTTTCTTATTTTTGAAGCTAGAAGAAAAATTTTTTTCTAGAAAATTTTTATCTTTATGTAAATTTTACATTTAAAATATCAAAATATAAATTTCAGCGGCCGCAGCTGTACTTGGCAGCTGCCAGCCGCCGCAGTCGGCGGTCGGCGGGAAAACGGCGGCGGATCTTCATGAAATTTTAATACGTTATGTAGACATGTAAGAATAGCTTAAGTTTAAAATTTGAAGTCTCTAAGTCAAAAATTGCGGCCACAGGAGCCTTTTAAAGATTTCTGGAGACCTGGAGGATCAGGACCTGCAGGATCATACCTGGAACCTGAAAGTGACTTGAACACCTGTATTTTATATAAGGATGTACTACTAGAGGATTTTTTAGTATTTTGGTATGATAAAATGCTTTGTTTTAGTCAAAAAAATATTTTTGCTCTTTACCTGGATGACCCTGCCAGGTTTGCTGGCATCCTGTGCCCGCCAGGATGGAGATATTCAAAAAATTCCAACTCTCAGTTATGTGTCATACCCATACTTAAAAAGTCAAGCAGTTTGGGCTCTTCATCTCTCACACACAGAAAATGAGATAGAAAAAACAGGAGGGGGGGGCGTTCAACGCCCCCCCCCCGACCGTTAAGGGTTAACAATGATCTATTAAACCAAATAATTTTCCTTTAAAGCCAAAGTACCCAAAGATTCTTAACCGTAGAAAAAAAGATTTTAAAAAGCAAATAATATTACGTGGTTATAAAAACTGGAATTTTGTATTAATTGATTTTGTAATTTCAGGACTTTGAAATAGTTTGTATCAATAAATCTATACTCAAACCTGCTGTTGAAACTTGATGGTTCCTGGTATTGGGGGTTTTTGTCCGTCAAACTAAGATCTCTAGAACTTCCCGCAAATTCGGAAGTCACACTTAACCAAAGTGTCATGGTTAAGACAGATAGTTTTTTATAACAGTATCCTCTATTCAAGCAATTCTGCAATAAATTTACGTACAATTTAGTTTAGACTTATGCTTATTATTCTGCTTATTCTGTTCAGACACTCTACAAGAGTTATTGTTGGTTTGTTGTTCCTTTTACATTTAGAGCTTCGCTATTATGGATGTTGTCATCCTTGTTTTATAAAAAGTACTTTTAGTATAGGACCTACCTTACAGTGTAATTTGAATATGGGTATAATGCTGGTATTTTCACTTCATTTGTGGCCTGAAATGTAAACGAATATAACAATTAACAAGGATAACAATAAATCCATAAATCTAAACAAAATGGTAAGTAAAGTTGTTGCAAAACCTTTAAATACAAAATACTCTTTAGGGGCATACTTACATTTTTAGGACTTGATTATAGAAAATGAGATGCTTCGTTTATAACATTGTTCCTTATTGTAATATAGTACGTACTCCAAAAAATCAAATTTAAAGGATAATTATATCATACAAAAAATCAGCATGTTTGAAATGAACGTACGGACTTTCTGGTAGCGCTTATAGAGTTGCTACGCTTCCTAAGTCGTACCTAGCTGTTATAGAAATCTTGACACACATGTGTAAATTAACTAAAAGAGCTAACCTTTACGGACTGACGCCCAACTTCAATTTATGAAAAGCTTCGCTTTTAACAAAAGTTAATGAAAAGACTAGAGCAAACATTACAGTGTTAATGTCGAATGAAAACCAATAGACTTAAACTTATATAAAGGTAAACAAGTTTTAATGTGTTTGCTTTAATATATAAAGTCTGATGATAGGCTAATTCAGGCTCCAGTTTTGTACAGTACTTATTGTTTGAAAGAATATACAACACAAAGAGCATTTTAAAACACAATATAAATTATACATTTAGGAGTATTTTAGTAGGTTCATACATTTGAACTAGGAAACCTAGTATATTATTGATCTACTGGGTATTTGTATTCTCAAAGTGCACGTATTTGAAACTTTATACAGTATTTTGTACTTTCATGGTAGGACTGTCAGTCCGTCCTCTGATCATTAAACAGGCAAATAAATTATAGATGACTAATTTAATGAACAATAATACAATAATACAATGAAATATTATTCAAACTTAATGTTTCATAAGATGGTGAATTGACTATAAGGAACTCGGTCATTAACGTTAGTACGTCGAATCCAAGATTTAAACTAGTTAATGACATATTTTTGCTTAGATTTAAAAATAATATTCTATTTTCTCTCTAATAAAATGTCTCTTAATTTTTTGGATACATCATGCTTGTTAAAAATATAAGTGTATTTGTGTAAATATCATATAAATTATAAATTGGTTTCTGCATGTAACCAACCGAAATTTCCAGTTTCTACCAGAAATTTTCTGTGAAATTTATTTACAGTACATGGTAAATACTATGTATAATTTTTATTAGGTATAGGTTAGTTACAAAAAAAATTCAAATAAATAAATATAATTAATATATATAATATAATATCATTTCATCCATAATCACTTCCACATTCAATATAGCGTATCACATTTAACAAAGAAGGAAGGTGCAAATGGACTGTAAACTAAACTGGTAACCTTAATTTTAAAAGCGTGCTCCTTCTTTCATTGGAATAAAAACTATGGGTGCTTTTGTTATATTTTAGCAGGATGAGTTGAACTTTATCCGATGACCAGACTGTTCAAAATATGATTTTAACAAACATAAGGGTACTGCATCAATTTATCGTGCATTATATTATCCTTTAAGATCTTTCCATTTAACTATGAATGTAGGGCCATATACTCAAAACACTTAGTGCTATATATAGTGACATATTTAACAAAATATATTTTTATATAATCTGTTGATTGCTATAAATAAATTAAACTCTTTTTTTAAAATCTATTTAGTAGGCATTTTCATTAGATAAGCAAATTCTGAGATAGACGTGTTTTGAGTTGGGCTTTTTTTTGATGACCCAAATGTAGCCTATCCCAGGAAGGGAAGGAACATTGGACTGTTTATTACACTAGTTCCCAAAGTTTTTTAATAACGTGTTCTTATTACATGACTCAATAACATTTTTTTAAAGTTTTGTTTGGTTGGTTCAATAAGTTGAGTGTCAAAATGTTTAAACCACTAACTGTAATATACACAATGGGAGATTTTTTTGTATCATCATTGGGGATGTACATCAATTTGTCTGCCATTATATCTGAGCTTACCTGATGAAAATGATCAAAGAGTGAAATCATACTAAGATTTGGTTTTGAGACATGGTGAGCCAGCTCATACCAAGTTGAGGTCCCGGATAATCTAAACATGGATATATTATACGTGGATATATTGACAGGGAGAAATTGTCGTCATTTTAGGTTGCTACAATGCTTCTCATTTATTGGTCAGTTCGTTTATACAGTGAGAATGGATCTAATTGGGTGAAGGACTGGGTGGGAATCAGTATGCGGGCATTTCTTTATTGGAGTACATGAAAATCTGGTGCAACAACCAAGTAATAAAATATCGATTAATCCAATAGATTGCTCTCTTGCAAATGATTAAACGTGCTGTTTCAGTCAAAATGTCATTAATTAAGATTTTAATTATATTTAACATTATTTAGACAGATTCAGAAGCAAACATAAATAGAATATTTTTTGTTTCTGAAGAAAATTCGTAATTTTATAGAAAAATTCACCAAATTACCGGTTTTGTAAAAATTAAGGGCTTTTAAACCATTACGCTAAATGTAAAAAAAATAATTTGTGGGATTTTCACGCTCTTAACGCCCTCCTTTCAACGTCCTTAGTTGATATTTGTGTGTCAGTATATAGTTTTTATTTGATTAAATTTTATTTGTGAAAAGTATTAAATACCTGTATTGAATCTGATGTATCATTGCCTCTGGTAACATTCTAACATCCAAAGTTATTGTCATTAAATTAAATTAAATTGAATTTTTATTTTACAAAGACTAAAGTCTTTAAACAACGATATGACATTAATAGGATTATTTCAGCATCCCAAATGTTCAGGACCTTAGACAACAAATGTTTTTAGCGCAAATCATTCATTCTATAAACGAGAAAATAAAATGTAAATACTATAGATTTACAAATTGTTTACTAGCATTATAACTACATACTTATGTTGAGATATTAGCCCTACGAAATTTGCTGCTTTCCTTCAAACCGGCTTTACAAATTATTAAAAAAATTACATAGGGGGGATGAAGAGGGGCTTTTTTCAATCTTATAACAAAATTCCCTGTGGTACTACCATATCCCCATTATAACCTAACTTAACCTAGCATAAGGTAACAAATAATATCATTAAAAACCATCAACCCAATTATTTTATCATTAGCAAAATAAGGGGGTGGAGTTTTTGTGTTTGACTTGGCATATAACCTAAAATTTGCCTGCATAATCTATAATACAAAGTAGAACGATGTCTGTCTGTTTGTTTGTTTGTCTGTCTGTCTGTTTGTTTGTTTGTTGCGAAGGATCTCGCTAACCGCTGAACCGATCGGGTTCTCCTTAACAGGGTAGATCCTCATATGTCCCAGGAAGGTTTATAACTATTTTGGGGGAGGGTACCACCACCCTCCCTAGAGAAATTAATTTTTTTTTTTATTTCACAATTTTAGAAAGAGAGTTCAACGAAAAACAAACGTCAAACGTAAAACTTTTTTTTTACTTTTCTTTTAAAATCTAAAATAAGAAATTGAATTATTAAATTCGACTCTCTCCTCCTCAAATGCCCCCTAGAGGCCTCTAGGGGCATAGCCGCTAGTGTATAGATAAGATACAAGTTTTGGTTTCGTTCCAAAATTTAATAGCATAACATAATGACAATAATATGCCTAAGTTGAGGTTTAATTTCATAAAGAAATGTGACGGTGTCATGAGTAATATTCGTGGCTTCTAGCATTTTTACAGGTCCAGGTACAACTAAAAAATAATAAATAGTTTATCTAAAAGCTATCATTGAAAGAGCTAAGCTTCAAAAGACCTAACCCTGGGGCTAGAAAAGACCTATTCCTACAAAAGGCCTAAATATACCTTAAACAAAAGGATTACAACATCCATAAATTTGGTCTTTTGTAGAATTAGGTCTTTTGTATTTTAGGTCTTTTTTAGCAACGCCAATTAACATCAAGAAATCAAGTACTTATTATGAAATGAAAAGTGTATAAAGTTGAAATAAAAAAAAAGATAAGTTTTAAAAGAAAGCAATAACTCTGCTCTGAATATAAACCAACTTAAACCAGAAATGTCTGAAAAAATCAAAATGCTTAAAAAAAGTTTTAAAGTTAAACCTCTTAATTTTAAAATAAAAATATAAATAATTTAGATTTATGTACAAACAAGTACATATTACTAATAACAAGGATGACAACATCAATAAGTTGTAAAGCAAAACATCATGAATGAACAAACGGACAGGATGAGTTTTAGATGTTTAGTGGTCATAATAAAAATAAAAAAAATAGAAGGATATGAATAGAACATTAAGAAACCTTGCATATCAAAATTTAACTGTCTTTTGTAGCTTGACCGACAGACTGACGGACCAATTAGGTAGTATACTTAATTTGGCAACTGGTTTTCTGCAAACAATGCTAAGCCGCTTTTCAAAGCCGCCGTTGCCCAATTAAAAAAAATACTTTCAACTTCTGTGGAAAACTGGTGTTATACAATTATTTTTAGTTGCAATCTGACTGTCCGTAACGCTTTGGGGGCATCGGGATTTCTCGACTGCTTATATTTTTTTTTGAGATGCCCTCTATCAAAGATCATTCAATATACAACCTAGTTGGTCAGTCGTCGGCTAGGCTTTAAAATACACTCATGTATTTTTTTTTAAATTTCCTGATAATTCAATTGTTGTATACTCTCTTTCTTTTTTTTAAATATCCACTGAAATCTGGTATAAAAGTTTACCCTGTCCGTTCGTCTGTCCATTCTTATCGGTGTTTAGCTACTTATGAATGTTGTCATCCTTGTTTTCATTATATACCTTCTTATACCTTTTCACTCTCATTGTAATATTATAAGACACGTGATAATATTAACATTTAGATTAGGAAAAGGGTTTTTAGATACAAGGGGAAAAAGTACAAAGAAAGAATTTTTTACAGTTTATTCAGTAGGAACAAAAATAATTCTTTTTTATAAAAGTATATTGAATTTTATAATTCTTTTTAAAATTAATTAATACATTTTATCAGTTAGAAGGTATTATTTTTGTTTTAAATTTAATTAAAAGAAAATAATTTTATATAACTTTTTGTTTAAACATTAAACAAACAAATGGTGATTCTATTTTTTAAAGAAATATTAGTTTTTGTAAAATTAGGGACATTTAAAATGGGAGGGAGATTGGAGGATTTTTGTCTAAATTGTCTTTTTGGAAGGTGTTATTACCCAATAATTCGGCGTAAGAGATCTCGGGAGTGAATCATTTTTGAGGGTGGTATTAACTAACCCCCCGGCCCCCCTACATGGACTTCCATGAGTAAATTTTTAAACTTAGCAACAATAAATTTATTATTTTTGTTAAAAATTTCCTATTTTCATAAACAAAAGTTTGTTTGTGTTTCTTTAAGTATAAAATTATTTTGTCAAAAGATTAGAATAGATAGAATAAAAACAATGCCTCTGTGGAAATTTAAGAATATAATCCATATAAAAAGTAAACAATTTTAAATTAAAACAAGGATGACAACATCCATAAGTAGCGCACCTAAAAAATTATGGATGGACATTAGGAAAAAAATCAATTATTCTATCTTGAATATGAGTCTAGAAAATCACGAAAACTAGGAATGGATCTAGCATACCAACGATTAAACAAATCTTTATAAAACTTTTTGGCAATATGCAGAATGTGAACTTATTCAATCCCTATAAATATCGGCCTTCTATCTTCAATAAGGGTCGAAAAAATGAAGAAAACCTAAAAATCTAGGAATCTATCTAGCATCCCAATTAATATAGAAATTTTTGGAAATATGTGGAACGTGAACTCAGGGGCGCCCAAGCTTTTTTATTTGGAGGGGGATTTTTTAAGGGGGGGGGGGGTAATTTGGTTTAAGGGGGGTAAAATAAAGGAATCGATTTAGCACCCCAATGAATTTGCAAATCTTGACGAAACTTGGTTGATATATGTAAAATGAAAGCATATTAATCCCTACAAATTTCAGCTGTCTATCTTTAATAGGAGCCGAAAAAGTCAGGTTTCCCCCATAGATTTACGGACAGACATAAAAAGTGATTTATACAGTAGTTTCCCTACTAAAAATATATTATAAATATTCGCATTTATTGTTTACCTTCATTTAAAAAAAATCATTTAAATTTTAAAGTGAATTTTAAATAAAAATGATTTTGAAAACAAAATCAGTTGGAATGGATTTAAAAACATATATTTTTTCTACGATATTTATAGTGTTTATCAGATGTATAAAAGTTTAGATATTTAAAATTATCGAGTTTAAGCGGAATGGGTTTTAAAAACACACAACATCTAGAGGTTCAAAAATTACATGGTGTTTTGGGAACAAAAGTATGCTTTATTTAACTCACTTACCATTGAAAAAAAAATAATAAACAATATCTTATTTTCTTCATTAACGTAGGGCATTTGCATCAGATAAAACATTTCATGATTTTTAACAAAATATAACTTTAAAACCTTTTTGATATATAAGAACCATTCCTATGCGAGGTATAGTTTAGGATCTACATAATGAAATATTCCAACTGATTTAAAACTCTTAAATCTTTCAAAAAAAATTTCTGCATAGCCCCCTAACTACAAATAGCACAAATATGATACAATTTGTTTTCAAAAACTAGAGTTTATGACAATTCTAGCGCTATGCATAACATTTTTCTACTATTAACGCAAGCTGCGCAATTTGAATTTTTAAAAATGTACGTATTTTTGCACACCCCTTAAATTGGGTTCTTTAATCTTCAAAAACTAGACCCTTTGGAAAAACTGGTTTTTAAAGCATATTTTGTTGAGAACCACGAAATGTTTTTATCTGATACAAAATGCCCCACATCAATGAAGTAAATGAGATATTAATTATTAATTTCTGTCAATGGTAAGTGAGTTAATTAATCAATATTTTTTTTCCATTAAAAAACACCCTGTATTTAAAAACAACATTGAAAACACAACAGCCAGGCTTGCCAACGCTCATATGATTAATATTCTCAACTTGTACAGTTGTGTTTGTATCTAACAGTGTCTTGAACACAATAAAGATGGCGTAATTGCGCATGGTCTGGCGGTACAGCGGCCACGTTTGGAAATTTAGGAAGCAAAAGGTTAGGTCTTCCCCGGGGAATATCATTCCTGTGGCCTTTTCTACAGAATCTTTGGATGGACACAGAAGAAACCTAAATGTTGTCAGGGTTAAGATTAAATTAATGCTATAGCTAGAGAAATCTACTCAAAAAATTAACCACTCGTTATTAAATTTGAGCAAGTAAGATATTTTGGTCTCACGTCGCTCATATGAGGCCAAAGGAAAAATATTAATGTATATCTAGAATCAAATGAGTAGAAAGATACATTTACTCGTGGATTTTTACATTTAAAGTATAACTATCTTTTTAAAGGTCGCACTATATAATTCTACAAATGACAAATATTATCTGATTTAGTGTTTATCAGGTTCAGTGATTGGAAAATCAAAGATAAATTAATCTTCCACTCTTCCATTTATATTGGCAACTGGTAATTTCGGGTAATACATTAAGAATTTTTGGGTATAGTCCCTTTCGTGGCAACGCCTATTAACCCTTAACGGTCGGGGGGGGGGGGGGCGTTGAACGCCCCCCCTTCCGGTTTTTTCTATCTCATTTTCTGTGTGTGAAAGATAAAGAGCCCAAACTGCTTGACTTTTTAAGTATGGGTATGACACACAACTGAGAGTTGGAATTTTTTGAATATCTCTATCCTGGCGGGCACAGGATGCCAGCAAACCTGGAAGAGTCATCCAGGTAAAGAGCAAAAATATTTTTTTGACTAAAACAAAGCATTTTATCATACCAAAATACTAAAAAATCCTCTAGTAGTACATCCTTATATGAAATACAGGTGTTCAAGTCACTTTCAGGTTCCAGGTATGATCCTGCAGGTCCTGATCCTCCAGGTCTCAAGAAATCTTTGAAAGGCTCCTGTGGCCGCAATTTTTGACTTAGAGACTTCAAATTTTAAACTTAAGCTTTTCTTATATGTCTACATAACGTATTAAAATTTCATGAAGATCCGCCGCCGTTTTCCCGCCGACCGCCGACTGCGGCGGCTGGCAGCTGCCAAGTACAGCTGCGTCCGCTGAAATTTATATTTTGATATTTCTAATGTAAAATTTACATAAAAATAAACATTTTCTGGGAAAAAATTTTCTTCTAGCTTCAAAAATAAGAAAATTACAGACGTTTGAAATTTTTAAATAAAAAAAGACCTAAAAACAAAGGTTGTTAAATAAAAGGGTGAAGGAAGCGAAAATTGACTTAGACTTATAAAAGGTCGGAAATTCATTATCAAACAGGGGACTTGCACAAAAAAATTTAGCCCTCTAGCTCTTATAGGAACTGAGATAATTAGGGGGGGCGTTGAACGCCCCCCCCCCCCCCGACCGATTAAGGTGCGGCAAGGGGCCCGACTGTAAAGGGTTAAGGGGCGTTTCTTCTTAATCTCACAGTAGCTTTGATAGGTGATTGCCCCGCAGGGTAAATCAAATGGCCTTGCAGGGATAGAAATAGGGGAAAGTCATTGAGAAAATACGATAAAACGCCCCTAAAGAGGCGTTGCCACGAATGGGACTATACCCGATTTTTTTTACACACCTCAATTACCAAAATTATCTGTATGACTCCCTGGATTGTAGGTAAGACACGTAATGTCAAAGGCTTTGTATATATCAAACTGTATAAAAGAGCAAATTTATATCCTTGAATGTCTTTATACAAACAAATAAATTAAATATAAAATCTTTCAATTAACGTCATACTATCTAGAATTTAAGCTAAATTTTCCAAAATATTTTAAATATATCAAAATAGTATTTGATTTTTTTTTAAATTGATGGATGTGAAGGACAATGTAATTTAATCAGCTTCTATTCTACAATTTCTGTTAATCTATTGATGATGTGTTTTAAGTTAAATAAAAACAATATAATGCGATTAAAATCCAAAAAATCCTTTTTCTTACAGGATTCATTTAAAATATAAAAAATATAGAGAAAGAGCTTTTCTTCACTTTTATCAATAAAAAAAAACACTCCTCACTACCTTGGTATTTATAATCAAATGCCCATATTTTCTCCACACCTCGAGTATTCTCTAGTCAAGAGTAAATACTTATGCAATATTTAGAGAATTTTAATTTTTAACCATACAGAAATTTTAACTCATGTTTATGTTATTAAAATTATAGTTGTAAACTAGCAGTTGCGCCCCAAGCACTGAAAAGACCTATTTGAATGGTTAGAAGATCTATCCTAACACTATTAAGGGGTAAAGCTCCAGTGAAATTAAAAACTAGTCAATCATTACTGTAATTAGCAAGACCTTTACTAATAAAAATCTTATTTTATATTATATTATTTTATAATATAGGATATATCTTGAAGTAAATGTCAAAAGTCTAAAAAAATAACAAATAATAATATCGTGCAAAAAAAAAAAACATAGAAACATAAAAAGAAGATAAGGAAAGTGTCATGAGTGACATCTTAAAAGTACGTCTTACAAAGATGGATGAGAGGAGAAGTGAATAAAAGAAAACCCCTAAAAAAAGATGACTTTAAAAGTATTTTTATGACGTCACATATGATACTTTCTGTCTCTCCAAAAAAGAAAGTAAAAATGAAAAAATAAGAATAATTGCAAATGTAAAATTCCTGAAGTGATATCTATATCTATGGTCTTCATTCTTGAAATATCAAACTGTGAGGTCATTGTGTTGTATGCCAGCATTTTAATCCCAACTGTCAGGTTACTTGCAGCTCCAAACTGTTAGCATTTATACATCAATGGATATAGAATATTTGTGGATATTATAACAGGGGAAAAGTTGTAGTTAAGTTGCTGATATGAAACTCATGTATTGGTCAGTTCATTAATCCAAGAGGAAAGTAGGGGATGGGGTAAAGGGTTGGATGAGACGACATCGTTCTTTTAGCCCTCTGCGAGTTTAACTTTATTAGAGAAAATGAAAATCTGGGGTAAGAAATACATTTAATACATCCAAAGTAGAACATACAACGAAAAATACAAACAACACAACATTTAAAAAGTTAAGAAAAAAAGAACTTGATTTTATTTTAAAATTAAGCTGAACAGAGATATCGCTAGTTCAAAACTAATATAATATTTGAAGACGTTGGACTCAAATTTCACACATGGTCAATTATTTCTAGATTTCCGTATATTTTGAGACGGGGGGAATTGTTCTATAGAAAGGGGTTAAAGATAATAAACTTTAACTGTATTATTACTGGACAGTAACCTATCGTTCTGATATATTAAATCCCTACATTATATTCCAAGCCTAGCGTTCCATTTTATTGTGACCCAAAAAAAAAAGGAATAAATAATAATTTGATGGAATACCTTTACTTCTTGATAAATCACGAAACCTTATACAATCTTTTTTAGTTTCATAATTTTTTTTTAGTTACTAGCGGCTGCGTGCACCCCAAGCATCTAGGGGCTATATATATTCAAAGGCATATGGAAGGGCAAAAATAGCCTAAAACCACCTCAGGACCTTTAAGAAGCGTCACTGTAAAGGAGAACCATATCAGTTCAGTAGTTAGCGAGATCCTTCGCTACAGATAGAAAAAAGCTTACTACTTTATATAAAACTAGTGGCTACACCCCCTAGAAGCCTCTAGGGGCACTGGCACTGGTAGGAGGAGGAAAAGTCGACCTCATCCCATTTTAGATTTGAGTTTCAAAAAAGTTAAACAAATACTTTTTTGGGGTTCAAAAATAGTTTAAAACCTTCCCAGGACCTTTAAGAAGCTTCACTGTAAAGGAGAACATTATCGGTTCAGCGGTTAGCGAGATCCACACACCCCACCCACCCCACAACCCTCACTTTCCAAAAGAGAGCAATAGAGATTTGTTGTTTCAGCATATCTTCTCTATAATTCATATGTCTGCCTCAGATCTGGTCTGCCTTAATAATTCAAAATAATTTAAAGAAGTGGACCTTTGTCTGTAGGCCTTAGTACTTTAATAAAAAATTTTCTCGTCTAGCATCGTATTATATTTAGTTTTCTACAAAAATATCCGCATAGCCATAAAGCCGTTAATAATACGATGAAAGAAAAAACTATTATAAGAATTTATCTTAGGAGTGGACATGTTTGTCCTTTTTCTGTAAGATCTCATGTTGCATGTATGATAAGTTGACCCTTCCCCTACCCATGAGTACAAACAACAAATGGAACAAGGTTGACTAGATCCAAAATCGTTGATATAGAAATACATTCAACAAAAATATTTGTATATAGTTATACTTAATTGTAGTTTGAGTTATTTAATCTAGAAGGTAATTTTGTGTATCATACAACATCCATAAAAGTGAGCACTAGAAACGGTAGGACAAACGGATATTAATTAACACTTAAATAGTGTCAGAAGAGTCGAAGCAAAATTGTAAGTAAATTTGTTGAAAAACATGCCTAAATTACCAAAAAAAGCTATCCGTTTTTGTCGGACGGACGGACTGACCCTAATGTATTTAAAATGTATTATCAATTATGCCCCAGGATATAATCCCCCTCCCCCCCCCAAAAAAAAAAAAAAACCCAATGGAAGGGCATCGTGTTATATTACATGTAAAACTTGAAAGAGATTTAACTAGATTTCTTAAACACAGAAAAAAACAAACTCACTATATATTTTTCCACGGATATTAAAATAAAAATCCAATGACTGTTTTCTACAAATATAGAAATGTACATACAATCATAAGATTTAAAAATAATAAAAATAACCTTACGATGCTATATATAATTTAACATGCGATTTTTGGACAGCTTTCCACAGATTTTTAAAGCAATTTAATAACAAACCGGAAAGAAAATCTAAGTATGTTACATAATAATCATTAAGAATCCGAACAATTTTTTTGATGGACTATTGATGCATCCTTGCATAAAAGATGTTCCGGTTTGTTATTAGCTTAAATTTCTTTTTAAAAAGTATTGAAAACAAAACAAAATATTTTATATTATACATATTATTTTATTACTATTTATTTACGCATTATTCCACCCCCCCCCCCCAAAAAAAAAAAATAATTCAAATTCCGGTTAAAATGTATATGATAAGAGAACATAGCGGTCATGTAAAGCGGGGCGAAGTTAATATTCGAATCGATTGACAGAAAAAAATCCTGAAAAAGGAAATGTTATTGTCATTTTGAAGTAAAGATGTATTGAAATGCTATGCTTATTTTTTGGTTTCCATGAACCAGTCATATCGTTAGTTTCAAAAACTAATTTAAGGCTTCAAAATATTGTTGTTTTAACTGAATAATCAGAATATAAATGTAAAAAAACAAAATTATAAGTGAATATTATAGAGTTGCTATGCTTTCTAAATTGTACAATAGAACAATACTAACATGCCTAAATTCTAAAAAATCTATCTGTTCCAGATGTACAGACGGACGGACGTGCAACCAATTCCAATTATAGAAAAGAAAATTATGATAAGAGATATCAGTAAAGGACGGAGCGGCCTTGATTATAGAAAAGCTTCGCTTTTAAAAATTGGTCCTTAGAAACACATTCTTACAAAGGTATATCTAACATTGTCTCACATAAAAGTTAATTTTAAAAGCAAAGCTTTTCTATAATTAGGGTCCGTCCGTCCATTTGTCCGTCCGTCACTCCGTACGTCCGTCCGTAACGGATACCTTTTTTCGTTAATTTAGGCATGTTAGAATTGTCCTATCGATTTCAAACTTTGCATGGTGATTCCTGCAGTAATTAGGTAAGATTTAGAAAGCGTAGCAACTCTATAATCAATTTTGCATCGACTCTTATACATTTAAAATCTGATTATTCAATTTTGACACTATACAAGTGTTAATGTCCGTTTGTCCTACCAGTTCAGCGCTTCGCTTTTATGGATGTTGTCATCCTTGTTGTTTCTATAAATGCTCATATTTAAACTTCCTATTGTATAGGATTATGGGGGGTGGGGTGTGTTCCCCCCATATTCAATTGAATATGATTTACTTTACAAGGCATAGGAAAAAAAACAAGCCGTTCTTATTTTCTCTGCTCCCTTCCTGAACTACAAATGAATTCTTAAGAGCAACTTTTTTTATGGGGGGGGGGGGGGAGGGAGATTAGAATATATAATTAGTTTTCTTCGGCACCTCGGGGCTTAAAAACTGGTTTTAATCTTATAATTGTACATTCTATATCCGCGGAAAGCCGTTAATAATACAATGAAAGAAATAACAATTATCGTCCATGTTTTACCTTTTACCTTTATTTTGGCAGAAAATAGTAGTAAATCATATTTAATTGGATATGGGGGGGGGGGGGCAACTCTGTTTAACTTTAGCCAAATAAAGGAAATCGGAGGGTTTATCAACAAGGATGACAACATCCATAAAAGCGAATCAGTAGTACAAACAAACAGTAACACTTTTATATTGTCAGAACTGAATAATCAGAATATAAATGTATAAGTATAAACAGAATTATAAGTTAATATTATAAAATTGTTCCACTTTCTTAATCTATCGGTTCTAGATGTACAGACGGACGGACGTGAAACCAACCCCAATTATAGAAAAGCTTTGTTTTTTACAGCAGTAGATATAATTAACACCCCTTCCCATAAATCTTTACAATAGGAACTTGATGTTTAAATATGAGCAGTTTTAAAAGTTAAAAGAAACAAAATTTAACTTTCACTTTTAATTAAGAAGCTTTATGAAATATACATGGATATATTGAGAAAGAAAATTTGTAGTTAATTTAGCTTGCTAACATAGAACTCGTTTATTGTTTATTAGTTCATCTAGTAGAAGGGGAGTGGGTAGGTTGGGGGGTGGGGGGTATGGTTATTTTAGCCAGCTATGAGTTTCACTTTATCAGAATACATGAAAATATGATGCAGCATCCAAGTAATAATATTTCCGTTGTAGTAGCGCCTCTAAAATGGAATGGACACACACAAATAATCTATGATTCATACCCAGGAATCTGAGAGGATTAGAAAATGGACTTTGCATTGATGTACATCACCAAAAATTATAAATAAAAATCTATACAATATAAAACATTGGTTGAAAAGATTGGGCACTACAAGTTCGGACCCTACCAATCACAATTCAATTTTTTTAACCTACGAGTAAAAAAACTTTTTAATAAAACTTTGAGTACTTGTGTCATTAATTATCAAATGTCCTTAACAGTGCAGTGGTCCTTTTTTGGGATAGTATCGACTTTAAAATGGATTTATAATTACTTGGACATTACATCAGATTTTCATGTTACAGATTCGGATAATTCTTAAAGACTTTATTTTGTTTAGAAATACAGGACAGAATGACAAAGTGAGTTATAATGTAGTTGCTTGTAAGTCAAAATTCTTCACAAGAAATAAAGGAATCCTATCACCTAGGGACTGATGAAAGGACGATGGTCAAAGAGAGTTATAGAATAGCTTTGCTATTACAATCTAAACTAAACTTTTCAGAAAATTTTACATATTACAAAAAAAATAGTTTGTATCATTTATATTTAATACTACAACTCCCTGTCTAAGTTATGATCAAAATGTTGAGGGTTGGTCAGGGATCTTAAGGGATAAGACAATGAACAATAAATAATATCCCAAGGACATCCAAGGGGGGGGGGGTAAAAGGTTGATTACCCCCCCCCCTCAAAAAAATAACCTCCCATTAAAAAAAATTTACCCTCCCCCCCCCAAAAAAAATAAGCTTGGATGCCCCTGGTACATCCCCAGTAATGATAAACAAAATTACCCCATATGTAGATTAAGATTATTGGTTGAAAAGTGTGGACACTGATAGTCTTAAACCAACCAATGAAAATACAATAAAAGTACCCAAAGTTTTGCGCCAACCAATAAAATTAAGTAATTCCAAAACTTCTAATCATCTGATTGATCTGATTTTTGGTATTTTGATTCCTGATTTTGATTAATGAAAAAAGCTATCCATCTCAGACGTACGGACGGTCGGACGTACGGTCCAACCCTAATTATAGAAAAGCTTCGCTTTTAAAAATTTAAACTTATAAAATCATTAGATTAATTTAATATCCCTCCCATATTTCTTTACTAATACAACAACAGGAAGTTGAGGTTTTGATATGAGCAAGGGGTCCAACCTTACTTTTTATAAAGCAGGGCTTTTCTATAATTAGGGTCGGTAGGTCTGTCCTTTTAACATTATTCTGTATTTAACAGTTTTACAAAAAAATAACGTATAATTTTGTCAAAAATAATCCAAAAATATTATGCTTAATTTGTTCTGACACTCTACAAAAGTTAATATCAGTCATTCCATTTTAGAGCTTCGCTTTTATGGATGTTGTTATCCTTGTAATTTTCTCAAAGTAGATAGTGTAAAAAGTAATGATAAATTGTAGGGGGGGGGAGCAGTATTTTTAATTATCCTATTATATAAAGTAGTAAGCGTTTTTGTCTGTCCCGAAGGATCTCGCTAACCGCTGAACCGGTATTGTTCTCTTTTACAGTAAAGCTTCTTACAGGTCCTGGGAAGGTTTTAAACTTCCCCCCCAAAATATTCTTTTTTTACTCTTTCAAAACTTAATATTAAAATGGGATGAGGTCGACTTTTCCCCCTCCTACCTTAAGTACCCCTAGAGGCTTCTAGGGGCGTAACCGCTAGTACATGTATATTGTAAAACTACAAAAACATGTGTTAGGTGTAATTGGGAGAAGGTTGGAACTTGCCCTGATTAGTTCTGCTAACAAAATATCACGTAGGTTTTTGGGGTTGTTGATGGTGTCCCCCCCCCCCACACAAGAAAATAGCCTATAACCACCGCAGGACCAGTAGGTATATTCCCTGAAGAGTAGAATCCAGCAGTTACAAAGATCTTAAGGGACAGACAGACAGACATCATTCTACTTTGTATTGTAGATTGTTGGGGAGGAAAACTTTTACTTTTATTTATTATCCCTTCATTCTTCTGGGTTAGACTTAGGAGTTGACTTTCCAAACTTTCGAAGCTACTCTATATTTTGAAATGTCCTTCTGTCTTTCTATTTTTGGTGTTTATGGTCGGAATATCAAAATAAGCATAATTTAAATGTACAAGTGTACATCTAAATCACATTAAATGACCCGTGTATGCATGTCATTCCCCCCCCCCCCCCCCCCAAATAGACGTCATATTGTAATTTGATAATTATAACATGACCTCCTCTCCCCTCCCCCATCCTTTCATGCAACAATGGAACAAGGTTGACTAGATCCAAAATCATTGATATAAATACATACAACAAGAATATTTGTGTATTGTAGTTTAAGTTATTTAATCTAGAGAGTGACATATTCATAGAAGGTAATTTTGTGTATCATTGTTGAGGATGTACATCAATTTATTGGCCATTGTCTTATCTCTTAAGAACACTGATTTTTCTTAATGTTGATTGCAAGATATTTTGACTTTTAGACTGACCTAACCTAGTTATAGAGTAGCTGTGCCACTAAAAAAGGGGAAAACAATTAGTGAGCAAAACTTAAAAGGATTTTGTTTTTTGTAACTAAAATTTGTTAGGGGAAGGAGGGGAAATTTACTAACTTACTAGTAGCTTCGTCCCATGTTCCTAGGGATACCTTATATTTTATAGAGAAACTAGCTTAAAACCTGACCATTGATATTATTTATCTTCTCAATATTTCAACTACATATTACTTAACTTTTTAATAGCAAAGCTATTCCACAATTCTATAATGTATAACTCCTAACATTCGTCTATAAAAAGGTTACTATTAAAGATTTATGTCGGATTTTTTTACGAAGATTTTCATCAAATATACTTTTCAAAGTTCAAAGAGATAGGGGACAATGGGATGTTTATTACACTAATCCCAAAAGTTTTATAATATTTTCTTATTTGATGGCTTAACAACTTTGGGGACTTGAGTGGTTAAACGTTTCAACTACTAATTTTACGTTAAAAAATGCATTAAAAAGTAAAACATTTTAAATGTACATAATTTAATTCACTACATCCTATATCCGCGGAAAGCAGTTTATAATACGATGCAAGAAATAACTATTAGCGCATCTTATTGTAGAAATTTTTAAAAAATCTTTTTAACATGTTACTTGTAGGTTTAGCAAAGTTAAACATGTTACTTGTAAGTGCAGTGCTGCATCTACAAGTAACATGATCCGAAGTTTTCAATAGGAAGACAATATCATTAATGATCAGTCTACAATTTTCTGGTCTGAATGTAATCTTAGCATTTCTGGGGGGGGGGGGAGGAGTTAAATAAACACTCATTCTCTCTCACTTCATACATCCCCCCCCCCCTAATAATTCTTCCTATAGGACAATTTTGTCAATTCAAAGTTTTATGATAACGTTTACTTATTCATTGGCTTAACAACTTTGGGGACTTTAATGGTTTGTTCATTAAGTTGAGCATCAAAATATTTCAACCACTATCAATCTTTGGGGATGTAAATAAATTTATCGCTCATTGTCTTATCCCTTATGGTTTGCCTTAAACTATACGGGGACCTATATGAAGCTTACCTAAGATGGATAACTTAATTTTAAGGAAGCTGTTTAATAATTAACTGGCTAAACCTAATTATAGAGGAGCTTCGCTTCTGTGAACTATATAAATGTATTATTTTAGATTTTATTGGCCTTGTTTTACTTTTTTTATTATTTTTTCAGAGAATGGTAGTAAACTGTAAAGTAAATCATATTCAATCGAATATGGGGGGGGGGGGGTAAAATCCCTGTGAACACCGCACCCCCTATAATCCTTTACAATAGGAAGTTTAAATATGAGCATTTAATAAAATAGGTTCTTTCATTATTTTAACTTTTTAAGTGTTAAAACCTAAAAGTCTAATTAGATATATTTTGCAAATTGTATACCTAAATGGTTTTATTTATTTAATATCCTATTATACAAAGTACTAAGCTTTTTTTGTTTGTAGCGAAGGATCTCGCTAGCCACTGAATCGATATGGTTCTCCTTAGCCTTATCATGGATTTAGGCTATTTTGTTTTTACAAATAAGTCTAATTATGGTTTTAAGCTATTATTATTTTTTACCCTTCCATTTCCCTTCGAATGAAATGCCCCTAGATGCTAGGGGCGCAGCCGCTAGTTTACTAAAAAGCTCAACGGTTAGCAAGATCCCGAACAGACAAAAAACTCTTACTACTTTATATAAATAAACGCCAATTATTATTTGCTAAATCAAATTCCGGAAAACTAAAACAGAAAAATAGGTTGCGTGAATATTTTAAACAATATTTATGAGAACGTTCCCAATTAAATTTTCAAAATTTTATTATTTTTCTACGGCCAGCGAACGTTGAGTTATATTCCCTTTTTCAATTATATTAAACGTCCGAATTTAACTGAACGGCTAGATATCAGTCAGAAATAACATATTAGGCTTAAATTTCAACTTCCTGTGCGAAGGGTTATATTAACCCTTTCATTTTTGAATTTTACGGATTTTCTCAAGACGATTCTGGGGTGCGTAGGGGAATATTAATCTTGAATATATATTTATTCAACTAGCGATGTCTCTGAGCTGAAAAAATTAAATGAGGTTCTTTTTGGAAAGACAAAGGGTTATTTCCCCAAAAGTACCCAGTCGGGTAAAGAATCCATTATTTTGAAAATTTTTAGGGATTTTGGAAATTTTTTTGTTTTTTTTTTACTTTAGGGCAAATTAGGCTGGGTCTAATTGGATATAGAATCCCCCCGTCACGTATGGTCAAGTGACCGCAGTAAAAGTATTTTTACAAAGATGTATAAATAATATCCTCTGTGGTGCTGAAACATTCACAATTTTGCTTAAATCTGTTAGAAAAACAACCAGTCTTATCTAAATTAATATGAAAGATGTTTGAATTTATCAATAGATAATAAAATGTACTTTGGTGCATATGCCATATTTTTTAATAATTTTATAACTTAATAGCTGACCGCACATCTCAGAAAAATGGGTCATCTCAAAAAATGCCTATCTCAAAAATTCCCATCTCAAAAAACGCCCATCTTGGAAAACGCCTATATATTATATAGAAAATATTATATATTAAGTAAAATGAATTTAACAATAAAAACGGATTTGTGAGAATTTTTGGATTAAATTAAAATATTTTTAGAATTTTATATATTTGTCATATAAAAGCGTTAATTTTTTGTTAAATATAAAATCTAGAAATACCTTTCTATTTCAAAATTTTATAAAGAAAATATCAACTTTTTTTTGTAAAATGACAAATATATTTCATCTCATTTGGATTACAAATATTTTCATTTGTATTATCTTTCTCATTTTTATCTAACCCTTTTCCTTATTTGTTTGCTTTTACTTTTTACAATACATGGAGTATGAAAATATATTCAATCTAGAGCACATCAATCAAAGAAATTTTATTCTGTTTATCAAAAGTTATCATTATTGAGACAAAACGATTAATAGATTTTTAAAAGAAATAGTACGTGAGCTGATTTAGTGCTTTTCCTTAAAATGCTTAGCGAGCTTGAATCCCTCCTTTTCCTTTTTTAGAATTTAAAGATAAAAGAATAGGGGGTGGTTTCTTAATGCCCCATCCCTTTGGAGGGGGTCTAACCCTTGTAAAGCTACCCATTATAACCTAACCTAACCAAAGTAAAACAAAAGCACACGAACAACTACCCTATTTAATGTTCAATTTATTGTTTCTACAATCAATCAATCAATTATTTCTATGCTCGACTAGGCAATTAGAGGGAAACCACTAATATTTTTTTTAAACTGAATATAAGTACCTTTATAATTATGAGTACTATTGGCTTGTACGGTTATATAATTATTGTTTGGCTGATCTTTATAATACCAGGCAGTCCAATCTCCGTACAGGAGATGAAAGTCTCGGGCTAAAATAATATTAAAATAATTCTTCAACCTATTGTATTAATTCGAAAGTAAAGGATAGACTCTCCCCCCTTTACTTTCAAATAACTTTTTTATTAGGTTAAAAAATCCTATAGCGTTTTTCTTAAGAATGACCCCTTCCCCCCCCCCCCTAGTACGTTTGTCCTCTTGAGGGTTTATCGTATTAGTACGATTGTCACCCAAGTAAATTTGTCAATGTAGCGTTCAATTATCTTTTAGTATTTTTTTGTAATAAATTGCTGAATTTTAAAAATTTATAAACAAAAACACTGTAGAGAAGGATATTATCAGATTTACAAAATTAAAAATTAAAATCATTTTTAAGGCCTATTGTTTTTGTCTGAAGCTTAAGATTTCAACAAATACTGTCTTGAGTAAGTAATATTTTGAAGGGAAGCTTCAAATAGGTCGTAAGATGGTTCTAGGCTATTTTGCCCCATAACCTTTGAACACAGAGCCCCTGGATGCAAGAGGTGCAGCCGCTAGTTTAAAAAAATGTAGTAAAATATTTTGAAATATCGCAGAGGTATTTTACAACATCTAAATTTCTGAAAAACTGAATATTTGTATTTGATATTAAAAACCGCAATACCAAATAATAAAAAAATATTTATATATTTTTACATTTTCCTTCTATTTAAAATATTTATTTTTTTCCTAGGATTTTTTTAAAAATTCCAATAATAGTCAAACATGTTGTTTTAGTGTAGTGTATAATGACCAAGTAATTCCGCACAAATAAGGAATCTTAAGGGATAAGACAATGGACTATAAATTTATGTATATTGATATATGATGATAATCAAAATCGCCCTTTTAGTTCTAGGTTTTGAATTATTGGTTATAACGCGGACAACTAGCAGGACACCAAATGGCATTCTCCTCTTAGAATTTTTTTTTTAAAGAAGGTGTATCAACTATTTTTTTTATAGCTAGCCGGTTCTTTTAGTAAGTAGTAGATGTAAAATTTTTCATAGAATTCAGATATGCAATCGGTTTTTTTGTAGACCTCTTATTTTTTAAGTAATTTAAGTTTAAAAAAAAAAAAATTAAGTCGATTTTAAGGTACTAAAATGCAACAAACAACTATTTTAGGTTAGGTTAGGTTATAGGCTAGTGAGCCCATCGCTGCGGCTAGGCAGGCAAGGGGGCAGAGCGCTGCGGTTAGGCAGGCAAGGAGGCCGAGCGCTGCGGCCAGAGTTGTTTGTTGTCGGGGGTGGACTCAAATTTTCAAAATTAAAAAAAAATTCTAAGAGGATATTACACACCAAATATTAAATCAAAACTTAATCAACAAGAACAAAACTTACCATATGCGCCAACATCAATTGTGCTGGTATAGCAAAACCTACTAAGCTCATTATGACGAGCAATACCCAACAAACAACATTTAGATACACTAAAAATAAAATAATAGATACAAATAAACAGTGATATAGCACCTATAAAAACCAGGGACCGGCAGTCGCGCGTCAGCCGCGACTAAGCCTCAAATTCAAAATCCTTTGGATGCTTTAAAAAGTTGTTTTGGATTCCCATATTTGGTCAGGTTTAAAATTTCAGCTGACCTTAAAAATGTATTTTCCCTGAGGCTTACAGGGGACTGCCGCTGCAGCTGCCGAGCCCTGATAAAAACTATCTTGCCCCCTGATATTAGAACAAAATAGTTATAGATTATAACTAAAAAAATTAGAAATATAAAAAAATAGAAAATAACAGAAAAACATAAAAAAAAGCATGCACAAGGACTTTTGACATTTCTTAAATCATAGTTTTTAAAACTATAATATCTGTCGCATTGTACTATAGACAGCTTTCCACAGATATAAAATTCAAAATTATAAGATTACAACCAATGTTTTTACCCGCGCGGGCCGAAGGCTCGAACTAACAAAACTGGTTTTAGCTTTATGATTTTCAATTTAGTATCCGTAGAACTGTTTGAAATACAATGTTATACTTTATTTTTTAGTATTGCTAAGAACTTCAAATCCAGCAGATATTAAACGATTTCGAAGTAATATTGGAAAATTCTTTACAAAGTAATAAGTTTTTTTTAGTCTAGCGTGAAGAAATGAATCTTTGGTTTTTTTTATCATTTAACTCTTTGACTAAAATACAACCAACCACTGTTGTTCTTTTTTTGTAATAATCTTTTGTGTTAGGTTTTGTCTGTCTATAAAAACATTCAATTTACTAAAGGGGATGATTTATTTAATCATATAGGTTCAGTTGTTAGCAAGATCATTTGCTAAAGAGATGCAAACATCCTGTTACTTTTACATATATATTATATTCTAATATTAATTTTATTATACTAAAACTATTATAACTGAATAAACCCGTAGCGGGACAAAGTGTCTCATAAATCAGCCATGTGACGTCATAAAATGAGGGATTATCCATCTCTTTTTTAGGGTTTTCTTTTCTACTTCTCCTCTTATCTCCTTTATTTTATGACGTCATATGGCTGTTTTTTTAGACACTTTGTCCCGCTACAAGAAACCCTAAAACATATAAATTATAAAAAAGGTAAAGAAACCGTAACAAAAATGAAAGAATCCTTACTGTGAAAAAAGACCCTCAGTCCGAAAGAAAACACTATACTCAATCCTAAAAAAATAAGGTTAATTATTATATAAAACAAGGATGACAACATCCATAAAAGCGAAGCACTGAAACGGTAGGACAAACGGACATTAACACTTGTATAGTGTCAGAACTGAATAATCAGAATATAAATAAATATGAGTCTATTCATATTAATTGTAAGTAAATTTGTTGAAAAATTGCTTGGTGCAGGATTATGTTTATGGACATACTTACATTTCTAGGACTTGATTATAGAGTTGCTTCGCTTATAATATTGTACTTTGTTGTCCCAGGAATCAGTATACCAAAAATCAGATCAATCGGTTAGAGTTGCTACGCTTTCTAAATTGTACCTAACTATTACAGGGATCATCATATAAAATTTAAAGTCGATAGGACAATTCTAACATGCCTAAATTAACGGGAAAAAGCTATCCGTTACAGACGTTCGTACGTACTGACGTACGGACGGACCGACCCTAATTATAAAAAAGCTTCGCTTTTAACAAACCAAGAGGCCTCTAGGGACAAAGCTGAAAGAAAGGGGAGGATCCGACCATCCCCTTTCAATTTCAGTTTAAAACGTAAAAGGCAAAAAAATTGTCCCCCCCCCCCCACCTCAACCTACTTTACGGATTATGATTAAACTTACGGTAAAGGATTGTAAGGTCTTATCCAAGAGCAGTTGAGATTCTGCCAGTTGTCAGATACACAGGTAAAGTTCTTCACAGGCTCTGCTTCAACTACAAATGGACAGATAGATACAGTACGACCCACAAAAAAGTATCTTTTAGGGTATACAGCCCTTATTTCTCAATGTATCATCAAAAATAGCATATATCCTTGTTCTCTATACATTTCCATACAAGCATATATAAAAAAAATATTTTACCTCCACTAACACCGGAGATTTTTAGAGCTAAAGTTTTGAAAAAGTGACTGAGCAAAAAATTAACTTTTAACATAAAAACTACTTTTTTAGCAAAATTAAGATAGAAATCCTATTATTTTTGTTACTACCAGAAACTTTATACAAAAACAAAAAAAAATAGATCCTTTTCCTTAATAAATCCTTTTCATAAATAAAGGTAAGTAAATAGCCTGAAATTTGTAAATAATCAATTCATTAATAGTTTTTTTTTTTGACATTAAAATTGATATTTTTTGGTGGAATAAAAAAGAAATGATAAGTTAACTTGTTTTTCTTTGTATATCATTCTTCAGTTACCAGAAAGACATAATATAACCATCATAAAATTATAAGAAACAAAAAAAATCTTTTTCTCAGTCACCTTTTCAAAACTTTAGCTCTAAAAATCTCCGATGTTAATGAGGTAAAATTTATATGCTTGTGTGGAAATGTACAGAGAACACGGATATATGCTATTTTTGATGATATATTAAGAAATAAGAACTGTAAACCCTAAAAGATACTTTTTCGTGGGTCTTACTGTAGATAATTAGATAGATAGATAATTAGATAGGTAGATAATTAGATATATAGATAATTAGATAAATAGATAATTAGATAGATAGATAGTAGATAGAGATAGATAGATAGAAAAATAAACATATGATTTGTGTAACTTTGAACTTAGTAAAGTGTTTAATAAACTATGATTTCTTATTCATTGACCTGATAAATCTTGATTTCAATGACATATAAGGAAAACAAAACATTATCTTTTTTCTCATATAAAAAAAAAAAACTTACAACGTTACTGCTGCTCTACTAATGAATATATTATTTCTGTTTTCTATAAATATTATTCTATGTCTCTGTAAAAAAAAACAATATTTACCTCCGACGTAGATAATGCTTTCACCAATTTTCTCCTTAGATTTCCAGCCATTTTCCGCATCCGTCTAGAAATTAATTAAGTATTTAAATACTTATTCTTATATAAGTAACAGGATATCTGTCTGTGTGTGTGTATCTGTACCGTAGGATCTCGCTAGCCGCTGTACCAATATGGTTCTCCTTTACACTGTAGAATCTCAAGGTCCTAGGAAGGTTTATAAATATTTCGGGGAAGGGTACCACCACAATCCCAAGAAAATCACCTCTAGAAAAAAAACCTCACCACCTCAAGTTCCCCTAGAGGCCTTTATTAGCGTAGCCACTAGTATAATATAAAAAGTAACAAGATATATGTGTCTGTGTGTAAGTCTGTACCAAAGGAACTCGCGTGCCGCTGGATGTTAAGAAAGGTAAACCTTTACTCTCCCAATAGAAATTGCCACTATATATTCTTGTATACTTTTATTAGAAACTAAAGATCGTAAAGGTCTAAATTACCCCCATCCTAAAGAAAATAATATTATGGTTCAAATAATTTAAATCCTAGAGCATAATAAAACTTAAATGATTTGTTAAGTTACATAAGGCTTTCTCTAAATTTGATTTCAATATAATTTTATAAGCTTCTAGGAGCTCTGTATTTCAAGAGCTAGGAAATGGCAACAAATAGCCTAAAAAACAACCCAAGACATAAATCCGGAAATAATTTAGCCTAAAACCATCCTGGGACATATATGAAGATTCCTTGAAAAGGAGAACTACATCGGTTCAGCGGTTATTGAGATCCTTCGTTAAAGAGAAAAAAAAAGCTTATTACTTTATATAATAGGATGTATAAATATAATAGAAACTCTTAATTTAATGAAATAATTATATTTTTATTTATGAATAAGATATTAAATGAAGCGTAAACACTATTATAGTCCAACAAAAAAATAAATTCATAACAAATTTATATTATTTCTCTCTGTTGACAATTTATTTGATTTAGAACTCAGAAATAGCTATTCTAACAATAAATTCTACAAAAGACACGAAACCTTTTAAAGTAAGTTGGGGGTATATCTTGTTTTTTGTGTAACCGAAGAGGGGTGGGTAGGAAGGGGAGGAAAGGAAAGGGGGAAGGGGGTTGTGGGGAAATTTTCCTTTAGAATTGTTTGTCAGAATTTCATTCCCTTTTCCCTGCTTTTAAACAGAATTATAAGTTTAGAAGAATTTTTCCAGTATCGCTTCGAAACCGATTAATATCCAGTGGATTAGAACCGGTTCTCAACCATACTGAAAAAAAATATATTTAGCATCGTATTATATCCAGTTTTCTACGAATACAAAAATTGTACAATCATAAGAAATGAAAAAGTTTTTATGGTCGTGCATTCAGCATCCCGGGACTAAAATACTGGTTTAATATTATAACATTACATTTTTATATCCGCGGAAAGCTGTTTATAATACGATGCGGTTATCAACTATTATTGGCTTTTATTTGGTTTGTTCCAAAGACTTTAACACCAACAATTATTTGAACTTCTTTCATCGTAATTTGAGGTGTAAAATTAAATTTTTTTTTATTTTTCTAATTTTGTTCGTGGAATACAATTGTTTCACTACTTTAATATATTATCATTATAGAACATAAAATCAATTATTCTTTTGATTGCTCAGCCTTTATCTGGAAGTACCTGGGAAACAGGGAATGAATGGGTAGCACCTGTTCCTATACAAAGAGATATAATATTCTGCATTAATGCCACGCGTCTGACATTGCATCTATAGGTTTATGTTCAAAGTGTCCAGAAAGAGCTGCTGTTTCCTCAAAAGTGCCTGGTCGCATAGAGAACCCCTATCCTTATCTTAAAATGAATTGAAAATAAGGGCTAGTAGTTTTTGTTTTCATTTTACTTTAGGTCGGGTTAAATTAGAATATATTGGGTTTAGAATTAGAAAAAACAAGGATGACAACATCCATAAAAGTAAAGCTCTGAAACTGTAGGACACACTAACATTAACACTTGTAAAGTGTCAGAACTGAATAATCAGAATATAAATGAATACAAGTCAAAGCAAAATTGTGAGTAAATTTGTTGAAAAACTTCTAGATACAGGATAATGTTTATGGACATACTTACATTTTTAGGAAAGGAGGGCGTTTCTGTGCTTGCTAGGCACCCTGAGGGAAAGCATCATTTAATGATAATACCTGATTTAAATTGAGAATGCAAGTGATGTTGAAAACTGCAGCCTGTTCCAGCAAAAAGTCTCCAGCAATAGTTGTTGAATTCAATATCTTTATAGAAGTAACAGAAACATTTGCCTAAAAAAGGTTAATCATAGAAATTAAACACAGAATAATAGTTTAAAATGATATATTTTAGGTTCTAAAAATGTTTTTTTGTTGTTGTTGTAATTACTGGTGAAAAAGTCGGCAGCAAAATAAATAAATTAAAATAAAAATATTTCTATAATTGATTTTACAAAAAAAAAATGGATCTATAAATCCTATCTAAAAAGGATCTAATAAATATTTTTTAAAATGTTTAGTGCTTTACACGGAAGCTTTAAAGAACGACTTAAAAAAAATTTAAATTTATTAATTTGAAAAGTTGTACCTGCTTCGGCCATTCCTCCAAATCCTTGGTTGACTTCAAATATTCTTTTTCCATTTCAACAACAAATTCCAGATCTGTTGGTCTGTAACCCTGAAATATTAGATTTTTATATTCTTGTAAAATTGTCTGTAATACTATACATGATTTTTACCCCCCTTTTACTTATGTCAACATGATTTTTTATCGGTCTTTAAATTTTAGGTAAATATCACTTTTGTAAATTAACTATTTTAATAACATTTCTTCACAGGTATCTTAAGAAATAAGATTACATTGATTAACATCCCCAATGGTAATAAACAAAACTAACCTTCTGCAAATCAAAATATTTGTTATAAAGTTTGATCACTACTAATATGCAACCAACCAAATAAAATCAAATAAAAGGACTGAAAGTTTTGAGCCAACAAATAAGATGATTTTTAAATTTTGATAAGAAACAGCGTAAAGGGCCGCCAAAAAAATGACTTTATACAATACAAGTGACCAATGAGAGGCCAGTAAAAATTTTACTATACCATACCAAGTACCATTTATACTGGCCTATCATTGGTACTTTGTATTGTATGACGTCTTTTTTGTAGGGAGTTTACGCTGTTTCTTTTGATACCAGTAGAAATGATGCTCTAATATCCTATCCCTTACTGGATTCTTATCATTATCTTTTTAAAAGCGAATCTTTTCTATGATTAGGGTCGGTCCGTACGTCCGTACGTTACAGATAGTTAGCTCTTTTCATTAATTTCAACAGGTAAACATTGTCCTGTCGATTCCAAACTTTGCATGGTGATTCCTGTAGTAGTTAGGTACGATTAAGAAAGCGTAGCAACTTTGTAATCGTTAGGGTACCATATGTCCGTATGTTTATTTTAAACATGTTGATTTTTCTACTTCTTTAACAAAAAATGTGATAAAACTCTCCGATTAATCTGATTTTTGGAATACTGATACCTAGGACAATGAAGTACAATGTCATAAGAGAAGCATCTCTATAATCAGGTCCTAAAAATGTTAGTATGTCTAAAAACAATATCCTATATCTATGCAGTTTTTCATCAAATTTACTTACAATTTGTTTCGATATTATACATTAATTATATTCTGCTTATTCAATCAACAAGTGTTAATGTTCATTTGTCCTACCATTTAAGAGATTCTCTTTTATGGATGTTGTCATCCTTGTTAACTTTAGAATTTACATTCTTTCATTAACTAAAGTACAAGTTTTATAAATCCCTAAAGATTTACTTACACTTAATTGAGATTATTACAGTGAAATGTCATTTTTATCATCATTAAGAGATTTAACAATGTTTTAAATTTATTAATTTCAGGAAGGAAAGGAAAATTTGAACTGTAAATTACTTTGAACCCAGGACGGGAAGGAAGGAAGGACTAGTTTTGTTTACTATATCCGGATAGACATAAATCTATCATCCATTGTCTTATCTCTGAAAATCCCTGGGGTATTTTTTAACTGTACACAAAAGTAATAGTACGTAATATAAAACTATTTCTTTAATTAATTAGGAATGGATTTATTATAACTTGGATCTTAAACCAGATATTCATGTTCTCTAATAAAGTGAACCGTGTAGCAAACCAAAAATAAATATATCTCCCTTACCCTCCCCTCATACTGGAAAAACGTACAGTCTAATAAATCAAAGGGGTAATAGCAACTTAAATTGACAACATTTTTTCCCCTGTTTTAGTATCCACCTATAATCTACATCCTTTTTATAAGGAATATATACTATTTGGAATTGTTTTTTATTACCACTAATTATTTGCAGTGAGAATGTCTTTTATTTGTGGAATTTTGAAAATATTTCCCCCACATGAATAATAATGAAATTCCAGAGAGAGATATATATAATATTTTTTCTCAATAAAAGTATTCTTCCTCCAACTCTAAAAATACTACATTTATCAAAATGTTTATTTGTCTGCATTATTTTTCGGCTGCTATTATAGATAGAGTCCTAATTTTGTCATGATGAATCTTTATGCTTTGTGCAGAACATCTAGTCTATAATTTACTTATCCTACAAAGTTTTAAAAAAACAAGGATGACAACATCCATAAAAGCGAAGCACCGAAACGGTAGGACAAACGGACATTAATACTTGTATAGTGTCTGAACTGAATAATCAGAATATAAAAGTATAAGATTCGAAGCAAAATTGTAAGTAAATTTGTTGAAAAACTGCTTGATACAGGATAATGTTTATGGACATACTTACATTTTGAGGGCTTGATTATAGAGTTGATTCGCTTAAAATATTGTTCTTTGTTGTCCCAGGAATCAATATACCAAATATCAGATCAAACGGATAATTAGATCATATATAAATTTGTTGTTAAACAAGGATGACAACATCCATAAAAGCGAAGCACTGAAACGGTAGGACAAACGGACATTAACACTTGTATAGTATCTGAACTGAAAAATCGGAACATAAATGTATAAATGTCGAGATAAAAAATGGTGGGAAAATTTGTTGAAAAACTGCTTAAAAACAGGATAATGTTTATGGACATACTTACATTTTTGGACTTGATTATAGAGTTGCTTCGCTTATAATATTGTTCTTTGTTGTCCCAGGAATCAATTTACTAAAAATCAGATCAAACGGATAATTAAAACACATGAAAATTTGTTGTTAAAAAAGTAGAAAAATCAACATGTTTAAACTGGACGTACGGACATTCTGGTAATGATTATAGAGTTGCTACGCTTTCTAAATCGTACCCAACTACTACAGGAATCATCATGCAAAGTTTGAAATCGATAGGACAATTCTAACATGCCTAAATTAACGAATAAAAGCTATCTATCTCGGACGGACGGACGGACCGACCCTAATTATAGAAAAGCTTCGCTTTTAAAAACAGTTTAATTTTCAGTGCAATAATCCCAGGGAGGGAGGTGACATTTAGCTGTTTATTACACTAGTCCCCAAAGTTTTATAATAACTTTTTTTAGTATTTGACTCTACAACTTTTGAGGCTTGAACTTTAATTGAATGGTTCATAAAGAGTTGAGTGTCCAAATGTTTCAACCAATAAATGTATTCTACAGAAGGAGTAAATTTATCGGCCGTTGTATTGTCCCTTACGTTCCCTAAATGTTCCCTATCATCCTAAGCACAAGTAATAAAGGTACTAAGAAAGAGAGGGAATGTCTGATTGAGCCAATAGGAGAATCACATCGGAATTTACATTGGATCTCATTGGTTGAAATTATGTACACATTTTCCTACGAAGGCATGTTTTTTTTCATTTCATACATACATAAAAGTCAGCTGTTAACAGTATATTTTCTTAGTAGAAAGCTTTGCGGAATCAGAATTAATTGCCCAAAAATTTCGTTTACAATTTGAAAGCTTGAAACAAAGTTGGATTCTTAAAAAAAAAGTTAGGCTGGCAACTCGCTGGTGAGGCAAAATTATTTTTGTGAAAAATCCTCCAAAATCGAATAAAAAAATTTACAAAAATGAAATAAAATCTTAAGAGGGTTATTAACATATGATTTTGTTTAATTTTTGTAGATTTTTAATGTGCTTTTGGATGATTTTTCACAAAAATAATTTTGCCTCACTATCGAAGAGCGAGTCTATCATTTTTTAAGAATCCACATCAGCTTGAGTCGAAAGTAAACAATACTTTTGTCTGCTAGGAATGTTCTCTCTTAGATTTGACGAAAAAGGGTTCAGAATATTCTTCTACTCTTCTATTTCTATTGCACAAGTGATGTACCTGTAAATAATATTTAGAGTTTTCCAGAATTGAACATTTTATAGCAGCACTTCCCTCTCCAACTTTAGCATAGGCCTCTTCAGGTTCAATAACTGAAACAAAAATAATAATCTTTAATGCAAAGTCAAACAATGTCTGTCCGTCCGTTTGTATTAAATCTTCAACCACTGCACTGGATTTTGTATTTCAGGGAATTTATCAACTAGTCCGGCATATTAATAACCATCTATAATACAAAGTAGAACGATGTCTGTCTGTCTGTCCGTCTGAAGCTTAAGATCTCGGTAACCGCTAAATCGAATGTGCTCTACTCTTCAGGAAGTATACCTACTGGTCCTGTGGTGATTTTGAGCTATTTTCTTGGGGGGTGGGACACCCCCAACCCCCAAAAACAAAAAATTCTCCAACCCCCCTTTTTTTTAGGTAGGCTGTGGTGCTAGGCGTCAGCCTGTAGCAGACCTATTTTTTAAAAACAAATCTGTACTAGGCATCAGCCTGTAGCAGAGCGCATTTTTTAAAAACAAACTCTATATAGGAGGGTTGATTTCCCCTTACCTCACAGGGCGAAGCCCCTAGATGCTAGGGGCGAAGTCGCTAGTTAATAATAAAGGAGAAGTATCTTTTTGTCATAATGTTATAATTGAAGATTTAAGTAAGTAAAATATTAATCAGAGTTAAATCTTGACTAATACCACGGAGAACTTCACCTTTCCTTTCTGAGGCTTTAATTGCACGACTTTACCTGTAAGTCCTAGCTGTGCATGCCAATAAGATTCGCTATGGCACTTTTCCTAATCGTATTTATAGAATCACGAATCTAATGTAGCAATGGAGGCTATTTTTAACGTCTTTATATATGACAACGCTAGGTTCGTATTGGAAACCAAAGAATTTTTTCTTATGTCAAAGGTAAAATTAATTTAAGTATAATCATTTTTCAAAATCGTTGAAAAAAAATGTTTAAAACCACAAAAGAATGGCTTTGACGTCTTCTTAATTATTTAGATTGGTTTTCCTTAATTAGTTTCTCTGAACCGAAACAATCACAGTTCAGGTTTAAATTTTGGCCAGAATAATTATTAAAGTTCAGGTTTAGTTATTTCTATATCAAATTTAACAATAATTTACTTTAATATAATTATATTCTTTTTCTAGAACTTGAAACTGGTTCCTTAGCCATAGGTCATAAAACCCTGTAAAAATCTTTGAAAAATCTCTTCTTTCATCTGATAAAGTTTGTTGTTTTTTTTTAATAGCAAACCTACTCTATAGATGAAATGTCTATCCACCTGTATGAACCGCCAGGTTAAAATATGAATCTCGGATGTGTTGCTAGATAAAGGGATAGATTTCCTTAACCAAAGAGCATTCGGTATATAATTGATTCGATCCGTCTGACTGTCAAACATGCTACAAAAGACAAATATATTTTATGCAAAAAGGGTTTGGATCATAAACATCCATTTTTAGTTCACTTCATTGCTAGTTGCTAGTTTAAAAGATTCATAAAAAAATATATTAAAGTACATACTGTAAAAAAGTTCAAATAATTAATGTAAAATAACTGTTAAGCAATTTGTATCTTTATTTTCTCATGCAATAAACCGTTCAATAATGTCGTAATTAATAGATTATAAAGTATACATTAAAAATATTATAAAACTCAAAAAAAAATTATACTTTTTTTACAGTACACAGAGAAATTGTCAAAAATGTAGGAGAGAACTTGATTTATATTGTTTATATTATCCTGCAAAATCTTATATCATATTTGTTTACACAAAATTAAATTTTTAGTGTGGATCAATGGATATACATTTGGATATTATGACGGGAAAAATTGGAAACAGCGTATAGTGTCAAATAAAAAATGACCATTGATACATTTGAGGCTAATATACATTGTAATTAACCAGTGGTAAATTTATACTTACCCAAATTTCCATTGACTTTATCTAATTTTCATTAATAATATTTCGACAGTTTCATCAGATTAAAATCACTTTTGTTAGACCTGTCGGGCATAAACAGGTATTATTTTTATGATTTATTAATTAATAAATATTCATGGAAAATTTCTATAATTCGAAGCTATAATAAATATTTCCTTATTGCTGAGAACCGGTTCTAATCCGGCTGATATTAATGGGTTTCGAAGCCGTACAGTTAAAGAGATTAATGATTTGATGGCAAAATGTTTAATTGTTTAAAAGAAATCAAATAGATAGATAGAAGGAAATCTTCTCTTTTTGAATATGCCGCTGAAATGAACAAATCACGTGACTCCGCTTTAACAATATATCACGTGATCGGTTTATTTTGGCGGCAATTTTAAATTTGGAAATTAAAATGTGTTGGTATATAATACCTATCTACCATATAGAACCAGGAATGGATATAAATATACGTGGATATTATGACAGGGGAAAAATTGTCGTCAATTTAGGTTGCTATCTTGGACATCATTTATTGGTCAGTTCATTCATTCAGTGGGAGACAAAGGGTAGATGGAGGGGGACGTTATTTCAACCAAATACAAGTTTCACTTTTTTAGAGTACATGATAATCTGATGCACTATCCAAATATTAAGAATTCCATTTAAACAGATTAAAATATAATAGATTCTATTATTATTTTGTTTTGATTATAATCTAAGTACAATAATAATAGGAAATTTAGAATCATGGAAAAACGAAGTAGCGGGTTTCGTCGTATTTTGACAGTAGCTTTTGATAGGTTATTGTAGGTTAGGTAAATGTTAATGATTACCCCGCAGGTTTAGGGAATTGACCCAGCAGGGTTACAGCCCCCCTGCGGGACTAGAAATAGGAGAAAAGCCCCTGTAAAAATACAATGAAACTCTCTACTTCGTTTCCTTTCCATGATCCGAAATTTATATATAGATCAAAAATGTGCGCTTGATATTTGTTTATATTATCATTTTGCCAAAATTGATTTCTATATCATAAAGTTGGAAGCGCAATATCAATATCTTTTGTGTTAAGACATGTGCAAAAAACTGTTTTTGATGTCTCTCATAAGTTCCTTATACTACACAAAAATATTATAGGAGTTCCTTATATAAAGAGTAACAGAATTGTGTCTATCTGTACAAAAGGACTAATATGGTTCTCCTTTACAAAGTAGCTTCGCAAAGGTCCTGGAAAGGGGAAGGGTACCACCTCAATTAAAATCATTATTGTTGTATCGGCTATTTTTTTATTAATACAAAAATAAAATTCTGCATTAGGGCAAAACGAATTAATTAATTTCACATTCCTTAAGTGTTAAATAATCAAACATAACATATGCCCAACTTTCTAAGTTTATACATAGTAAAATATGAATTATTGCACCCAACTTTATATACTACACAAAAATATTATAGGAAGTGCAGATTCTTAGAAAATAATAGAATGATAACCTTAAATAGGCTCTCAGACACAATAATTCATCCAATTTAAAGAGGAATTTCTTACAGACTAACATATTTGTTTATGTTTAATTACATATGATTCATTTCAACAATACGAGCGAACAAATGTTTGGACGATATATTTTCCCGAAATATGTGATTGATACAAGTATAATTAAAATAAAGTTAAGAGAACCAAGAAAGCAAAGATTAGAGTATGATGGCAAGTATGGCAACATCCATAAAAGCGAATCTTTGTTATCCGACAGTTGGAAAAAAACGAACTTTAACAACACTTGTAAAGTGTCAGAACTTAATAGTCAGTATATTAATTTATAAGTCTAAACAAAACCTTGATTATAGAGTTTTATTGCTGAAATTGTACCTTGTTGTCATAAGAATCATCGTTTCATAAATCAGATGTATATAATACAAATATCAAAATAAATGATCTCAAAAGAGTTCAAAATCAGTATATTTAAATGGACAACCGGACTTTATTGTTACACTTATCGAGTTTTGAGCTATACACAGCTGTTATGAGAATATTCATGCATAGTTTGAAATCGATAGGACAACTTTAACAGGCTTAAATAACTAAAATTGTACATACCTCCATGTTTGTTCAATAATTGGCCTGCAAGTCCAGATCCGCTATTTGTAAAAATTAAACTTTTTATGTCAAAATCAGCTAGGCCTACATTGCTAAATCGAGTGAAAAAATTACAGTTAACTGAATTAACAAATGTTATCGATATAACAAGTCGGTAGAAGTTCATGTTTGATCGTTTTAGCAAGCTTATTTCATATTTTTATCATTCTTCTGATCATTTTACTTCATTGGTTGTAGATAGTTACATTTCGTCTGAAAAATTAAACTAATTATTTACTAGATATTTAGATCATCGTAAAGATTTAACAAAACTAGTATATGTTTTAAGATTTTTATTTTTATTTTTATGAAAAATTATCTGTATTACGATGCTATACATGATTTTTCAGTATGATCCAGAACCGGTTCTAATCCAGCAGATATTAACCCTTAACAGTCAAGCCCCTTGCCGCACCTTAATCGGTCAGAGGGGGGTGGGGCGTCCCCCCCCCCCTTATTATCTCAGTTCCTATTAGAGCTAGAGGGCTAAAAGTCCCAAGTTTGATAATGAATTTCCGACTTTAAGTAAGTCAAAGTCAATTTTCGCTTCCTTCACCCTTTTATTTAACAACCTTTGTTTTTAGGTCCTTTTTTACTTAAAAATTTCAAACGGCTGTAATTTTTTTATTTTTGAAGCTAGAAGAAATTTTTTTGTAGAAAATGTTTATCTTTATGTAAATTATATATTAGAAATATCAAAATATAAATTTCAGCGGCCGCAGCTGTACTTGGCAGCTGCCAGCCGCCGCAGTCGGATCTTTATGAAATTTAAATACGTTATGTAGACAAGTAAGAAAAGTTTAAGTTTAAAATTTTAAGTCTCTAAGTTAAAAATTGTGGCCACATTAGCCTTTTTAAGATTTCTGGAGACCTGGATGATCAGGACCTCTAGGATCATATCTGGAACCTGAAATTGACTTGAAGACCTGTATTTAATATGAGAATGTACTACTAGAGGATATTTTAGTATTTCGGTAAGATAAAATGCTTTGTTTAATAGGATATATAAGTTTTCCGGAATTTTAATGTTAGGGGGAGATTTGAAATCTGCATCAAATTTTAAGGATTTTTTATAAAATTCGTTTTTTGTATAATTCTTTATCTGAAAGCGGAAATGCATTTTAAGTTAATTAATTTTGACCAATAGGATAGATGGATTTAAAACTACCTGCGCTCTAATTGGTTGAATGGTGTACGCCTTCCAATCAGAGCGCAGATTTTTTAAATCCACCAATCACAGATGCCAAAATTAATTAACTTAAATTGCATTTCCGCTTTTAGATAAAGAATTATAGAAAAAACTAATTTTATAAAAAATCCTCAAAATTTGATGCAGATTTAAAATCTCCCCCTAACTTTAAAATTCCGGAAAAATATTTTTGCCCTTTACCTGGATGACCCTACCAGGTTTGCTGGCATCCTGTGCCCGCCAGGATGGAGATATTCAAAAAATTCCAACTCTCAGTTATGTGTCATACCCATACTTAAAGCAGTTTGGGGTCTTTGTCTTTCACACACAGAAAATGAGATAAATAAACCGGATGGAGAGCGTTAAGGGTTAATCGGTTTCAAAGCCATACTGGATATTCGATAGACAAAACAAGGATGACATCATCCATAATTAGCAAAGCACTACAAATTCAAGCTGAACCCTAAAACTATTGAAAAATATATTCGTGGAGGTTTTGATATTTATGGAGTAAAGGATCTTTTAATCGGCCTCAAAATATTATTTTGATTTTTTTTCGCTGAACAGGATCTTAAATTGAAAAACGGACAAAATGAAATATAGCGCAGATATTCAGTGATAATGAACAGAGTGGGAGAAAACTTAAATAAGAAAGATGATCATTTAGAAACTCACGAAACCTTTAAACATGATAATACATTTATGTCTTACTCTTTTGTATTTAGGCCGACGGACAGACGGACCAAACAAATTAACAAATTTTGTTTCTTACAAGCGGATGGACTGACTTAGAAAGTAGCTTGATAAAAATTTTGTATATTAGGTAAGTAAATTTGAATATTGAATCACAAGAACTTTTACAAATTAATTTAAGAATTTTGTTTTTAAAAAATTGAAATAAAATATCAATAATTATGACCTTTTACGTTCTTATGTGCCTTTTAATTGCTTAAAAAATATTTTCATTATTATGAATTTTGAATTAAATAAAAGATAAGTAGATTAAATATAATTTTTGTTTTCCAGGGAAAAATAAACACACAAGGATGACAACATCCACAAAAGTAAAGCTCTAAAATCAGAAGTCAAAACAAACAAACAATAACCCTTGTGGAGTGTCAGAACTTTTTCTGAAAGGGGGGGGGGGGGTGGTTGTTATTTGTTATATGTGTAAGATATTTTGGTACAAACACATAGACAAACATCTTTTAACTTATGTTAAGCGATATAATATGAAATTAAATTTGTTCTTCAACATGAAATTATAACAATTACTTTATCCTAATTCTAAATCCCTCTTACTAAAGTTTAAAAGGTCATTCTTATTAAAAAGTAATATATTCAAGTGCGTTGTTAAAGTCAAAATATCAATATATGTATGTATAATTGATCTATCTGTTATTATTATTTTTTTATTAATTTAATGATGATTAATTAATTTCTTTGTCCCTACCCTATAGGGGAGGGCGAGGGAGGTCGTTTAAAAAGCAAAACCAATTGGGACCAGCAATTTTCGAGAAAGTTTTCGACAAAAACTTACCATTTTATAAATATTACAAGCGGCTACGCACTTAGAGGCCTCTTTGGCCCTTTGGTGTTGGAGGGTGGGAAGGGGAAAGTCGACAACCCCACTTTAAATTGAAATTTTAGTAATACGAAGGAGAGTCCATTAAGTCATACAATAGCGCTTCCTAGCGGCACTTTATTTTTTGGTATTTATTTTCTAGAGGCTAGATTTTATGGGAGGCTGATGATACCTTCCCCTAAACTATTTTTAAATCTTTTCTGAACCAAATCAGGTAGGTGGTTCAGGTTGGCGAGATCCTTCGGTACATAAAGACAGACAAACATCCTGTTACTTTTATTTAAAAACTCTTATAACAAATCTTTTTTTATATTTTATTTTCCTATAAAGGTTAACATCAAATACTCTTTCCCATGGGTTAATATTTTTTTTTATCTTAATACATTACATGATTTTTAATATTAAAAATATATTGTTTTTTTTTCAAAATCAACTTAAGAATATTTAATTAAAATTCAAAATAAGTAAAACGGATTTTTGTCACAATTAATATTTCATTAATTTATTTCAAATAATTATCTTAAAATAAACGTTTCACTAATTAAAACACTGAAGGTAAAAAATAATAATTAACCTCTGAGCCTCATGAAACCAAACTATAGTAGGCTTCTTAGAACATATCATAATATCAAGAGCAACAGTTGGATCACAGAGAGACAGAGAGAGAGGGAGAAAGAGAGAGAGAGAAAAAAAAAGAGGGAGAGAGAGACAGAGAGGAAGGGAGAGAGACAGACACAGAGAGAGAGAGGGAGAGAGAGAGAGAGAGAGAGAGGGAGAGAGAGAGAGAGAGAGAGAGGGAGAGAGAGAGAGAGAGAGAGAGACAGAGACAGAGAGAGAGAGAGAGAGGGAGAGAAGGAGAGGAGGGATGGTAGAGAGAAAATTGTGGTAGAAAGGCTCATAAGAGTTTATTAAGAGATTGAAAATTGAGAAAGAAAAAAAATTGGATGAAAAAACAAGAGGCAGAGGGGCAAGAGGTCTGGAAAAGAGATATTACTAATAACTCGCGGCAAAATGATTTCTATTTGTCCTTGTATATTCCTTAACATTTTTCCTCTTATTTCTATTATATTTCTTGAAACAGAGAGAAAATCACTTTTATTATTTTACGGGGAGTAAATGGATTATTTCATACAAAAATAAAAAGCGGCTGCGTCATTAGTATCTAGTTCAATTGGTAATATGAAAAATAAAACAGATAATAGGGTATTATCCTCTTAGGAATCTTTTTTCTATTTTGAATTTTTTTTTAAATCCCCGCCTTCCCTAAAGGCTAGGGGAGAAGCAACTAGTAATTATTATATAACACTTGTCATATTCATGCGCACTTAAAAATTATATTTATCATTTATAATAATAACATATTTTTTTATCATATAACAAGATGATAATCACTGCCTCTAATGTTATTGATAACTGAAAAATCAACACTTAACATCTTTTGTTGCCTATACAGATTTTATATTTAGGGGGACAGATATAGTCCCTATTGTGTGGTATAAAGGGGTGATTACCCCCCGAAAAACCCTTATTTTACCCCCGAAAATTTTTTAAAAATACATTAGATTGCCCCACTGCAACCTTTAAAAAAACCTCAAAAAAATAAAAACTTGGACGTCCCTGGGGAAAGAATTATAAAAAAAGTTCTGACACACTACAAGTGTTGATTTTTAGTTGACCTAACGTCTGATTTTACAGCTTGCCTTTATGGATGTTGTCATCCTGTTAGTATGGATTAATTACAATTATCAAACTTTTCTCCTTTTCTTCTATAATTAGGGTCGGTCCGTACGTCCGTCCGTCCGTCTGAGATGGATAGCTTTTTTCGTTAATTTAGACATTCCTATTGATTTCAAACTTTGCATGGTGATTCCTGTATTTAGTAGTTAGGTACGATTTAGAAAGCGTAGCAACTCTATAATCATTACCAGAATGTCCGTCCGTCCATTTTAAACATGTTGTTTTTTTACTTTTGTGTGATCTAATTATCCGATTGTTCTGATTTTTGGTATACTGATTCTTGGGACAACAAAGTACAATATTATAAGCAAAACAACTCTATAATCAAGTCCTAAAAATGTAAGTATGTTCATAAACATTATTCTGTATCAAGAAGTTTTTCAACAAATTTACTCACAACTTTGCTTTGACTCTTATTCATTTATATTCTGATTATTCAGTTCTGACAATTTACAAGTGTTAATGTCCGTCTGTCCTACCGTTTCAGAGCTTCGCTTTTATGGATGTTGTCATCAGCATTTACAAAATTAGTACATTTTTTAATACTAACAGCTGCGCATTCAAAGGTTTCTTGTGTGTTGAGGGTGAGGTTACCCTACACAAAATAATAAAAACCTCTTTGTGTATTTCCATAAGATAAACGCTTATATTTTAATCGACAAAATAGACATTTTTTTAATGTGTTTATTTTAGAAAATAATTATTCATTAAATGGGCCCCCTGATCAATAACGAACGCCATTAATAATATGATAATGAATTGTTTATAAATTATGTTCTATGTTCCCTCTTCTTCTTATACAAAAGAAAATAAATTAAATTCGATTCTTTCAAAAATCCACCAATTGAAATAAAATCATTATTTGCTTTTTGTTGGTAGCGAAGCTACTCTACAATTTATTTTGTCGTTCTCTACATCTGCCAATTCTTTCCCGATATAAAAAAAATTTCTGCTATTAAGATACCTTTTACAAAAGAACATCCAGCATACAACTTCCTTGGTCTGGAGTTCTGGTAGCTAAAAAATACATTTCCAAAAGGTTTTGTGGTAAATATTTATATATTCCTGTTTTGTATTAATGCTTTTTCGCCACTAATTTTCTGCTTAATAACTCACTCTGTTGGTTTGTTTTTTAGCACTTGTCATTGTTGAAAATCAAATTTGGTGCTTCAAACGGAATTCTTTAAGAGAAATTGGTTGTTATATTCCCCTTTAGATAGTGTGTTTGTTCATTTAATGACTGCAAGTCCTAACCATGCGAGTTGTATTCTAATTGGATATAAGATAAAAAAATAAGCATGCACAAAAAAAAAGGCAAAACTGATTTTTGAATATATTTTGTAATTCACTTTTTATAGTCTGTGCCCCTAGCATTTAGGGGCTCTTTATTCAAAGAGATATAGAAGAGCTATATATTCACCGGGATATGGAAGGGCAGAAAAATAGCCTAAAACCTTACATCAACTTATTTGCAAAAATAAAGCAGCCTAAAAAAACCATATCAGGGCCTATAAAAAGCTTTACTATAAAGGAGATCCATATCGGTTCAGCGGTTAGCAAGATCCTTTGCTCCAGACAAAAAAAGCTTACTACTTAATATAATAGGATTATTAATTATTGAATATTTTGTATTCAGTTTTTATTATATCATTAGTTTAAATAGTTTTTAACAATTCAATTACATTTTTCTAGAAATTCATAACAACAAAAAGAAATTTTGTAAATGTAAAAGAATACATAATATCTGAGGTCATATGTGATACGTAAAGAATTATAAATAATATCTGTTTTACTGTTTTGATGTTTGTATTAAGATCTTTCTTCCTAATTTATCATAATCAAAACTACAGTAATTTGTTTTTAATTTAACTCTTACCCCTGATATAAAATAGCAATATTATCTTATTTTCTTATTTGACATGGAAAGTTTTATATGATACCAAATAGTTATTTATAGCATCATATCATAGCCAGCTTTCCATGGATACTAAAATTAAAAAATGTAAGATTAAAACCAGTTTTGTTTGCCTTGAGGGGCAAAAAGCTTAGGCTAACAAAAATTGAATTAATTTTATGATTTTTTCATATTTATGAAAAATTGTCTGTAATTCAATGCTATACATGATTTTTCAGTATGGCTGAGAACCAGTTCTAATCCAACAGATACAAATGGTTTTTGAATTATACTAGAAAATAATTTTTGGTATGGATGAGAAATGGTTCCTATCCACCGGATTCGAATGAATACGAGAATAGTTATTTCTCGCATCGTATTATAAACGGCTTTCCGCGGATATAGAAAGTACAATTATACGATTAAAACTAGTTTTTTTAGCCCCGAGGTGCCAAAAGGCACCGGCTAAAAAAACTGGTTTTAATCTTATGATTGTACATTTCTATATTCGTAGAAAGCTGGATATAATACGATGCTAGACATAGTTTTTTCGTATTCATGAGAACCGGTTCCTATCCACCGGATTCAAATGAATACGAGAAAATAATTTATATTTTTTTTTATCAAAATTGTCTACTCAGAAAGGTTCACAAGAAAAATTAAATCATCATTACTAAAAATATTAATGAGCATAATGAAATTGTCTGTATGCTATTTGAAAGCCAGCTTCTTTTAAAGTTATGTTATCGAAACAATGTATCTTATTTTGGATAGCCTGATATCTAGTTGCCGAATGTGTACGCAGTTTCCTGGGTGTTTCCTCATCCTCGCTCAATATTTACTACTAGCTACAAATCTTCAAACTTCCCTTAAAAAAATCAAAATTTGAATGTGTAAACGATTTATACAATATACATTATAAATTTGAATTTTTTAAATTTTGATTTTTTTTTTTTGAAGTTTGAAGCTTTTTTAGCTAGTAGTAAATATTGAGCTAGGATGAGGAAACACTCAGGAAACTGCGTACACATTCGGCAACTAGATATCAGGCTATCTTATTTTGTGTTAGTTTTAATTAAAAGCATAGCTACTCTATAAGCCGTAATACAACTTACTTATCATAATCAATTTCCATAAATAAAAAGATCAATTGCATTTTTGTTTGGAAAGTTGTACATAATTCTTGCAATTAATTTTTTTTTAATATTATGCACTATCTGAATTATTTTATTGTTTTCTGTGTTTCCTTTTCTTTTTTATTATTGTATGTTACAATCGTATGTAGCCCTGTTTATAAAATAATTTGGAAGGAATTCTATGAAAATAATTTGGGCGCACAAATACACTGTCCTGCGATATAATAATACTACACATGTTATGGCCACTTTTAACAATATACTGATTTATCTATCAACCGTACTTAAATAATTCAGTACACATTAGAATATTATTTTTAGGTTTTATAAAACTAACCAAAGCTAAAAATACTAATCCAACCATTATGGTGACTTAAAGGACGCCCGCAAGAAATAACACGCTTTAACAGCTGAAAGACTGCCACAAGAAGACCCAATACCCCAAATTTAAAGCCTTCAGCTTCAATAACAAAAAAGTTCTAGGCATTTCAAAATAGCATTTTATGTACAATGAAATTTTTAAAAGATTTCCAATGCTCATAAAAGAAAAAACAATATTAAATTACGTCGCCTAGACACAAAATTATAACCTTATCTTTGTCAGAAACTTAGATTGCCTGTAACTGATTACATTTTTACAATAAAAACACCACATTTCATAGTCAAAATCTATTAAAAAAATTCGATTTAAATTGCATTTTTAAACGAAAATCATAGCGGAAACAAAGGGGTAAACTAAAACAAGCTTAGCTGTGATTGGTTGTTAAGCTGATTCAGCCTTCTTATTGGCTACAGTACATTCGGTACAACGCAATTAAAACTTAATTTTTTAAAAAGATTTTGACTATAAAAATGGGTATTTTTATTGTAAAAATATAATTAGTTACTGGAAACCTAAATTTATGACAAAGATAAGCTTATAATTTTGTTTCTAGGCCACGTAGTTTAATTTCAAAGTTTTCAACATGAGCATTGCAATTCTTTCAAAATTTTCATTGTACATAAAATGTCATTTTAAAATGCCTAGAACTTTTTTGTTATAGAAGCTGAAGGCTTCAAATTTGGGGTATTGGGTCTACTTGTGGCAGTCTTTCAGCAGTTAAAGCGTGGTATTTCTTGCAGGCTTCCTTTAATTGCTTCAACACAAAAGAGTTTAGAATTTTGTATAAATGACTGAAACCATTTTTGGATCTTGGTGAATCTTTCCTAAAATGGAGATCTTAATCGGTAAAGAGTTTAATAATATCTCAACGTAAAATGAAAAAAAAAACATCGTACTTTACATGATTGGATTTATTTATATTTTTCAGATTAAATATTTTTTCGCCATGTAGAATTAATTGAAGGTCAAACTTTATACATTGAGATTGTATATTTTTTGAAAAACATGTTTTCTGGGGGTCTAAAATTATTTTTTTTTATCTTCTAGAGTTCTTCAGCCGCTTTTAATCGCCACACACATTATCTCAATTTTGTACTATTTATAATAACAATTGATGGCGGCTTTTTTGGGGAAAAATGCGGTAAAAATCCCTAGGACCATATCATTAAAAATGAAAGGACAATGGATTTATTCTTACTCATAAAAATTATGATATAGATTTTTTATTATATTTTCGCAATAGGATCCGCTGTATTAGATCTGGTTCTCAGCCATACGGAAAAATCATGTCTTGCATCGGATTACAGACAATTTTTTACGAATATTAGGAGAAAAATCATAAAATTGATACCAGTTTTGTAAGCCAAGGTCTTCAGCTCCTAGAGGATAATCTAATCTTATAATTTTTTATTTAAATTTAAAGATTCGCAGAAAGTTGTATATAATTAGCTTCGATATATAACAAATATCAAAACTCTGTTTTTGAAAAAAAATAGTTTAAAACTTATCCCAAGACCTTAATTCAAACATGAAATAGCTTTTAAAAATCCTGGGATATATGTGTATGTGTTAATGTTGTGAAAGATCTCGTTAACCGCTGGACAGTGAATATTCTTAAAGCTCCAGGGAAGTATTTTAACCAAGGCTCGGCAGCTATATTTGGATCAAGTTTAGACTTCCTGCTGATTTTAAAAATTGTAAATAGTGGATTTCAAAAGGACTTACATGTGGCTGACGCGTGGCTGCCGAGCACTGCTTTTAAACATTTTTGGGAGGGTTCCCCCACTCTCCAAAAAAAACCAATCCCTAAAATTAATATTCCACTCAATTTTTTTGTTTTCTTTTTAATACTAAACCTACAGTTGAAAATGGAGGATAGACAAATTTTTTAAAGTGTCCCTAGTGGGCTTTAAGGGTGTATTTGCAAGTAATTTTTAAAGGTAAGAGTCTCTCTTTAAATAATCTTTTTTGATCAAGAGTATTGAAGAAGTAAGACAATAGAAATATAAACATGAGTTGCTTTCAAATTAAGAAATAATATACGATGATCAATTGTAAAGTATAGAAACTTGTACATTAAATTTCCAGTTAGGCTTCGAATCCGATCAATGTCCACACTCCACAGTATTAGAACTGGTAATTAGCAACATATAAAATTTTGTAAAATACAAAAAAATGATTTATTTACTTTGTTGTCTTTATAATAACTGACCTCCGAAATATTATTTATTTTAACATAAAGTTTTGGCAGATCTTATTTTATTCTTATAAAGAAGTAACAAATGGATTAAAACCTGGCCTGAAAATAAATGATTGACTCGTGTACAACATAGTATAATGTTGTAATCAAGTCCTAAAAATGTAATTATGTCTTTAAACAGTATTCTGTATTTAAGCAGTTTTGCAACAAATTAACTTGAAATTTCATATAAACTTATATATTTATACACTGCTTATTCAGTTCTGGCCTTCTAAAAGAGTTATTGTTCGTTTGTCCGTCATTAATATTATGATTTTAGAGCTTCTCTTTTATGGATGTTGACATTCCTGTTTTCAATGTACAGTACAAAGTTTTAGTGGCATCTAAATACTAATATGTTTGATATATTCAATATTAATATACACATGGATATAGAATAAGTTGATATTGTGACAGGGGAATTTTTGTTATCAGTTTAGCTTGCTAAAACAATCCTTAGATATTGGCCAATACGCTCCACCATGGTCAGTGTGTAGTGATAAGGTTGTTGTGGAGTAAGATATATAAGTTTTCCGGAATTTTAAATTAAGGGGAGATTTGAAATCTGCATCAAATTTTGAGGATTTTTTATAAAATTCGTTTTTTCTATAATTCTTTATCTAAAAGCGGAAATGCAATTTAAGTTAATTAATTTTGGCATCTGTAATTGGTGAATTTAAAAAATCTGCGCTCTGATTGGATGGCGTACATCATTCAACCAATTAGAGCGCAGGTAGTTTAAAATCCACCTATCCTATTGGTCAAAATTAATTAACTTAAAATGCATTTCCGCTTTTAGATAAAGAATTATACAAAAAACGAATTTTATAAAAAAAATCCTTAAAATTTGATGCAGATTTCAAATCTCCCCCTAACATTAAAATTTCGGAAAACTTATATATCTTATTGTGGAGGCTTAATTTTGTTACATTAGCCAGCTCGGAGAAACATTTTATCAGGGTGTGCTAGAATCTGTTACAATATCCACGTATTCTATATCCATTAATATACTAGGGAGAGGAGACCTCAGCCATAGACAGAGGTTATCAGGGATCTTAAGGGATATGACAATGGATGATAAATTTTAATACATTCAAAAAATAGGTCTAGATTATAAAGATATATTGAAATTGTAAACACTAATAGTTCGAAACTAAATGTTCAAAATTAAAATAAAACAAGTTTATTTTTCCAATGACCCCTCCCTCCCTGTCGTACTATAAATGATTTTCAATGACCATTGTAAAAAACTACTTCAAATAGTTGAATTAATTTTTGGTTTAAATAAACCGTTTAAAAATATTTGTGAATTTCAAATGTACGTACATTTACAAAAAAAAAATCAGACCCTGAATTTGTCTATTATAAAATAGCCAGTTCCAAATTAAATCGTTTGGCCAGACAGACAGACAGACAAGCTTAACTGTAAAAATATTTTTTTCCGAATAATATCCACTGGATTATAACCGGTTCTCAGCTATACTGAAAACTAAAGTATAGCATTGTATTAAAGACAAATATCCACGAGTAGTAAAATAAAAATCATAAAATCAATACCAGTTATGTTGGTCTTGGACTTCGGCCCATTGGGGCTAACAAAACTGGTTTTAATCATATAATTTCTCATTTTAATATCGACCGAGCTGTCTATAATTCGATGCAATAAATAGCCATACTAAATATTAAGTGGACGTAACAAATTTTAAGGGGAAAAATTCAATCAATTTAAAAAAAAAATAATTTAAACTTAAAATATTATTTACGTCAATATATAATTGACTACAAACAAAAACAAGGATGGCAACATCCATAAAAGCTAAGCACTGAAACGGTAGGACAAACGGACATTAACACGTGTATAGTGTCAGAACTGAATAATCAAAATATAAATGTATAAGAGTCAAAGCAAAATTGTAAGTAAATTTGTTGAAAAACTGCATGATTCAGGATACTATTTATGGAAATACTTACATTTTTAGGACTTGATTATAGAGTTGCTTCGCTGATTACATTATACTTTGTTGTCCCAGGAATCAATATACCAAAAATCAGATCAATCGGAGGATTAGATGACATAAAAATTTGTTGTTAAAAAAAGTTAAAAAATCAACATGTTTAAAATGAACGTACGGACATTTTGGTGATAATTATAGAGTCGCTACGCTTTCTAAATCGTACCTAACTATTAAAGGAATCACCATGCAAAATTTAAAATCGATAGGACAATTCTAACATGCCTAAATTAACGAAAAAAGCTATCCGTTACGGACGTACGGACGGACCGACCCTAATTATAGAAAAGCTTCGCTTTTAAAAATAATCCTCTAAATAATAATAAAGATAACAAAAATGTTCTAACAGACCATTTCATCATATAACCAACATTTAGAAGTTTGAAAATGTGTAACGTGTCAGGTTACGTAAACATGGTTGATAAACTTTCCCAATTATGATAGACAAAATTACCCCTTTGTAGATAAAAATTGTTACCAACCAATCTGGATTTAATAAAGTAAAATGTGTGGAACCCAACGAATGAGGAAGCATATTTAAAAAACGTTGGGTACCAGTTTTATTTACATTCCAATGAGCCCCCGGGCCCCCACCCTGCATGCCTTCAATTTTAAAAACTCGTATGAAATACACATTACCAGATTTTCATATTAATTTAGGAATTAATTTGTAATTTTCTTTTTCCAATAATGATATTATTTATGTATATTTTTCAATAAAAAAAAACAAGGATGATAACATACATAAATGTGAAGCCGTACAAACAAGAAAAAAGTGAAGGGCGGACATGAACAACAGTTTGACATCAGTTTTATTATTAAATTAACATTATAATTTATACTATTACAAAGTCTGTACAAAAAAGTACATTTTTTTTGCATATTTACTCAAACTAAAAAATGATAAAATGTAATTGTTCTAGCGGCTAGGCCTTTAGCCTTTAAAGGCTCTGTAATCAAAAGAGGCAAAATAGGGCTAGAACAAGGTTGACAAAATCCATAAAAGCGAAGCACTGAAACGGTAGGACAAACTGACATTAACACTTGTACAGTGTCAGAACTGAATAATCAGAATATAAATGTATAAGAGTCGAAGCAAAATTATAAGTAAATTTGTTGAAAAACTGCTAGATACAGGATAATGTTCATGGACATACTTACATTTTTAGGACTTGATTATAGAGATGCTTCGCTTATAATATTGTACTTTGTTGTCCTAGGTATCAGTGTTAAAAAAATCAGATCAATCGGATAATTGTATCTGATACAAATTTTGTTGTTAATAAAAGTTGAAAATCATTATGTTTAAAATGGACGTATGGACATTCTAGTAACGATTATAGAGTTGCTACGCTTTCTAAATCGTACCTAACTACTACAGTAATCACCATGCAAAGTGTGAAATCGATAGGACAATTCTAACATGCCTAAATTAACAAAAAAAGCTATCCGTTACAGACGTACGGACCAGGGATCCCTGGTACGGACGGACAGACGGACGGACGGACCGACCCTAATTATAGAAAAGCTTCGCTTGTAAAAATAAAACATACAGAATAAATCAATAAAAATTGATCATAGTTAATTATCTTGTAAAGAATGGTAAATATTTTCATCTTTCTTTTCTGAATAAGCTCTCATAAACCTGAAAATATAAATATTTATTGAATTATAGTTTTAATAATTTGACAATAATTTGTCTGGCTGTCTTTCTTTTCATTCTGTCTGTAACGCATTTCTAAACTACATAGATCCCTAACTATATATATAATCTCTTTATCTCTCCTCTCTCTTTCTCCCTTCTCTACTTACACCTCTAATCTTCTTTATCTCCTCACCTCTCCTCCCTCCTCCTCTTATTCTATCTCCTCCCCAATCTCTCTCTACTCCCCTCTCATTCTCTATCTCCTTCCCTCTATCCCTCCTTATTTTATTCTCTATTTCCTTCCCTTTCTCCCTCTTTATTTACGTCTAATGTTTTGCTTAAAAGTTCCAACAGCTTATTTTATACCATAATTCTGAACAGCTTCGCTACCATTGAATGTAATAGTTATAATCCTTCTGCTAGTTAGAATACAAATATAATCATTTCTACAGAAGTTTTCCTGAGAGTTTTATTTTATTTTATGTACATTAAAAAAATACCCATCTCTATCAGAAAGAACAAATAATTACAAATTCTAATACTTACAAGAAAAAAGGCGCCAGGTTTAATGCCAGAGATACTCCAAACAGAAAAAGAATAACAAAACATGCTAGAATCAATATTTTACTCTCCTCTTCATCAAATAAGTATTTTGTTTTAAAGCGTTGCTCATTTATTAGTTATCATGGTTGCGAATTGTTCTATCGGATTCAAACTTTACTTTGTGATTCTTAAAACATTTAGGTACAATTTAGAGAGCGTAGCAACTCTATAGCAATTCCCAGAAAGTCTTGATTATTGGTGAAAAGATTGGAACCGTCCAATCAAAATTCAATAAAAGCCTTGAAGTTTTTAAGCTAACGAATAAGAGAATTGACAGGAAATGTCTCCTCTCTCCCTCCTTGATTATTAATGTACCATGCTTCTCAGAAACTCTCTTTACAAAAAAGAGATTATTGATTTTAACCATTGTTGTGAATTTTTAACTTTAAGTATCAGAATAATTATTTATCGCATCGTATTATGTACAGCTTTCCGCGGGTATTAAAATATAAAGTTGTAAGATTAAAATAAGTTTTGTTGCCCCTGGGGGAAAATTATCGCATCATATTATATACAGCTTTCCGCGGGTATTAAAATAGAGAGTTGTAAGATTAAAATCAGTTTTGTTAGCCCCTGGGGGAACATTGTCTGTAAAACGATGCTTTAAATGATTTTTCAAAATGGCTAGAACCGGTTCTAATCTAGCGAATATTAATCGGTTTCGAAGCCATACTGGAAAATAATTTCCATCCGTTCAGTAGGATTTGTACGGCATACACAAAAACAAAACAATTATTTATCATTAATTTTTTGTGTAGATATTTAAGTATTAAATAAAAAAATACTTCTTTCCTGAAATAAATGAAAGCGTGTAAATTTGTAGCCAAATATTCTGAAGTCGTGGAATTATATTCAATTTCATTGTAAAATCTTTAAAATAATAATTATCTACATATAAAAAATCACGAAACCTTTCTATCGAATAGTTGTGACTAAATATTTCTTTCTATAATTAGGTTTTTTTCTATGGTTCCTAAGGACTTAAAAGACAATGAACGATAATATGCATCCCCAATAATTACGAACAAAATAATGCCTTCTATAAATTAAAATGATTGGATAAAAAGTTTTGAAACTGCTATAAAATAGACTTCTTAGCGGAACTAACGGTATGCATAACATTAATCTACTATTAACACAAGCCGAGCAGTTTGAATTTAAAAAATCTACGCATTTTATTTTGCACGCCCTTTAGTTTAAGATTTATTAAAAGTTATTAATCTAACGAATTTATAGTCCATGGATTTTAATTTTTCTAAATTATAATATGTGATCTTTAAATTCTATGAACTTCATTATCCTTGTTGGATATTAAAACTCATTTATAAAGAAAAATGTTTGAGTTTTTTGCACTCTTTGGCTTTTCTAATTAATATTTTTCTCCTTTTATAGTTAATGTATGACTGAGACACTTATATTGTACATAAATTTACCTTATCAATTTGTATTTTGTGTTTATACAATAGTCATTAAACACTTTATACACAGTAGGGACGATGAATTGATTAATAACTTGACAGCCGCGCGAAGCCACGTGTAATCCTCGGTGAAATCGTCATTTTATAATTTTAAAATTCAGCTAGATGTTTAAAGCTGTTCCTTCTTTTGCATCTTTTTGGAATAACTTTTTTACTCAAGCCTGTTAAAATTTGAGGCTTGTGCTCGGCTGAGTTGCGGCTGACGAGCCCTGATATCGAATGATACTAGCGAATTCGCCCCTAACATCTAAAAGGGTAGTAAAAAGAAAAACTCATCAAGGACTTAAATCTCAAGTTTAGCCTTAACCATTCTGGTACTTAAATTAATTCGGGTCAGTTTTAGTCGAAATCTTAACCTCAATTGCAATAGAAGTTATGTTAAAATGCATACGTAAGTGAAATAGACCATTATTATATGTTAGCTTCACTTTCAAAAAACTTACTCTCTTATTTATCAAAAATCATTTTAATATCCCAACTAAAGACACTAATTGACTCCATTAGTGATAATTAATTAATAAGAGTTCAGTAAATATATTTTGAGCTGGATCTTTAAATGTATAGCCGTTGCCGTAGCCGTGGCCGGAGTTGTGGCCATAGTCGACTACCACTACCAGTGCTGTTAATAAAACATGGATTTTTAAATGTTTGAAGTTTTTACGTATTATTATATTTTTTTTCTTCATATTTTTACTGAAAATTCAAAAAGTGGTTGTGATTTAAAGATCGCACATAGCTGTGGCCACGCGTGGCCAATTTGATTTAAAGATCGCTATTAGGTTAGTGGCTGTACCTCTGGCCACGGCTACGGCAACAGCTAAACATTTAAAGATCCAGCTCAGATTAGACTTCTGTATGTCATTATAAAAAAAACTAACATGATGTCTGTCTGTTGTCTGTCTTTCTGTTTGTACCGAAGAATTTCGCTAACCACTGAACCAATATGGTGCTCCTTTACAATGTAGCTTCTCCTAGGCCAAGGAAAGGTTTATAGCTATTTTGGCGGATGGTACTATCACCAAAAATTAAAAAACACTGCCCAGCGGATAATTTTAAAAATTAGCTAAAACTAACCGCTAGTCCTTATAATAAAGTAACAAGATGTTTTTCTGTCTGTCTGTTTGTATCGAAGAATCTCGCTAACCGATGAATAGATATGGTTCTCCTTTACAGGGTAGCTTTTCAGAGGTCCCGGGAATGATATAACTATTTTGGGGGAGGGTTCCTCCAACCTCCCAAGAAAAATCGCTCCTAGAAAAAATTACCCCCTCCCCCCAAATAAATTTTTTTTAAAATTACTTTTTAAATTAAAATATAATCCCCCTAAAAAATTTGTTTTTTATTTTTTCTTTTCAAATCTTAAATAAAAAAGATAGGTTATTAAATTCAACTTCCCTCCTTCTCAAGTGCCCATAGAGGCCTCTAGTGGCGTAGCATCTAGTAATGTATAACCCCTTTCCCCCCTAGATGTTTAAAAGTCCCAAAAGAGTCTTTTGACAAGTAATTTGACGCAAGAAGAAATCAATAACAAGTAAATCTTTACAAATATTTACCTCAATTAGTATTATAAAAATACATTTTTTTCCCTTAGGAAAATTTTTTAATATTAATTTGAAATGTAATCATTTTCTTTTGATATTGGATTTTTTTTTCCTCTTATTTTTTCCCTATTTCAAAGTTTGAAAATCTTTTAAAAACTTAAGTTAATTAAATATTAAAGAAAACTAAAATGTACTAATGTTAACATAACCATTACTATACAAAAAAAAATGTATTACGATATCCTATTTGAAAGCGAAGGTTTTATACATTCAGGATGAAACCATCCATTGTCCGTCTGTCTAGAAGTACATATGGCACTATACGTAAAGTTTGGTCGTTTAAAATTTTTATGATTGAGTACTTTACTAAACTACCTTCTCTAATTAAAACCACTCCACTTCTTCCCTCTTTCTAGATCTGCTTTTATGGAATTTGACTCTCTTGTTTGTCTTATTGATTCAAAATAAAAAAACTCCGCCGCTTATTGACGTAATAGTCCTTGCTTTAAAAGCGAAGCTTTTTAAAAGTTAGTCATTCTGTAACTGAGATATCTGTACGTTGATTTAGTCATGTTAGAATCTTAAAGCTTTGCATGACGATTCCTAAAACAATCATTTATTATTTTAAAAACATAGCAACCCTCTAATATTTTTTAAAAAGATGGATAGTCATTTTAATTATATTAATTAAGCCAAAAAAAACATTACTGCAGATCTTGTATCACAGCTATTTAACATCGACATATTTGCACCAAATGTTGTTCTAATTTTGAAATGTTATTCTGTTTCTATGGATATTTTCATACCTGTTTTTTTATAATTTTGAGTATTTGTAAACGTACTCAACTTTTTATGTTTAGTGAAACAAAAGATTAAAGCAACAGTTGAGCTAGAACCCAACCTTCGCCTGGGGCTGTAAAAATAGTTAGCAAGGTCAAATTTCTTCAATCTTTCAAATGCAACAGAAAATAAGTCAGTACTTAAAGTACTAATGAAGATGTAAAGGATTATGGCAATATCCATGAAAGGGAAAATTGTGGTTTAAATTGTATAAATGATTCTCGGGCTTTTAAGAGATAAGGTATTGAACGATAAATTTACAAACATTTCCAATGATGGTAGACAAAAATTTAGAGAAAAAAAATATTTGAAAAGTTTGGACACTACTAGTTTGAAACCAACCATTTAGAATTCAATAAAAGTACCCGAAGTTTTTAAGCCAAAGAAAGAATACTAGTGTAAATAATTGTCCAATGTTCCCTCTCTCCCCAATAACTCTGCATAACTATGTAAAATGTCTCGCAAAATGAGTTTAAATTTTGCCAACCCAACCCCTGCTTGAGGCAAAAAATAATAAAATTTCTTTCATGCTTAAAATTGCTGGGTCAGTACTATAAGTACTAAACTCAGGGATAAGACGATGAATGATAAACTGATGTACATCCTCAAAATGAAAATAAAAATCTATTATATTATCTATTAGTGGAACTATTCTGAAACTGATGGTTGGTACCACCCGATCAAGATTTACTAAAAGTACCGAAAGTTGTTCAGCCAACTAAATGAGATAACGAGTTGGTAATCTTTGGGGACCAATATAATCTATCTTCCTTTACTGCCCTTACTAATTTTTATTATTTTTATTCCAACATTGTTCTATCCCTGTTTACCTGATTATTAAACAAAGGATAAACATCTGCATTCATTTAAGACTGTAAGAATTGAAATGGTTTCTAAAGATATTTTAACATGTTAGTATCACATTAAGCAGAGGTGTCGGAAGGGGAATGTATCCCAATGGCGTCCAAGCTTTTTCATTTGGGAGCTGGTTTAAAAATTAAAAATTATAATTTTTTTGGGGGGTATTCACCTTTTACCCCCCCCCCCCCCCCTTGGACGTCCTTGATGTATCCAACACCCTGGCAAAATTAAATGGGTAGTATACACCGATCTAGGTGTCCAACAACCCATAAAATTAAGCCTCTCTTGTTGACAATTTGCGAAGAGGCTTCGCCTGTAAAAGGATATGGATGGATGAATAACAGAGTATCTGTTCTTCTTTTTTTATCATATACTGTTATTATTATCAGAAAATGAGGTGATATTAGACTATTTATGCTGGTACCCAAAGTTCTCTTATTCGCTGGCTTAAATTTCTTTGGACACTTTATAGTATCCTGATTTGTTAAAACTAGAAATGCCCAAAGTTTTCAACTTATAATTTATAATGTTGCTCCGGTGTTAATACTATCTATAAGAAGAACTTTAGAATCTACCATGTGGATTGATATGGACAAAAACCACCCTCGCCTCGGGGCTTAAAAAGTTGTCGAGGTAGCGGCAAAAGTTTCTGTGCAACAAACGCTTTTGCATTAGTGCAAAAGTTAATAGAATAGTTATAGTAAAATTAAAACAAAATCTATACCATAAGACAAAAAAACATAAAATATGAGGAAAGCTAAGTGTAATCGAACATGCTTTGAATGAAGATACAGCAAAAAAAAAAAATTATCAGTTAAAAAAAAGCTAAAAAATATTTTTTTTTAAGTCGAATAAATAGATAGAGAGAGAAAAAGAAGAAAAGATGGCGATATAGTTAGAATAGAGATAGATAGAGTGAGATATATAACGATGGATTGATGAAGAGATAGTGAAAGAAATGTACAGAAAGAGAGATAGATGGATCTAAAGTGGGTTATAGGCGGAGATAAAAACAAAAAACGAGATAGTTAAGAATTTTAACATATTTATAAACTAAATGCTAAATAATAAAATTTATAAAGATTGAATGAACACAAAACCGTTTATAAAATTAAAGAGATGATACCACTTAGAATTTCTTCATTTATAATTTGCCGATTGAATAAACCAATCACGTGTTACCTTACCCAAATACTGGCGTTTTATTGGTTGTCTTTTGACAAAGAGACATATGATTGGTCAATTTTAGCGGCAAATTGTAAGTTTATAAATTCAAAGTTTCGGCATCAAGTACAGACTGGTATAAATGGATTTATTATAACTTGGATCTTACACCAGATTATCATGAACTCTAGTAAGGTAAAACTTGTAGCTGATTAAAATAACTATTACCATAAACCACTCCCTGTACCCCATCCTTTCCCCTCTTACGGGATGAAAGAAGTGACTAATAAGTGATGTCCGTGCTAGCAACCTAAATTGACTACAATACAATTTTCCCCTGTCATAATATCCACTTGTATTCTGTATCCATTCTGGTTCTGGTATATTTATCATATTTTCAGTTATATAACCATACATAGGAGAGTTTCAGTGATTTAGGGAGTGGAAAGTATAGAAAAAATTTAGTTTATGAAGAAAAAAAACTCTTTTACCGATCGAGTTATTCATTTCAAAGATTCTTCACATATGTCTCAGGATGGTTTCATGCAATTTTGATTCTAATTTAAGCCTTTTGATGTTACAGGCTATTTCATGTCTCAAATTAAAGAGCCCTTAGATATTCATTAATTTTTGGGTCTAGTCGTTTCAACCACTAACATTAATCTACAAAAGAGGTAATTTTGTGTATTCATTGCGGATGTAATCAATTTATCAACCATCGTCTTATCCCTTTAGATTCCTGAAAGAGGGGACATTGGATTGTACAATCAAAATTATTCATCCAATACTTAAATCTACATAATTTTGTTTATTGTCATTGGGGAGGAATATAAACTAATTGTCCATTTTCCAATCCCTGAAAATCCCTGGATAATTCTCAAGTTAATAGTTCAATATAAATGTATTCTTTTTTATCTTTAAAATGAATAAATTTTCATTCTTCTAAATAATTTCGTCAATTGTTGCAAATATTATATTTTCTGATATTTAAAGTACTTGTAAAAAAGGAAAATACACTTTGATGAAACCTTTTTTACTATGTAGTCTGTAGAAAGAAATTTTCCTTTTAAACTCCAATCCGGTTAATTTCCGCTGAATCAAACCAGTTTTTAGCATTAATGTTATTAATCAATAAAGGTACGGAAAGGGCCCGATTTTCAAGAAGGGTTAATCAATTGGCAAACCCGTAGCTTAAAGGCCGGGGCCAAATAGAGAATAAAAGTATTTACATAAATGAAAACATATTCTAATTATCTATCTATCTTTTGATATGGTAATCTAATTTCGGTTTGCTTTGTGAAATTATTTTTAAAAAAATAATAATTTGATTTTTTGCAACTAATTTCATTTTAGTTCCTTTTTCCTATTACCTTTCTTATTAAAAATTGCTTTTTTCTGTGTGTATTCTTTTTTTTTCTTTTTTCATCTATTGCATTTTCTAATTTATTTGTAGGTCCATTGAATTTATGTATATTTGTGAGTTTTTTTCTCCATAAAAGGGTTATTTTATGTTTTAAAGTTTCTATACAAACTAATAGATATTGTTCTTTATACTTTGCAGAGAACATTTAAATCAGGAAGGGAGGGAAGATTGGGCTGTTTATTACACTGGTCCCCAAAGTTTTATACTAATGTTATCTATTGATTGGCGTAGAAACTTTATACTTTTTAAATTTTGTATGATTGTTTGATTAAGGTAATTTTCCAAACGTTCCAACCACACATACAGAAGACTTAATTTTTGTATAATCATTAAGGATGTAGCTCAATTTATAGGCCATTGTCTAATCCAATTAGATCCCTGCTAATACATATTATTTTTATGCTTTACAGAGAACATTTAAATGCACTTTTCTTGGTTGTTCTTCAAATCAATTACAATTAGGTCCACTTTTGTAATACACAAAATCGAAGTTTCTCTATAGGTAATCATATCCACAGCAGGTCTCCAAGGTTCAAAACCTCTGACTAATATAATAATCCAGGTAATTGAAGTCAAATGGCTTTCTCTGATGGCTAAGAGAGGCTAGTCCACCTTTGGATTGGAAGGCCTGATCAAGAAAGTATAACCATTAAATGAGTTAATTCATTATCTACTCAAAATAAATAATATTTTATCAATTATACTAAATATGAATTATTATAGAAAGATCATTGATTATTGATAATTGAAACGCAACTCTAATCAGAATAGGGTGCCTAAAGTCCTTTGTAGATAATATAATTACCTGAAAGCGACTCTATGTTTTATTGGCCGTTTGAACATCCCTGTAACACATTACCCAGGTTAGATAACCAAATATACCTTTGTCTGTCTGACAGTGATTTGTACCTATTTTTTTCAGAGTACTTTACTACAATATCATGCTCTAGACATTATAGGCTCCTGTTGATGTCTTTGGTATGATTCAGTATAACCATGATTTTGCCAAAGACTTTAACTGCGCCGGTGGATGCTAGTGAAAAATATGATCCTTGTTTGAAGGGCAATAATCATTCTTGAAAGTACAGAAACTCTGTAATAGTTTAAAAATGAAAATTGACATAAACTTTTCTAAGAACTCTTCTGTATCCGTCTCCTTTTATGGTTCCTCTAGTTTTTATTTCCAATTTCTAATTGTCCATTCTTTGCAAATACGGAAACTTTAAGGGCCCTGCATTTCCTCATTTTTAACAAGGACAACATTATTCATAGGTAAGAAGCTTTAGAATCGAGAACGAAAGAGAGAGAGAGAGAGAGAGAGAGAGAGAGAGAGAGAGATAAAGATGGATAGATAGATAGATAGATATAAACAAAGATAGATAGATGATATATAGATAGATTAGATTAGATTAGATTAGATTTATTATTCTTGGGTGTACATACATAGAAAAAAAACTACAATCATAAATTAATTAAATAAATATTATATACATTTATATATACAGTCAAATTTTATTGATATGGTTGATTTATAAAAATATTTTCTTCCCAAATGGCAGTTTCCTAAAAACTAGGAGTATGCAGTAATGTGTATTCACACATTGTTTTCATACAGGCCATATAAATAAGACAAAAAAATACAAAAAAAGATAATAAGCAATAAATAAAATCATATTGGAGAGGAAAGAATGATAATAGGAAGGATTGATTAGGGCATACAAGTCTCACACCATTATTGCAATAATAGAAATTTTAAAAAAATTTCAACAAATAAGTTTTGATTAATTTATCAGATTTCAAACAATATTGAAAAGAAATATAAATTTATCTACATTCTACAAACTAGAATTAAGCTTGATAACAAAGATTCTTTTAGATTTTTAATCAATTTTTTTCTTGGTTGATTGTGGGTTAATAAATCATTATTACAATGGTTATTCCATAATTCTTAAAAATGATATTTAGGAAATCTTTCAATAGATTTACAGACAGACAGACAGATAGATAGATAGATAGATCTATATATAAAGATAGAGAAAGAAAGAAGTTGAGTTTAAAAGAAGATTGGGGTAAAGAGAAAGAAGAAAAAAATATTTTTTTTAAAAAGAAGAAAAAAAGAAAATGGAAGAGCAAAAATAAAACATAAGAAGAAATTCAAAGTTAAGACAGTGCGGGAAATATATACTTAAAGATATGCTTTGCAGAAGTATTAGTATTTAGGTATTTGTTTCATGTTTCCCGTGCACAAATAGCAATAAAATCAGTTTTTGCATTTGTAAAATTTTCAATCTAATAAATCACGAAACCTTGCATGCAAAAGTATTATTATTTTGCTATGAAAGAAATAATTTTTAGGTAAAAAAGTCTGAATTTAATCTTATTCTTTTTTCTATGCGTTTTTTAGGAGGGAGGGGAAATTGGACTGTTAATATCACTGATACCCAAGGTTTTATAGTCTCATTATCTTAGATGTTTTGAGTAAAAACTATGGATAATTTTAATAGATTTTGACAAGTTGATTCCAAACTGATAGTGCATGTCCTGTCATTTCAACCGATAATTTTAATCTAAAAAAGGGGTAATTTTGTATATCATCATAGGATATGTACAACAATTTATTGGCCCTTGCCTTATTCCTTCAGATCCCTGTACTTGTCAAATTGGACATAGCCCTTAGAGGCGTTGGGCGATCACGTTCAAATACTAAAGAAAATTCGCAAGTTTTAAAGTAAATTAATGTCTATACTTTAAAGTACACGCAAATGAAACAATGCAACCTTGCCGAAGGGCTTGACAAAAACTTGCTCTAACTTTCATACAAAACGAAATATGCAGTATTTAGAATGCTAATTACTATTTACTACATGTTTACAGTATGTTTACGAGATCTTGAGGAGCATACAGATAGAAAGATAGGCATCCTGTTACTTTAGTGTGTAAGATTGCTGAATTGTCATTACTACGCTACTTATAGAAAAAAAACAGGAATACATTAATTGGCCGATAAGTTAACGTATATACCCAATGATGATACACAAAATTAACCCTTCTGTAATTTGCATTTAGTGCCAATGAATAAGAAAACGTTATTTTAAACTTTGAGAATGGTGTAATAATGTCCCCTCCCCCCTGGAAAAAAAGTCTTTGTTTTGAAAAAATTGCTGGCGAATTTTACATATTTTTTGCTTAAACGTAAATTATATTATCCCCCTTGGCAAAACATTAACTTATTAAAATAAGAGAAAATTAATCATAAACGTAAAGCAACGGTAAAATTTGCAAAAGAAAAATTGCACCATAAAAGTAATAAAAAACAATTGGGCGGGGTTTGGACTTGGTTCTTTTTATGATGAAGAAAGATTGGGTTATTATATATTTAGGAATTCTTAAAACTTGTTCTACCCCCTCTCTTTTTCGTTCCCCCTTTTTTTGCGTAATATTGATTGTCTACGAGTGTTTATACAAATGCGCCAATTTTTCATTTCATTTCAATTAAGCTTTTTTTTAGGTACAGGGAAGGTTTTTAATTAATTTGGGAGAGCGTATCTAAACCTTCCCAATTTAAAATTCTTCCCCCAATTTTTTTTTAATATTCCTTATTAAAACTCAAATTAAAAAGTAGAAAGGCGGTTGACTTATCCCCCTCCCACCTTAAGAACACCTAGAGGCTTCTAGTGGGCGTTGCCCCTAGTCTTTCTTAAAATAAAAGCTATGTCTTGCATTTTTTTCAATTAGGTGTTTGATCACGAATTGCATATGGTAAACATATTTTTCTTATTTAATTGTTAACCTAATAAGATAAAAGTTATGCTTGAAAATTGTTTTAATAGCTATTATTATATATTGCATTTTTAAAAAAAAACATGAAAATTGAGATCAAAGTTTGCGTATCTTTTGTACTCATTTGCGTCATTTCTATCTTCGGAATTTTCTTACCCGTCATCCTTTTTATGCAGACAATCTTTCAATTTAAGCTATCATAAAGCTGATTACTATCATAAAATTTTTAAGAACCATTAGTAATTAGTGTTTCTTATTAAAAAAAAACTAGTCTATATTTAATAGAGATAAATTGATGTACATCCATAATTACCGTATCTTTAGATTAAAATTATTGCCATTTAGAAGCAATTAATAAGAAATACCCAAAGTCTTCATGCCAACGAATGGAATAACTTGTTTATAAAAGTTTGATTATCTTTTTATTGTAATTTACAGTCCATTGTCCCCTCCCTCGATCCCGTTTGGGTACCAATCCAATAAAACAATATGTATATTCCATACCTCACTTTTACGTCAGTTTTTTCTTTTGGTTCATGAGCTTCGCTTCTTATGGATTATGTCATATTTGTAAATTAAATAATGCGAAAAGATTTATGTAATCGAATTAGTAAATATTGATAAAAAGCATTATTCCAAGCAGTTGTACTTGTATAAGGAGAAAACTCGTTTCTTTTTCTTCATATTAGATTATTGTGTTGTAATGTTCATTGACCAAGTACAAAGTAATTTATGATGGCTACAGAAAATGGATATAGTGTATCTGGATATATTAACAGGAGAAATTTGTCTAGGAGAAATCTAGGTTGCTAACATGGACCATTTACCCCATCGTTATTTTAGCTATTTAAGAGTATCTCTTTATTTAGAGTACATGAAAATGTGATGAAACATCCAAGCAATAATATATTGATTCTGCAGATGTACTTAAAAATAGATCAAGAGTACATTTTGATGATATGAGATTAGATTTTTATCTCCTCGTATTATAGACAGCTTTCCATGGATATAAAAAATAAAAAAATATATGATTAAACAAGTTTTATTTGCCCCAAGGGGCCAAAGGCCCGGTCAACAAACAACAACAAGCAGAAAACAAAACATTTTCTCGAAAAGATAATAATCTTTTTAGCAAATATTGTTTCCACTTTGTTTTGTTTTGATACTATTCGGCTACTCGACGACAGGCAAATTTTGGGTATGCTTTCGTATAGCAAATATTTTGTACTAATTTGTGTTTTTTGAGTTTTTAAGCAAAAAAGAATATGATTGTATACGAACTTAAACAAAGAGATTTAATTAATATAAATATTTTTGATTTGTATTTTTTAAACTTGAGGATATTTTCCAACTACTTGGTTTCTCTTAACTCTGATCGACCAACCAATATAAAGAATTTTAAGGTATCTTTGCTTCTACAACAAGGATGACAACATCTATAAAAGCGGAAGCTCTGAAACGGTAGGGCAAAGGACCATTAACACAAAGTATCAGAACTGAATGAGCAGAATATAAAGTCTTAACAAATTTGTAAGTTTGTTGCATAACTGCTTAAAAACAGGATATTGTTTAAGGGCATACTAATTATTTTAGGACCTGATCATAGAGATTATTCTCTTATAACATTGTTACAGGAATCATAAGGCAAAGTTTAAAATCGATAGGACAAACCTAACATGCTTATTTTAACGAAAAGAGCTTACCTTGACTAACGGACGGACCCTAATTATAGAAAAGCTTTGCTTCTAAAACGGTTGTTTGTTATTTTAAATTTTTTTATTAAATCACACAAAATACACATAGATTATTATCAAATGAAATAAAATGAATTTTTAAGGTTGTTTTTTAAGATTTTACACATAAATAAGAATTTGTGATTAAATACTAATAATCAAATATTTTGAATAAATATTATTTAAAGCTAGTTAGAATAGTAAATATAATGATTTAGATAGAAAATATTGACAATAATGGTCTTTTACATGTCTTCTTATTTCTTTTTACTGGGGTAGAGGGGGTTTCTCGTTCTGAGGAGCCTTGAAGAAGGTCACCTAAAATACATTACAATGAAGTCCCTGCACCGTTCATAATTTTTTCATCCTAATTTTGCTAAGCATACAATAGCTTACACATATTGATGTCATTTTTTTCACGTATTCATTCGAAACCAATTAATATCCGGTAGGTAAGAACTGGTTCTCATCCATAAGAAAAAAATTATTGTTCTAGCATCTTATTCTTAGTATCCAGTTGTCTACGACCAGACATTTTTATTGTTGCAATTTCTCTTTCATAATTTTTAGTGGGTAATTTTTACGACATTTGTAAATACATTTGTTATATCTTACATTATTAATTCCTACCTCTCCCTTTTCAATTTTTAATAGTTATTTCTCGCATCGTATTATAGTTTTCTACGAATATAAAATGTACGTAAAATCATAAGATTAAAACCATTTTTTTAGCAACGTGATGCCAAAAGCACAGACTAAAAAAAATTGGTTTTAATCTTATGATTGTATATTTTTATGCATTGAAAACTGGATATAATACGATGCAAGACATATTTTTTCGTAGAGATGAAAACCGGTTCTAATCCACCGGATTCGAATGAATACGAGAAAGACAATTGTTTACCTGAGCCATGATTTCTCTTCCCTTCCTGATGTACCTCTCTGCAGGAGACTCCTTGACAAAAACAAAACATGTTTAGTTTACTTTCTTTGTTTTGCAAAAACTATATTTTATAAAAACCCATCTTTTTTTGCTATAATTGAAATCTGCTTTAACTGCTCTGATAAATAATTTTCTTTCGACGGTGTATTTTTTCTGGGGGGATTTCTCTTTGTTACCCTTCCCCAAATTATATTAATTTTTGGGTTCAAGAAGACATAACTGCACTGTAACATTCTCTTATTTGACCTACAAAGAGATAAACAGACCAAAAAGGCAAAAAAAACTTCTGAGGTGTGTAAGAAGCTTCAATGTAATTTTCTATCTTTTTACATGAATAAAGCTGACCTCCTGGTATGTATTGTTGTTTGCGGCTGGGAGAGGCAGTTCAATATAGACTAGTTGATATACATCTTTCTTTCATCTTTTAAATAATTTTTCTACTTATGTAGAAATCAATTATATACATATCGATCTACTTACATGGATAAAGCTCTCATCTTGCTAGTTATTGTTGGTTGCAGCTTGGTGGGGCAGGTTAACATATTTAGGCTAGTTGATATCTATCAATCATTTTTCTATCTGTCTACTTATGTATAAATCTATCTGGCTATCTATTTATCTATCTACTTACATGAATAAAGCTGTCATCCTGGTAGGTATTGTTGTTTGCGGCGGGAAGGGGCAGGTCAACATAGGCAGGTGGCTGCTGGGTGGTGGCGTATGCTGGGGGCAGGCTGGCACGACGCTGTCTTTGCTGCTGGTTGCGCTGTCCTGGTTAATAATAAAGGTTGGCAACATATGTACATAATGATAAATTCACTGAGTAAAAAAGTCGTTGATACTTCTTAGTTATTTATTGAAATATATTTCAGTGAACATTGCACCCTCTTCAGTCTTGTAGTTTAGCTGGATGTTAAAAGTAATATGTACATAAGTAGTAAAATCATGGATGTAAAAATAAATTCACGAAACCTATTCAATTTATGCAAATCCTACTATATAAACTAGTAGCAAGCTTTTTTTGTCTGTAGTGAAGGATATCGCTAACCACTGAACCGATATGGTTCTTCTTTACAGTGAAGCTTCTTTTAGATCCAGAGAACTATGTTGGGGAGGGTTCCACCACTCTCCTAAGAGAAATTGCCCCTGAAATAAATAAGCCCTCCCCCCAAAAAAGTTATATTTTTTCTTAGAATCAAACTTAAAAAGGGAGGGTGTTACTTTTTCTTTATAAATCTAAAATAAAAATTGAGTTATCTATTTAAACTACCTCCTCCACAAATGCCCCCTAGAGGCCTCTAGGGGCGTAACCGCTAGTGTATAAACACTAAAATATAAATGTCCTATGTAGCATTGTTACTAATAAAGTAAATTATTATACTAGATGCTTCTTTTAAGTGACATTGCCACATAAAAAAGTAACTAAAGTTAAAAAGTAGCTGAGTAAATCCCATAGTGTTACAGACTAAAGGATGGATTTACAGACAAAGAGAATTATAGAGTATCATCATATTTTCTTCTTATCATCTGATTTTATATCAGCTACGATCACTTTTTATATAGTCGACGTAAAACTATAAAATATCAGAATTGTAAATTAATTGTGCCCTTTTTGATGAGAATAAGAACAACTGCCATCCAATCAAAGGGTTGGTTGTCTACTGGCTGATAAGGTTACCTGCAGTGTGTCTAGCTCCACCACGACCTGGAAGAGGCTGGCCAGAACGAACACGGGTACGGAAAAACAGAGCCTAGAAAAATATGAAAACTTGTATTGCATTGTCATTTCTTTTAAAATAGATGTTATTCAAATTCCCCCAGGCAAAATTTAGGTTGGTGGATACACCTCTATAGGGCCAACACCCCCTTGATATAAGTCTAACCCTAAATATTTCCAATGTATCAATGATTTGACGCTTGTTTGACTCTTGAGTATGTTTATAATGTGATAGATACCAATACAGGGGGTGTATGTAAGGGCTGCTGCCGCTTCTACCACTAGCAAAATATAGTCACTTTGTATTTGACAAAAAGTGAGAGTGTTTTTGCCAATTTTGTTTATTGCTGTATTTTTGGCAATATTTTTTTTATCAACTGTCAAAATTTGTCATTTTCACACCAATGAAATATACCCAACTGACAATATAATTATTAGGGTTGGGCCGGATATCCGGTGAGGCCGGATATCCGGCCGGATATCCGGCCATTTTCAATATCCGGCCGGATACCGGATATTGAAACTATCCGGCCGGATATCCGGCGATATAATATTTTATATTTTGCAACAAAAATTTCTGCTTTTTAAATTATAAATGGCTGTAATTTTTTCATTATTAAAGTAAAATTTTTTCTGAATATTTTTATCTTTATGTAAATTTTATATTAGACATATAAAAAGCCTAAGTTTAAAATTTAAAGTCTCCAAGTCAATAATTGCTGTCACAGGAACCGTTTAAAGATTTCTGGACACCTGGAGGTTCAGGACTTGCAGGGCTATACCTGGAACCTGAAATCGACTTGAACACCTATATTTCGTATGAGGATGTACGACTATAGAATATTTAAAGGAAGCCTGCAAGAAATACCACGCTTTAACTGCTGAAAGACTGCCACAAGTAGACCCAATACCCCAAATTTGAAGCCTCCAGCTTCTAAAACAAAAAAGTTCTAGGCATTTTAAAATGACATTTTATATACAATGAAAATTTTGAAAGAATTGCAATGCTAATGTTAGAAATTTTGAAATTAAACTACGTGGCCTAGAAACAAAATTATAACCTTATTTTTGTCATAAATTTAGGCAACCAGTAACTAATTATATTTTTACAATAAAAATACCCATTTTTATAGTCAAAATCATTAAAAAAAATTAAGTTTAACTTGCGTTGTACCGAATGTACTGTGGCCAATCAGAAGGCTGAATCAGCTAAACAACCAATCACAGCTGAGCTTGTCTTAGTTTCCCCCTTTGTTTCCGTATGATTTTCGTTTAAAAATGCAATTTAAATCGAATTTTTTTCATGGATTTTGACTATGAGATGTGGTGTTTTTATAGTAAAAATGTAATCAGTTACCTGCAATCTAAGTTTCTGACAAAGATAAAGTCATAATTTTGTGTCTAGGCGACGTAATTTAATATTGTTTTTTTCTTTTATAAGCATTGTAAATCTTTCAAAATTTTCATTGTACATAAAATGCTATTTTGAAATGCCTAGAACTTTTTTGTTATTGAAGCTGAAGGCTTTAAATTTCGGGTATTGGGTCTATTTGTGGCAGTCTTTAAGCAGTTAAAGCGTGGTATTTCTTGCAGGCGTCCTTTAAGTATTTGATAACATGAAATGCTTTGTTAAGTAAAAAAAATGTTTTTACTTTTTACCTGAATGACCTTGCCAGGTTTGCTGGCATCCTGTGCCCGCCAGGAAGGAAGTATTCAAAAAAAATTCCAACTCTCTGTTATGTGTCATACCCATATTTCGAAAGTCACTTAGTTATAGCCCTCGACCTTTTATACATAGAAAATGCACAGGGAGTGGGGGGGGGGCATGCTTACAATGCCACCTCCTCGCCCAGATAGCCTGATATCTAGTTGCCGAAAGTGTACGCAGTTTCCTGGGTGTTTCCTCATCCTCGCTCAATATTTACTACTAGCTACAAATCTTCAAACTTCCCTTAAAAAAATCAAAAATTTGAATGTGTAAACGATTTATACAATATACATTATAAATTTGAATTTTTTAAATTTTGATTTTTTTTTTTTGAAGTTTGAAGCTTTTTTAGCTAGTAGTAAATATTGAGCTAGGATGAGGAAACACTCAGGAAACTGCGTACACTTTCGGCAACTAGATATCAGGCTATCCTCGCCCATCCTCCAACAGGGGTTAATATTACAGATTGAGGGTAGTAATAGTTTATTAGATTTATTGCTTAGAAGAAAGATCATTTAATAGTTACATAATTTTTAAGTTTTAACCTGAATCCTTATAATAAAGTAATAGGATGTCTATCTGTTTGTCTGTACTGAAGGATCTCGCTAACCGCTGAACCGATCGGGTACTCCTTTACAGGGTAGCTTCTCATAGGCCCTGGGAAGGTTTATAACTATTTTGGGGGAGGGTACCACCACTCTCCCAAGAACAATCGACCCTAGAAAAAATACCCCGTCCAAAAAACATATTTTTATTTAATTTTTCAACTAAATATAAAAATAAGGGGGCGTCAGCCCCTCCCCCTAAAAAAAAGTCCACCCCCCCAAATTTTTTTTCTTCCTTAAATAAAAAAAAAATGGTTATCAAATTCAACTTCCCCCCCCCCCTCAAGTGCCCCTAGAGGCCTCTAAGGGCGTAGCCGCCAGTTGTATATAATAAGATGCCAGTAATTTGGCCGGTTATCCGGCCGGATATCCGGTAGTATGCCGGATATCCGGCGTTGGCCGGATATCCGGCCGGATACCGGATATCCGGCATTTGAAACCAACCGGATATCCGGTATCCGGTATCCGGCCAAAAAACTATCCGGCCCAACCCTAATAATTATACCCCTCTTTTTAACTGTATTACACCCCCTCACACCTTCCTCGATTTTGGTTTTTAAGGGGTGTCAAAAAGAGTGAGGGGTGGTAAAACCCTGTGCACGCCACTGGTATGCTATCATAAAAAGCGGTAGGCTTATTTTCTTCCGTTCTCATTCTTTTTTATTAGAGATCGTCTGCATGCTAGGGTCGCACCCGCTAGAATTTAATATACCATACAGTTTTAATGAAAACAATACAAATCTATCTTTAAATATATTCAATCAATGATCTAAAAATACTAGAATTTATTTATGTAAATCATAAGTGAAGGCCCGTTAGAGAGTTTAATAACATACACATAACTATGTATATGAAGGGATAGGGCAATTCAGTTAAATAATAAATTAGGGGAATTATACCGCTGCTTGTCAGACGCGTGATATTAATTGTTAGATTAAGATTCGACTAGAGCAAAAAGTAGGCTTTGCATCATGAAAACATTAAGCAAGTTTAGTTCAATTAAAGGGCTATATTCTATAAAAATACTGAGTTTACATTTTCTCGTATTCATTTGAATCCGGTGGATAGGAACCGGTTCTCATGAATACGAAAAAACTATGTCTAGCATCGTATTATATCCAGTTTTCTACGAATATAGAAATGTACAATCATAAGATTAAAACAAGTTTTTTTTAGCCGGTGCCTCCAGCACCTCGGGGCTAAAAAAACTAGTTTTATCTTATAGTTGTACATTCTATATCCGCGGAAAGCCGTTTATAATACGATGCGAGAAATAACTAATACAACCCTTGTTAGCTGGTAGGGAGGAGACACTTAAAAATATGATTGTTACCCAAAGCTTTTAATCCACGTTATGTTTGTTGGCTTAATATAATTTAAGGTGATTTTATTGAATTTGATTGATCGATTTCCAAACCGTTATTGTCCAAGCTAATTCTGTAACCAATGAATTATAACAGCAGAAGAGGTATTTATTTATCTTCCATCGTCATATCCCTTTAGATCCCTGCCTTATTAGTACGTTGAATGCGTACATAGATAAGATCATGCTAATCATTTTTTTAAACTTAAACTAATTGAACTAGCTTCTTTTTATGCGAGACATGTAGATTATTTCTTTAAAACATTTACAAAAGAAGACCAAAAAATATATATTTTATGGCTATGTTAAATGTATAATCATTGTAAGTACGTATATATTAACCAACTTTTAATAAGATTATTAATATTTGACATTTTTTTTCAACTAAAATACTTTTTGTATTTTCTGTCCTTGTCTATAAATCTACATTTTTAGTCAGTACACATGTTTTTGCTAGGGTTATGCGCGAAGCGCACTCGAGTTTCGACACCCCTATTAAACTAAAATCGAAGGGGGGGGGGGAGGTGTGATACAGACAACAAAAGGAGGGAGTGTTGATACACCCCTTTATATGTACTCAAAAAAGACACCTGACTTGCAAATTAAGTGGAGAAAGGGAATTTTCTCCCTTACCTACTTGTATTTTTAGGGGGATGAAGACACTCTCTTACACCCCCACCTTTATGCACGCCTCTGATATTAGTTTATGAAAAAGCGCACCAATCACGCACTAGCTAGTTCAGACAAATAATTAAAAGCTGCAAAAAGTCGGCAGATAAGATAAATAATAAATAGGCATGAGAGAATGAAAAATTAGACGGGCACAGTGGAATATTTGTGGAGTTTTGATTTGAATTTGTAATTCCTTCATTGTTAATTTTTCTGTCTGTAACGTTTGGAGAAAATAGTATTTTTTTCGGCTGCTATTAAAGATCGTCACAAACAATTTTGGTAATAATACTAGTAACTTTAATTTTACTGGATGCTATTATGCCATGTATGGCATCGTATTATAGACAATTTTTAACGAATAAAAAAATCATAAAATTAATACCAGTATTGTAAGACAAAGCCTTTGGTCCTTTGTGACTAACAAAACTTTTATTAATCTAATATTTTTATTTTAATATCCGCGAAAAAGCTGTCTATAATACGATGCGATAAATAACTATTATAATGTTATTTTTCTACTGTAACTTAGTGTTGGATTAAGGCATGATTTTGCCAATATATATTGAATACTTTTTTGATTGGATAAATAAATAAATCTGTTAGGATATTATTGTTTAACTGTTACTGTAAATTAGTAGATGAGCTAAATCACAGCAACGGGAATAACAATAAGAAATAAAGCACAAAATTCATGGAACGACATACTGGATAAGTTTTTTTATGAGTACCCAATATTTCTAAGACAACTAATGAGAAAAAGTATTGATAAAACTTTGGGTACAAGTATAATTTACAGTTCGAAGTCACTTCCTCCATCATAGATTCGTCTTTTTAAGCTTAACACTTATGATCCACTATAACAGTTTAGGGCGGATGTGCTGTTTTAAATTAATTCCCAAGTTTGTAGAAGTACTTTGGAACCATATTGATGACTTAACAAGTGTGCCTTCTTATTATTATTATTTAACTGGCATATCATTCCTTTTTCTACGATTACATCAGGATCAGGGTTACTGCACCTCAAAAAAAATATTTTGCCTGTCTTATAAATGAGATTAACCTTATGAAACAGCATATAGTACCTAATAAAAATGATGTCAAACAATACAAATGACCAAAGATATGCCAATATACATTTTACCATTGGTCAATTACAATGTATACTGGCCTATTATTGATGACGGTTATTCTTATCTAAAAAAGTTCATTGGTGTCTAAAGTCAAGACAATCAAATGAATGAATTTTAGACCCATTGTCTTATCCACTCCTTGAAATTTTTCTATAATACGTGTAAACATGAATTATCAAAGTAAAAGAATAGAGGTGGCATTAACCATGTTTAACTCTGTCCACAAGGCTCCCCCTGTCCTGATTTTGTATAATAGTATAAGGTCTTTGAAATCAGCCAATAGCGTCGGAATTATAAACGCAGCCGAGTCCCTACTGTAGAACAATTTGGTAACAAAAAAATGGGTCTCCACCACTTGGGCCAGGTGGTCGTCTGGATCGTAATGTACATCTATATTTATACATTTATTCATGAATTGGTTTTAAGCAAATACAAATGTAAATGCAACGTTTAATTTTTTAGTGAGGATTTTTTTCTTTAAGATTTTAATTAGTTGTGAAATTAATATATTGCGCAATTTTATACTTTTAATTCAAAGTTTGCCTTAAATGTATTAAATAAAATTATTTTAAAAGACACTTAGCAAAATTGTATCTTCTGCTCATAACAATCGAAACACAAAAAGTCACTATTTAATTCTAAATGTCTGTCCATCTGTTTGGTACCTGGTCAAAGTGTCTAAAAAAATTAGCCTTGTGACGTCATAAAGATGGGGGATTATCCATCTCTTTCTTATTACGTCGCATGGCTGATTTTTGAGACACTATGTCCAGCTACCTATTTTGTTAAAAAGAAAACCATGCTTTGGCGCTCGTTTGCTATCTAAGTTTTTTTTAATTAGTTGATGATTCCCCTGACAAATGTGAGTATATTTATAATTCTACGTCTACTATGTTGTGTTTGGGATTTGCATTTAAGTTAGAGAAATAATATTTTCTCGCCTGCTAATAGAGATATGTTTGAAAATGCTTTTAGAGAATCTCACTAGTGAAAATACAAGTCAATATCAATGAATTATTTCATCTACCTGTCTGTTTATCTTAGTAAATTGTTTTATATTTGTACCCATTAATATTGCCATCCTTGTTTTGTTAAAGATTTCTCTCCTAATATTTGAGGCCCAAAATGGGATGTAATAATGTAATTACCCTGAGAAGCAGTGCATGCAGGGAAAGGACATTGTATTGTAAATTATATTTGTCCCAACGTTTCAAAATACATTTTCTCATTATTTGATTAAAAACTTGTATGTTTTTATCAAATCTGTCTAAACTTTTTCACCAATAATTATAATCTTAAATAGGGGTGTATCTCAGTTTAAACTCCATTGAATTATCCCTTAAAAGCCATGTATAAACAATAATACTGTAATCCTTCAATATAAATGTTTCTACTTAAAGATTTCACTAAAACTTTAGAGTGATCCTGGGCAGGTTTTTAACAATTTTTAATGAGGGTTCATAAATTTTATAAATGAAAAATTCAATAAAAACCACTCAAAAAAATATAATATGTTCGATTTAATATACTCCTATAGGCTTGGGGCGCGACCGCTTGTACTCAGAGAAAAGCATATTACGTGTTTAAATATGATTACGCAATTTAGAAATCCTATTAAGCATACCATTATAACTAACATTAGGAAAAAACTACGTTTTAAATTTACCTAGTTTGCTTTGTACACCAAAGCTTGTAGCATCATCATGAAGTTAGGCCTTTTAGTGAGAATCTTTAAGTGAAGCTTTCTAAATTTAGGGTCTGTCTGTTTTTCCGCCCCTAACGGATAGTTTTGATTGTTAACTTTAGCATATGTTAGAATTGTGCTATCGATTTAAACTTTCTGGTAAATTTTCAGAGTTATAAATAAAACTTAGTATCTCAAATAACAAATATGCTGTTACTTTTTTTTGTTTATGCGCATTTGTCCGAGTTTTGCTTGAATGGGGGCCCCGCAATAAAGCATATAAGCAAAGTTACTCTATCAATATGGCATGTTAGTCCCTTCTTTGACGTATAGGCTATGTTACTGATGATATTTTTTTTTGAATTTTTAAACATTCTAAATAAAAATTAGGGATATAAAAATTTGCAAAAATTTAAAAATTTGTTTTTATATTTGGATTTTAATTATATTTAATTTTTTTCTGACAATCCTTTATTTTACTGTATAATACTCTTATTTTCTTTTTTTTCGCGGGAAATGTAAGAGGTACCCTATATTATGAAATAACTCATTTTTTTTACTTTTTAGTTTATTCTTTTGTGTTTGATGTCTTGTGCCTTTGGACAGCCTTATACTGATTATTCTAGTGGAGAAAGTATGTTTTATTATTATTTAGTAGCGCAGCTACTCTATAAATAGGGCTTATACGTATGTGCGTCCATTCACCTTACATAAGGTAAAATACATAACTTGTTTATTTATTGAGAAAGTGAATAAGAATATTTTTTTTTTGGGGGGGGGGAACCTTTTTTTTAGAAAACAGTAATTTTTCACATCCACATAGTATAAAAAACAAGAAGCTTCAATTGTTGTAAAGGAGAGCCTTATCTATCCAGAAATTAGTGATATCTTTAGGTAGAGACACAAGACAATCAGAAAGACATCTTTCTACTTTAGTTGTATGAAAAATTTGGGTTGATTTGAGCCAGCCTAAACAAGATATCATATAATACATTTACATTTTTGTTATAAAGGTAATATTTAAGTTTTTGGACAAACAATTTTAATGTTTAGATTTGTATTGTTCGGCTGATGGAAAATGCCCGGCGGGATTCCAATGCTGTGGGCAGCCTCGCTCCTTCGGGGGCTGGTTTCAAGCCTTATATTGCCTCCCAACTAATTTTAGATGTGAAGATATTGGAAAATTGTAAAGATTAAACAAATACAATTACTTTGAATATTATTTTGTAATTTACTTTTAAAACTTCTTTAAAAATGAGCTGTGAAATGATTTTTAGGGTCAAGAAACTTATTTCGTATTCATTCGAATCGGGGGATTGGAACCGGTTCTCATCCATACGAGAAAACTATGTCTAGCATCGTATTATATCCAGTTTTCTACGAATATAAAAATGTACAATCATAAGATTAAAACCAGTTTTTTTTAGCACGTGCCTTCGGCATCTCGGGGCTAAATAAACTGATTTTAATCTTATAATTGTACATCTTATATCCGCGGAAAGCCGTTTATAATACGATGCGAGAAATAACTATTATCATATTTTTAGAAACTTTGAAAGATTTTCAATACTAAGATCTACGCCCCTAGATGCATCTAGGGGCACTAAAGTAAGGGGGAGGGGGGGGGGTAAGTAGACCCCCCATTTCCTTCTTAGTTAAAAAAATAAAGTATAAAGTAAAAAATCTTCCCTTGACCTATTAGAAGCTACAGAGTTTATGAGGAAAAAGGTAGGTATAGCAGCTGATACCAACAATAAAATTAATTCGGAAAAAAATCACGAAACCTACTCATATTTTCAGTTGTCGTTGGGGGTCAACGCATAGTTAAATTGACGACCTCTCCATCTGCTGCCCCCAAAATATTATTTTATATTTATTTCGCTTGGTGGTAATACCTTATTCCTGTATACATAGACATTCTGTTACTTTTATACATGGATTATCATAATGAAGTGAAGTTATCAAAAATTACGTTATTTAAGTGGTCTTTGGTCATCTTGAACAATAAATTTGAAACTCAATGGATAATTGAGAGTTACTTTTATTACCAATATTATAACATATTGGATACCTAGATAACTGTAAATGCAATTTATAGCTTATTGTTTTTTAGCTTTTCCACCCTTTTTATCTGGTTGCAAATGATTTTAATTTTATTTTTATTTGAATGAGATATTAACAGCTGCACATTTAGCCGCAAAATGCCGTCTTAAAACGTCTGATAAGTGAATCTGGTACCATCCTCCCAAAAAACTTATAAAAACATGTGAAGCGTCATTGTAAAGAAGAACCATATCGGTTTAGTGTTTGGCGAGAACTTTAGGTACAAACGGATAGACATATGTACAGACATTCTGTTACTTTTATATAAAAATTTGTTTCAAATAAATGTAGACTTTCCAAGAGGAAAAGTTATTATATATTAGCTACTCTATAGGCAGTGTTTGTTGTTCATAATCATATATGTATTGAGACGTTCAGAGCTATGGTTGTTTACCATGGCGTCAGCATAATTAAGACTTACAGGCGAGACTTGAGAATTAGACGCTTTGCCCTAGTCTTAGGCCTGCTACTCAAACAAACCCCAAACTGTTATACAGTATGTTATGTGATTTATAATTTGTTCATATGAAAAAAATCTTACCTGGAATAGGCAGCAGGCAGACAGGATCAGGAGGAGCATAGCGACGAACAACAGAACCTAAAACAAAAATAATATAACACCATTGAACATTTAACCCTTAATCTTCATTTTTTGTTACATTTACTTTTAAAAATACATGATATCTTCAATCTAAAACAAAGAATTCACTCAAACTACCGACTCCCAATCCATTTTTTTATGAAACAAAAATACTTTTAGTCCTTTCTGGGCATATAACACTGTGGTGAGTTATATACCGATGGGTTACTATCCCTGTGGGACTCTTGTAACTTTTTCCTAACCTAAACTAAATTGAGCATCATAAAGTATCTCAACGAGTTCATGCGATATGTGGAAAACCAGCAGATAACTTATTTCCATGCATAACAAATTGCCTACAATACTTATTTGTAAAATTAAAAGCAAACAAGAAAATTGATTAACTGATGGTTTAATTACACACCTCTCACCCTTAACTTATTTTCAAACATCATTATTCTTTTTTTAAGTTGGTTCACAGCAGCATCAAAATTTAACAAATTTGCTTTTATGATTATAAAGTTTAATTTTTAATCTTTAATCTTGTACGTTTTTTCTTTATCTTTTACAATTTTTATTACTTTATTTCTATTACTCTCTATTTTTTTTTAGTATTTTCACCTTTTTTTCACTTTTCATCAGTTTTTAAAAGCGAAGCTTTTCTATAATTAGGGTAGGTCTGTCCGTGCGTCCGTGACGAATAGCTTTTTTCGTTAATTTAGGCATGTTATAATTGTCCTATTGATTTCAAACTTTGCACGATGATTCCTGTAGTAGTTAGGTACGATTTAGAAAGCGTAGTATCTCTATAATCGTTACCAGTATGTCCGTACGTTCATTTTCAACATGTTGTTTTTAACACTTTTTTACAACAAACTTTTATATGATCTAATTATCCGATTGATTTGATTTTTGGTATACTGATTCCTGGGACAACAAAGTACAATATTATTAATATTAAGCGAAGCAACTCTATAAACAAGTCCTAAAATGTAAGTATGTTCTTAAACATTATCCTGCATTAAGCAATTTTTCAACAAATTTACTTACAATTTTGCTTTGACTTTTATACATTTATATTCTGATTATTCAGTTCTGACACTCTACCCTTTTGTCCTACCGTTTCAGAGCTTTCCTTTTATGGATGTTGTCATCCTTGTTTATACTACAATCATAAACAAATTGCTTTTTAGTTTTAGCTATTAATTTCCCATCCCCCTTATCTTGAGCAAAAAATGCATAGGATAATTTGTTTGTAATTGGTTTTAAATAGAGACATTTATAGATATAGTAGCGTATCACAAAGGATTGCTAATTATAGAGAAGCTACTCTTTAACTTATGTATTTTTAATCTAATAAATAATATGGAAGCTTGATAATTATGACAGTCTTTTAGTAATTTGTGCCTCTAGGGGCACTTGGTGTGGAAGAGAGGGGGAATGGGAAGTAGACCTGGAACCTTTGTTAGGCTACATATTAATCGAGAACCTTCGGTATAAACAGATAGTCAGACAGACTTGAAATTAAAATAATACCACTTTAATAAGCAGTCATTGACCATTTTATATCGACTATATAACATTTTAAAAGTTACCCAAACTGACATTATTTACTAAGTTTATTTGTGATTACTTTTATTTAAGAGATTTTTCCAATTTTTAACATTTACAAAAGGGCCTGCTTTATTGCTTCAAGATCCATGACAGATCTATATAGGAAATAAATGTCTATAAACGAGCTCAAGTTTTCCAAGGAATAAATGTTTAAAACTCATAGTGCTCCAATAATCCATAATAAACTCTCATTGCCCAGAACAATAAAACCCAATATTTTACTTTATTAAGAATAAATTCATTCTTTTTATTTCATCTTGCTATCTACATAATATTGAAGTATTTTAATTCTATTATTAAAAAAGAAAATTTATATTCATAATATAGTAAATTTAAGAAAACTTAGTTTTAAAATGAGTTGATTCTAGCGCCCCTCCCTAATGTGTCCAAATTTTGAAACAAAAATTAAAAACATTTTAACCCTTTCCTGACAGTTATAAAAAAATATATATTGGAAAATAAATTCCGCAATTTAAATTGCATTTTTGAAAGAATGAAAATGGCTTTATTATAAATACGTATTTGAAGATTAAATTAAGAAATCAAAAGAAAATGGAAGAAAAAGCAAGTGTTAGAGAGTTTTTTTTTAAAAAAAAAAACAAGAAAACGCTAAGACAGAATGTTAATACGTTCATAGTATCAAAGGCTTTTTTTATAAAATAAATAACTAAAACCAGCCGGACAGAAATTCTAACGTAAGTAGTTGAACTTGAAGTAATCTTTATGTGTAAGTTAATATATTTATCTCTTTCTATTCTAAATGCATAAGAATATTTTAAACTAGCAGATGTGTACCTAGCATCCAGGGGCTCTCAATTAAAAGGGGCAGAAACAGGCTAGAAAAAATAGCTCAAAATCATCTGAAAATGAAATAGCCTAATACCATCATGAGACCTATTTAAAGCTTACCTAAAATAGAGAACCCAATTGCTTCAGTAGTTATTGAGATCTTAACCTTCATAAAAAAAGTGGAAAAACATATTTTTGCAGACAGACTGACAGGCCAATTGAGATGCAAAGTAGATGCTCATCACCCTGTAAAATTTTACCAGGAAAAAATTCATCTTTCTATCAATCAAATGACAATCAGAGCATTACCGATAGACTGACAGACCAGGTAAATTATATAGTGGATGCTTATTTGTAAAGGAGAACCATATCGATTCTGCGTTTATAGAGATCTTTTAGTACAGACAGACACACACACACACCAAGATCCATTTACTTTATTTTAAGGACTATAGGCTAGACTTCTATTTTCAATAGAAGAAAAGTAACATTTCCCTACAGAAATTGATGTCATCTGGAGGGTTACAGACAGACTAACCGACTAAATAAGGTAGAAAGTAGATATTCATCTATCAGGAAAATCTTCTCTAGAAAAAATCAGTCGTGATCGTCTGTCTAATTTAGAATTTGATTAATAAAATTTTTACATTTTAAATTAAATGCCTTGCAGGGTATTTTCGACAGGCTGATGGAATAAGTAAATCACATATTGGATGCTTAAAGGTATAGGGTATATTCTCAAAAATTAAAACCGTCTATCTTTAATAGCAGATGGTGAATTATGTTTTACCCTCAGACGGACATTTCTAAATAAAGAGGGGAAAAAATATTATATTTAATAAAAAAGCAAGGTCAGCCAAAGTGAGGATTAGGGTGCTTTCCCATATTGAGTGCATATCGAGCATTGAAAATACACTTCCATATTTTAGAAATAAATTGTAAATTAGAAGGGATAGTTTTTTTTGCATAAGCCTAAATGCAGGGGGCCCTAACCCACCAAGGTTTACCCTTGATGTGCCCTTACTCTTGATAAGATATTAATTATAGAACATATAGAATTTCTAAGAAATTTTAAAGCTAAACAAGGATGACATCATTTATAAGTCCTTAGTAAAGCTAATAAACATGGAAATCTTTACAATAGAATTTATATAATATCTTTGATAGTAGATGCATATCAAAGCATTCCAACGGACAAAGTAAGTTCATCATTATGGGGATGTTTTTAATTCCAGCCATTGATCTTTTATAACTGAAGAGAAATTCACGTTTACTTCTTTACGGTTTCTTTCAGACAGACAGACATTTCAATTAGAGTTCAAAGAAACATATGATAACATCCATAAACTTTGTGAAGTTCATAAAAATCTAATAAAATAGACGGACAATATGGTTAAAACATTAGATGTCAATAGAAATATATACAGTAAACTTAAAACATAAAATACCATAAAATCTAATTACTAAAACTTTGGCATAATGGACGGACTGACTGACAAAGTTAATTAAATATATATGATGCTTTTTAGTCAGCGAAATCCTCACAGACAAATTTGCTTTTAATTTTTAATTTTCAGTAAATCATAATTCTGATTTTGTACCAGACAGACTTACAAAGTTCAAGTAAGATTTTCTGCTAAAATATTTTTTAGTAGAGATGCTACTCTATAATTTATAATATAATAATTTTTCCTAATAACTCGGACCCTAAGGCGGCCTGAGGCCGCTTCGTCAAATCTTAATAATTGCATTAGCCTTCTACCTTTCCAGTACGGATATTTAATATTCTCAAGAGCATTACAGACCAGCAAACAACGTGAGCTGTAGGCTAGTTATCGATATAACAAACTTTTAGTGATATTGTTACACATATATTTTAAAAATATTTTTTACAGACATGTCCTTTTAAAATAATTTGTGTTAAAGGATTTTTTTTCATGAGACGATTTAGTTTGAGTCAAAACAAGAAAAATGAGATCTTTTGGTTTTATTATTTACTGTGTAATTGTTTGAGTTAGATTTGTGACAGGGTTCTAAAGGGATGAGACAATAGCCGATAGATTAATGCACATCCCCAATGAAGATACACATAATTACCTGTATGTGGTGGTTTAGTGGTTGAAATGTTTGAAAACTCAACTTAATAAACCAGCCAATCAATCCTTATACTAAAGTAACAGGATGTCTATTTGTCTGTGTGTTTGTACTAAGGGATCTCGCTAACCTCTGAACCGATCGGGTTCTCCTTAACAGGGTAGATTCTCATAGGTCCCGGGAAGGTTTATAACTATTTTGGGGGAGGGTACCACCACCCTCCCAAAGAGAAATCACAAAAATCAAATTTTTTTTACGTTTCTCGATTTAACAAAGATAGTTCAACGAAACATAAACGTCAAACGCAACATAGACATTTTTAAGTATAAAAAAAACATTTAAAGTGCCACTAGAGGCCTCTAGGGGCGTAGCCGCTAGTATTCAATAAAGTGCCCAAAGTTGTTAAGCCAACGAATAATAAAACTTTGGGCACTAGTGTTATAAATAGCCCAATGTCCCCTCCCTTCCTAGTAATTGTTTGAGTTAGATTTGTGCAGTTAAAGAATTATTTTTTGGGCTGCAGTCTTTTACCCAATTGTATTGCAATGGCTATTTGACATGCAAACAAGAATAACAATATTCATTATAAATCAATTATAAATCTTGTTATATTAAGTGTATTTGTCTGTGAAAAAGGATCTCGCTAACCGATTAGCTGATATAGTTCTACTCTACAGCAAAGCTTCTCATTGGTCCAGGGATGGTTTTATATATTTTGGGGAAGGGTATCTCCATCCTTCCAAGAGAAATCGCTCTAGGAAGAATGACTCCCCCCCCCAAAAAAAAAAATCTTTCCTTTTCCTTTCTAAAACGAAAATATAAGTGAATTCACCTCATTTCTTCAAGTGTTCCTAGAGGTCTCTAGGGGCGTAGCCGCTTATCTTATATAATTGAGTATTTTACTTTCTAAATTGGATAGTCCACATTTTTTTGTTTTGGGAAATGGATATAGAGAGAAATTCTCGCATTCCATGGTAAAATGTTTTTCCTGGCTGGCTAATATAACGTTACTCCCCATCTCTCTTTTTGACTTTACCCTACCTCCTTCCCCTAATCATGGAGAAGCGTAGTGACCAATAATTGGGCACTATATTCGCAACCTAAATTGATGAAAAAATTACCATGTCACAATATGCACGTATTATATATCCATTTTTTATGGATTTCCTTCACTACTAGCTTACATTAAATGATTTTTCACCAAAAAAAGCCCCTATCAGCTAATTTTATTTTCAAAATCGACCTCTGATTCTTGTTGACTGCCGAGCCCTGATTTTTATGGCAAAAATATATAACAGAGTGGCTTTGGTCGTCTAATTTCAAGCAAGCACACATACTAACTCATATGTGCTAAAAAGGTAAAAAAGGTTACTGTATATAATTTACTTTTCGTGCACTTTAGAAAATGAAATATCCTGTCATTCAGAATCCACACACCCCTCCTTAACCGAACTTTAGATTAAAAAAATTTTCCAAACATTTGGACAATTGGGCGTTCAAATAGGACCTAGTGGTAGTTAGAATCAGTTGAGAACAAAATCCCAGCTGTTCCTTCTTGCCAGATATCCCCATTTTAAGATTTTAAGTAAAATTACACTAAATATCCAAATAAAAACTTAAATCTTCTTTCTATTTTTAGTATAATTTTAGTGAGACAGTCCCAAAACAGAGTATCTTTGCTCCTGTGGCCAAACTGACTGCCTTGAGTCCCTAACAGAGAGTGCCTTTATGTGTTAACACAAGTAGGGATTCGAACCCATTCCCAAACTAACCAAGGAGGAATAGCTGTGTATTACAGCATAAGGTCAGTATTTTCACCACTGACAGATGGAGGGCAAGGCCTATCCTAATAAGAAACAGGATCATTCACCCACAGGCACCAGTGGAGCACCTTGGAGGTCTGCACCACATGTTTTCTGGGGTGTTGTTCACCTGGTCCTGCACCCATGAATTGGGCAGTTTGAGACCTAATGGTGCCCTCAGACTCCCATTAACTCTGCCATTTATGACAAGCTTAGAATAATGTCACACACCTGGCCCCTGAAATGGTCTGTGAGATGCCCCCTGCCAATCACAGATCAGAACAGCTGCCATGGAAGGATAGCTGCAGGTGGTGGGCCGCATACCTTCACTCAAGATGCAAGTTAGCCCTATTCTGATCTTGATACTCTAGGCAATCATGGTAGTGTGCATCTTGAACTATGCCCTGAGTCTTGGAGGGTTCTTTCTGAGGGAGTTGGGGACACCATAACTGTTTGACAAACTCAAGCTGATGGTAATAATGTAATATACAGCTATTCCACCGTGGATAGTTTCAAACAGTAACTGTGTCCCCAACTCCCTGAGAAAGAACCCTCCAAGGTTCAGGGCATAGTTCAAAATGCACACCACCATGTCTCCTGGAGGATCAAGATCAGGGTAGTGCTAACTTGCATCTTGATCGAAGATATGCGGCCTATCACCTGCAGCTACCCTTCCATGGCGGCTGTGCTGATCTATAATTGGCAGGGGAGCATCTTGGTCAGCTCTAAAATGACCTCATGAAATTTGATGGGGACAAGGGCTGTGGCTTCATGAAAGCTGCCCTGGCCAGACAGTTGATTGTATGACTAGAGTGTTTCTTGTCTTAAGCTGCTGGTTGTGGGAGGGACCCTGGGCCTTCCCCAGGGTTGGCAGGGCTAGGACCACTTGCTTAATGTGAGTGGGGGCGACCATGGCTTCTCTCCCTATTGATCCATACCATCAGCTCGGGTTTGTCAAACAGTTATGCTGTCCCCAACTCCCTCAGAAAGAACCCTCCCAGGCTCAGGGCATAGTTCAAGATGCACACTACCATGATCTCCTGAAGGATCAAGATCAGAATATGGCTAACTTGCATCTTGAGTGAAGGTATGCGGCCCACCACCTGCAGCTATCCTTCCATGGCAGCTGTGCTGATCTGTGATTCGCAGGGGGCATCTCATGGACAGGGCACACGCCAGGTGTGTGACATCACTCTGAGCTTGGCCCAAAAGGCAGGGTTAAGTGGGAGCCTGAGGGCACCATTGGGTCTCAACCTGCCCAGTCCTTGGGTGCAGGTGAACAACACCCCAGAAAACATGTGGTGCAGACCTCCAAGGTGCTCCAGTGGGGCCTGTGGGTGAATGATCAGGTTTCTGGTTAGGATTGATCTTGCCTTCCATCTGTCAGTGGTGAAAATACTGACCTTATGCTGTAATACACAGCTATTACACCTTGGTTAGTTTTGGGAATGGGTTCGAATCCCTACTTGTGTTAACACATAAAGGCACTTTCTGTTAGGGACTCCAGGCAGTCAGTTTGGCCACAGGAGCAAAGATACTCTGTTTTGGGGCTGTCTCACTAAAATTCTACTAAAAAATAGAAAGAAGATTTAAGTTTTTATTTGGATATTTAGTGTAATTTTACTTAAAATCTTAAAATGGCGATATCTGGCAAGAAGGAACGGCTGGGATTTTGTTCTCAACTGATTCTAACTACCACTAGGTCCTATTTGAACGTCCAATTGTCCAAATGTTTGGAAAATTTTTTTAATCTAAAGTTCGGTTAAGGAGGGGTGTGTCCAGTTTTTACAGTTTTAAAAACCTAGAATGCAGGCTAGAACAGGGATCTAAAAACTTTTGTGCACTCAACCTAATGAACCAACACAATCAACATTCAGTAAAAGTTCCCAAAGTTATTAAGTCAACTAATAAGAAAACGTTATTATCATACTTTGGGGACCTGTGAAACAAACAGCCTAATGTCCCCTCCTTCCTGAGGCGGGGGTCAGGATTTTGAATTTTTAGATAATATCAAGATCTTATTATAGGGCTGTAAATAAATAGATAATATTCTACTGCAAAATATTATGCTTTTTTTTAAAGTGATGCTTTTCGATAATTTGATTGTTTACGTCTGTGAGGCGTGATGGATAGCTCTTATCGTAAGTTATAAATGAATCGTCCAATCTAGTGCAGCTGGTTAAGCGATTACTTGGATAATTAGGCATAATGCTATGATTACAGAAGCTTCATAAATCAAGGAGGGAGGGGACATTGGACTGTGTATTACTCTAGTCACCAAAGTTTAATAATAACATGTTCTTGTTCGTTGGATCAACAACTTTGGGGACTGTAATTGAATTTTGATTGTTTAGTTCATTTATTTGAGTGTTCAAACGTTTCAACCGCTAATTGTAATCTACAGAAAGGTTAATTTTGTGTATCAACAGTGGGGATTGTCGGCCATTGTCTTATACCTTTAGATCCCTGATAGACAGCACTTCCATATGATTATTCTTTCTTTATGATTGACTTAAAACTAATAAACTGATTTTGGATTTTGATTATTAAGCTTAGCTTTTATGGATGTTATCATATTGGTTTTTCTAGGATCCCATGGCAAAATTGCAAATGTTACTACTTGTTTGACTTGCATTTTTATTTACTTTTTATTTAACACATAATCTTAAACAAGTTTAAGATGATCTAAAATAACACTTGTTTATAGCCGGATCATAATAAAATATTAGAACCGACTATATCATTAAATTGCGGAAAAATTTGAGGCAAAATATTTTACCTACAAATGAAATATCTCTTCTTGACAGAAAGTACGTTTATCCACAACATAATAACAAGGATGACAACTTTAATAAAAGCGAGCACGACATATCAGGCGGACAAATGAACATAGACAAACATAAAGTGAATATAATTCGAATATTATATTGACAAACTAAAATTTAAGATTCTGGAGTGTCTGAGCTTATTTTATGATGTCCAATCGTCTTAGAAATCACCTTCTCAAAAATAATGGTAATAGGACAACTACACCATGAAAAGATTATTAAATGTTGTACAGATGATATTTTCTTAATTGTACCCCATAATTGTTTTATCAAGCATCATGCTAAGTTTGACAAAATTAAGAAATTTATAACATACTAAAATCAACCAACAGATATAACCTAATTGTAGAACAACTTTGAATATAAACGGCATGCATGAAAAAAAGAACTCTAGACAACACAGCTCAATACAACAACAATATAGACCAGCTCATTTAGTAATAATTCAAGATTAATAGGTTGTGATATGAACATGATACTATCTAAATGTTTATATTTCACTTCGTAGATAGAGACTGACATTTTGAAATTTTTGATCGGAGTTAAGTGAAATTTCACAAATAATACGAAGTAGCTTTCTCTGATTTTTTCTCTAGCTCAGGTTAGGTTGCTTTAGGTGATTGGTAGCCCCACAACAGAAGGCCACTTCAAGTTAAGGCCCGGCAGTATTGGTAGCCGCCTCACTTGTTGACCAATAACGGCATGCTTAAGAAAAAAAAATAAATTTAATCAATCAATCTAAATTGAGGTTCACCCAGAGTAAAGCTGCGACCAGCTGTAAGTGAAAAATCAGTAGCTTAGTCGCTTATAAATAACTAGCGGATACGCCCCTTATTGGTTCAGCTGTCAACGAGATCCTTCGCTACAGACAAAAAAAAAGCTTACCACTTTATAAAATAGGATATGTAATAGGATAAATAAGATAAGGCTGATCAACTGTTTTTATAAATAAATGTTTATTGTGCCTGGACAACATATTTTAGGTTGCATTTATTTCAAAGACAAAAATCTACTAAAAATGCTGAACAAATAGAGTTGTTTGTTGTACTTTATCATTTAGATTGGTTTTGAAAAAGTCTTATATCTCAATATCTCAATCATCCAATGCACATTCTTTTCAGTTCATCTATTTTTTACATCTAACGATTGCTAATTATGCCTCCGAAATTTAAGTAAGTAAAATTTGATAAATTTGTATGACAACATCCAAAAAAGTACAGCTTAACAAATAAGAAAGTCAGACAAACGAACGTAACAAAATATAGAGTAACAATGCATTTTATATCCAACATTATTTAGATATAACAAAGTAGATAGGTAAACAGATAGTTGGATAGATAGTTTTATAGTTATATCTAGATATGTTTGCACACTATTGATAAAATCTACACAAATTTTTGCAATAGCAACAAGGTTCAATAGGTGTTTCTAAAACAGTTTGGTTTGCTTCTAAAGTCTAAATAGCAATTACTTCTAAAAAAAGAGTAATATTTTGGCATGTTTTTGTAGCCTATAGACCTTCACAGTTTTAGTCAACACCGAAACTCCCTCTATATTTGACAAATTGGATTTAAAAACTGGTTTTAATCATATAATAATACATTTTTATATCCGTGGTTTATATCCGTGTTATTATACGATGTGAAAAACAACTATTAAAATAACACCTTCATTTAGATAATTAGAAAATTAGTTTTGAGTTTAAAGGAATGCACCGCTAAAAAAATACACACATTCATATTTTATGTATTTATGGTTAACTACCTTAGATCTTTTTAAATAGAATCTAAGACGACTGGCAAACATTATTGGGGTAATAGGAAAAAAATAAAGGATTCTGTAATTTATGATTATTCTATGTGTATCTAATCAAGTGCAAGTTGCAAGAGAATCTGGGATACTATCTACTATGATTATTCTATGTGTATCTATCTAAACTAGTGCAAGTTGCAAGAGAACCTGGGATACTATCTACTATGATTATTCTATTTGTATCTATCTAAACAAGTGCAAGTTGCAAGAGAACCTGGGCTACTATCTGCTATGATTATTCTATGTGTATCTATCTAAACAAGTGCAACTTACAAGAGAACCTGGGATACTATCTACTATGATTATTCTATGTGTATCTATCTAAACAAGTGCAAGTTGCAAGAGAACCTGGGATACTATATACTATGATTATTCTCTGTGTATCTATCTAAACAAGTGCAAGTTGCAAGAGAACCTGGGATACTATCTACTATGATTATTCTATGTGTATCTATCTAAACAAGTGCCAGTTGCAAGAGAACCTGGGATACTATATACTATGATTATTCTCTGTGTATCTATCTAAACAAGTGCAAGTTGCAAGAGAACCTGAAATACTGTCTACTATGATTATTCTATGTGTATATATCTAAACAAGTGCAAGTTACAAGAGAACCTAAGATACTATCTAATATAATTATTCTATGTGTATCTATCTAAACAAGTGCAAGTAAGCAAGAGAAGCCAACCACGACCCTTTACCATTGGAAGAGCCATGTATCCTGAAATACTGAGTATAATCATCTTAGGAATTTTTTTTCTATTTTGTAAAAATTTTTCCCATGCCCCCACCCTAGATATACCACACTTTTCTGGGATCTTGCTGTGTCAAGTATCAACTGTTGGGAATATCAAAGGATGACTCCATGCAAAATTTGAGCCGGATCCGGCCAAAACCGGCCGTGAATTTTATAAAAAAAAACTCGTTTTTTTCCGGTTTTTAGGGGGTATCTGTAAATCGATTCAACTGGAGCAAAACCGGTTGGAGGTACAAAAAATTTTACTTCACATGAAATTTAGCCAATGCAATTGCCTACAAAAATGTACTTCATCATCAACTTGATTGGACAACTATTTCCCCTCCTAAATGTCCATTAAAACCTCGGAAACGGCAAAAATCGCCAAAAATCACGCCTTCGGCGGCGAATAACGGCTAAACGGTCAGTCGGAGGCGAATGAAACATAAATAAAGAAATGTCCGCCTCAAAAAGTTGTTAAATATCAAAGAGATGCTTGAAGTCTCTAAAACGACTCCTTCCCCTCCTTTAAGGGGAAAAACTGAAAAAACGTCATTTTCAAAAGTATGCCCACTTCGTGGGTGTGGGGGGCACTGAACCCGTCACCCCTGGGTCACCAAATATAAAGTCTAGGCGGCTCACATTGCTGAATTTTCACCAAGTGAAAGTCTTGTGTCATTATCTCTTATGAGAAAAAAGTTATTAAAGAATTAAAATTTCAAATTGTGATTTTTGGATCTACTGCAGTTCATGGTAAAATATTGCTGGTAACGAATGCTTCCTGTTTCCTGGCAATGTTAGAAGATTCCTGGATCTAGCATAACAAGAAATATTTCTGGAGCCACCAATGTTTAACTTTCCTGGTTGCCAGCAATTTATGCATATTCCTGGCCACTGCCATGTTTGAAATATTCCTGTTAAAAAGCAATATTTCCCTTTTTAATTCCAACTTCCCTTTTATTACACTTACCCCACAATTAAAGGTTGATAAGATTCACACAACTCAAAAGTGGCTATTTTGGCATGTTTGTCTGATATGGTGGGGGTTGGGAGGGTAGTGGTGTTTTTCTGTTTTAATTGAGGGAGTTAGGAAATGCTATAAATAATATTGCTACGCTCTGCTACAATTCACAGTATATTAAAAACCTAAAACTGATCAAATGTAAATAATGAATTAGAGAGGGGGGGGGGGGGGACTGAGACAAATATCATAAAAATTCCTTATTTCTGATTTTTATCAACAGTTAATAATACAACGTTTACGTAGGTGTAAAAAGTAACAATGTAAAAGTAGTCAGGAAAAACTTTAAGGTTAATAGGTCCTGGGAAGGTTTTTAACTATTTTGGTTGATTTGAGGGTATCATCCACAATCCTCCTAAGATAAACCGCCACTAGATATTATTATAATTTTTTGGTTTATCGGTTAGCAAGATCCCTCTGAGTACAAAGACAGTCAAACACACACAAAAGCGGACACCCTGTTACTTATAAATAAGTATGAAACTCATTATGTAATTGTAACTTACTTTTCCTAAATATTTTACTTTAAATTATAATCCTTCGCTACTTTATATTGTAGATTATAGCAGTTGCGCCCCTAGCATCATGAGGCTCCGTTTTAAATTGATAGAAAGGGGGCAGAAAATAGCCTAAAACCATCATGTGACCTTGTGAAACTTCTCTAAAATGAAGAACTCAATCGAATCAGTGGTTAGTGAGATCTTAATTGAGAAAAAAAATATTGCTATATTGTCAACCTTGCTTGCTTGAGTTTACAAAGTATAAAAAGGAGGGAAGATAATTTGAATTTAAAACACCCGCCAAAAGTATCAGAGATTGAAATTTAAAAATGGTTAACCAATTAGCTTTTTTTGTCAAGAGGTTACGTTATCTTAACTCGAATACCCACCAATTAAAACCCCGTATTTTATAAGACGAAATAAAAATGCCATTCAAATTTTAACGTGAAAGTGTTCTTTCCCGTAAAGTTTATACAGCCTCAGGCGTTAATTGAATTTAAAAACTCGCGCTATGAAATTTTGGCGCGAATTTAATCATATGTGTGTAAAGGTTTATTGATTTAAATTTGAAAGTCTAAAAAAGAGAGGAAATAGAATAATTTGAAATAAAGATCTCCCGCCATAATCTAATTACTTACATGGTTTCATGGTCTGTACTTCACAGTTACGCCACTCTTTTTGTTTATTTAGGCTAGAATTGTTGGCGTTATCCTCATAGAATTTTTTTTTCAATTTTGATCCCCTCTCCCTGGCCGCGGCACTTTTTTTATAATTAGGTTAGTTTAGGTTATAGGGGCTAGTATTAAGTTTTGGTATCTATAGGCGTTCAAGTTTGTTGGTTTTACTGTTGGATTTCAGAGCCTCACTTAGAAAAAAAATAATTTATCAATACGATGAAAATTACAAATTTATCTCCCCCACTTTTCAATATATTATAAAATAAAAAGGCGCGCCAAAATTTTGGCGCAAAATTGGATATAAAGATAGAAACAGGTAAATGTAGTAAAGATCCAACTCTCCTATATCCTTCCCCCACCATTATTAATAAAATAATTGAAGCAACTGTCCCTTATTAATCATTGCTGTTTACCCCCTGAGAAAATGTGATAAGGGGTATGGGGTAAAACTCCTGTAAGCCAGTAATCATCTCTCATTGCTGGTAACCTGGAAAATTTGCAGATTGCCAGCTAACAGGAACCTAGGATTTAGGGGAATATGCGTGCTGCTGGATCCAGGTATCTTGTAATATTGCCAGGAACCAGGAAGCATTCGTTACCAGCAATATTTTACCATGAACTGCAGTAGATCCTGATTTTTTGATGGATTTCTTTGATGAATGACAGGCCGGTCAATTTTTAGGCCATTTTTTGCGGTTTTTGGGCCGTCACGCCCAAACGGTTTGAGATAATCTCACGGGACCTTTTGCCCAACCTAAGTCTGGTTATTTGTGAGGTCTAAGAAAAAAAATCAGACTTATGCAAAAGATTATAATTATAATCTTTACACAGAAAAATGGCACGAGGTGAGGGTTTGAGGGGGCAAAATGAGCCAACCAGCGTTTTTTGACGGCGCACAGCGACGTCGTGCTTCATCCAATCCGGGATTTTTTTACATACATTTTTGTAGGCAAATGCATTGGCTAAATTTCATATGAAGTAAAATTTTTTGTACCTCCAACCGGTTTTGCTCCAGCTGATTCGATTTACAGATACCCCCTAAAAACCGGAAAAAAACCGGTTTTTTCTAAAATTCACGGCCGGTTTTGGCCGGATCCGGCTCAAATTTTGCATGAAGTCATCCTTTGATATTCCCAACAGTTGATACTTGACACAGCAAGATCCCAGAAAAGTGTGGTATATCTACCCCACCCCCCCCCCCACAACCAACGACAAAATAATGTCCGTGGCCACAGCGCTCTGCCACCTGGCATGCCTAGCCGCAACACTCGGGCCCCTAGCCTGCCTAGCCGTGGGCGCTCGGTCCCCAAGCCATATAACCTAACCTAAATGAAAAAAAAAATTGTTTTGTCGCGGTTTTTTTTGTTTTTTTTACCCTTTATTGATTAAATGCTTTAGACTTTCTTTATTTATATGAATCTATGTCTCTAATCCATGATTTGAATTGCTTGATTATAACTGACCTAAGTTGAAGCTACCTACGACCAGACCGAGATATCGTAACTTATCTAGTGCATAGTTGTCACAAATATAGGTATATACACAGAGAAACAAACTTGAGAACGAAAGAAGAATTGAGAAATAGATATTTTATCCTTATAAAAAGGAACAAATGTATTTCTAGGTGTCCATGTATGTGCAGCACTGAATTAATATGTTATATTCTCCTTTACCGCGAAGCTTTTTATAGGTCCAGAGAAGGTTATACCTTCTTGAAGTCGCCCCTAGAAAATTTATCATAACAAAAATTGAGGTTTCGTGAATATAAAAATACATAATTCCTTTATTTGTGAGGCAAACTGTGTGATAAATATAGTTTAAAGATAAGACTAGTAGAGTCCACGATTACCTCTTTAACAAATAGATAAATAGACAGATAAATCTAGATATATATTTATATGGATAGATAGATAGATAGATAGAAAGAATCTAGATATAAATGGATAGATATGTAAAAAATAAATTGATAAATACATAGATAGAAAGACATTTCGACAGATAGATAGATAGTTAAACGGATAGACTTACAGAGAGATAGACATATTACTGATAGATAAAAAGAAAGACATATCGACAGATAAATAAGTATATCTTGAGGTAGATACACTTACAGATTTGATAGATAAATAGATATTTAGGTAAACATATAGATAGATAGATAGTATGCAATAAATTTAGTAGATTAGACTGGTGGTAGCCACGAATTGGCTTTAGAACCAAGGTGGTTAGTTGCAATTCACATTGCAGTATGGTCTTGGAATAATAAATATAGAATTGACACGAAGAAATAGGAGCACAGCTACTCTTGGACTAAGCTGTGTCTTTTATGTTAAAATATACAATCTCTTGTTCAGGGGGGGGGGGGGGTTCATTTTTTTCTATGGGCATTTTCTTTTATGTGGGAGGAGATTCCCTTCCTCAAAATAGTTATAACCCAGGGCTTTACAGTATAAACAAAATCGTTTCAGTTAATGATTTTTCTTCTGTTTGCTTGTTAACTTTTTTTTTATTAATGTATGTATGTAAATTAGTCTTTGACTTATTGAACCCAATTAACACCATTGCATTAAACAGCAAAGTTTTCTATTGTTATATCCCAACTCTTATGACTCTAAAAATCACCTTGGTGTAATATATAACAGTGATAATTGCCAATTTTTGTTGGGTTTAAGGGCAAACCTAAATTTTATCTTTTCTATTAGAGGAAACAAAAATAGACTGATCAATTGTTTTTTTGTCTAGCAAGTATACCTACTATACGGAAAAAATGCCTTTCATAAAAATGATTTTTCCCCTGCTATTACACTTAAACAGATGTTTTTGAGAAGGTTTCTTAATCCTAAAAATACTAATTTATAAATATAACATCATTTTATAAAGCTGAAATAGAAATGTATAGTTTTGTCTATGACAATTTGTCTCTTTTTTGGCTTATATAAAAAGTTATAAATAAGACTACTGCTGTTTAAAGCAATCTTTTTAATCATAATAATATAAGAGTGCATTCAAGGGTTAGGTAAGATTATTCTAAAAACAAAAAAAAACAAGGTTGACAACATCCATAAATAGCGAGGCACAAAATATAATGAATGGGAATACGGACAAGGATATTTAAAGATTAGTTAAATCAAGAATAGAAATATATTAGAGATTTAAAAAATCTTGAAATCTTTTATTTTTTTTATATTTATATTTTGAAGCATTATTGAAGACAGAGGGACAAAGTAAATTATACACTGTATGTTCATTGGAATCATCACAAAAAATTAGCCGTCTATTATTAAATAGCAGCGGGGAAAATGACATTTTCGTCATACCGTTACGGACTTAATGACGGACGGACAGACAAAGTTAATTACAGAATAGATTCGCTACTTTAAATGGAAATATATCTATTTATATGTACTTGACAGTCTATACTTTTTTGGGTTAGGTTAGATTTAGAGAAAAGAGGGCCTCACAGGGTTAATGATTAAATAAAAAAGTTACGGGTTGTTGGGGGAGGGGCTTCTTATCCCAAAAGCTAATAGGGAGATCTTTCGTTACACATTCATAAAAACATTTTTAATTGATTTTTTATTTTCTTTGGAATAGTATTCCCTAGCAATCTGAGTCTAATTATTATTGCAATGGGCAACAAAAACGGCAGTCTATATATGAAGTAATTTAGACATTACGATTTTACACCTTTTTTGCAACTGTTTGCCTCATTTTAAGTCCAGTTATTGTTAAGCACGATTATTTAGATTAAACACCATGGAGGAATATATTGACCAACATCTGAAGACTATATTAGCAACCTAGCAAGATGTAAATATTTGTTGAATATGAAAATTAATCCTACCTGAAGCCAGTTAGAGTAGAACCAAACATACCAAGTCTGGGTGTAAACATGAGCCTACAAGAACAAAAGTAATATTAAATAAAGGATCCTAAAATGGGTATAAATTGTGTAAATTAGTTACTTTGCTGTTAATTAAGAAACTGATATGAAAAAGTTTAAACAGGGCTAGCTTGTACTGCCATTCATAATTAAATCAAATTCATGATTCCTTTAAGTCAAATAATGAAAGAACTATAAAACCAGTACAATGTCTCCTCACTCCCTGCAATTATCAAATATTTAAGAAAAATATTTAAAAAACTGAAGAAAAAAACAATATCAACACCCTCCCAACCCTTAAATTTGCCCTATACTTTTTAGGTACTTTAATTGAATCTTGATTGGTTGCTTAATCTATTAGTGTCCAAACTATTTAATTCATCGTCTATTGGCTTATACCTTACGAAACTTGGAAATTCGTACGTCAATTTTGAGAAATGTGTGCTATTTTAAAATTTCCAAACAAATATGTACAGCATTGCATTACTAAAACCTATATATTATGAATTACATTTGTGAATGTAGAAAGACTTGGGAGGTTGAATAATATTTTATTCTAGTAAAAATATTATCTACATGGAGTCCCGAAAAAAATCCATATTATATACCAAGGTTTTTTGTCTGAAGAATAAAGATCTTATTAACTACTGAACCGATTTGGTTTTCTCTTTTAGGTATGCTTCACATAAGTCATGTGCTGGTTTTAGGCTATTTAATTTTAAGAATTAGATCGAAGCTTTTTTTCTAGCCCCCCTTTGCCAAATTAAATAGAGAACCACTAGATGCTAGGGACGTGTTCGCAAGTTTGATATAAATTAAGATATGAAATAGTAATCGTTTAATTTTTTTTTAATACTAAAGATAACATTTCAACCTCTGAACTACTTTGTATAATAGAGAGGTCGAGATAAGGTTAATCAAGGTAATGGAACGTGTTAAAACCTATATGCAACACCCTATATTATTAAATTTTACTGCATTTAAGACCCGCAAAGTCATTAACACATTAATAAAAAAGATCAAAAACTTTTATAATATTGCTTTATTAAGGACATACTTACTTTTTCAGGCTTGATTATGGAAATGCTTTCAACAAGTTAATTTAGAATATTAAAAGGAAAACACGAATTATCGCTCCTTTTTTTGGGGGGGGGGGCAGGAGGGGGGAGGGTTGAGTTCTTAAACGGTCCAAAACAAATAAAAAGGAAATGGCCAAACATATTGCTTCACGCCTAAATGTAATGCCTCGATGCAACTATTACTTTGCACTTTTTATGGGGGCATTTTTTGAGGTAGCGAAGCTACTCTCTAAAGGTACTTGTGTCTGGATGTCCTTCTGTTCTTTTGTCTGTCGGCAATATTTAATGGGTGGCGATTTTTTACTTTCAAAAGTTATCAAAATTACGCAATTTTATTACTTCACAATTTAATTATAATGAAATATATATGAATGTATGTTTTCTTCGGTTTGTACTAGAATAAAAAAAATATGAAAGGACAATATTCACATTTTAAAATTTTCTCATTTTTTAAAACATATTTCTCTTCTCTAATGTGGACTGTTTTATTCTTGTTGTAACCTATGCATTGATTATCATTGTATACAATATTGTGCATAATTTTCTTGCATCTAAAGTTTCTCTGGCTTTCTTAGAAAATGCTTTCGTTATCTAATATTATCATCCATTTATCTCATAAAGTAATAAGCTTTTTTGTCTGTAGCGAAGGATCTAACCGCTGAACCGATATGGTTCTCCTTTAGAGTGAATTTTCTTATAGGTCTCTTAATAATTTTATAGAAAAAAAAGTCTTTGTATGTTTTTAAGCCATTTTTTACACCCTTTCATATCCCTTCTAATATCCCTAGATAAAAAGCAATAACATAAAAGTTTAGTTTAAAGAGCTTTTATCTTAATCATCTACTTTTCACGAAACTTTGTTAAAAACGTATTTTTAAAGTAATTCATATTTGAAATTAATGATAATCAGATCATAAACAACTTTTATGATATTGATATTAGGTATTTAACTTGTTTTTTAATAAGCCATAAAAATAGCAATATCAATATTTGTTAATTTGATAAAAAACTACTTTTTCGTGAATTTATGAAGATCCTTGTTAGTTTTTAATTAATCTTTTAACAAGGATGACTACTTCATAAGTAACAAAGAACAAAAAAAACATGATATAGACAAACGGACAAAGTTAGTTATAGAACAGATTTTCAATTGTTATTACAAAGAAAAAAAAGAGCGAATATGCAAAAACTCAAAGAAATCACTAAAACTTTAAAAAGTATAGTTTATGTCTTTAAAGCAAGACCGACATACAAAATGATGCAACAATGCATAGGCTGGATGCTTATATGTATTTGGAATCTTTACTAAAAATTTCAGTTCACCATCTTAAATAGCAGCCGAGAAAATTACAATTCCCACATAGCGTTTTGGACTGACTTATAGATCGACAAAGTAAATTATAGAGTAGCTTTGCTACTAAAAAAAACAGCAGCTGCAAAAAAGTTAACACAAAAGTTTTATCCAAAAAGGTACATTTTGCCTCACCATATTTGTACATAATTTTAAGGATTTTATGGCCCTTGAAGATTCTTCACTATTAGAGTAAAACACTAGAGGGGGAAGGGATAACTGTATATCCCTATACTAATGACCTTGTGACGACTTACAATAGGGTCCTTGAAGATCAACCAATGGTGTCGGGAATATTAACACAGCCAAGTAGTAGAAAACAATTTGCTAGCAGACGAAAAAGGTCATTGGAAAAGGGGGGAGGTACTTTTCTGTATATACATTCCACACTATACATCTGTTGCTTCACTAAGAAGGCGAGCCATATTAGTACAGCGGTTAGCGAGATCTTTTAGAACTGACATACATACACACATGGACTTTAAATATTTTGATATTGGATGTAATTCATTATTAATTTTTTGCCGTTGGAACAAGGAAATATATGTCAATAAATAGCACATCATTGGAAGTAATATTTTAAAAATTACGAAAATAAATAAAAATCACTTAATATGTGTTTGTGTTGTCACAAGTGGACAGACGAACGGACATATACTAATAATAGAGCAGCTGTGCTAAAAAGTAAAACTATACCTCGCACAAAGCTAAATCATGTTCTTGTTCGCAAGGAATCTGCTCAAATCTTAGGTCAACATGGTTGAAACTCATGTTCCATCTAAAAATATACGTGATTAATTATCAACAAGGATGACAATGTTAATTGCAAAACAGAGCACAAAAAATTATGGAATGGACAAATTGACTAAGTTTTTTATAAAGCAGACGTTTATTCTCATAACAATGGGAAAAGAAGAGAAAATATGCAAAATCTCGAAGAAAATCACGGAACATCAAAAAATAACATTACATCATGAACGACAGACGGACGGACAAAACAACGTATAGATTAGATGCGCATATGTCATAGGAATCTTAACTTGACATTTCAGCATCTTTCCCTAAAAAGGACCTACTTTTAAATTACAGGGAAGGAGGGGATATTGGACTCTCAAATATACTAATACCCAAAGTTTTGCTTTAAAAAAAGCGATCTTTTAAAGCATAATTGGTTAGTTCAAACTAACAGTGTCCAAACGTTTCAACCACTGATTATTTTGACTGTCCGATTGGCGGACGTACAGACAACGTAAATTATAGAGAAGCTTCGCTATTAGAAATACCTCATAACAAGACACTGAACCTCTCCATCTTCAATATTATCATTCTCCAAGACAAGTACAGAATCATCAAACTGGACGTCTTCAAATGAATTAATTGGTGAGGTTTTAGTTTCAATTAGTTGGAAAATTTCAATTTGTAGAGCTCGTATAAGTATCAATTTACAATACAGTTTTTGCTTTTAAAGTATCTATGCCGTTTATTGATTTAAGTGTGATTATCAATCTCATTAAATTTTGGAATAGATCATTATTAATTACGGTACTTGTGGAACGCCAGACACAGTACTTGCCCTAAAAGATTCTAGCGATCACAAAAATCATCTCTTCCTTCTTATTTTGTGAAATAAAATGAAAATAAGTGGTTGGGAGGGGGGGGGGGGAGTATTTTTGTACGCCTAACCCTGTTGATGCCTATTCTTGCAGTGCCCTATCCCTTTGGGGCTACCCTGTATCCAATATAGCCTAAACTTTCATAAGGTAACAATGAACACCAGAAAAAAACTACTACACTCCTATATTTTCAACTAGCGGCTACGCCCCTAGAGGCCTCTAGGGGCACTTGAGGAGGGGAGAGTCTAATTTGATAACCCAATTTCTTATTTTAGATTTTACAAGAAATTTTTTTTTTTTTAATTTGGGGGGGGGGTGGGGTTGGGGTGTCCCACCCCCCCAAGAAAATAGTTATAAACCTTCCCGGGACCTATAAGAAGCTACCCTGTTAAGGAGAACCCGATCGATTCAGCGGTTAGCGAGATCATTCGGTACAAACAAACACACAAACACACAAACACACAAACATACAAACACACAAACACACAGACACACAAACATCCTGTTACTTTAGTATAAGGATTTGAAAATAAAGGAAAAAGGGAGGGGTTCTGTTCTCACTAGGCACTTTGAGTTAGGAACCTTAAAGAGCAGTGTAAGACATTCGTTAATTTTTTTCGTTCCTACCTGCGCCGAACCAGGTCCAGTTGTAGGTAGAGAACTGGATTCCAGAGGTCAGAGCTCCAGAGCTGGACAGGGTGCTGCGAACCTGAAAAAAAGAGGAATTTTAGCTACAATTAAAAGTCCTAAAACTTAATCTGTTAAATGATAATTTGCAACTAATCTTTTTGAAAGTAAAAATTTGTTTTGTTTTCTAAATTTGTAATCAAGGATAAGGAATAATAGATTCGAAGAAAAACTGTTTATTACCTTAGCCTTTCGCCAGTCAAAACTATAGAATTACTGTCAATGTCAATATAGAATGTATAGAATGTCAATATTGATAATTTTATTTCAAACAATATCATTTTCAATTCGTTTTTAATGATAAAATCAAAAAAACTGTATTTTTCAAAAATCGAAAAAAAAGTTTTCTTTTCTATAAATTATTCCTTGTGCCTGGTTTAAAATAAAAACAGCATTATTTATAATGCAGAAAACTTATACGTTTATCTCAATATTTATTTTTATCAGCGAAAAGTTAAAGGCAAAAAAGTTTGGGTATAGTCCCTTTCGTGGCACCGCCTCTTAAGAGCGTTTCGTCGTATTTTCACAGTATTTCTAGCTCCTGCCAATTGCCTAACCCTGCGGGGCAATCACCAATCAAAGGCTTCTGTGAAAATACGATGAAACGTCCCTGAAGAGGCGTTGCCACGAGAGGGACTATATTCAAAAGTTTTTCTCCTAATTCTACAATACATGTCCTAAATTCCTAATGAAGTTAAATGGATTTAGATTATTTCTATAAATTATTAGATACAATAATATTATAATTACGGAATAAGTTTTAGTCATTAACATTTTTGTTTTGTGTTATCTCTTATCTTTGGAATGCTTGTTTTTCATAATGCTATAACAAACAATAAGTACTAAGGAGAAAAATAAATCATTTTTTGTCTAAAGTAATTTCCAGCTTTTTAACCTTGTGTTTTATTAAATAGTTATTTATGGCATTTACAAATTCCAACTCTTTGGATTATTCCATTAATGAGAAATCCTGTAAAATCATGCATGTTTGCCCTTAATAAAAATTGGCTTATTCTAACCCAACCAAGTTTGAATTTAGAGCATTATTGTAGTATTAGTAGTATGTAAAAGAACTCTCTAACGATTAAAATTGAGAATACTTGAAAATAGCTAAATATATTTACTAATTGAGAAGTTTGTTTTTGTTTGTGTAGTATAGCTTTTTTTAGACCTATTATAGAAATCAAAAGAGTTATTTTGAAAAAACTATAGTTACATTTTTTTAAATCGTTTATTATTTAAATTTAATCAAAATAGAATTTGGAATTTTTTCAAAGATACGAAATAACTTATATAGAGAATGTATTAAAACTAACTAGTTTTGTCTTTTTTAAAAAGCGACATCAAGTTTAAATATTAAAATCATAACGTACAGAAAGGTGTAGTTTAACCCATTAAAGCCGAAATAAATTCAAGATATAAATTTAACTGCTTTGAAAATGGGTTTGAATTTGCATCATTTTTATATTATTGTAATATATACAATATCGACCCTATAAAGTTGGGTGGGGAGGTATCCTCTACTCAACTTGCAACTTAATTTCCTGGGGCCGTATCTATAAGACATTGAATAATATGTATTTGCAAGGGTGTTTACATTTATCATCCCCTTCCCGTAAATTCCATTAAAATTGTCTTCTGCATACGCAAACTTTAAAGCATATTTCTTTGTTGATATTTTAATTAGAATATGTTAACTTTTTTACACTAGCCTCCAAAGTATTGTAATAACATTTTCTTATTCGTCGGCTTTGAAACTTTTAATTAGTTGACTTTTTTTCGGTTAAGTGTCCTAACGTTTCAAAAATTATCTGTAAAAGGTGTAGTTTTATGTATCATCATTGTGGATGTACATCGTTTATCAGCCATTGTCTTATCCCTTTAGGTCCCTGAGTGTCTGTATTTCTGTGACTTTTACAATTTAATATTTCTCAATAATTACTTAATTTTATTTATACAAATCCTTATTCAGATCTTAGAAGTGTCTTTATTTTCTAGGTATTTTTTGACAAATTAAATCAAGAAGTTATATTGGCGGCTACAGAGCTCCAATTTAGTTAAAATTTTCATTGTGAAACAATGTATATTAAAACAAAGTAAAATTATGTATGTGTGTAAGTGAATTATAAAATTGTAATTGTATCTGTGTTATTATTTAATTTGATGCAATTCTAGATGAGAAAATGTGAACAACAAAAAAACTGCATTTCCCTTAGGGCTGTATCACACAATTGGGAGTCTAACTTAGATTCACAACAAAGATAATCTTTTTATGAGGGTGGGGGGATGCTATAATCTTAAGATTTTGTCAGAGGGGAGTTAGGAAAGCAAGATGTTAAAATTTTAATTTTGTTGAACAAACGAACATTAAGAAGGATATAGACGCAGCGGGAAAATAAAAGCCACAAGGACTAAAATAATCGTCGGCCATTTACGTTGGAAAATAACTGAAAATGCGTAAATTTTAAGATTCTACGTTTTGATATTGTGGTTTTTCATCATAATAAACCTAATTCAATAAACAAAATTATAATGCATGGCGTGGAAATATCCGCTGGATTAAAACAGGTTATCCGCCATACTTAAAAAACATGTATTGCATTGAATTACAGACAATTGTCACGAATATTAAAATAAAACAAAATTGGTTTTAATTTTCCATATTATTATCTGCGGAAAGCTGTCTATAATACGAAGCAATAAATAACTATTATGTTATTTAAAAATCGATATTTAACGACGAGTAATCAAAACTTTATAGTTACTATTTTTTAGAGATTTTTTACATTCCTTCAGACAGAATGGCTTTATGGTATATATTCTTATTACTCTAACAAAATCTCTTTTATTGTGGAACAACAATGCATTTATTTTACTTAAATCTGTGTCATTTTCACCGTTGCGGGGCGCACTAATTATACAATAAACAAGAATGACAGCATCTATAAAAGCAAAAATTGCTTAGATGGTCAATTCTTTTAATAAAGTATTTGCTAAACTCTGAACCAATATGGTTCTCCTTTACAGTGTAGTTTCTCGTAGGTCCTGGGAAGGTTTATAGCTATTTGGGGGGATGGTACCACCAACCTCCCAAGAGAAATCGCTGAATATCGAATCAATTATATTGCACCGCCTAGCGGATATTTTGGGTATACAGCTGATCTTAACATAGATTGAAAAGAAAACATTTTGCGTACCCATTGAGACCTCTAGGGTCGTAGCAAATATAGAGTAACGACGCATTTAATATTTAACAATATTTAGTCTCACCTATAAATTTTTATATAATAGTTTCCAAAATTACATATTTACATTTGAAGACTTCTTTAATCATAGAGATGCCTTAAATATAGCTTCAAGCTTTATCGTCCCAGAAATTAATATACTAAACATTAATACTGAAGTAAGGAACTACCCCAAGTGTAGAAAAGCATCAGCTTTAACAATGTCTTTACAAGATTTATACATGCAATTTCAACTTGGCAATTATTTCAATAATGAATACGTGCTTCAGGCGCGCAGAAAACTTGGTTATTGTTAATATAAATAACATTTCTTTGTAAATTAATTGATACATATTTTTTTGGAGAATACTTTTTTATTGCTTTTATTCTATAGTTCTCTATAATTACAATTCTTTTCATCTATATATAATATATCTTTATATCTTTCTATCTATCTATTTATCAATCTATCTAACTTTTTATCATAGAGAAAATAATAAAAGAGAGAAATCGAGGTATTTGAAGGACTAAAATAGGCAGTGGGCCTAGAGGCCTATATTGAGCAATTGCCGCGCTGAATTTTTAATGTTATTCCACCACTTTTCAAAATGGGAATATCTTAAAATTAAATATAATTTCAAGACAATTATAGTTGCTGTTTGAAGCATAAATCTAATTTTTAAGGGATGATATAGAAATATTTTGAATTATCATCCATTCTGATGAAACCTAACGAAAGAATATAAAATTATCATTATTAATTTTTCATGACTTTGCTACTGACTTTAATCATAACACTCATTATCAGCTTATAAGATTTATATTGCAGTCTATCTAACTTATATTTTTTAATAAATAAACGTTTTCACAAATTTAATATGAACATTTGATTGTAAATTATAATAATCAGTTTTTCAGTGCCATCTAGCTTTGGATATAGAACTAGAATATCAAAGCGTTCATCAATTTTTATTTTGCCTGTATTTTTCTTGTTTTGGATTTTTGTCACTAAAGGGCCAAACCCTGAGGGGTAAATAACATCACTTGAAAATGTTAAAAATATTGTAAAAACGAGTATTGTCTGAGAAAGAACATAGATAGCATTACAGATTATTCACTTATTTAGATTATTCAGTTATGAAATTTTTTATTTAATATTTAGCCTTAGTTTTAATGTATGTCTTTGAAGTAGACAACTAGCGAACCTGGTGGCTGAGAGCTAAACTATTAATTTTTTATTAGTAAACATTTAAAAGTTTTATCATGTTAATTAGATTTAAATATTACATTTAGGCTAATTTGAAAAAAAATAAATTTTTGATCATAAAAGGTGAACCCTCCTATTTTTAAACTAGGCGAAACATACTTTTCTGCTGCACTAAGACCGTCCGCGGCTGTTTGTTTTTTAAGATTCTAAATCAAATTGTATTTTAAATATTTTCTTTAATTTTTTTTAAAACATAATAAATTACAGAAAAATAATAATAATTAATAAGATAAAAATTTTTTTTTTTTTTTTACATATATAGAATAGGTTATGATTAAGATGCAAAAAGCCGCGGACGGTTTAGATAAATAGCAGACAAATTATTTTAGTAGGGGGGAAGTAATATTTTACAATGAAATTGGGGTGAGTATTCATCCTCTTATCCTTTTTCCTTATGCTTTTTATCTATCTGTATATGTACCTCATGGGGAACTCTCTCCCAGAAGAGCTGTGAAGCAAGTATATCCTGTTCAGCCCTGCTCTCCATGCTGATTAGCTGGGCCACAACTCCCTCGATATTGTTGCACTCCAGGCTGGCTCCAGCAAAGCTCTTGGCTCCCTGCAAATAAGACAAAAATCATTTTTTTTCATTATCAAAAGTTTTATAATAACGGTTTAATATGTGTTGGCTCAGCAACTTTGGAGACCTTTATCTTTGTAAAACTGTAAGAAAAAATAACATATAGATAAAGGATGCTCAATAAAGAGTCTTTAACATTGAGTCTTATCGTCCCAAGAATCATAGTTCCAAAACAACTGCATAAACAAGCAAAATAATCGACTTTTGCCAAAAAAAAAAAAGGCTCGGACTTAACAAATAACAAAATAATTCGCAGTTACATCAACTATCATTTAAAGGGCGAATATAGGTTTGATATGATATGGGCTTATTTCAAGCGTGCAATTATATAGATTATAAATAACTTAAAGACATTGACATATTTAACTGTATAAGTCTGTTTCTAGCCTAAAACCGAACTGCTTCGTTGATATAATTACGCCATTTTGCGTAACTTGTGTGGTTTTTTAAGAAATCCAAACATCCCTGCATCACACAAGGCTGCATCGGAAGGTTGTATTATAAAGCTTTTGTTCAATCATAGTCATAATGAAGACGAAAGGAATGGGAAAAAAATGGATGCTGCAACTTTTACTTTTGATCAAATAAATTTTTCATAACATAATTTTGTAAAAGTACATTGAAAAAGAGAGGGCTGAAAACTAACTTTAAAAAAATATTTCAAAATTAAAATATTATTTTTGTTTGCTAAAAGTTGCATCATGCTTGTGTCCTTACCCAGGCTACAAAGGGTAAATATATTTTACATATTATATATTTTTATATAAATAAATTGTATTCATCATGAATAAATCTAAAATCTTAGTAGAGAAAATAAATTTAAAAACTTAATATTTATCTTTATGATGAACTATAAAGCAAAATTTTTGATGCTATTTAAAATTTGAATAAAATACTATATAATTAAATAAAATAAACATTTTAATTATCATTTAAGATGCATGCCAATGAAATAATCAATTAAACTTAAGAAAACTAGTCAAAAAAAGTCTTGTAAAGGGCTAAAATAAACGATTTTGTAGGCCATCTCATTTATCATATGTTCAATTGAAACAGAAAATTGCAAAATCTACTTAAGGATTTTTTTGAATTTTTAAATTTGGCATAGATATTCTAAAAGTATGAAATGGCACCTTTCATATAAGCTCATATCATATCGAACCTATATTCGCCCTTTAAAGTTTTACGTCGATATAACGATTTTAACATGCGTAAACTAACGAATAAAGCTATCCATTACGGAGAAACTCGAAATGAAAAAAGCTTCACTTCTAAAATGGGCTTTTTATTATAAAGTTAACGTCTTTATATATTTTAATAGTTCATATATTGTTAACTTTTTGCTGCATCATGTAAGGAAAAATTCTTAATAGCTTAATATCATAAATTTTAAGGCAATTATATTGTAGACACTCGCTTAGCTTAAAAAATATTTGCATTCTAAAAACAAATTTTTCCTAATCATGTTCTTACAACTTTGTGACTATAGATTAATCTTAATTGGCAGGTACAAACTAGTATTGATTTTACCACCAACAATTTTATTTACAGAACGGATAACTTTTAGACTACGTGTCCCTTTCTTTGAAAACAAGGATGACAACACAAGCGAAGCAAGCGAACATGAAAATTATGGATAGACAATCGGACAAAGTGAGTTATCGAACGTGGTTATCTATTAGACAAAAAAGCGGATTATCAATCCTATTATAAAAAGTAGAAAGATTTTTTTGTCTGTAACTAAGGATCTCGTTAACCGCTGAACTGATATGGTTCTCCTTTACAGTGAAAATTCTTAAAAATCCAGGGAATGGTTATACCTATTTTTAGGGAGGGTAACTCCACCCTGCCGATAAATAATGACCCCCCACCTAAATGATATATTTTTTTCTGTTTTTTCTTTTTAAACATTAAGTACCCCTATAACATAACCTTTGCACATCAATATATAAATTTATATTAAAGCATCATAGCTTGACCGATAGACTGACGGACGGACAGACAGACATGATTATCTAGTAGCTTCGCTAACAAAACGGTAGCCTGTATAAAAACTTATAAAGTAAAAATAACTCAATTTCAATAAAATAAATGAAACAAGAATGACTTGGTAAAAATACTATCCTTTGTAAGGAGGGATCATAAACATCACTTAATAAAAGCAGGGCAATTGCTACATTAGACGAAATAACAATAGAAGTTAAAGAATACAGTGTACGAGCTATATTAAACTCTTCTCACCCTGTGTCGACTTTTTATTGGGTTCTTTAAATATCAGCCAATAGTGTTGGTAATATAAACACATCCAAGTCGATAAAAGAGCACAAAGGAAATTGGCTAGCAGACTGAAGAGGTCCCCGCCACTTGGGCCAGGTAATTGTATTTGTTATAATTATATACTTAAACATTTATTGTTTCAACCAATCGGAGGGTTGAAGCCAATTAATGAAAGAATGTGGTAATTTAACTTTGGGTACCAGTGTAATTTACAGTCAAATGCCCCCCCCCCCCTAGTGCCGGGGTTTTCTGTGCTCACTGGACACTTTTGATGAAAGTACTGATAATTATTCTCGTCTTTAGTTGAAATGATGACAGGCTACGTCAGTTTTAATCTGTTTTATAAGAATCTTTTGAAACATTTTTTTCTAACTCTAATGCATATACAATAAGAAAAAGTCGTTATATTATCATTAAATTTTAAATAGTAAGAATTCTTAACTTAACAATGTATTTTTATGGGGCATTGATAATGATAATTCGACCGTGGAAAGACTTTTTTGCCTCCAATCCAACACTTAATTTGGAATTATTTGGTTGGTTCTCTAGAGAGACTTTAACGAGGACAAAACCAACAGTTGTAGCGCTGTGAAATATTTAAAAATAATTATTACTGAATTTGTTCTAACTTTCTGTTTGTCTGTCTATTCTGAATGTTTAGTCTGTCTGTGTATATAATAGTTTGTCTGTGTGTTAGTCTGTCTGTTTGTCTGGCCGTCTGTTTGTCTGTCTGTGTGTTAGTCTGTCTGTCTATCTGTTTATATTTTGTCTGTCTGTTTGTGTGTCTGTTTGTCTGACTATCTGTTTGCATTTGTCTGACTGTTTATATGTTTGTCTGTCTGTTTGTACATCCGTCTGTTTGACTTCATGTCTGCCTGTCTGTTTGTATGTCTATTTGTCTGTCTGCTTGTCCATTTGTTTGTTAGTCTGCCTGTCTATCTTCTTGTCCATCTGTTTGTTAGTTTGTCACTGCTGTCTGACTTTTTTGTCTGTTTGTAAAAAAAAATGTGTATGCTATAAAGTAGCTTTAAAAAGTTGCTACTGGAAAAATATGTTTGGTAAAATATTGTTATTACAATTCTGTCGACGTAAAAGCAATTGTAAATGTAATAATTACAGCAATTAAAATGCATAGAGAACCATATTTATATTACCTTTCAGGGATAGATATTTCATTTAAAAAAAAACATGAACAAATACATGTTTTTATAATATGATAATCATTTTCAACCAATATTTGGGGAAAAAAATCTTTTTTCCTTTATATAACATATCCCTTTCAATCAACCTACGCAGTCTAAATACTAATGTAGATTTTGATATTAATTTAAGAAAAATGTTTTTCTCTAATATTTAAATTAAAATGCATGGTTTGTTTAGGTATATTTGTAAGGGCTCGGCAGCTATCATTTACGCTAATACCGCTGGTATCCTTTGATATAGAGTAGTAAAGTATTTTTTCTCTGTTCGAAGGATTTCGCTAACCACTGAACAGTTATGGGTATCCGTATCCTTAACAGTGAGGTCACTTATATGTACGTTCAGGACAGGGGTTTAACTATTTTTGGAGAGGGTACCTCCACCCTCCAAAGAGAAATCACTTCTAGAAACAATGATCCCCCAAATTTACTTTAAAAAAAAACTAAAAAATATTGAGGATGGACAAATTAACCTCCTCCCAATTATATTTTTATTGTACAGGCTTTGCTTTAAAAAGGGGGAAAGTAAGTTCATTGTACTGAATTGAATGATTATAAACTGTTCACGTTTATGAGGACATAATCTTAAAATGAGTTTATGATTATTAAGATATAAATCTTTATTTTCAGACCACCATGCGTTAACTATTAAGGATTATAGTTTTTATACAAGGTTTATTTTTGTTAGCATGACATGAACTTTTTTTATTTTAATAGGATCTTCGTTCATAGCTTCTAGGGACTTCATCTCAGGGGGATAGAGAAATCCACCCGTATTAATTGATATTGCTAAATTGGGGAGGGAGAGGTTTATTTTTTTGGAGACAATATTTAAAATCACCTTTGCCGTTTATAAGATCTTAGAAGACACGCACATACTCAAGACCAACATACAACTTATTACTTCATAATATGTGAAAAATACACCTTCATGATATTATAAATGTAAGACTTTAATACTACTACATAATTACTGTATAACTGTTTACTTTTCTTCTATTTATCTAAATCTTTGAATATTGATGCTGTGCTACTATTGAATACAATTTTTCTTGTTTAAAATGTTTTAGTACTTTTCGTATGTACGCTTTTTATAATTTAATATCCTATATATAACTTTATAAGATACAAATCTAATAACAATAATTAGTAACTTAAAGGTCACCTATTTATATGGTTTGGCATCCATATTCAGCCGCTTTTAAAGCAAGTTACAAACGTACAGATTATAAATATTGGATGCTTTGGCCACCATTATGACAGCTACAGCTTCAGCTGATAAAAATTATCAATCAGCCTCAGCTTTTTTTAAGGATTTAATTGACAGTAATTTAACATTCACAATCAAGACGAACGTTTTAGTTCGAAAGCAACTCTATTGTTCGAAATATCCGTTTCTATGCCTGTCTGTCTGAAACGTAAATTTCTCGGCTACCAATTAAAATGGAGGGATGAAATTTTTTGCAGATATTCTTCTGAGTAATAAGCATCTACTGTATATCTTACTTGGTCCCTTGTTTACTTTTGTTTGTCTTTTATTAAAGGGCTTCGCTACTTATGGATGTTGTCATCTTGTTTTGATAATTAGCAATTGCAGCCTCAGAGTTCATGTTTGTTAAACTTTTAATTTAAATAAGTTTATTCAATTAAAATATAAATTAACTATGATTGAATAATTACCTAAATTGGTCGTTAAAAGTCATAAAACTTATTTATAATTACTTTAATTTGAAGTGATTTTTGGATACCTATTAATAGCCTAAAATAGGAATTTTTGAATTTACAAAAAGCATGATTTTTAAATTGGTAAAATTTAATTATAAATTTTTGCAAATTTTAATAACTACAAATTTGAAGAAAAAAAATTATGGACGAGAATAGAGAAGAATTTTGCCATATATCCATCCAAGTATGACTTTTCTCTTGTTAAAGGCAAAGCTTTTTTATAATTAGGGTCCGTCCGTCTGTACGTCCGTCATTAATGGATAGCGCTCATCGTTAATTTAGTCATGTTGTAGTTGTCCTATCGACTTAAATTTTTTTGGTAATTCCTGTAGTAGTTAGATATGATTTAGAAAGCGTAGTAACTCTGTCCATACGTCCATTTAAAACATGTTGAGTTTTATCTTTTTTAAAAACAATTCTCTATTTGATATAATTATCTTATTTATTTGATTTTTGTAATGCTGATTCCTAGGACAACACAGTCTTAAAAATTTAAGTATGTCCTTATACAGTATCCTGTATTCAATCCGTTGCAACAAATTTAATTACCTACCATTTCAGAGCTTTGCTTTTATGGTTGTTATCATCCTTGTTTCTTTAAATCATAAGGAAAAAGGATAAGAGGATGAATACTCACCCCAATTTCATTGTAAAATATTACTTCCCCCCTACTAAAATAATTTGTCTGCTATTTATCTAAACCGTCCGCGGCTTTTTGCATCTTAATCATAACCTATTCTATATATGTAAAAAAAAATAAAAAATTTTTATCTTATTAATTATTATTATTTTTCTGTAATTTATTATGTTTTAAAAAAAATTAAAGAAAATATTTAAAATACAATTTGATTTAGAATCTTAAAAAACAAACAGCCGCGGACGGTCTTAGTGCAGCAGAAAAGTATGTTTCGCCTAGTTTAAAAATAGGAGGGTTCACCTTTTATGATCAAAAATTTATTTTTTTTCAAATTAGCCTAAATGTAATATTTAAATCTAATTAACATGATAAAACTTTTAAATGTTTACTAATAAAAAATTAATAGTTTAGCTCTCAGCCACCAGGTTCGCTAGTTGTCTACTTCAAAGACATACATTAAAACTAAGGCTAAATATTAAATAAAAAATTTCATAACTGAATAATCTAAATAAGTGAATAATCTGTAATGCTATCTATGTTCTTTCTCAGACAATACTCGTTTTTACAATATTTTTAACATTTTCAAGTGATGTTATTTACCCCTCAGGGTTTGGCCCTTTAGTGACAAAAATCCAAAACAAGAAAAATACAGGCAAAATAAAAATTGATGAACACTTTGATATTCTAGTTCTATATCCAAAGCTAGATGGCACTGAAAAACTGATTATTATAATTTACAATCAAATGTTCATATTAAATTTGTGAAAACGTTTATTTATTAAAAAATATAAGTTAGATAGACTGCAATATAAATCTTATAAGCTGATAATGAGTGTTATGATTAAAGTCAGTAGCAAAGTCATGAAAAATTAATAATGATAATTTTATATTCTTTCGTTAGGTTTCATCAGAATGGATGATAATTCAAAATATTTCTATATCATCCCTTAAAAATTAGATTTATGCTTCAAACAGCAACTATAATTGTCTTGAAATTATATTTAATTTTAAGATATTCCCATTTTGAAAAGTGGTGGAATAACATTAAAAATTCAGCGCGGCAATTGCTCAATATAGGCCTCTAGGCCCACTGCCTATTTTAGTCCTTCAAATACCTCGATTTCTCTCTTTTATTATTTTCTCTATGCTTTAAATGTATTCAATTTAATATTTTTTAAAGAATGTTAATAGAATATCTAGTTTGAATGAAAGAGTTATATTAACAAATATAATGTATTTCAATTTTACAAACAAGGATGAAAACTTTTTTTGAAAATCTAAGGAGTATTACAAATAAAGGATGTAAAATATAAGTGAATATTATGACAGGGCAAAATTGTCGTAAATTTAGCTTGCCAACATGGAACTTCTTTATTGGTCATATAGTATGAGGCCGGTAAGGGGTTGGGGTAAAGGGGTGAAAGGGAGGATTTTTAAAAGGCTCAATTGGATGGGCATAAAAACTACTCTCTTATGTTTAATTCAATAAAAAAATACTATAGCAGAGGGGGGGATGGGTTTATGTGCTCGCTAGGCACTTCAAGGTAAAGCACCAAATAAATGTATTGTAGAGGTGCTAATCATCTAAAAGTCCAGCATGTAAAGTAGTAGACACATAATACACACATAAAAAAATATTTAGATTAAAAGATATTTCTCAGGTTTATCAAAATAATAATATCACATAAGATAAAAGCGACAATCACGTCCATAACAAGTAAACATAAGAAATAATAGAACAGTAAACTATAATACAGCTTAAATTGGAAAAGAACAATAATTTTGGATAAAAATATAGTGAAGAAAATTATGACATATTAAGTTAATGTTCAATTGAAGACAATAAGAAACTGCTGCAAGCGTGTATGTGTCTGTGTACTGAGGTGGATTCTTAAAAAACTTTTGCCCCACTAAAAACATTTTCCCCAATTAAAATCTGCAGTGGAGCAAATAAAAAATTTAGTAATATTGATTCTTAAAAAACTTTTGCCCTACTGAAATAGCGGGGCACACTGTTTTTTTAGTGGGGGTAATTTTCCCCCATTGAAAGCCAAAATCCCTATTGTTTTAAAAGAAGGTGTATTAATTTTTTTACTTTTTATTTAAGATAGCTAGCCGGTTCTTTTAGTAAGTAGTAGATGTAAAATTTTTCATAGAATTCAGATATGCAATCGGTTTTTTTGTAGACCTCTTATTTTTTAAGTAATTTAAGTTTTTTTTAAAAAAATTAAGTCGATTTTAAGGTACTAAAACGCAACAAAAAAAAGGGAAAAAATGGCCATTATGAACAAAAATAGTAAGATCTTTAATTTGACACCTTACTTTTTGAATTTTGCCAGGTAATTATTGAAAAAATTGATTTTTTTAAACCCATGAGAATAAAAACTTTGAACTTAATTTTATCATTTCACAGGTAAAAAAATATGGGTTCATATATACCTTTATAATCAGAAAAATATTATGAATCCATTGTAAGCAAAATTGAAAAAAAGTAAAAAAAAATACAAAATGAAAAAATGGCCTATTGTATTTTGTTGTACAGGCAACACTTTTGTCATCCCCTAGTTACCCCCTCTTTACCCCCTGCCCATTTTTATTCTCAATTCAAAAAATAAGTTGAATGCCTGTATAATATAATATAATATTTTCATATAATTCCTTTTATTGTAGTTTATAAACTATATTATAAACTTTTTATTTCAATTTTGCTTAGAATGGATTTGTAATATTTTTCTCATTCTATCAGTATATATAACGCCTATTTCTTATGCCTGGGTAATGATAAAATTTAGTTCAAAGTTTTTATTCTCGTGGGATTAAAAAAGCGTTTTTTTCAATAATTACTTGACAGAATTGAAAAAGTAAGGTGTCAAATTAAAGATCTTACTATTTTTATTCATAATGGCCATTTTCTTTCTTTTTTTTTGTTGCATTTTAGTACCTTAAAATCGACTTAATTTTTTTTTAAAACTTAAATTACTTTAAAAATAAGAGGTCTACAAAAAAAACCGATTGCATATCTGAATTCTATGAAAAATTTTACATCTACTACTTACTAAAAGAACCGGCTAGCTATCTTAAATAAAAAGTAAAAAAGTTAATACACCTTCTTTGGAAGATTTTTTAGGTCTGACTTTTGTTTGAAACTGAGCGCGGTATTTGTTCTTATTAATTAGATAATTAAATTATTGCATTACATGAAAGTTTTTTCTTTTTATACTTGTCAAATGTATTATGTGTACAATTATTTTAATAGATATGGTAAAATTTTAATAGATATGGTAAAGCATCAAATAGTTTCATAGAAACCGCCATGAATCTTTTTAGAACCACAATGAATTAAATCTGTGTTTTGTATTGTTAGCTAAATTTACCAGACGTTTTTCGTTTTACTGCAGTTTAAAGAATATAAAAAGGGCATCGTTTGTGATTTTAGAAAGGGGTGAAAATTCGACTCGTGTTTCGCTCTTACTCTACCAAAGATCGTTATACAAATTTTAGTTCTTATTAGTTTAAAATAAAAAATAATTTGAACATAATATAATAGCTAACGTCCAGAAAACTGCATTTATCATGGGAAGGAAGGGAAATTGGACAGTAAATCATAATGGTTCCCAAAGTTTTAATAAGTTCTCTCATTGACCTATAAATTTGTGCATCTTTTATAAGATCTTGGTTGTATGGTTGGTTTAGATTTCCATCAATAATTCTAATCCACTGAAGGTGTAATTTTGTTTATCATCATTGGGGATCTACATTTATATATCGTCCAGTGTCCTATCCCTGATTAAACTATGCCTAGATAATAATGGATTTATTATTACTTGGATCTTACACCAGATTATCATGTACTCTAATAATATGAAACTTGTAGCTGGCTAAAATAATAATACCCTTTTCCACCCCCCTTTCCCAGTCCCCTCTACTCCTACAATACGAACGAACTTACTATTAATTGATGTCCATGTTAGCAACCTAAATTGACGACAATTGTTTCCCTGTCATAATATCCAGACATATAATATATCCGTTGGGTAATCTAGTTTCATCAATGATGATATTACATATTTAAACATTTGAATGAGGAAAAATAACTGTTATTCCAGTACGGCTTCGAAACCGATTAATATCCGCAGGTTTATAACTAGTTCTAAGCCATATTGAAAAATCATGTATCATACCGTATATGATAATATTAATACCTAATTTGTCAGTTTGGGCCTTTAAGCCTACGGGACTAACTCAATATTTATTTACGAGGTCTAAAATATGCAATTGTACAGTATCATAGAATGTATTCTTTTTGATGTGAAATTGTTTGAGGCAAATGACATTTTTTTAAATAGTTGATGTTTAAAAGATTAAAAGATGTTTGAAGCTTAAATTGAATTGAAGTAGGGTGTAAATATGTAGTTTCATTTCAAGAATTGGTGGATTGCAATTTACAGTACATGCAATAGATGTTTAGCCTATGGAAAATTGTTTAATTATTATCTCAAAATCAGATTGTAATCTGGTGTTATTAGTGTCAATACTAAGTCAGTCAGAGCCACTTTCTTATTAAAAAGTCGACAAAAATCATTGAAATTACATATTGACAGAATGTCAACAGTTCTGACAAGGACCAAGTTAAGACTGAAACTTGCTTTTTTTACAAAAGCATCCTTTTACAATTGTATGCTCAATCAGTTTTAGAGGCGTTAAATACCATATATTTTACTAGCGGCTGCGCCCCTAGCATCTAGGGGCTCTATATTCGAAGGGCAGAAAAATAGCTCAAAACCATACCCAGACTTATTAAAAAAAAATAGATAGCCTAAAACCATCTCAGAGCCTATAAGAGGCTTTATTGAAAAGAAGAACCATATCGGTTCAGCTGTTAGCGAGATCCTTCGCTACTAACAAAAAAAGCTTATTACTTTATATTATTGGATAGAGAGAAAATAATACACATCCCACTACTTTGATAAAAATAGAGCTAATAGAGCTGGAAAAAAATTGATTATTGAAACTTTTTAGACCATATGAAAAAGAAAAAATATATATTGATATATCGACGGTTGAAGAAGGCATAAATTAACGGGACGGGGGCTAGCATTTCCTTTGATTGTTACTTGAATTAAGTTAAGTCAGGATATATTGAGTACTGTGTACCCCATAGGGTTAAGGCACCGAATATATAGGCCTATTAAAAAAGGATGGAGAGGGGGAATGTATAGTTCTATCGAAGGAAAGCACCTTGTATTCATCACAGCTAAATGAATGAACTAAATGCACAAATATAAATAAAAAATCTTGGAATGTTATTATTAAAACAATGTATGCATTAAGACTTTTTAACCTAATTTTTTTCAATTTATAAATTAATTACATATTGCAGCGTTTTATATTAACATTGTAAATTACTTACAGCTTTTTGACGACTTTTACTTATTCAAAATAGATTTAAATGCAAGGATTTTCTTTAGATTTACATAAACGTATGCAATTATAGACGTTAAGGGATGGGGTAAAGGGGGTGTTTAACCCCCTCAAACATTGAAACCCCTTATTTAGCACTCCCTTAAACCATCGTAACCCCTCAAAATAAAAAAAGCCTGGACGTTCCTGTATGCAATGTACGTAACCCTTTGACTACACAACCTTTAGCTTAGTTTTACCTGTGCTTTGACTGGTGAATTGTATGTAATTTACGATTGAATATTGGCTACACTCGAACCCGACACTTTTACACTATTTAACGGAAGCGATTTTATTAATTATATTATGGTAGCAGGCTTTTAGACGAAAAGGAAAAACTTTTAAAAAATACTTTTGCCTTAGTTTTAACTCTTATCAAAGCTTTTAAATTTATGGTTAAGGATAAAATTGCAAATGTTGCAAAGAAGATAATCCCAGGGATCTAAATGGATAAGACAATGGCCGATAAATTGATGTACATTTTCAATAATGATACACAAAATTACTCCTTCTTTATATTACAATTGGTGCTTCCAACTTATGGGCACTCAACTAAATGAACCACACAATTAAAATTGAAGCCAACAAATCTGAAACATTATTTTAAAACATTGTGGACTAGTGTAATAAACAGCCCAATGTCCCCTTCCCTTCCTGAGATAATCCACTATTTTGGCGCAAACCATCCACATTTTTTCAGTAGCGAAGTTACTTTACAAGTTATCCTTGTCCGCATGTCAGTACACTTTTTCTTTCAAATTCCTCATCTCTTTTTTTAAATATTATTACTTTAAATGCAGCATGGATATCCAATTTTTAAAATATAATCTACCCTTCCAACCCATAGCAACCCCACGAAATTATTTTCTTATGAATTAAGGACATTGTACATCTAAGACATGGGTTTTGGCCCACATCCCCTAAAAAATGGATAATAATCTTGTGTTTATCCCCAAACCACCTTTACTGCATTATTTTTTTTAATTTGTCCTGAAAAACCTAAACTTTGATTTTTTTAAAGAAAAGGTGGGAATAGTCCTTTTTGTTGCAACGCCCCTTAAGGAGCGATACGTCGTATTTTTAAATTGGCTTTTGATAGGTTATTTTTAATTTTAGGTTAGGTTATGTTAAATTGGGTTTAGTGATTGCCTCACAGGGTTAGGCAATTGGCCCCGCAGGGTTAGAGCCCCCCGCAGGAGCTAGAAATAGGAGAAAAGCTACTGTGGGAAAAAACGAAGAATCGCCACTTAATGAGTGTTGCCACGAAAGGGACTATACCCGAAAAGGTTTTTAAAATATTTCCCTTCGTTTTTAATTGCACTGAAAAGTGATTAACCTTTTAAGTATATCTTGCTTTTTGTATATTTTCTTATTTTGTAATTAGTTCTTGGTTTGCTTTGAATATCATGATCCTTGCTGAACTATATGCATTTAAGTCTAGTTATTTTTTAAAACATGCTTTGCAAACATACATACATACAATGAACATTTATAATACATTCAAAATGCAATATGCAGATTTTTTGTTGACAATATTTAAGGAAATACTTTAATGTTTACAATTAATCTGTGAGAACTTTTTTGAAAGTTGATAAATTATATTAGTAAGACTTTAAATTAAAAAAGAATAATAATTAGATGGCTTATGCATGAAAGATAAGATTAAGAGCTGTCAGACAGACGGAGAAACAGTGCGACTTCTATAGATTATGCTTTTGTCCAATGAAAATATATATTTTAATTATATTATAATAAAATTAGCTCATATGGCAAATAATATCTTAAATTAAGATTAAAACCTTTTGGCATTATTTGGTTAGGTTAATGAAATTCAAGTTTAGATATTTTTTTTCTATATAGACACATATTCTTTAGTTGTTGTGACGTTAAAAAAGCATTTAGCTATCTAGCTTTGATTGGGGGGCAATAACTCTCTACCCCAGTGACATTGAACATTTTAACCCTAGAGTAAAATTTTTAGAGAAACAAAATATTTTCTGTTCGCTTCTAACCATTTTAATCCCACCCTCCAATATTGAATTGTCCCCCTTTAGGAGTTAATGCATATTAATCCCCAAAAAAGCTTGGGCGTTCTTGATATTTTTTAGTATACATATGCATGTAGGCAATACACTGTGGGCTAGAATTAAATCAAGACAAAAGTAAGTGCCGAGCCCTGGGACCTATGTATGGTGAAAATAGACATAAAACCATGATGATTCCAGGTAAAACCAAAATATTTTAGCGGGGGCTTTTTGAGAAAATTAGATTTGAAAATTTCAAATTCAATTTTCACCCCCTAGGAGTTGCCGCATAATCATGACCAGAAAAGCAAATATTATTTATTTTACATTTTGAACAACTTTGCTTTTATAAAATCTTTCATAAAACCTCTCTATATATGATTTATTTTGGGCTGAATTTTCGTGACCTTTGCAAAGCAAGTGATAAAAATGGCCATTAATTAACTCCCTCTTGAATAACATATACCTTGATAAACTTGTAGCAGCTGTAGACAGGAGAAGCAGGTCCTTGAATCCACATAGAATCACTAAACAAATAAGACAGAGTTCAGTTTTTTAAAGACAAAAGGTCGTCTGCGTTTAAATCAAACAATTACAAATCTCGTTCAACTATTTATGCTATCAAGATTATAATTGATTGATTTGAACGCAGACAACCTTTTTTGTTTTAAAAACTTATCTCTGAATTTACAAATATGATTAAGATTTTAAAGGCAATACGACGTACGTGACATTGTGCGCTTTGCCAAATCAAGACGACATGCACTTGTATGCAGCTTTATAGATATGCTTCGAGATTCTTGCAGGTGACTGGCGGCTGCCTTAGCAGTTTCTTTATTTTTTAAGTGATCAATAATCCACTGAGACCTTGTACTGTGGCCCTCCAACACCCTACATTATCTACCCTATCTGCTGACGGACTGATCGACATAGTGCATTATAGAGATGCTTCGCCTCTAAAAACAATTTTACCTTGATTTAGCTTCAGTAGAATTTTCCGCCGGAATGGATTCGCCGGCATAAAAGAATCCCTCAGGGCATTCTAAAAATAAGATATTTTGATAGTTGGGAGATAAAGAGTCTATGGAGTCTGGTAATAATAGGACCAGGGGCGGGAGAGGACTGTAAATTACACTGTTTGCCAAAGTTGAAAACCACGTTATCTTTTGGGTTGGCACAAAAAAAGGTTGAGTACTCTAATTGAATTTTGATTGGTTGGTTCTAAACTAGTTGTATAAAATATTTTCAACAAATAAATTTAACTACAATAGGGCTATGGCTATTTCATTTAAGAAAATTTGATACCATTGTATATGTATATGTTTTTTGGCCGTTGTTTTGTCCATAAATCTTTTTTTCGTTTTGCTACTTTTTAGCACTCCAGATATTTTAGAGATTTTGCCCAACACATAAACATATTCATTGATAAATTGCTTTTAAATCCTTTCTTGTGTTAAATATAAGTTGAAATATAAACCTTTTAGAAAAATTTATAAATCATTTTCAAGTATGGATTCAAAGCCGATTAATATCCGGTGGATTGAACCGGTTATCGTCCAAACTGAAAAATCATGTATAGTATCGTATTCCAGACAATTTTCCACGAATATTAAAATAAAAATCATAATATTATTAAAGTTTTGTTAGTCCTTGCCTTCAGCTGAAAAAACTGGTTTTGATCTTATAATTTTTCATATAAATGTCTATAATACATACAATGCGATAAATAACAAGTATTGACCTGACCCACCCATTATAAAACGCATATTAAATCTATATGCATTGCAGATATTCCAGGGAAGGAGGGATACTGGATTATAAATTATACTAATACTGTACCTAGAGTTTTTTATTCGTTGGCTTGAAAATTTTGTCTACTTTGATTAAATTTTGAATAAATGATTAAAATTCTACAATCAAAACTTTTTATGACACAATTTAATTTTTCAGAATTTTTTTTCCCGTATCGCTTCTAACCCGATTGTATCCTGTGGATTAGAACCGGTTCTCAGCCATGCTGAAATTTTTTGTCTAGTGTCGTATTATATCCAGTTTTCTACGATTTAAAAAATATACAATCATAAAATTAAAACCAGTTTTTTGCCCGTACCCGGAATCTCGTGGCTAAAAAATGGTTTATATCTTTGGTTTTATCTATGGTTTTATCATAAGCTGTTTATATTACGATACGAGAAATAATCAAATTGTTGGTTAGTTTATCATCCATTGTCTTATCCCTTAATATTCATGAGATTTAAAAGAAATGCATAGTCGCACCTGGTATAGGTAATAAATGTAAAAAAAGAATATTAAGCTAAAAAATATTATAAAAGACCTTTATAATTCTTTATGGTTACTAAAATCAATATTTTTACAAATATTTATTTTATATACATACTAGCGGCTATGCCTCTATGTGCTTAGGATGTATTCGAAGTGGCAGAGAGGGATAGAAAAAAAAGCTTGAAACCATCCTAAGACTAAAATATAGAAATAAAATAGCCTAAAGCCTAAAATAGAGAACCCAATCATTTCAGTAGTTATTCGGATCTTAAGCTTCTGACAAAAAACCTTACTACTGTTACTGGGGATTTTTGATACTTTTAATTTAAATCTGTTCACATACAAATGGGTCCAAATTTTATAGTCGAAGTTTTTTTATTAAATTTGGATATTACAAACAAAAATTTTGATAGTTGTACTAAATAATTAAACTTTTAACAATAATACTCAAAGCTAGTAAGTTAAAGAATGTGAGGGATTTTTTATTAACTATTGGGAACTATTATCCAACCCTCCCCCCTCCAATCCAGAAAAAAGCGCAAACTGAACTCAAGACTTATCATTGAAATATTTGGTATAAATAGTCGAGAGAATTAATGACCTCATAACTTTGAGCTAATTGTAAGTCTATTATAAACCAACACTAGATATACGTTTGTAATGCATAGATTAGTAATAAAATTAAAATAGATTAAGTTTTTAAACCATTACGACTAAAGAATAATCACAGTTTTATTATTTACAAATAATCCTTATAAGAAAGTATCAGAATGTATGTCTGTGTGTGTGTGTCTTATGCTTAAGAACTAAATGCTGAACCGATATGGCTCTTCTTTACTAATAATCTTTTATCCCAAGAGAATTCAGCCCAGAAAAAAATGTCCCACCCCACTAATTAAACAAATAATTAAAAGTGTCCCATAAGGCCACCAGGAGCTTCGACGCTAGTAATTAATAAAAAAAATTTACTGATATAAGAAGAAACTCTTTTGATTTAAGAATAGAAAATATGAAGATAAAATTAGTTTTCCATTGAACTAAACCTAGATTTATTAAATCAGTGAATCTAATAATTTTATGTCTAATGGTGTACTGTAAAGTTGCATGAAAGTAAAAAGTAACACATTTGTATTATAGAATGTTCCTACGAAATAACTTTTAAAGTTCACTCATGAAATAGCCCAAACTGAGCATTAAACAACAAAACTTTTGATTTCATCATTCTCAATTATAAAATATAGCGTACTATCCTTTATGTCTGTGTGCCTTTGACTGTCTATCTGTCTGTATCGAAGGATATCTTAAACCACTGAACCTATATGGTTCGTGTTTACATTTCTTAGTTCTTGGGGGGAAGGATTATAGCTATTTTTTTTAAGGTAACAGTCACTCTCTTAAGAAAAAACATCCCTAAGAATATATCCATCGTAAAAACTAAAATTGAAAATGTGGGATTTTTCGAAGGACTTCTAAGGGCGTAGCCGCTAGTTTTTATATAAAATAATTAGATAAAAATAAAAAAACGTCATCAATGTGTATCTGTCCCTCAATAGAAAAACCTAACCAATATTTTGGTTAACCTATCTAGAAGATAGCTTTAAATAAATATATTTATGTGTTTCTTATCTTAATTGGTCTGGTATACATTGTAATTTTAAAAATACAACACATAATTTAGCATATTTAAAAACAGAACACATGTATTTCATTTAATCGCGAAAACCACATTCTGAGATGCCCTAAATACTCTAATTGTTTTATTTCCTCTATTTATATTAAAGTAAAGGAATAGAGGGGGTTATGAGCGCTGCTAAATGTAACTCAGCCCCCAGGGTGTGTACCTTGTTCCGTTTGTATTGGGTCTTCAAAATAAGCTAAAAGCGACCAAAATATTATATAATTATAAAGATTACAAAGCAATTTGCTAGTATACGAAAAGGGTCTTCACAATTTGGGCCAGGAGGTTGAAATTCTTAAAAGTTAGAGATTTTTATTCATTAATTTACAATATAACCAAGATAGTATATTATTTCATCATAGGGATCAAGGGGAATAGGGCAATAGCCGGTACATTATTATAAAACTTTTGGGACTAGTGTAATAAGCATTCCAATGTTCCATCCCTCCCTGATCTTGTCATGATTTATAAAAAAAAATCCGCACATTTTATAACACTGCAGTTTGTATGTAAAATGATTCATTATTAGCAATTCAAATGGATTTTTTTAGAATTGAAGCTCCCAGTAACTCAATTCGACGTCGCACTGAGTAGCAGCAGCTCACAAAACAGGCAGCTGACTGTTCAGATAATCCACCACAGCCGTTGACATAGCTGTTGCTGCAGTCATAGTCGCAAGAGCTATTAATAATTTTTTAAAAATCTGCAGAAAGGTTCCAAAATTAATGCTGTTTAGATTCTTGCCTTTTGCTCGAAAGTCACAGTTAAATCATTCTCAGAGATAGATAGGGGACAATGGACTGTTTATTACACTTGTCCCCAAAGTTTTATAATAAAGTTTTCTTATTTGTTGGCTTAACAAAATTGGGGACTTTTACTGAATTTTGATTGGTTGTTTTTTTACTTGAGTTTTTAAACGTTTCAACCATTAATTGTAATCTACACGGGGGTAGTTTAGTGTGTCATCATTTGGGACATACATCAATTTATCGGCCATTGTCTTATCCCATTAGATCCCCGACTCATTCTCCATACATTCACTTGCAACAAAGAATGAGTTATAGAGTTGCTTAAAAAGGGGTTTGGTGTTCTTTTGTGCGATTACATAATGGATCATCCAGTTTTATTAGCCTGGGTAAAAAGTTAATTATAGCATCCCAACAATTTCATACATTTTGAAGCCAACATTTTTTTTGACTAAGAGACACTTTATAATTTAGGCTTATTCAGTAAAGGAATAATTCTTAAAACTCAGGTTTCTCAAGGGATAAGACAATAGATGATAAACTGATGCATTTTCCTAGTTTAAACCAACCAATCAAGACCTAATATAAGTCAAATTACAATCAAATGTCCCCTCCCTTAATGAAAAAAATGGAAGGAAACACTAAAAGCCTCAAAGACAAACATACCAAGCTGTACTTATTATAGAGTAGCTTCGCTACTAAAAATCCTTCTAAATTTGACCTGGTGGTTTCTAAGGTTATTCTAAATCTGTAAGTAACAGTAGATATAAGATAAAATATGTCAAAATTGTACTGTGACAACATAATTTTTTGACTTTAGAAATAATTTGCTAACCCATTGATAAGAAGAAACAACGACGCTGTCATGCCAATCTAAATTAGTTGCCAAAACAAGGATGACAACTTTCGCAGATGCAGTGTACAACTCTCAATATATTATAATTTTTGTTGGTTTGTCTGTTTATAATATAATACATTTCTGCCTGCTAGACCAAATATTAAAATATTTTTGGAATGGTATTTGTAAGTCAACCTACCTATAATAAATCGATAGTATAAATGTATAAAAAAACAAATACCTGGATCCCCCTATTGTGGACCTTTTTCATCTGCTAGAAAATATCTTTCTGCTTTTTTGTAATGACTGGGCTGTATTAACATTCCCGACGCTGTAAGACCCAATTAAAAGTCGGCACAAGGTCATCGGGAAGGGGATATACAGAACTATTAAACCCCTGTTCCCTCTGGTGTTATACTCTAATCTACCTATTCATAGAGGTAGGGGATATTGGCAAATAAATAAGGCAAACACTTTCTCTTAGTGTTTTATTTTGGTACTTTAAATAAATCCTGATCCATCGGTTCAAATCATCAGTGTCCAGACTTTTCATCCAATGATTTTAACCCCTTAATATACCTGCACAGTAGAAGATCACCCTAAAATCTTATAAAGAATTTACACTTGATAAATCAGATTTCTGACAAATATTTTTTTGTACTCAAATGTTTTAGTTATAGAGAAGTTTGACTGCCAAAATATGTATCATAAAAGAATTCAAAGTTGCAAGGTCAGGTGATAAAAAGGGCTTTTTTAAGGATTTTAAGGATAAGACAAAAGACAATAAAATTAGGTAAAACCTGCATTATGTTAAACAATATTACCCCTATTGCAAACCAAATTTTATAGAGGAAAAGTAACTAATACTAGATTAACCTAACCAATCAAGAATTTAGGTGAAAGAATAATGGAACATTTTAACAAATATTTGGGACTAGTTTAATTTACAGTTCAATGTCCCTTTCCTTCCTGGCTATTTTATGTTTATAATTTGTAGCTATATATAGGTTCCACGACAAACGTAGGAGTCCCAAACGTAGGAGTGGAAAAACATCGGAGTGGACAAACGCAGGAGTCCTAAACGTCGGAGTGGGACAAACGCAGGAGTGGGACAAACGTCGGAGTTGACAAACACAGGATTTTTGGGACAAACGTCGGAGTGGACAAACGCAGGAGTCCCAATTTTTTTTTTCGATTTTGAATTTTTTTTTCATTTTTGAATTTTTTTTCAATTTTGAATTTTTTTATACACCCCCCCCCCTCCCTCCCTCGGTCCCCTTATTTTTCTTAGTTAGGTTAGGTTAGGTTATAGGCCAGGGGGCCGAGCGCTGCGGCTAGGCAGGCTAGGGGGCCGAGCGCTGCGGCCATAACCATTTTTTGTAGATAGAGGGATATAAAAAAATTTCAAAATTGTCATATTAAAATAGCGGAGACTCCTTCGTTTTACTTAAGCAATGTCCACTCTGACGTTTGTCCACTCCGACGTTTTTCTCACTCCTATGTTTGTCCACTCCGACGTTTGGGACTCCTGCGTTTGGGACTCCTGCGTTTGTCCACTCCGACGTTTGGGACTCCTACGTTTGGGGTAGGACCTATATATAGTATTTTTACTTTTATAAGGTTGTTTAAATTTAGTAGTAAACTCAGATGATTTTAAATTTAAACGATGTTAAATCCAATAATGCTTTTATAATTCTATTGGAACCCAAACGGGATTCTCAGCAGTTGTTAGGGGGTAAAACTTATTAAAATTGACGACCTTTATATCTGCCTCCAAAATATTATTTTATATCTATTTCGCTTGTTGGCTAGGTATTCCTGGTTATGTACATAGTACATTCGTAACAACTCTTTAGGTATTAAAATCCGTCTTTCTGTCAATTTAAATGCAGGGAGAAAGGGGACATTGGACAATAAATTATACGAGTACTCAAAGTTTTATGGACAGGTTCTCTCATTCATTGGCTTAAAAACTTAATGTACCTTAATAATCTTGATTGGTTCGGTGTCACATCTTTTCAACCAGACATTGTTCCTTTTCATTTAAAGTTTTGCACCACTAATGGAAATTATTTCATTTTACACTAGTGGCTGCCCTCCAAGCATCTAGGAGCACTGTTTTCGAAGAAGTAAGGAAAGTAGTAAAATAACTTAAAACCAAACTTAAATATAGAAATTGAATATTCTAAAACCATCCAGGGACCTATAAGAAGCTTCCATAATATAACCAACTCAATAGATTTAGTAGTTGTCGAAATCTTGAGCTACAGACAAAAAACCTTACTACTTTATATAATAGGATATATTTTTTTGCATGTATATGTAACATATTTTGTGCATGAATCATACACAATCAAAGTATAGACGTACTTAAAACAAGGATGACAACATCTATAAAAGCAAAGCTCTAAAATCAGATGGTAGGACAAACGAACAATAATTCTAAAAATCAGAATTATGATTTATAAACAAAATTGTGTAAACTTGTTGCAAAATTGCGTAAATTCAGGAGTCTGTTTAAGGACATACTTACATGTTTAGGACTTGATTAAAGAGATGCTTCACTTATAATTTTGTACCTGATTGTTCTAAGAATCAGTATTTCAAAAATCAGATGTATATGAAAATTAACAAAAAGAGCTAACCGTTACGGACGGACAGACAGACCAACCTTAATCATAAAGAATAGATTCATTTTTAACAAGGATTACAATATACAGAAAGTAAATTATAAATATTGATATATGTGTTCTTAATATCTATTTATCCCGTATCATGATAAAATTGGTTAAATATTAATGTAAGATAATAGAGAGTGCATGAATGAGCAATATATACCTCTCCCCTAAAGGCAAGGACCCTATTCCTATTTTGTACTTAGTCTTTGAACTCAACCAATAGCGACGAAAATATAAACACAGCCAAGTCCCTAAAAAAGAACAAAAGAAATTTGCTAGCAGTCAAAAGGCTTTGCCAGTTAGGGCAGGTAACTGTCTAGTTTATACATCTATAATTTTACATTTATTGGCCAAATGAAGGTACTCAGTAATATACACACAAGTCATATTCATTTATTTATACCATAATCTAGGTATATGATGGTCTAAAACCAGCAGACATCTTCAGGCATAAGAAGTTGAATGAAAATTCGATTAACAATAAAATCAATAATTACAATAAACAACATATACTCTATTATAGATTAAAGCTATTGGTAGAAAAGTTTACACTCTGAAGGTTTGTACAACACAATCAACATTTAATCAAAGTTCCCATAGTTTTGATGCCAATTGATGTGCAATCGTGTACTGTTTACCATTCCTGAAAACCAGGTAAGAATAATAAACTTTCTCGTATTCATTCGAATCCGGTGGATAGGAACCGGTTCTCATCCATACGAAAAAACAATGTCTAGCATCGTATTATATCCAGCTTTCTACGAATATAGAAATGTACAATCATACAAATGCGAGAAATAACTATTTTAACATTTTTTATACATATGTTTTCTCATTCGTTGACTTAAAAGCATTTGGTACTTTTATTTAGTTTAGCATATACAGAAGGAGTAATTTTGTTATCATTGGGTGTCAACTTCAATTTGATTTTCATTGTCGTATCTCTTAAAATTCTGTATGAAAACTACAATTTTTTACAATATTTGACTGAGTGGTCCATGATAAAATCAACCCTTTACAATTTAAGGTTTTCATTTAAAAATTCAAAAATTCTTCTTTGGCAAAAATAATTTATAAGTAATTTTGTCAGTCTTTATGTCCCTCTGTTGTTGAATATTAAAAGCGGTTTTGTAAGCCCTGGCCTCCGGGTCCTCGGGGCTTACAAAACTAGTTTTAATCACAATTTTTTTTTATTTCAATATCCGCTGAAAGCTGTATCTATAATACAAAGTAGCTTGATGTCTGTCCGTCCGTCCGTCTGTCCGTCCGTCTGAAGCTTAAGATCTCGGTAACCACTGAACCGATTGGATTCTACTCTTCAGGGTATATACCTATTGGTCCTGTGGTGGTTTTAAGCTATTTTCTTGGGGGATGGGACACCCCCAACCCCCTCAAAAACGAAAATTTCCCCCCAAAAAAAATTTTAATGTTTTTTATGTTTTTATATATTTTTATTAATTTTTATATTTTTTTATACTTTTTTATATTTTCTTTATATTTTCAATTATTTTTCTTCTTTTTAAATTTATTTTCTTCTTTTAAACTTTGTTTTATCAAATTCAAAAAGATTGTGAAAACTTCCATCTCCTGTGGGGGCGAAGCCCCAAAAAGACTAATGGCAAAGAAATTTTAAAAAACAATATAAAAAAAGAAAAATTTTAAAGGTTTTAAATAATATAAATCAATATAAAAAGTTATAAAATGTTATAAAGAGTTATAAAATGATATAAAGAGTAATAAAATGTTATAAAATACAAAAAATATGTAAACTAAATTTTTTAAATTCTCCCCTGAACCTTCAGAAATAAAGCCCCTAGAGGCTAGAGGCGAAGCCGCTAGTATAATATAATTCGATAAATAACTATCATAAGCTACATTCGATATTGTGTCAAATATAATTTTGTAACTTTACATGAACAAATAATTTGATGGACGTAATTTCGGGGGCAGTAAAGTTGCCGCCGCTAGATTGGCAGATATCCAGGGATCACAAGGGATAAGACAATGGGAATAAATGAATACCCCCCCCCCCCCTGTAGATTATTATTTAACAAATTTTGCACCCTGTTAAGTTATCCAACCTATTTAAAATCTTATGTAAACCACAAAAGTTTTAAGCAACGAATAGCAAAAAAAGTTTGTAAACTTTGAGTGACGGTATAAATTATAGTGCAATGTCCCCTCCCTCACTGCATATATCTAAAGGATTCATACAAAATGGGATACTTTTTTAGTTGTAAAAATATTTTTCTAATTCAATTTGAATTTGAATGGAACAGTACTCTTGTAAAAAGCATTCGAATTTCAACGTTCAATTCTAAACAAGTAAAACAACTCATAGGTAATATAGCTTAATTATATATAGAAAATTTCGTTAAATCGAGAACAACCAAGAAAGGAGCAAAATTTCTTCTATATCCTTATATAAAAGTAACAGGATCTGTGTCTGTCTGTCTGTGTAACCGCAGAACCAATATGGTTCCCCTTTACATTGTAGCTTCTCATAGGTCCTGGGAAGGTTTATAAAGCACAAAATTATTTTACTTTAAAACATAGAATCTCAAGTGGGAGGGTCAACTTCTCACCCCACCCCAACCTCAACCTTAAGTGCCTCTAGGGGTTTATCAGATAGTATATAAGTCTTATTGTTTAGTAGGAGTTGTTAGATATTTATCTTTAAGCAAACGAATAAACACTAAAAAGTGTATACTCTACCACTCTAGCGAAATAAAAAATCTACCAAAATCTAGCTGTATTTAGGGAGCACCAAAAAATGTGAAGGTTTTTATGCCTAAGGATCTAAAATGATGAATAATGATATATTTAATTTACATAATATAAAAAATTACAATTTGTTCATACATATTATATAACCTGTATGGGGTTATAAGTGTTTCTATTGGTATTTAATACTGTCAAATTAAATTCTTGGGTCTTTAAAAGATGGTTTCCATCAGGTATAAGGTAAAACCAACAGGCGAAATAATTCTAAAATAACATTTGGAGGGCAAATGGAATGGTTGTCAATTTTACAATGTGTTGCCCCCAACGACAGCGGAAAAACTTGTAGGTTTCGTGATGTTTTTCCGAATTGATTTAATTGTTGATATAAACAGACAATAATGAATACAAGGACAAATCAATTATAGAGTGGATTTTGCTGTTTTAGAGCTTTTAGATACAACTACATAAGCTTGAAATTAAGGCTTCAATTACAAATAGAGCCGTTTGGGAGCTTTTGAATATTTCTTTTTATATCAGGACTGGATATAAGCTTGGCCATTAATTTTTTGACAAATACAGCTTTTTTGGAGTTTTTAGTGAGAAACACTTACCTCTCTTCATATCATGTATAAGATCTGAGTGGATATATGCTTGGCAGGTTGACACCAAGACTCCCAAACACAAGGCTAACTTCATCTTTTCACTTTACAAATTCACTGAAGAAAAAAAATATTAAATAAAAATCTAGGAAAAAAATTGTAAATTGATTATATTTTGAATTCTTAAAATAAAGTATCTTAATTCTGTTCGTTTTGCTACTTAAGTGTAGCAATCAAATTTGAAAAAGGATAACATCCATAAGAAAAAAATCATGACTGGACAAGCTGACAAACTAAGTTATAGAGCAGATGTTTAGTGGCAATGAAAAGATAGGGAGAAATGTATTGGTATTTGGCACAGGGAACCTTTACAATGATTTTACAGCCGACGATCTTGAATAGCTGAGAAAATTTAGTTTCATTACAAATTATAGAGTAAAAAAAAGTTACTATTTGAATTTTTTAAAATAAATACTCAATTGAAAACGATTATAAGAGGTCAAATGAACACTCGAAGAGATAATAGTTATAATTCTTTATCTTTTTATTCTATTTAATTAAACAATTTACATAACCTATATTTTATCAAACCTTGGCTTTAAATGAAAATGAAAGACCCTTCTTAAGAAAACAAGGCGATTTTGCCTTAAATTTGCGGTTTACAACACTTTTTTTTGTAAAAATAAGAATGTATGTATGCTTATTGCGTCGTATCTTTTTTTCCCGCGGATAGTAACATAAAAAATGATATGATTTTTAGTTTATTATTCGTGGGAAATAATACGATACGATACATGATTCTTCTGTAAGGTTTTATTCCAGCGAAAATTAAACGGATTCATAGCCATGCTGGAACAAGTCGTAGCCTTTTATCAGGGTGGAAAATGTATATGATATTTATTTAAACTGTAAGAGTAACAAAAAAAAGAGTTGTTTTGCTAGTAAATTTACAGAATTTGACTTGATGAGTGAGATAACAAGTCTACTCCTCCCACAATGAAATCAAATTGAATTCGTCAAAATTAGACATAATTTACCAGACAGAACGCCCTTTATCCTCAAATACAATCTATCCTTCCAAATATAGAATAAATTTTTATCATTTAAGTAAAGGAATAGAGGGGGCATGAGCTATATATAACTCTGTCCACAGGGCGGAGAACCTGTCTCGTTTTTATTTGGATATTTAAAATCATCTAATATCAAACGAACATAATAATAGCATAATAGCAGACGAAAAAAGTCTCCACCACTTGGGGCAGGTAGTTGTCTGGATTATACATCTACACTTATACATTTATTGTAGCGCATATGCATATGCAACGCCCCTAGAGAAAGTGATTAATCCCCCTTCACTTTTAAGTTTTATTTTAAAAAGGGATTTTAAGTGATTCGACGAATAATAATTAACCATTTCATAGATAAAAATTAATAGTTGTAATGTTTGGAGACTTCTAGTATAAACCACACAATACAAAATTAGTCAAAGTATTCATAGTTTTTAAACCAACAAATGAGAAGGATTTTTTTTATGGGACATAAACTCCTTGGACCTAAACTAAGCTAACGAGATATTACCGGACAAACACACAACCTGATACTTTATAATATGGGATGAAGTCTAATATGAAGACCAAAAATAGTCAAAAGCTTCCTCTAAAAGCTTAAATCATGTATTATTTTTTTTAATTGACAGGCAGACAACCTTAATTTCAAATTACCATATAAAACTTCACAATTCAAATTTTTCTAGAAATTTCTTTTATAACAACAAAAACGCACCTGAGTCACAAAAATAAAAAGTTATTGTTTGTTAAAATATAGAGAGAAAACTGGGCCTTATCTCTAATAGTCATAATAATATTTTGTCATACATTATCCTCCAATAGGGGACTCATATTCAGTGATTCAAATCGATTTTATTCTGTGTTTTTGGTCTACACTTTCGATTTCATAGGAATCTTCAAACAATCGACGATAAAATGATGTACAACCCTAATTATGATTAACAATAATGCCCCAACTGAAGATTGAAATTAATTAGAGGAATATTTAGGGCACTGCTAGTTTGTACAAACCAATCAATATTTAAGAAAAGTCCCAGAATAGACCTATAAGAAGCTTTACTGTAAATAATATCCACGGATTCCACATAGGTAGATATTTTGATACACATAGACAAGCAGAGGAATCCTGTTCCTTTTACATAAGAATAAGAGAAATAAGACAAAAAAAATGAAGTATAGAGGGGCACGAACTATATGTAACTCTACCCACGGGAGGGGGGACTCAGTGCTGACTTTCTTTGAATATCAGCCAAAAGCGTCGAAAATCTCAAAATAGCCAAGTCGCTAGTTGTCTGAATTATACAGCTATGAATATACAGCTATCAATAATATAAATATCATCATAAAGCACAATAATTTTAGGTCGAACATAGAATTTAAAGTTCTAATAAAGTATTCTAATTAAGTTTAATTTCTGAATATAGTTACCTGTTCCTGGGCTTACCTAAGCTAACCTAGCGGAGCTGTCCGGGGTTTATATGATATAGCGAATAAGATAATTTATTAATACTTAATTAAAGTTGTAGCAAAACTGAATTTTAATTTGTCAATAGTCCATCTTTTTTTTGTACTGGTCCTATTTCGATTCAAGTACATGTTTTTTTAGCAAATTGTTTTATCCAATTTATTTGTCATATTGTATGAGCACTATTGTCCTTAAACTAAGCGATAAGAATTATTTTTTTATGCTCCACGAAGGTTCTTAAAAATAGAGATTTTAATATCAATATTTTTTTTCAAGTTTAATTTTGGATTTATTTTTCTAGTGTAAAAAAAAGACTAATTAATCCTAATTACTTTAATAGTTTTAAAATGTGTACACTTTATATGTTTTTACATAAGTTTTAAAGAAATGTTATATAGAAATTAATAATATTAAAACTGAAAAAAATGTTGATGAATTTTTTTTTCGAATGTAAAGCGTTTTATTGTTTTTATTGCGTTGTTTCCCGATATTTCTAGAAGGGAAGGTTTTATTATCAGTTATTACTAATTACTTTTAAATAGTTAAAAAATAAGTTTTACATTTATATAATTTGTCAATATTAGAACATAAAAAAAAAAACATTTTAAACGTTCTTCTCTCTTGTAAAAAACAATGCCTAATCTTTGAAGGGGTTTCAAAGGGTTTTGGTAGAGGGGTAATATTCCTAAAAAAACTTTAGGGTGAAATATTTTTATAGAGTATAATCAAGACTATAATCTGTTGATAAATTTGTAGGGTTATCATCCCACCCAAGTTACTTTGTTTGCACGACCATTGTCAGGAAGTTCTACTGCTTAGTAGTTGTGCTGCTTTATGCCAAGGCATTTCTCCTAATTTTACTGTTAAAGACACAAAGTAAGAAGCAGCAATGGTTCCAACTTTCTACGTAGTTTGGGCTCAGATTCGAATCTATCACCTTGTGTTATGTGATAGAATACTAGCATCAGCGCCCCTAGTTTAAGGGGCTTTTAATTAAAGGGGGTGAGACGGTAATAAAAATAGCCTAAAACCATCCAATTCTTAATTCTAAAAATAGACAATAACCATCCCAGAACATATTAAAATCTTAAGATACAGACAAACAAGGATGACAACATCCATAAAAGCAAAGCACAGAAACGGTAGGACAAACGGACATTAATACTTGTATAGTGTCAGTGAATAATCAGAATATAAATGTATAAGAGTCAAAGCAAAATTGTAAGTAAATTTGTTGTAAAACAGCATGATTCAGGATAATGTTTATAGACATACTTACATTTTTAGGACTTGACTATAGAGTTGCTTCACTTATTACATTATACTTTGTTGTCCCAGGAATCAATATACCAAAAATCAGATCAATCGGATGATTAGATCACATAAAAATTTGTTGTTAAAAAAGTAAAAAAATCAAAATCTACGTACGGATATTTTGGTGATGATTATAGAGTTACTACGCTTTCTAAATCGTACCTAACTATTAAAGGAATCACCATGCAAAATTTAAAATCGAATGGACAATTCTAACATGCCTAAATTAACGAAAAAAGCTATCCGTTACGGACGTACGGACGTACCGACCCTAATTATAGTAAAGCTTCGCTTTTAAAAAGCTTACTACTTTATATATTAGGATTTCGAGAATTATATCTTTTAAAGCAGACATATTTAAAGAGAAGCTGCACAGCTGATAATTACTTTTCGCACCCACTCCCACAACTTTTTAATTATTGGTTTTTGCACCTCCAATTAATCAAAACAATATTTAATGCATGTACTTTGCATGGACTGTAATGTACTATTTATACGGTGCACAGTGGGGCAAAGACAGGACTAATATAAGCTTTTATTTTTAACTTTTTCACTAGGTATGTCGCACAGTTTTTTATTCAACTTTATTATGCGATAAGTTATTAGTTCGACAACTGTCCATTAAATTAGACACTTTCCGTCTCTAAGTTCAGCTATCTATCTTTACTCGCATTCGAGAAAATCGTGTTTTCCAAAATATCCGTAGAAACAAACACAGTCGGACGGACAGACAAAATGTGTAGATTTTATGAAAGAAATTTATGCATATATAAAACCATCCAATACATGTTTTTTTGCACGGTTTTAAATATTATTCATATTTATATATTAAAAAACAAAAATCGTGTTTAGTCTCGTTCGTGGCAACGCCTCATAAGGGGCGTTTCGGTCGTATTTTTACAGTAAAGTTAATTAAAAAGATAGATAGTTCGATAGACATGTGAGCTGGCTCTATGGACTTCAAACTTTTATGATTCTTGAAGCTTCGAGTCAGTTCTTAGTAAGTTTAAAAACAAAAAATATTGCTTCATCGGCGGAACAGTGTAATAAGTAAAGCATCTCTAATATCATGTCTTAAAATATTCTACAGTCATACTGTTTGCTGTTATGGATGTTGTTATCCTAGTATCAATATACAATTATACCTCATTGCTTCACTAATTTGATATGGGTCAGGCATTTTAGTAGTGTGAATTCAATTATTAACATTGCATTAATAAAACAATGGGATAGGGAAAGAGCAACTGATAAAAAAAAACAGTTCCAATCTAATAATCTCAACATTTATATTATATCAATTACGATAAATAAAGATAAAAATATTTTTGAAAAAAAATTATGCTTAATTTAACTAAAAAAAAACAACTTTTTCTGGATAAGGGTGTCCTTACCCCACGTATATAGCTCAAAATCATTGGGGACTTATAGCATGGTCTAAGCGGACGGACAGAAAGATATCATACTACATTTTATTATAGCTCCTATCTATCTAACTATGTATTTTTGATTAGATAGCTTTTCTGTACCTAACTATCTATCTATCTAAGAGATAACCACCTCTATATCTTTATACTAATATGTATTCAATTAGACACTAACTTTATATCTATCTATTAATATATATCTAATTAGACAGCCAACAGTCTAATTAGATATCTGAACTAAACCCCGAACCACTTCATTATGCAATCTACATTTTCCTGGATATTTTGTCTACGGTAGTCCATAAGTGTACAGCTTTACAGTACATTGTTTCTATTTGTTAAAGCAACACGTATGATAAAAGAAAAAGATTCTTTTTAAAGTGAAATGCTTATATTTCAATCAAAATCTATATTTTTTTATTTTTTACCGATCCACGTCATTATGCAAATCAAAAGAAAATCAATGAGAAAACGTTGGTTTTGCACTTTTCTCCACTTTTAAAAGATGATTCTGATAAAATAACAATTTTTTAAGGGATTTATGCATTAATTATAATGAAAAACAGTTTTAGGTAGATTTTAATGATTTTTCTAAATAAGAAATAATTGAAAAAAAGAAATTCTATCCTTATCACTTTAGAGGACAGCTGCTGACCCCCAGTCTTATGGATGAAGCTAAATACATGTTAAAGATAAAAATTACCCTGAAAAGTATACAAAAATGTTTTTTTGATGTGTTAAAAAAATCCATTTTAAAATCTTGATTTTGAGGATGATGGCCTTTAAGATGCTCTTACTGGTGGTGAAGGTGAGCTAAATGTTATCTAAGTACATGACCATTACAACAACTTGTCTATTAACCTATGTACCATTTTTTGTAGTCATAGCAGCCTCCAGTGGAACCTCTCGACATGAAATATAACCATTATCTAAAAACTACATTATTTACTTTATGAATTTTAGTAATTAAAATTGCAATTTTTTTCTTTTTTAATATTGCTTGGCTGGAGGCTGCTATGACTACAAAAATTGGACCATAGTTCAATATATAAGTTTTCTTCAAGGGCATGCACTTTGATAACATTTAGCTCACCATCACCACCAGTAAGAGCATCTTAAAGGCCATCATCCTCAAAATCAAGATTTTAAAATGGATTATTTTAACACATCAAAAAACATTTTTGTATACTTTTCAGACAAATTTTTATTTTTTACATGTATTTCGCTTCATCCATAAGACTGGGGGTCGGCAGCTGTCCTCTAAAGTGATAGGGATAGAATTTCTTTTTTTCAATTATTTCTTATTTAGAAAAATCAATAAAATCTACCTTAAACTGTTTTTCATTATAATTAATGCATAAATCTCTTAAGAAATTGTTATTTTATCAGAATTAATTTTAGAAAGTGGAGAAAAGGGCAAAACAAACGTTTTCTCATTGATTTTCTTTTGATTTGCATAATGAAGTGGATCGGTAAAAAATACAAAAATATAGATTTTGATTGAAATATAAGCATTTTACTTTAAACAGAATCTTTTTCTTTTATCATATGTGTTGCTTTAACAAATAGAAACAATGTACTGTAAAGATTTACACTTATGGTCTACCATAGACAAAATATCCAGGAAAATGTAGATTGCATAATGAAGTGGTTCGGGGTTTATATATCTATATGTTAATTAATATAAAACTAAAAAAACACTCCCCTAGATATTTTTTCTGATTAGACACTAAACTATCTCTCTTTTAATATGTACCTTATAATTAGACACTTCCCTATCTATCTAACTATATACCTTTCTAATTAGATACCTTTTTCTGTATCTTACCATTAATATGTACCTAATTAGACATTATGTATATCTAACTATCTATATAACTAAATAAAAACCCTCCTGACCTAATCATATGTATCTAATTATCCCTCCTGCTGAACACATGTCCGACTCCACCCACATTTATTTATGCCAATAACTGAATGTGCCAAAAGGTTGGCGTACAAATAAATCAGCGAAAAAAAACAGCAAATTTTTGCTAAATTAATTATGCCTGAGATGGGTTTTTAATAAATGCCGCGTTTTTTCGACAATTTTTTAGACATTGATTGATTGAACGAAGACGATGGGAGAGTATACAACTTAAGAATTCAAAATTTTAAAATTATTATTTTAGCCATTTGTATAATGTCTAATACAACTTAAATCCATTTTCGCTGCATATTTATTAATGCATCTTTTTAGATCTGTATTAGACATTATACAAATGGCCAAAATAATAATTTTAAAATTTTGAATCCTTAAGTTGTGTACTCTGTTTTAAACCTTATTTCATCTTGAAGATCAATGCCCCGTACGATTTTAAGAGAGTATACAAATTAAGAAATCAAAATTTTAAAGTTATTATTTTAGCCATTTGTATAATATATAATACAGCTATAAAAAGATGCATTAATAAATATGCAGCGAAAATGGATTTAAGTTGTATTAGACATTATACAAATGGCTAAAATAATAATTTTAAAATTTTGAATTCTTAAGTTGTATACTCTCCCATCGTCTTCGTTCAATCAATCAATGTCTAAAAAATTGTCGAAAAAACGCGGCATTTATTAAAAACCCATTTCTGCTGCAACATTACTGTTATAGGGTAAATGTCAGCTAGTTGTCAGAGTTTTGTAGTCTGTCCTGTATATTCTTAAACCTACAGCTGTAACGTCAGACACGTGGCACCAATAGAAACAGTTAGATGTATAATGAAATAGCCCTCTAAAAAGCCAACGAATCTTCAGGTCTTGTAGACAAAGTTTATGTGATTAAAGTGTTATTTTTCTGCCTTCTTTGAATTGAGAAAGATTAGTAAAATTTGCAATCATCCTATTCTATAATATAGTAAGCTTTTTGTCTGTAGCGCAGGATCTTGCTTACCGATGAACCAATATGGTTCTCCTTTACAGTTAAGCTTCATATAGGTCCCAGGATGGTTTTAGGATTTTTTATAAAAAAAAATTATGTATAGTTTTAGGCTAATTTTCTGCCCTTCCATAAACCTTCGAATACAGAAGCCATAGATGCTAGAGAAGCAGCTTCTAGTACAGCTATATTTCATATAGTTTTTGCTAGTTTGTGAAAACATAAAAAGAAAAAAGGTCAACCCTATTGTTAAAATAAGTAACGTGAAAACTATTTCCTTTATTATTGACAGTACACATAACAGATATCTTTATTCGGAATACATTTTCAACCGTTATTTGTTATTGTATGTTATCTGGTAAAAGTGAATATAGGATGTCTGTTTGTTTCATTGTATAACCTATTCCTAATTCAAAAGTATGAAGAAAAAAAAACATATATAATTAACACTTAATGAAGCTGTTGTGTAATTTTAGGGATAAAAAGCTTTTTGGTTGTTTATTTTCTTTCAGCTGGCTAATGAAACAATACCCCATGCTCTCTTCTGACCATAGAAGAAGTATTTGCAAATATTTGAGGACTATATAAACAACCTAATTAAATTGACAACAAAAATTCCCATTTTAACTAATTTATGAGTTTTAAAATAGCCATGAGATTTCTTTTTAGTATAGACACGAATTCCAAATGAATTGAAACCCCGGTCGGCAGCATAATGTATTCAATAATACATTTGTGTTGTACGTAGTAACAGGGATCTTAAGGGATAAGACAATGGACGAAAAATAAAATGTACAACCTTAATTATGTTAAACAAAATTTCCCCTTTAAAATTATTGATGGGCACTGCATTTTTTGTAACAACCAAATAAAGTCCCCAAAGTTTTTAAACTAACGAATGAGAGAATAACAATTAACAGACCATTGTCCCCTTCCTCCCTGATGTAATATATTAATGCATAAATCTAATGCAAAAAGATATTGTACCTTGTGTACTTGTAATATAGAAGTACACTCCAACTTAATAATTGCTGTTGGACTTATCAGATTCATTTTTGGATGTATATCCGTTTGTTAGACTGTCAGTCAGTCAGACGAATGGATACAATAGGATGTATACGTATACGAATCTCCATACAAAATTTCAGCAGTCTATCTCTGATAATAGCTGAGCAAAATATTTATCTCCTATAAATAATTTATGTATTTCAGAGCATTTTAGAGTTTAAGAAATAAATTGATTCTATACAGCTGTCTATTTTGATTGTTAGAAGTGATAACACATCTCAATGATATCTCTAGAGCATTTAAGACAGAAGGATGAACCAAATGAGTTATAGAGAAGATGTGCATTTGCATTGCTATAGGAAACATTTAAGCCGTTGATCTTGAATAGAAGTGTAGAGAATCATGTTTCCTCCTAAGCTCCTAGACTGTCGTACTGGCGGTCATTTTGAATAATTGAATATCACGTTGCAATTAATAACTAAACCCGTAAGTGTCCCTTTATATTTTTGCAAGTTGGTTGAAACGCAAACCGTTTTATGTGTAAAAAAATATAACTTAAAGGAATATAAAAAGCTTTGGAGTTTCCTTTTAAAATATAGTTTGTGTAGGTTTTGGCTGGCTAATACATGGTAGCCGAAGATACAAAGAACTATTTTTAAAATTAATAAAATTACCATTAGAAGAAAAAATACCCTCGTCAAATAGGCAAAAACCTTTCCAGGACCGATTGAAAACTTTCCTAAAATTATAAAAATTGCCGGTTTCAGGTAACTTAGCTAAAAAACATAAGTACGAATGTATAATAAGTACGGATTTTTATAACTGACAGTTTTTTTTTATTTTGTCTTAATAGCAAAAAGTCGAGGTTTCAAAATTTAATAACCACCAATAGTAGTATTAAAGATTTATTTTTAAACTGATTTTTATGTTGGCTGATATCCATCATGGATTGCAAAAACTGTGAGCTATATATTGTTTGTTTAAAGAACATGATCAGATAAACATTATGAATGGGTGTCTATACAAAGTAACAAACTAAAATTTTGTTTTAGCTGTCTTAGATATTTAGATAACTCAAATATTGACAACATCTACATATAAGTAGCGCAGAACATAGAAATAGTGGATTAACGAACGGACAAAATTAAGTTGTAGAGTAAATGTTCAGTGACAATAAAAAGGAAAGTAAGAAAAAAGGAAAAGAAGGACATAAGTACAGAAGTATGGATTGATGAAAGAACAATCATTTATAGATAGACAAAAAGACCAAATAAATTGTATATTAGACGCTCTTTGGAAATGGAAGCCTTCAGCAACAAAAGATATATGGAGGGGGACAAAGTGTCTCAAAAAACAGCCATGTGACGTTTTAAAATTAGGTAGATGAAAGGAGAAGTAGGAAAGAAGACCCCTAAAAAAGAGATGGATAATCACTCATTATTATGACGTCACATGGATTATTTTTCAGACACTTTGTCCCCCTCCCAAAGTTATCCAATTACATTACAGAGAGACAGACAGACAAAGTGAATTATAGAGTAGCTTTTCTACTGAAATATATAAAGTAATTGGGACTTATCTTTGAGCCAATTTACATACCAAGTTATCCAATGCAATGCAATGAATTATATAAACAAGTAGGCAGCTAACCAGGTTTGTTCCAGACGAGAAAATATTCTTAGATTGGTTAAACTAGGTAAATTACAGCAGAATATCGCCCTCAAGATGCCTTAAACTGTGCTGTCAATTTACTAAAAAAAAATCTTTAGACTCGGACTTCGGAGACTATTTTGCATTCTGTAATTCCTTATGGCCTTCAGAGATTAAAATACTGTCTGCAGATTTGAATTAAGACAGGTTGTGTGCCTTCCTTGTAACTAAATTGGCTGTATGTAAAAAAATTCATACTTAATTAGAAATACTTCTAAGGGGTAGATTCTAAATTTGTTTTACCCTTATCGTTTCATTAAAGACTTGTAAAACTGTAACATCTAACAGAATAACATCTATTTGACTACACAACCTTTACCTAAAATTCCATAATGTCCAAGAAAATTAAATTTTAGGCTTAAAGTGTTTATCATTTAACAGTTGATATTTGTATAAATATTGAATCTTCAATTTTAATTTTATGATAAACTTTTAAAAATTTAATTATTATCAACCGAATGAGAGTACGTATAAAAACTTTGGGTACCAGTTTTATCTACAGTTGTATTTCCCCTATCTCCTTATTCTCCATCTATTACATAAAATGCTAGACTTCTTAACACTTTAATGTAAGAACACCTTGAGTTTTGAATTAAAGTCTGGTTTAAATTACCTGCACGCGTTGTACCATGAGATTCCATGGCAGCACAGGGATACAGGTATGGCACCTGATCAAACTGTTCCTCCAATAATCTTGACTGTTGTTTTGCAGGGATCATCGGGGTTAATACAATGGACGATAAATTGATGTACACCCAAACAGTGCATTACAAAATTACCCCTTATAAAACTTTGGGGAATAGTAAAATTTGTTTTACCCCTTTCACCCTGTAATACACCATTGAGACCTACCGAAATATGTGTGGTTGCAATTTATATGGTCATTTGAATTTTTAATGAACACAGTAAAAGTGTCTGACTGATAATGACGTAACAAAAAAAATTAGCCAATGAGAGGCCTTTATTGACCAATAGTAAAATTTATAGTGGCCTCTCATTGGCTAATTTTTTTGTTACGTCATAATCAGTCAGACACTTTTACTGTGTTCATTTTTAATTCTTAAGAGTAAAGCTGCTCTTTAGGTCAGGTACGTTCTAGATATCAGTGTGTTTTGACTTCATAGTCTATGGCTAAATTCAAGCTTTGAAACTCATTAGACATAAAGTAGTTTTTATTGCATCGTATTATAGACAGCTTTCTGTGGATATTAAAATGAAAACTTATAAGAGTAAAACTATTTTTTTATTCTATATATGAGTTTTCAGTATGGCTAGGGGCCGGTTCCATTCAATCGTATATTAATAGGTTTCGAAGTCATTCTGTAAAAGATTTTAAAAACAAAAATATTTTTGGAAATAATTCTATATAGTAAATAAATAAAACAATAAATTATAGGAATTATCTTTATTGAATTCATTTTCAATTTGATAAAGGTACAGTTTATATTAATTGACTAGAACAAAATTGGGGACTTTTGGAGAAAGAGTAAAGAAATTTATAGGACTACGATGTTTCAATAGAAAGAAAATAATAATCCTGAATTGGTAATTTTTGACCAAATGGTTGGTGGTCAGAAAAAAAGATGAAAGAGGGAGGGTGACTTTAAAAAGTCTTTTGATTTGGGGGCGCGGGGTTTTAAAAAAAGGATTTTTAAGGTAAACAGAATAAAAAAATGTTTGTTTTTAATTTTAGTAGCAAAGCTACTCTATAAATTATTTTATTCTGTATACCTTATTAACATAGGAATAGGACAATACACACACATACATATGGAATAAATAATTAAATTAAATAAATAAATAAAATAAATAGGAGTTATAAAGGTACAAGGTATAGGAAAATATCGACAAATTTCAAGTAAATAACTATTCTTTAAGTTTTTTCTTTTGCTTAAGAAAAAAAATAGTTTTAATGCCCTTGGACAAAGTTCCAGAGATCTTTTGGACGTGTTTGTTGAAATTTAGAAAAATGCTTGTTTTTTTTCCATTGAAGTGCACAAAAATTACAAATATTGCAAGAAAATACAAAAAAAAAATACAAAATTGTGATACGGTACCGAAATAATCACTAGGGGTATAAAAAACTTAACAGCTTTATTAATACTGGTGAGGCTTTTTAATTTGTTAGCTGGGAATTTCTGGCCAGGTAGTGTGCGAAAATGCATAATAATGCACAAAATACTTCTTAGTGTACTGTACAGGTTTAAAGTGTACACTAAAACAAAATGGCGGTCATTGCACTCTGGCAAATGAGAATATGTTATTTCCAACAGCTGATTTTAAAAACTAGTTAAAGTCAGCTGATTATTATTAAACAGCTGACTTTCTGAAACCAGTTCTTTAGTAGTGAACTGGCACCCAGTTTCCGTAGAAGATGGTGGGAGCATTGAAAGCTGGCTGGGTGTAGGTCACTTGCTTCACTGGCTGGGCCACAGGTGCTTGTACATTCAGGCTTCTGAAAAGGAGAAAAATAATTAGTAATAAGTTTTTTTACTTTTTTTCTACTTTGAAGAATACAAAATACAACACTAACAGCTACATTTAATCAAAAGATTCATAATTTGATGCTAACACTTAGAGCATACTTTTTTCAATAAAGATTGTGAAAATATATTAGGAAATAATGTGATTTTAAGTGTAATGCTATAGCTTTCATAAATTTTATTTTATGAAATAAATATGCTACTTAATAATAATAATATTTTATTTGACTATAATTTTTTTGCTTATTATCAACATTTTAGAGATAAGAAATTCAATTTAAGAAAATTATACATATTTTTACTGTTAATCATGAGTTCAAAGAAATTTTTATTGTACATATTTTTTTTTAATTTATGCATTTTTGTATATACTTCAAATTTACTCTTTTATTACATATAAATAGCATTTTTAACGTTTTGTGAAGATTTCTAGAATTTAATTTGTCCATTTTCTTTTTATATTCGAAAAAAGTGATTTATTCGGCTGCTATTTGAGATATTTTTCTTCAAAGGTCTCTACATATATTCTTTTTTTTCAGACTATTTTTTTCATTTTTGTTATTACAAAATATGTAAAAGTGTGAAGAATGAAAACAATGTAATGAACAATTAACTGTGAACAAATTTAAATACAAAAATGTGTTAGATGTATAACACAATATTTCAGAGATGTTTTAGAGCGTTTTAGACATTTTATAATCAGAATTGTAGCTTATGTTTCAAATATTCAAAAAGTTGCATTATCTAAAAGTTTTCTTTTTCAATATCGGTATGTAAATTTATATAATGTACTACCTAAGGCTTTAGGTTTTCCTTTATTTTGAGTTAATTAATCGATCCAATACCAGAATTATTAAAAAGCTACCAAAGACAAAATTGTAGCTTACAACATAATATAATAGTCCAAACCACTCTGGAACTAATAACTCTAATTATGACATTTATGACATTTATATTTTGAAATGATAGCCTGATATCTAGTTGCCGAATGTGTACGCAGTTTCCTGAGTGTTTCCTCATCCTAGCTCAATATTTACTACTAGCTAAAAAAGCTTCAAACTTCAAAAAAAAATCAAAATTTAAAAAATTCAAATTTTTAATGTATAAATCGTTTATACATTTAAATTTTGATTTTTTTAAGGGAAGTTTGAAGATTTGTAGCTAGTAGTAAATATTGAGCTAGGATGAGGAAACACCCAGGAAACTGCGTACACTTTCGGCAACTAGATATCAGGCTATCTTTGAAATGTGCAAGGGAAATAAGTGTGTTTAATTGTTGTACTGTAGATCAGGGAGGGAGGGGTTATGGAACTGTAAATTACACTGGTGCCCAAAGTTTGATGAAAATTCATACTTAATCCTTGGCCTACAACTTTGGGTACTTTTATTGAATAATGAAAAATTGGTTCAAACTCGTTGTGTCCACACTTTTCAACTTTTTAATCTAAGGAGCGGTAATTATGTTCATCAAAATTAAGAATGTACCATTGTCTTATCCCTTGATATCCCTGATGGTAACAGTGTTGTAATTATTAATTATCTGTTTCCTTAATTATTTTAATTGTGCATCTATACTTTACTATAGAAAAAAAAAAAAAAAATAGTAGAAATGCGTCCACAAAATACTTTTAAACAAAAGTTGATAAATGTTATCACCCTTGTTCAAAGTTCTGATATTTCATAAAGTACCTCAACTATTTTCAACAACTAAAATAATCATTTACCCAATAAGGCCATCTGTTTTTCTTTTTAGCATGAAAGTGCCCTGACGGAGAGGATTTTAAACTATAAATTAAATTGGTAACCAAAGTTTTAAAACTAAAATATATCATTCGTTGCCTTAGAGGCTTTGTGTACATAAATTTATCGTCCATTGTCTTATCCATTAAGATCCCTTATCATAAGATGCATTGTTATAAACTTAGGAACAAATAAATCTAAATTTCCTTCAGATGCATTATCACTTCTTGATCAAAGTAGATAAAGAATTGGTCTAAGTGGTTTATTTTTTAATCTTAGCTCAAAGCCCGTGTTGGAATGTGATTTTACAAGAGCTGTAATTTTTTGTAAGTACATCAATAACAAGGAGAACATTTGTATAATGGGATAGCTTCCGTAAATTATAATAGGAAAAGGCAAAAAATATGTGGAGATATAGAGAGTAGATAGATAAATAGACAGATTAAGATAAAAAAACAAGAATGGAAGTAAAAAATACAAAATATTAGAAAGACAAAAATGAAAATAAAGGTAGAAAGTAAGGCAAAAGTTAATAGAGACAGGCTATGGTTTAAAGCAGAGCTCGACAGCCGCGCGCCAACCACCTGTAAGCCTCAGGGAAATTAACGTTTTACATTTTTTAAAATCAGCTGGTAGTCTGATCCAAAGCCTTATCCAATTATGATAATCATTCTTTTCAAAATGAATTCAAATCATTCAAATGGGTTAAAATTCGAGGCTTCGTAGCGGCTGACGCGCGGCAGCCAAGCCCTGGTTGAAAGTACATATAAATCATGACTAAATCTATCACATTTAGTGCAACACAAATCACTACCGAGTTTGCAAACTTCAACAATAGACATATACAATGGATTTATTAAAAATGAATACAACATTGCAAAAGTTCTTTAAAAAAAGGATAGAACCTTAATAAAAACATGTACTTAAATCTTAAAAGTAAAAAAATGAAGTAGTTTTTTTTACCATAATCATTTGATTGGTTCGAGAAGCAAAATAGTTTTTTTTATATTTACTATCCGTAATTATTATGTCCATTGGATACCCACGCATGCATTTATCATGTATACGTGACAGTATAAGTCAATATTGTAAACAGGGGCCTTTTTATCCATAAGAAGCGCAGCAATTGGACTTCAAAATAGCTTGCATAGAATAAAATCGTAAAATTGTTAATCAAACAATAAAAAAATCATGACACTTGTATGTTATCTTACGTTCTTTTACTTTGTGATAGACATACAGACGGACGGATGTATAGATATAACATAGTAGCTGCGCTTAAAAACCAAGATGTCAATATTTAAACAGTAGCAATAGCAAAGCCCAGTAATGAATATCATATTGGTTGATAAACAAAATACAAGTTGCTTTAGCAGCCATCATAGACGTCCTATTTACTCCATATACATACCTTTTCCCAGTAAGTTAGAGAGTGGGTTTGCTACTAGAAAAAAAACAGGTCGCAAAGATAACCATCTAAAATTGCCTTTAACTCTTTTTCCGTATTTGAAACACATGGAGCTTTACGGTAGTTGATAATAAACCCTCCTACAAAATCTTCAGATTTTATGTTTAGCTGCTACCCAAATGATTTCAATTTCACTGTTTATTAGCGCATTATATAGATGTGTAGGATGATAGTTGATAGTATAAGGATAATTAATGGAATATTTTGGGCACTAAGGTTTGTATTATGTTGTTATGCAATATTTATCCCTGAAATACAGGTTTTTATGAGTGATGGTTATGCCTGGTATAATTGGGTTGAGATTTTTAGTTTGTGTCTTTTATTCATAGTTTTGGACTAATATCTAATTGTTGTTTTATTTTTGGGGTAGATATTGTATAACATGTGTTATTTAGACTTGGATAAATAATACCTAATTATTAGATAATGATGTACCAAAAGTTTTATGACCGAACGTGTTAATAAAACTTTGAATATACTACATCCTTGTTTTAATAGTTCGTTAAGGCAAAAAGTTGATTGAGTTTTTTCACCAACAGAATATTGATAAGTGTCTGTCTTAGGGTAATTAAGATACTAACAAGGATGACAACATCCATAAGTAGCGAAGCACAAAAAAATAAAATCATGGATGGTAATACGTACATAGTAGATTTAAAGATTTATTGGAGAAAATAAACACGAAACCCTGGTTTATTTTGTATATGATGACGGTCAAAGTAAATTACATAAAAGATGCTCATAACAATGCAAGGGGAAAAATTATTTTGATACTTATATCCCAAAAAAGTTTTAAAATTGGATCAAAAACACCAAAGATATGGGGAAATATGTAAAACATATAAAAAAAAAAGCAAAAACCTGCTAAAAGGCAGTCTGATCGCCAAGCTTGTTTTCTTAAAACGACAGGAAATTAAATTTTTAAATCCTTAACTTAAAAAAATTTGGAAATCGGACCATAAACACCAGGGATATGGAGAAAAATGTGAAACATACAAAAATAGCATAAAACCTGCTTAAAGGCAGTCTGACCGTCATAGTTGTTTTCTTTAAAGGACAGGAAATTTAATTTTAATATCTATAACTAAAAAAATTTTGGAAATCGGACCATAAACACCAAAGATATGGAGAAAAATGTGAAAAATACAAAAATAGCCTAAAACCTGCTGAAAGGCAGTCTGACCGTCATAGTTGTTTTCTTTAAAGGACAGGAAATTTAATTTAGATATCTATAACTGAAAAAATTTTGAAAATCGCACCATAAACACTGAACATATGGAGAAAAATGTGAAAAATACAAAAATAGCCTAAAACCTGCTAAAAAGCGGTCCTACCGCCATCGATGTTTTATACATAATTGTGCTCCTTAATTATGGGAATGTTGTCAAAAAATTTCAGCATTCTATCTTTTATAGGAGCTGAGTAAATACCATTTCCCCCATAGCGTTACGGACTGACGGACTGACGGACAAAGTGAATTATAAAGTAGCTTCGCTACTAAAAAGATAAATAAAAACAGTATACATCAAATTAAAAATAGGTTAAATTTTAAAAATGTATGGATTAAGGCATAATATATCCTAACTTTTTATGATGAGACCAATTACTTTTCGGTCAGTCAAAAGGAAGATTACATCCAAAAGTAATTAAGCTATTTGAAATCATGAAAATTTACAGCCTGTCATAATTTACCTAGCTTTTCCAAAATGAGCCTTCGTCGCCCTTTTAGTGTGTTTTTAAAGCTTTTTTAATCTAATAAATTGAAGAGATGGTTCAAAAAGATTTTTTCTGCTATTTTAATTTGTTTTTTCCATCAACAAAGAGGTATTTCAGCATAATGCCTCTATTGACAATGTCAATAAGAATTTAATCTAAAAATCAAATGGCTCAGAAATAGCTGAGACAATTGGAATGTCCGGTAATCTAAAACACAGTAGGCAAATTTTCAAGGATTTTATATACAATATGGGTTTATACCAAACCTTTAAAATAAAGATTTCAACAATGTCTTTAAATTTAATTAGAAAAGAGAGATAAATATATCTGTTATATAAAGATGTAAAGGTTTTTAATCTTAAAACATTGGGTGCTATATATGTAATCTTGATTGGTGCAAACTTTCAGTATCCCAACTTTTCTGCAATATTCATAAAAGTGATTATAATGTTTATCATAATTAGGGGTATACAACAATTTATCTTTCACTGTCTTATCCCTTTAGATTCCTTGATTTTATTGACTATTCTTTACAATGTTCTTGGCTACTTTCAAATGAGAAAGACAGACATTTAAATTCAATATGCAAATACATTTAATCAAACTTTCATTTTGTTCTTTGGTGGCTTGCCAAATCTTAGGGAGCTAAGGGATAGGGGAAAGAATACAGATTTGGTCCAGCCGTATATCCGTCCTTTTGTGGACGATATTTTAGACTTTGCGGGACGATTTCTGTAACAATTAGGTGTATGTTAAAAAGCTATTTTGATTGCCTGGGCAATAAAGGTACTAAGAAAGAGAGGTAATCAGGCTCCACCAATAAAAATATCCTGGGAGAACTCGGCGGACCTGCTATTGGGTAGAAACTGTACACATTTTGGTATGAAAGGCCTTATTTTTTTATTTCTTCCCAATAAAAAAGTCGGCTATAAACGGTCGAATTTCTTAATTAAGACCCATAGATCAATTAGTTTCCATAGCTTTCAAATTTCGTTCGGACGGTTTATACTAACAATACTCTTTAACTTTTTATAGATTCATATACATTTAAAAAATTGAAAAAAATAGGAAAAGTACTATTAAACTTAGATAATAAAATACGAGTATATTCCCTTTCCATTTTTATAAGTGCAATTTTAATTTTGAAATTAATTGTCACGAATACGATGCATTTTTTTATTTTTTTATTTCGTCGGTTCATATATTTTAAGGTGTTGAAGCAATAATACCCTCTAATATAATCAAAACCCTGTATCCGAATATTAGGCATTAATTGTTCTAAATGTTGACAAGATCTTAAAGTACATACCACGCACAATCTATTTAATTTTTTAGAAGTATCTTCTGTAAACTAAAGGAATACAGTTTATACTCAGGTAGTTAACATATGCTATACCAGTTTTAAAAAAACAATTATTTGGTATCTTTTTTAAAGATAATATTGTAGTCTTAATTTTCTCAAATAAAGTAAAAATAATAATAATAAAGTGACGTGCAATATTTTTTTGTAATGTTTAAAAAATATTTAAATTACAAAAAAAATCTCATAAAATAGTTTTAGTTAATACTGAATAAACGATGATAAATTCTGTTTTAAAACTATCTAAAAGTTCTTTTTTAATTGCGACAAATTTTTTTACTATACAATATTCTTCTTGTCTAATAATTCTATTGCCTGGGCCAACCAAACTAGTATCAATCTTATAATTTCTATTTTATCATTCGTATATTGTCCATATTGCTATGCGTGGTTTTTCATTATGGCCCAGAACTGGTTATAATTTAACAGATGTTTATCAATTTCAAAACCATAATGTAAATGATATAACGTAAAGATTTTATGGATATTTTAATTCTTGTTAATCAACCTATTAGCCGCTTTAAAATGGTGTATCTGCATATAAGTTCCTAGAATTGCAGACTAGGAACCATGGATCTAAAGGGATATGACAATGGCCGATAAATTGATGTTGATCCCTAATGATGATGCACAAAGTTACGCCTTATGTAGATAACAATTACTGGGTGAAACTTTGAACACTCAACTAATCAAAATTCAATAATAGTCACCAAAGTGGTTGATTCTACCAATTAATAAACGATGTCAGTAAACTTTGGGGACTAATGTAATAAACAGACAAATGTCCCCTCCCTGCCTGCCTGCAGGAAACAGGAAAATAGTTATATAAAATACATGGAAATTATCATAAAATACAAAGGATATTAGCAATATAGACTCAGTATTTGCAAATTGATTGGATTGGATTGATAGGAGCGAAGCTACTTTGTGATGGAAAGGACATTGAGTTGTTAATTATACTAGTCCCCAAAGTTTTAAAACAAACCACTGAACCAATCGGATTCTACTCTTCAGGGTATATACCAATTGGTCCTGTGGTGGTTTTAAGCTATTTTCTTGGGGGGCGGGGGGGGTGGAACACCCCAAACCCCACCAAAAATGAAAATTGCCCCCCCCCCAAAAAAAAATCTGGGGAGACTATGGTGCGCAGCACCAGAATTTTTTTTTTTTTTTTTTTAATTACCACACGGGGCAAAGCCCCTAGAGGCTAGGGGCAAAGCCGCTAGTAGAAAGAATAAAGAAGTTGAAAAAAGGGGAAGCAACCAAGGGGAAAAAAGAGAAAAACGAAGATAATATAAAAGGTGCAATTTAAAAGACACATACAGAGTAAAAGTTGGCATGCTTTGTGATGCATATTCAGTATAATCTTTTGAATTAGATTCAGGTGCCAATCTTATTTCATATTTTGCATGGTTGGACATAACAGGGTGCTTTAGTTTGAGAAAAAGAACTGGCAATGTGAGTTATGTTTGCTTATACTGTTATTGATTTCAATATAGTAAATATTCCAAAAATATTTAGTTTTACTGTGGAAAAGTTTGAGGCAAATTAGTTTGGTTTGAGATAAATATGCATAAACTATTTAAATTTAAATACTTCTATAACATTTTTCAGAAAATCATAAACCACCCCACCATGTGTAGGACTTACAGACCTTGAAGCCCCAAATCTTGACATGCAAGCCTACAACTTTCAGGATTAAATCCCCTAATCCCTTAAAAATTAGGTTCAGCTGTGTTTAAATATGGCGCGGAAACGTACAGGGAAAGGGATAGGAATGTTTTTTTTACTTTACTATATTCATATCAACTTATTCAACAAAGGCATGCATTTATTAAAAAAAGAAGTGTTACAAAATTAAAGTAATACCCAAATTTTACATGTTTGAAAGTGGAATAGTTGAGCTCTTTATTTTGCCTACAAAAATGGCGTAATACGATGCAAATGACCAATGATAGGCCAATATACAGACGAAACTACCAACAGCAGGCCAGTATACATTTTTATTTTCCAATGGTAAGCCAGTATAATGTTATTTATATTGGCAATATAAAAAGTTTTAATAAATTGTAATTGATAAAATAAATTTCTCTTTATGTTGCAATATGAACATTGTCCATTGCAAAAAAATATAAGATGTTGAAAAAATATAAATGATATGATGAACTAATGGGAAAGAGATAGAAAAAATAAAAATAACTTCTAACGGAAAACCAAAAAATCATTTTCAAAGACAAAACAAAAACAAAATGCTTATAAAATTATGATTTTTTTAAGACGAATATATTAAAGCAATTGCAATGTGATTAGTTAATGCTTTTTTTGGATATGTAAATCTTTTTGCAATTTGTACTTTATAGATTACTCAGATTAAAGATAAACCAAGTAGGTTTAAAACACCCCAAAAACATTTTTATACAACGCACACATTAAAGTAGTTTGCAGAAAAAATCCAGTTTGCAACACTAAATATGTTGCTACGAGTTCTCGTAGCAATAAAAAATATACTTCCGCAAATTGTGTGCAAAAATTTGTTGGGCGATTTTTAGAGCAGACAGACATAAAATGTGGGGTTTATTGAAAATAGGGGTGGCGCAAAAGAGAACTTGGATTTTGCTATTATTTTGGCGCATTTTTAGAAATAAAATTTGTAGATTTCTTGTGCCAGATTGAGATTATAAAATTCGTTAAAATTAATACATAACCTGAAGGCTTTTGGATTTTAAATCCTATATATGTATAAAATTGTATTTAGAGGGGGAAGAGATTAAATAACCATATGTCCCTAGTCCTACCCCTTGATCCTTTGTCGACCTCAAATGGGTCTTTGAATATCAGCCAATAAGCTAACAAAGTCGGGAATATTAACAATTAATACAGCCAAGTCACTACAAAAGTGCAGAAAGCAATTTTTATATTCGTAGAAAGCTGGATATAATACAAATGATAGACTAGTTTTTTCGTATGGATAAGAACCGGTTCCTATCCACCGGATCGGATGAGTAAGAGAAAGTAGTTTAAATATTTGATTTAGAATTATGAGCAACTTTATGTATTGCTGTTTTAGTTAAAATAAATTAAGACTAATTAAAATTTTATTTTTAGAATATCTTTTTACATTGACTTGTTATAATTGCATATAATGTGAGAAAATTTGAATAAGGAGTGATAATTATATTTGATAATTAAAGCCATAAATTTGCATTTCTCATTTATGTTATATCAAACAAATTTTCAGGGCTCGGAAGCCGCTGCCGCAATAGTAGCCGCATTCAGCTGCAGTTGCATTTGATAAACTTCCACTGTCAGCTAAATTATGAACATTATGCCAACCAAAAAAAGGTTGAAGAAGGGGTTAAAATGATTCAAAGTGATATAAACAGTGTTTTTAAAAATCCCCAATTTTAAAATTATTGAAACATTTCACGTGTTAAACGGTAAAAAATGTTATATTAGCGATGCAAAATATTATTGCAAAGTCGCTCTTTTTGCAAGAAATGTATCCATACTACCAATCCTCCGGTTTTTTTTTACAAAAATTATTTAGATGAATACTAACCCTGCGGTCATAACCTTTAATGTACCCAAACTGTATTTACAAAATATATGAAGCATAAGCTTTTGTCTTTAATAGTAATTGGATGTGGGTAATGGTATGTGTGTGTGGAGGGGGAGGATTCACCCATGGTAAAATAAAAGATTCTATTAAATTTAAAATTCATGGGAAAATAAAACTAAGGACAATCAGTATTAATTATGTATGCACTTTGGTTCTAAACGTGATTGGCAGGATAATTAAATTACTTAAACATATAAAACATAATAAAAAGAAATTAAATTTATGTACATCCCCTAAAATCACTGCTTGTTATAATCAACCAATTAATACTAGAGAAAAGTGCCAAAAATTTTAAGAAAACGAATGATGGAACGTGATTTTTAGAATTTAATCTACTTTACTTTTGCTATAGTAATATTTATAGTAACTTTTTACTACGAGTAGTAAGTTATTGTAATACAATATTTAAATTCTAATATCAGCGGACAAAGAACCATTCCATTTTTAAGGAGGTTCCAATAATGCTTATGGTCATAAGTGGGGCTGACTATTGGCCAAGGCATCCCCTTACTAGTTTTAATATCATTAGAGTAGTAGAATGTAAAATCTTAATATACCAATGTCTGGAAAATACCTACTTGCAAAATGAATGTACTATATATTAAGTAAAAGAACCGCCAAAATTAATTTGCACAACCTGTTTCTCACGTGTACTGTGCAGGTTTTCATTATCTTAGGTGTTGACAAATTAATACAAATAAAACCTTTTTGCTTTGGTCGGCCTAATTTTGAATTAATACTAGAGCATAGACAAAAACTAACATTGAATATTGAATCAAAAACTTCTGATTAAGAAACCTTATTGTATAAACTTATTTTTGTATCTTAAGGACTTTTTCTACATAAGTTGGCTAATACCTCTAAAAAATATACTAGAAATGACCAATGCCAAGTCGAGGCCTAGTGATAAAAAAATTATAAGGATGTTCAGCACAAACACACATATTGAGAATTTGAGACATCCAACTACTCCAGCGCATACTTTCTATTCTACTTAATATTATTTCTATAGTTTTAGGTCAATTTAGTATTATCAGATAATGATTGCAATAAATCCGCGAGACTAAAAGCAAACTTGTCTTGCACGAAGTTCAGTCATTACCACGAAAAAAAATTGTTTGAATAACAGCTTAACAATGACAATTATGTCCATAAGTAGAACAAACTTTTAATGAACCTTCATAATGAACAATTCACAAATCTAAAATTCTAAGTCCGAACTATTGATTAATAAATCATGTACCAAAAATAGAAGTGGTTTTATAGAAACACGGTCTAGCAACTAAAATTGTTGTTTTACATCCTGTTAAACACACATAATGAAAACATAGTAAACTTGATTAAATCATTACATGCACTAGCTGACAGATACTACTTTAAGTATTTTACTATATTTGGAATGATCAATTTGACAATAAAAAAGGTATCTAGCTATCTTTCAATGCAAATATTTCTATGTATTTTGGCGTGAAAACTTTCAGTTCTTAATTTTGTAAAATAAAATAAGCATTGTCCAAACCAATCATTGTTATCTACAAAAGGGTCAATTTAATTATTAAATGTACATAAGTTTTTTCCCATTGTCTTATCCCTTAAGATCTCTGATCTATCAGCCAATCTTACCTGGAGCTAAAATGAGTGAAGGTAGGGTAGGTGTAGGTATTGACAGGGGCAGGAGCCTTTGCCCTGGTCCTGGTGGCGGGTCTGTATTTACGGAACCTGGCGAACCTGCGAGCGTTCTCCTTCTCCTCGGCGGCGGCCTCAGCCTCAGCCTTGAATAGATAGATACATAATTTATTATGTAGAAGAATAGTTATTTATCGCATCATATTATAGACAGTCTTCTGAGGATATTAAAATGAAAAGTTATTACGATGCTACACATGATTTTTCAGTATGTCTGAGAACCAGTTCTATTCCATCGAATAATAATTGGTTTTGAAGCCATACTGGAAATAAATTTAAACTTTTGCACCATTAAGATAATAAATCTTAATATTGTATTATTTTCTTTCTTACGACAATTACAGCTTACTATTATAAAGTCAAATACATACTGCATTGTTTTCTGCATTTAATGCTTTAATTGCTATCAACAAAGAAATAATCAAAACATTAGTTAGATAGATTGCAAATCAAATAATGTGAACAAAAAGAAATTTTTAAAAAATGATTTTAAATCTGATTATCACTTTGCATTTATACAAATGAGTATTGTTAAAAGCAAAGCTTTTCTCTATTTAAGGTCGATCCGTCTGTTCTGTACGTTCGTTATTATCTATTATCGTTAACATGTGCATGTTAGAATGTCCTATTGAATTAAAACTTGAGATTATAACTTCTGGAATATGGATTACTAGAACCACTAGTTCTAATATTAAGGGCGAAGCATCTCTATATAATCAAGTTTTAAAATGTAAGTATGTTCATATTAAAAATCGTGTATTCAAGAAATTTTTGGATTGGTTCCAAATTCATGTTGATCATGTTCGCTTGTCTGATTTGATTAGCTTCGCTTTTATGGATGTTTGGATATTGTCATCTTTGTCCTGGTTAAAGACTTAATCAAGGATAACTACTTCCACTTTAATTAGGTGAATTTTGATTATTCTCAATCCTTAATTAGAGTTCTAAGCAGAAATTTGAAATGACACATATCAAAATTTATTTAAAGTGACGTCATAAAAATGAGAAATTATTCATTTCTTTTATTAAGGGTTTTCTTTGCCACTTCTCTTCTCATCCTTCTTTTTTATGGCTGATTTTTGAGACACTTTGTAAAGATTCCAGAGGAATTCATCTTAAACTCAACATAACTTTTTTACAGTATTTGCACCATATACCAAACAAGGATGACAACATTCATAAAAGCGAAGCACTGAAACGGTAGGACAAACGGACATTAATACTTGTATAGTGTCTGAACTGAATATTCAGAATATAAAAGTATAAGATTCGAAGCAAAAATGTAAATACATTTGTTGAAAAACTGCTTGATACAGGATAATGTTTATGGACATACTTACATCTTTAGGGCTTGATTATAGAGTTGCTTCACTTAAAATATTGTTCTTTGTTGTCCCAAGAATCAATATACCAAATATCAGATCAAACGGATAATTAGATCATATAAAAATTTGTTGTTAAAAAAGTAGAAAAATCAACATGTTTAAAATGGACGTACGGACATTCTGGTAATGATTATAGAGTTGCTACGCTTTCTAAATTGTACCTAACTATTACAGGAATTACCATGCAAAATTTTATATCGATAGGACAATTCTAATATGCCTAAATTAACGAAAAAAACTATTTAAAAAAGTAAAAAAATCAACATGTTTAAAATGGACGTACGGACATTTTGGTAATGATTATAGAGTTGCTACGCTTTCTAAATCGTACCTAACTACTACAGAAATCACCATGCAGAGTTTGAAATCGATAGGACAATTCTAACATGCTTAAATTAACGAATAAAAGCTAACTATCTCGGACGGACGGACGGACGGACGTACGGACGGACGGACGGACCGACCCTAATTATAGAAAAGCTTCGCTTTTAAAAAGGTAATAGCTAGCAGCCTTAGTCGTGAACCCTTCCAGCATAGTTTTATGATTTGCAGTGGCGCATAACATATAATCGCAAAAATAATTAAACCTATAAATTATTCTTCTTTTTGCACATGCATATTTTATTCGCACCCTTTTGCACTGGGAGGCGGTTTCCCTAAAATTGCCTAGCCGAACACAGACACCCTTCCATATGTGGAAATGAATTAATGATAATAATAAAAGCTAGGGACTCCCCTCCTCATCTTCCATTTATTTTCAGTTTATTTAATAAATAATAGAACTGTTCAAGAATGTGCTGTTATTGTTATCAATAACGTAAAATAAGGAAAAGGATAATTAATTATTAGAAAACTATAGGCGAATATAAAAAAAAATATAAAAAATATCCCTCCAAGAAATTTAAACTTTTTGTAATTTTTTAACATTAATTTAAATGTTAAGTTTCCAATCATAGACCCTTGCATTCATTTTCATTTGCATACTGCATGTCATAAAATTTTAGGTGTCCAAAGTATTTCCAAAGATCATTAGTTAGACAGTTAGATAAACGATGGCCTCAAGGATAGATAGTTAGCTAGCAGATAGATAATTGTATACCTGGATTGCCTCCTGGACAGATGGAGCCTCGGTAGTGATAATTTCAGGTACAGGGGTAGACACAATTTCAACAGGGACTACGGTTTCCTCGGCAGCTAAACAATCAAGCAATTCGTCATTTATTAATCAGAGAATGTTTGTAAAATGATGGATGCAAAAAGATATAAAAACTCTACAAAGAGTTAATTCTAATAAAAAGTACAAAATATTTTTTTTTATAATTTTGTATTCATCATAAGGGTATTATTGATAAAAAAAATTAACGGATGTTATCTAACAAATATACTAAATAATTTACTCTTATAACTTTGACTCTAAGGACACTTTAATAGCATATACTCTAATACGGTACACAACGTTTATGCTGGAAGAGAGAGGGAGTCAGTCAGTGTGGGAAGCTTGTGATAATTTACCTGGTGCGGGAGCTGCGGCAGCGGTAGTCTCTGCAACTGCGACAGCTTCGGTGGTCTCGGCAACAATGGCAGCTTGTGTGGTAGGGGCAGCTGTCTCTTCAACAAGCACGGGGGCAATGGTGCTAAAGGTCTCTGGGAACTCAGCGGCAGCTGTGAATTAGCGGCCATTGTTTTATGAATTCAAGTGATTACAGTAAATATTTACAATAGAATATGCATGTATCATAAGTAGAAGTAAGTATAATGGTAATAAAGTAATGTACCCCAATTATGATAAACAAAATTATTGGAAAAGTATGCACACAATTATTTTGTACTACCCAATCGAGATTTTAAGCTAAGGAATGGTGAAATCATAAACTTTGAAAGACACTAGCATTTAAAGCTTTCAGTTGTTCCCATCTGTCCCTGCCAAATGTACAGACAATTTTCCAAGAATATCAAATTTAAAATCATAGGATTAAAACCAGTTTTGTTAACACTAAAGGGCTAAAGTCCTAGGCTAACAAAATTGGTATAATTTTAATGATTTTCATGTTAATATTTGAGAAAAATTTTCTGTAATACGATGCTATACATGGTTTTGATACAGCGGATATTAATCGATTTCGAAACTATATTGAAAATATTTTTAACAAAATAATGGTATTCCTGTAGTAGTGTCGATAAGAACGACGGGTGGCAGGGTGGTGGAGCGGGCGAATGGAGAGGGCTGAAATGCGGAGGCAGGCCCAACAGTTGTGGCGGGCTCCTCGGGGAGGGCGGGCAGGAGTGTAGTAGCTTCTTCTTCTTGGATAACGAGCCTAATATATTAATTTATTGATTGGTTGGTAAAGAATTTTTTCTCTCTTTAAAGGAATAATTAAGGTTTGATATATTTTTGATTATAAATTGAAAAAAAAAAACAATATACATGCAAAAATGTAATGTAAAATTAAATATATGTAAGTTTGTTCTGGCCCAAAATATAAAATAATTGAAAAATATATGTATAAAAATCACATTTTTTACTAGAGGGGGAGTAGTGGTAGACCTAGCTCTGTAGACCTCAGGTACAACAGCTTACCTGATAAGAGGGGGGTGGAAGTCATAGATCTGGCTATGGAGACCTCAGGTACAACAGCTTACCTGACTAGAGGGGGAGGAGTCGTAGATCTGGCTCTGGAGACCTCAGGTACAACAGCTTCAACTTCTTCAATCACACGGATATCAACATCATTGGAATCAAAGTCATTGGCATCATCAGCATCGGCAACTACTTCTTCTTCGACAACAACGATAGCCTCAGGCTCGATACGGGCCTCCTGAAGATGAATGATTACAAGCGAAGCTCTTTTCTCTAATTAGGGTCGGTCTGTCCGTTCATTACAAATAGATCTTTTCCATAATTTAGACATGTTAGAATTAACAAATCGATTTCAAACTTTTTGATTCCTATAACATAATATAGATCATTATGTATCAAAGAACCTTTCAAATCTTACAAATTAGCTATGAATCTATCAATGAATCTTTCTAATCTATCTTTTAAAGCTGTAATTTCGTAGTTGACAAAGCTCAATTAGATTCTAGAGACTTTTCACTATCTTTCTCACTTCCAATCTATCTAACTACCTTGGTAAGTTCATAGTCAGGAATTTCGTTGGTGACAACGCTGTCATCAATGAGAACCTTGGGGCTTCTTTCTTCAGCAGCTTCAGTCTCGGCAGCAGCTTGAGCTTGGGTGAATACAATTCTTGACTTGTAGCTGGTAGCCTGCTGATATTCAATATTTTATTAGAATTTATCTTTGAATGACGACTATAGTCAAAATATGTCTTTCTGAGTAATAAATCTATAGTGAAGATATATAACCAGACAACTACCTTGATACCCCTGTTGGCGTCCTTTTTCATCAGCTAGCAAATTGTTTTATGCTCTTTTGTAGCAACAAGGCTGTGTTAATACTCCCGACGCTATTAGTTGATATTCAAACACCCAATTGAAAGTCGGCACAAGGTCCCAGGGAATGAGGTATCTCGCTCCCCCTCTTTTGTTTTACTCAAATATATGAGAATGTGTATGAACATATGAAATTGAATAAAACAAATCATGACAGACATGAAGAGAATAAAAAAGGATCAAGGAATGAAGGGATAAGAGAATAAAGTGGGAGGGGACGTTGCATTACATGACAGACCGACCAATGTAATAGAGTAGCTTTGCTTATCAAAAATGTAAAAGTATGTGTACCTGTTGGAATTTAGGGAAGGCCTTGTAGGGAGAGGGTTGTTTGTAGGCGGGGGCAGCTGGAGCGGGGGCATAGGGTGCAGGTGCGGGAGCCGGAGCGGGAGCATAGGCAGGAGCGGGAGCAGCCGCAGCTGGAGCAGGTGCGTAGGAAGCAGGGGCCTTGTAGGGGGCAGCCTCGGGAATCTAAATATATAATCTGGTTAACAAAAAATATTCGTAGTGTCCCTAAAAGAATCTAGTCGTGTACTTGAATTCACCCCTTCTTATTTTGAAAAAAAAGTTTTAACTGGATAGCATTGCAGGATTAGGGCCCCTCGCAGGGGTTATGCATAGAAACACCCCCACTTAATTTCAGATTATATACAAAAAAAAATAAGGTGGAAGGTGTTTCAGTGCCTATTAGGCACAAGAATTAAAAAATAAAATATTAATAAGCATTTTGTTGATTTAAACCTTTGATAACAAAATTTCGAAGATAATTAAACATATTAAGACGTCATACGATAGCTAATAAGAGGGCAGTGTACACTTTTCAGGTTATTTGATATTTCAAAAATTTACAATTTTTCTTCAAAATTTTTATTTTTACTTTTCCTTTTACAACTAAAATAGAATATAGAGGTTCGATATTTCCCCCACCCCTCTTCTTTTCCAAGTGCACCTATAGGTCTCTAGGTGCGTAATCGCTAGTAACAAGTTATATTTTTAACACACTGACCTTAGCAACTCCATCATAAGCAATATCGGCAATGTAACCACCGTCAGGTCCATTCACAGAGTAGACAACTGTCTGGACACGGCCGTCAGGTAACAGAACCTTGTAGCTGCCAGCGGTGTTGTCTGCCTGTCTGCTCTCATCTAGATAGATAGATATACAGTTTAGAAGGATAGAAAGATAGTCAGATAGAGTCATCAATAATATATAGAAAGAATTAATGATAGATAAAAGAAAGAGACTTCAATGAAACAGAAAGAGTATCGCAATGGATTTTTTCATACTTGTTGTTTGCATGTCTGTTTAGATAAAGATATACCATATACCCTTTTGGCATCTAGGCCTTAGAATTGATATGCCTTTAGAATAAGGCCCCCTACGGGGAAGATACAGGCCTATATCTATAAACAAGAACAATAATGCCCATAGGAGGTAATGCCTATTATCCTACCAAGTTAGGTAGTAATGTACCAGGAACATTTTATTATTCTATATTATATTACTAAAACAAGCTAATATGTTTTTTTTTCATGATGACGGATGACGAATCTAAGAACTTTGTCAAAATTATTGTTTATTACAAGAATATATATTAAAGTCTATGTTTTATAAAAGGTTAAATTATAAAGAAGCTACGCGACTAAAAAATGGAGCATTAGATTGCAATTTTTTCTAGCAGTCTTATGGCATCCGAGTGGAATATTGATGATAGCAAATTTTGCAATCATGTTCGTAGGAAGCACAGCAACAAAAAGTTAAAACATTTTTAAATCATAATATCTGAAGGAGGCGAAACAAGTCCCCTCCCCCCTTTAAGCACACCTTGCTGGGTCATCTAGGTTCAGTTAAAAAATACGAATCTAAATCTATTCATATAAAAGTACTTCAAGTTCGGACTATCAAAAGGTTATTTAGTTAGTTCGTTAAGATATCACTAACCACTGAACTAATTAAGTTCTCAATTTAAAGGAAGCTTCACATTGGTCTAGGGATGGTAGTTGACTATCTTTTTAAATTTAAGTCTTAGCACGGTTTCAGACTATTTTAATGCTCTAGTTTATTAGCCGTTAGTCTAGGTATATAGAAAATCTTTACTGCCATAGAGAGATGAGCAAAAAGAATGACGGATGAATAGAAAATATGTTTTATTCAAAGTTTAAGGGCATTGCACATTTTTATAACCTATCCGAGATAAATGATATCATTGTATGTATTTAATAATAAAAGTACACTTTCAAAGGAAAATAATAATTTGAATAAGATCATTTAGAATCTATATAAGAATAATACGATGGACAATGCATTGATAACCCCCATTAAAATTTTTAATAAAATCCGCATTGAATAAAAAATATTTGTAGAAAGTTTTGACACTTCTTTTTTTAACCTATCTATCAAAGTTTAATAAAAAGCCTAATGTTTATAGCCAACCAATAAAATTTTGGGTAGCAATGTAATTTTCCGCCCAATTTGACTCCCTTCCTGTTATTTACAATAATATATAATTCTAAAAATGTAATTAGTTACAGTTTTTTAAGGTCTGGTTACTTTCGCGACAACACCTCTTCAGGGGCGTTTCTTCGTATTTTTACAGTAGCTTTTAATAGGTTATGTTAGGTTAGGTTAAATGATTGCTCTGCAGGGTTAGAGCCCCCTGCAGAGGCTAGAAATAGGAGAAATTCTACTGTAAAAATACGAAGAAACGCCCCTTAAGAGGCGTTGTCACCAAAGGGACTATACCCGTTTTTTGCTGATGATATAAGAGCATAACCCAAAAGATTTTAAGCAGTGGAGTGTCCTTTGAAAGTGTGTAGAAACCAGAGCAGGTATAAATGTGCAAATTTGCGACCTTGTATCATATATCATATATGTGTGCGTATGTGGGGAGGGGGGGGGGGTGCACGCGAAAAAGGCGTCTTAGGAAGGCGCGTTTTGAGCACTTTCCGTACGTACGGGTAAGTCTTGAGAAAAGACTGGGGTTTCTTTCAAATACATGTACTAAGAGTATAGTTTTCAGGGAGGAAAGGGGATTTGACAGTAAATTAAACCGGTACTTAAAGTTTTTTTACGGTGTTCTCTTATTTGTTGGTCTAAATAATACTTTGGGTACTTTTATTGAATCTTAGTTGGTTGATTGCAACTAGCTTTGCCAAACTTTTCTACCAATTAATTAACTCTATAGAAGGAAAATTGTGAATATTACTTATTCATCGTCCATTGTCTTATCCCTTCAGAGACCTGAAGAATTTGCCTCTTTGTTTATCGTAAGATCTCTACAACAGCCAAAGTAAGAGGTTTACAATATTGAGGATTGCTTATGTATTGTGCAGGCTTTAGGCTATTTTACGCAAAGAAGGACGAATTGAAAATTGTCTCACTTTATATTCTAAAACAAAATTTTAAGACATGTATTTAGTATTTTATGCTTCAAGTTTATTGGATAATATTTTTTGTACTTTTTCATACTGTTATTTACTAATTAATAAAATAAATAAGTAAAATTTGGCATCATAAATATATAATTTACTTATTAATCTGTTTTAGAAACAGTGACAAAATTTACAAATGAAAATAGAATTAAACAATCATTATAGTAGTGAAAGAGTTTTGGATTTTTTATTACCATTAACTTATCCCTTTATATAAGGGATCTTAAGGGATAATATCATGGACGATGATAACCTAATAAATATTTAAGAAAGTATTCAAAGTTTTTCAGCCAACGAATGAGAGAATGGGTACATGTATTGTTTACAGTCCAATAACCCCTCCCTCCCTGATTTATAAAAGACTTTTGTAGCATAGCTGTTGTTATATAACTAGGTTTTTATGAATACTTGACCACATGTCTCTATGAACTATTGCTTAAATATACATACATACAATTTGTATTACACGTCCTTGAGATCTATTTTTGATTGGTAGTTTACGGGTTGAGGGAGTTTTAAAAAAACTGCATTATATTTGTTTATAAATAGCTAAAAGATATTTCTTTTTTCAATTAAAATAAACGCTGAAGTAAAAAAATAGATATGATTAAAAACTACTTACATTAACAATGCCTTTTATCATTAAATATAAATTTTGGTATTCTAAATCTTCTCAAATTTGCTATTATGGTGTTGGTCATTTTGTAAAAACATCGTTTAAACCACTTTTTGCCACCTTCCTGTTCTATCTACTAAAAGGGTGTTTACATCATGTATGTCTGCCTGTCTGTTTGACTATCTATCTATTTGTAAAAGTCTACACGTTCAGACACATCAATTACCAACATATTAGGTTGTACTATATGTGCCGTGTCGTAGCCATTTCTTTGAAAATGTTTGAACTAATTGTACTCCAATCTTATAAGATTCTTGAAGCAGAAAAAAAACTAGGGATCTGAAGGGATAAGACAATGGTCGATAATAAATTGATGTAGATTCTCAATGATGATACACAAAATTACCACTTCTGTAGATAGTGGTTGAAACGTTTGGACACTCAACTTAACAAACAATCAAAATTCAACAATTTTATAGTAGTTATTATAAAACTTTGGGGACTAGTGCGATAGGGGGGAATAGAGGGGTGTCAACACCAACCTTAAAATTGAAATTGGAAAATCCTTCATTAAAGTTTTTGATGTAATCGTTGCTTATCTGTAGGGAGTAAAAATGGTTAACAAAATAAATATACATACAAATCGACCAAAAATTTATATTATAGAGAAGCTCTTCTGAAAAAATATTTAGTTATTAATATTTTCCATAGGTTATCTTATTTTTTAATCTTGCTGTATTGCATTATAATTGGTATTCATTAAAAGAGATGATACAAAAAAAAGGATGACAACATCCATATTCCATATAAGGGAAGCTCTTAAACGGTAGTTTAAACGAACATTAACACGTGTAAAGTGTCAGAACTGAATAAGCAGAATATAAATGTATGAAATCTAAACAAAATTGAAGGTAATTTTGTTTAGAAACTGTTTAAATAGAGGATACTATATAAGGACATACTTATATCTTAAGAATTTGTTTATAGAGTTGCTTCAATTTTAATAGTGTACCTTGTTGTAATAGGAATCGATATTCAATAATTTTAAAAAGGACGGACGAACCGTCCCTTATTATAGAAAAAGCTTCGATTTAAAAATTCTATGCATGTAAATGTATAATGTAGATATCTAGTGCAAAACCATTCATCTAATTGTATTGTATCTTGATGGGATACATGGAAAGGTTAATAGGATATTATTAAATCTCACCATTTAATAATATGTTTAAAACTAGAGTTGGGCTCGATATAATTATCTCGCTATTGGCTAGGTTTATTCAATGTTTTATTTACTTCCTTTTGGTTATCTGAATTCTGACTATTAGCCCTATTCTTCCATTATCTTCTCCCTGACGATTTCTTTCTTTAAACTATTTTGAATCTTAATATTCTTTATTTCAAATTATCGTCCTAAAGGGTTAAAATGTTTAGTTAACTGTATCGTTAGTATCAAATTATTTTAAAGTTTTCTTTTATTTACTATATTATTATTTTTAATTTTCTGTTTTATGGATAGAAATTTAATACTTCAATATAATTCAAATAGCAACATGAAATGAAAAAAATGAATTTATTCTTCATACAGTAAAATAATGGGTCTTATTATTCTGGTCAATGAGAGTTTATTACGGATTATTGGAGCACTATGAGTTTTAAACATTTATCGCTTGGAAACTTGACCTCATATATAGACATTTATTTTCTATATAGATCTATCACGGATCTTGATGCAATAAAGCAGGTTGTTTTGTAAATGTTAAAAATTGGAAGATTTCATTAAACAAAAGTTCCCGCAAATATAAGTATTAAATGAGAAAAATACTATGGGAAAATCAAGTTTTAAGAAACACCTTAAGAAATATTTTATGTTCTACATAAACCCAATATCTTGGGTAAATGAAAATGATTAAAGGCAAAAGTGTTCCTACAAATAAATGTACTTTTAAAGATTTTAAAAATTTATTTATTATTTTTATTAAAGTTGAAAGTATATGCTAATTTTAATACTAAATTTAAACTTTCTTTTTAGATTACAATAGTTAAACCTATTCTGTGCTTTAAATGTCATTATTACTCTAAGCAATTTTTTTGATTGTTTTGAATAAATATCCATTTAAGATGCTCTCATAAGTATTCAAAAGGGAAAACTTATCTTAGTTTAATAAATTTGAATGAGATCTCTGATGCATATTTTAAAGTTTGACTTTTAAAAGGATCCCCCTTTCTCCTTATTAAAACAGAGTAGCTACAGTAAAATTTACGTCACCTTCCCAAATAGAATTTAGTTTCACTATAATATCAATAGAATGCTTATAATATGTAAGCCATGACCACTATGTTTGAAATTAAATGTCGACATTGAGTCAGATATAGCCACTTTAATTAGTACCATAAACATCATATTCATATCGCTATACTGTATGTTTAAAGTACTAGAAAATTTCAAAAGTTTTTATAACAACGTTTTCCTATTCGTTGGCCTAACAACTTGGGGACTTTAATTGAATTTTGATTGGTTGCTTCACTAAGTTGAGTGTCCAAACTTTTTAACCCCTAATAGTAAAATACAGAAGGCATAATGTTGAGTATAATCATTGGAGATGTACATCGACCAACTCAATGGCTTTTTTATTATTGGAGGGGAGTTATTTGCCCCTTTCAACCTCATATCACGTTGTGATAAAATATATGATAAATTTATCATTTATTTTTCATGGTTAGAAAATCAATGAATGTTTTATTTTCATTAATTAACCATTACTTCATGTTGTGTTTCTTTGTAACATTTACTGTAAAAAAAACATTTAATTAGTCAAAAAGTCTAAATCTTTGAAATAAATCACACCTATTCTAAATGAAATTAGTTAGTGTAAAAGTTTGTTTTTTGTAAAACTTAATCAAGATTTAATAAAGGTCACATTTTAAAGGCATTAATAAATTTCTTATATGAAATTATAAAATACAACATCCCAAAAAGCCATTTTGTATTTTCAAGACTCCGTATTTCTTAAATTTACATCTTACTGTAACATTTTATGCTGTAATTAGTATCAATAAATAGTATTATAATATACTTAAAAGAATACTGTTTTTAATTATGACTAGTTGTGTTTGAAATAGATTTTTTACCGTACATCTATTTACGTGGTGTGTAAGTTGTTTTTATGGTTGAAATATTTCATTGTAGGCCAAGCATGGTAAAAATCATAATTAAGTACTGAGTGGTCATTTTTAGTAAAGGATGCTTATCTTTGACTAACTTTTTCTTAAATTTGTTTCAATTCTTAAAATAAAGAAACATGATTTCTTTCTCTGTGTGTGTCTATCTGTACCGAATTATCTCGCTAACCACTGAACCGATATGGTTTTCCTTTACAATAAACGTTCTCATAGGTTCTGGGAAGGGTTTAAGTGATTTTGATTTTGGATTAGAGTACCATCATCCTCACAAGAGACCTTTAGGGGTTTATCCACTAGTTAAAAGTGTCAATTTTCATTTACAATTCATGGTGATTACAATCAAGTTTTGAAGTTGAAAAAAAGCAGGAGAAAAAGAACAAAGAAGACTTTTTAATTTGTAAAAGATCTTTTACTACGCTTCAGATAAATGTGTATGTCCTTGTTTTTAGAAACATTAAAGGGACTGTGAACGTAAATTTTTCTCATCTTAATATCAAATCTTAACATTATCTCATTCATAATATCTCACAGATAGAGCAAAACGCGCTTTTGTTTGCTTAAAAAACGGCTTTTTCCGACGATTTTTATAAGGTACGGGGAAAGGAAGAAATTTTCCGTATTATATAAAATGTGCATTAAATTGCTTTTTTCTCCCATTATAGCTAAAATTAAACTTTTTCACATAGTTCTAGATTTTTCCTAATAGTTAAGCTGACTTTTAACATAATCCTTGCTTTAATCCAATGTATAGTTACTTAGAAATTGATAAAATAAGCTATATTTTTTTATTGAAAACCAAATACAATAACAAAGCCAGAAACAGGTTTTTTATTAGTATCCAATTAACTTTAAATGGCCCATCTCTCGCCCACCTTTAATTACAAATTTGTAAATAATAAAGACGCAATATTTCTTTATAAACAGTCTGATAAAAGTGTTAACTAATTCTCCAAAGTGGGTTGTTTATTGTTCAACACAATAAGAAAGGATATTATTATTTTATATAACCTATGAGATTCAACCCTTTGTAGACAGTGAGGTATTTTTTTTGTCAATAATACGAATTTAAAATATGTCTTTATTACCTAATTACTACGTTATAAAAAAACGAATTGGCAATTTTATAGCATAAAATAAATCCTTAACAGTAAGTAAATTGTTTCAACTATATATGACAAGTTAAATATCCCTACAAACATTATAAGAAACAAAAACGTTCAGATTTTCCCTGTTTTTTCCATTTTCCCTCTTTAAATGCCATAAAATCAAGGCATTATTTCTGGATATTTTTGTGAATAGGACATTTTTGGTTGATCAGTGTAATGAAATGTGCTTAGTAAATGTTAAGATTTGATAATCAGATGAGAAATTTTTACGTTCACACTCCCTTTAAGAATTAATTATCCAAAAGCTAATTATCTTAAAAGATGAAATTATAATAAAATATTTTGAACATTTAAGGAGCTCTTAGTTTGAAGGGATAGGAATGCAGAAAATGGTCTAAAACCATCCCAATACTTACAAATAAAATACAATTGTCTTAACCACCCTAGCTTTCCTGTAACTGCTCTAAAATACTCAATCGGTTCAGTGGTTAGCAAAATCTTAAAACACTCTACTTTTTTATAGGCTACTGCGATTTTTTTTAAAGGCTTCTTTTTAACTCAAAATATCTTTCTTGTTATTTAATGAAAGAAAACCAAAAAAACAGCCCACACATTGAATACATAATACAAAAAATGCACAAGTTCCATTTTCACGAATGATTTAAATTTACATGGCTTGGAATATACCATGAAAGAACATGCTAAAAACTATTTTTTCCTTCAAATTTGCTAATAATCAAACCAATTTCTTTATTATTTATTTATTACATAACATTGTAAAATTATTTGATAAAAAATATTTACTTTTTGAATAAACCTTTTTGCCAGTCAAAAAAAAGAAGATACATTTTAATTTTTGTTTATTTTGTTAAACCAAGAATTGAGGCAAAAAAGTTTTTTTAAAGAATATTCTTGCCATGTATGATTTAATTTTATTTTAACAATGCTTTACATGAATAGAAGGTCTCTGAAAGAGACCAATAAAATTTTACAACTCAAATAAAAGTATAATATGTCCTATTGTTGCTGGACCATTTTTCTGTGCAAATGATTTTTTATTGCGGATTTTTTTCTCATTATATTGTTGGAAAATTAAACAAGAACGATTATGTTCATAAGCAGAACAACAATAATAATAGTAAACCTTTATGCAGTAAAATAAATGCAATATCATTTAGAAAAATAGATAGTTATGGAGAACTTTAAGACTTGCATTTGAAGACAAAACGTACGGACGTGCCTTTGTAGTGGAATTTTTTAGCTCAGGTATCTAAAGGGATAAGACAATCATCCCCAATGCTGACATACAAAATTATGCTTCTGTAGATTACAATTTGTGGTTAAAACTAACCAAAAAGTCCCCAAAAGTTCAACGAATAGAAAACGTTAACTTAAATTAAAAAAACTAACGTAATAAAAAGTGCAAGGTCCCCTGCCTCCCTGGGTTGATCTCCTAAAAATGAAACAATTGCACTATTATGTCTGCACTGTTTTATAGAGGGCTCGGCAGCCACGCAATAGGAATAAGCTTCTCAAATTTAAATCCACTTGTGTGCAAAATAAAATAAATTCCAAAAAGAAAGATTGTCAATTTAGCAACAGGTTTACACATCCAACTAAATTTTAGGTTATAACATGACGATTTACTTGAGGCTTATACGAGGCTTACGCGCGAGCCCTAGTTTTATGGTCATAAAAAATAATAACCAAATAATAAATGAAGGCTAAAGTTTCAATAGCGATATCTAAACCAGAATAATACAGAATTAATAACTATGATTATCGTAATTGGAGATATTGTACATCAATTTATTTCCCATGGATTTATCCCTTTATATCCCTGTTATGTAATTGTACGTACACAATTAGATTCATGATGAAAATAAATAGATTTAGTAATTATTCTTTTGCATGCGAAATTTATTTGCAAATAAACAAAAATAAATAAAATTAAGTTAAACTTCTTTGTCTATATCAAAATTAATATAGAAATGGTAAAATTCTTTATTTTATAAAATGAACAGAAACAATTACTCCCCCCCCCCCCCTTTCCCACTCCTAATACTTAAAAACTACACTAATCTCTTTTTGTATTTAACTTGTAAAAGAAGGGGAGAGGGGAATTAATTTACACTAGTACCTAAAGTTTTACGACCACGATATCTTATTCGATACTTTGATGAAATTAATTGCTATAGTAGTGTCCAATCATTTTAACCAATAATACAGAGGTACTAGTCATGATTTGGGGTTAAAAAAATTTATCATCAATTGTCTTATCCCTTAATATCCATGAGGAACCTTTCGTAAATTATTATAATCTAATAGAGTTTTATTAAAAGCTTTTTCAATCTAATTTCAGAGGGTTGTCATATGTTGTACAGTAGTAAATAGAAGAAATTCTCTAAATTATTCTCTAAAAGAAAACTGTAGATTAGTCAATTTATCAAAATAACTGAGAACAACTTTTTGTCCCTTTGTTTATTATTCGTAAACATAGTTTGTGTTTTAAAACAAACATTGCAAAAAAATGTTGCAAAAATTAGATGTAGAGATTTAGAGCTTCTTATGTAGAAGTAGAAGCTAATAATTCTAATTTGTATGATGTGTTCTATATCCATAGACGTCCAAGGGGGGGGGGGGTAATTGGGCGATTACCCCCCCCCCCAAACGATTTTCATTTTTCCCTCCCATTTAAAATTTACCCCTATCCTGTGGGTGCCGTAGTTACCCCCAACCATTTAGGAGGGGGTATTTACCCCCCCCAAACAATTTTGGGGGGGTAAATACCCCCCCCCAAAATAAAAAATCTCTAATAAAAAAAATTTTTGCGCATTTTTAATACTATACACTTCATAAAATTTAAATTACCCCCCCAAAAAAATTTTACCCCGGGGGTAAATTTTGGGGGGGGTTAACTAAATTTACCCCTGCCAACAGATTTCAGGGGGGGTAATTACCCCCCCCAAGCAAATTTTACCCCTGGGGTAAAAATTTTGGGGGGGGTAAAAAAAATTTGCCCCATTTTGCCCCATTTTACCCCCCAAAAGACGAATTACCCCCCCCCCCCCCTTAAAATATTTTTACCCCCCCCCAAAAAAAAGCTTGGACGCCCCTGTCTATATCAATTAAGTTTTGCTATATTTTTTCCATATTTTTTTGTTTGTATGTATGCACACACCAAAGAATTTTTAACCACAAATAATTCTATAGTGTATTGCAAAAAAGTTAATGATTTTGTTTCAAGACTATATGCATGAAAATGAGAAAATTGATTATAAAATTAATCAATTGCTTATAGTTATTCAACTGCATAAATGCGTTTTAAAAAAAAAGAAAAAAAAACAGCAACTATTTTATTTACATAAAATTAGGTACAATTATAACCATAAGTAGAGTAGCAATAACATGTCAAAGACAATACAACTTTTAGTAAAATTGGACTACCACATTTATAGAATAACTGCGCGACTAAACAAGCAATGCCTAGTGAAGGAATAGAAAAAAAGTAACTAAATAATTATTATTGCTACCAAAAAAATGCTCCAAATTGGTCAAATTGCCTTTTAAAAGCCATATAATATAAACCCAAATACCCTAACTTAAATTTAATCTATCTATTACCAATGCAGGGGAAAAGATATATCAGACTGTAAAATATTCTTTTCCGCCGATGATTTTAATCTATAGAATTGGGTACTTTATATTCCATAATTTAGGTTGTAAGTCAATTTATCGTCCATTGGTTTATCCCTAACGTAACAACCATCCCCTCCGTGGCGCGCCCCCCCTGTGCAAATTTGGGCTCCGTGACAGAAAGACGGACATGCAAAGGTCCAATTAGGTTGGGTTTTGGACAGCCCTAGGCAACAACTAGGGTAATAATAGCTTTGCAAATTTTGGCGTTTTTGCAACCCATAAAAAAGTTACCTTTTTCCTTTTTTTTACAAATCAATGGAGATACCAAAAAATTGTTTGTAGTTTATTAGAAAGATATAATTTCAATATTTCTATCCTTTTAATGTATGTCTGTATGCGCGTTTTGTATTAAAAGATTTCGCTAACCGCCTTACTGTTATAGTTCCCTCCTTACAGCAAAGCATCCTATAAGTCCTTATAATTTATTATCAGGGGAAGGAATCATTTTATGCACTCAGAAAAGAAAAGAAAATGTTCACATTTTGCCTCTAATATTCAATTAGAAAATCAAATATTGGCTTTTTTGTTAAAACGTTTTAAATTGAAGAATTTACTACATAGAAGTAACACACAAGGTTTAGCCTTTCATTTTAAATTCAAGAATTTGGGCAAAAACTTAACAAAATAGAAATCATTTAATTCAACTTTATTACCATTATTGATAATGTGTGGGGGGTGGGTGGACTTTCAAATGTAGTTACACAAAGAAAAAATGATATAAAATTATTTTGGAAATTTTAATTTTTAATTTAGGGTGATTTCTCTTCAGAGGTTGGAGGTACATAGACAAATCCACAAACAGACACCCTGTTACTTTTATATAAGATTTAAAGATCAGCATTAAATAAAAATGATTTTTTTTATTATTTTTTCATTCAAAATATACTGTTTATTATTATCTTAATTGCAAAAAAAAATACTTAAGTCATTTTAATTGTTGAAATGTAGACTTTTCGTCCATTTAAAAACAGCAGTTGCAGATTTTTATCATTTAAACGTGCCAATTGCAATGCTTATATTATATTGGTCAAACATAACTGTGCGAATATTTTTGCAATACGCTAGAATTGAACGATGATAAAATATTTCCTATTTTCATATTTTTCATCCTTTTTTTGTTTGAAAAACTAAATGGATATTGTCACAGGATAATTTTTGTTGTTACTTTAGTTTGCTAATATAGTGCATAATTATTGGTCAATGGCTAGGGGAGGCGCTGGGTGTAAAGTCATAAGTGGTGATAGAGTGTACTAAATTGTTAAATTACCCAGCTGGGATAATCAGATTAGGCGAAAATCTGTTGCAATATCCAAGTAATTATATATCTATTGATCAACCTAATTTTTACCATTTGTGCAGTTTTTATATTAAAATAAAACTAAAATCAAAAAGTCATCATTAAAGTAGCGTTATATGAGTTAGCTAAGTTTTTGGCAGTTTTCAATAAACGTAAAGAATTCACTTACATTAAAAAGAATACACAGAACTGCAAAGTCACAAGAAAATCAGGAATCTAAAGGAAAAGACAGTGGACGATAAATGTTTACTCTTATTGAAAAACAAAATATCGATCTAAAATATTCGTGGAAAAGTTTTGACACTGCAAAATTGTATCAGTCAATCAAGATTAAATAAACTGTTTTCAATGCAAACATTGTTTACTAGTAAAATTTTACAGAAAAATTACAACTTTTTGTTTATCCTATTTCATAAAAAAATTGCGATTTCTAATTTATGATTGTTTTAGTTTTTCAGAATAACACCAAACAAAAAAATTTTAGAACCTATTAAACTTTAAGAAAAGCAATAAATAATGACTATAAAAAGGTATGAATTATAACCAAATTATAGAAAGTATGAAGGGAAATTACAAAATTACAGACGCATTGTTTCAAACGTGTTTTATGTTCCATTCATTACAAACTTATTTTCCTAACAAAGAAGACAAATTTGTTTATTGTTTTCTTTTTGCTTTTTTTGTCCATTTCTTAAAGTTGGGAGGTTTAAAATGTTTTGCCTCTCTTTAAAATGTATATGTACCCAGGGATGGGAGGGAAGGGACTTTGGAATGTTTAATACGCTAGTCCCAAAAACGTTTTCATATTCGTTGGCTTAACAACCTTGGAACTTTTATTGAATTTTGATTGGTTGGTTCATTCATTGGTGATGTACATCAATTTATCGGTCATTGTCTTATCCCTTTAATGTACCCTGAAATGTAACTCGTATTAAAAAGTATCTTTAATTTAATGAATTCATCAAGTACCATAATGAAAGCTTGGATCCTAGGGGATAAGACTGAGGTAAAACTTTGGGTACCAGTATAATTTACATTGCAATAATCCCTCACCCAGTAATAAAAAAAGGTAGTTTATCCTTATGTAAATGATCTATTCAGAGAAGAGAATTATATTCAATTACCCAACTAACACAAGTCAATAATTATGTCATAAATTCAAATACATGACTTATTTATTATGACTATTAATAATGCTTTTTATAAGGTCTTAAAATGTCTAGCGGCTACGCTCCTTGATGCCTCTAGGGGCAGTTAAGGGAAGGAGGAGGGGGGTCGACCCTCCACTTCAGGAATTTTAGATTTTAAAAGAAGAAATAGTTTGTTTGTTTTTGGGGGGGGGAGGAGATACTTCGGAACAGATACACAGAAAGGAATACAGACATCATGTTACCTTCAGAAAATCATTTAAATCTAAAAGTGAAAAAATCTAAAATCAGTAGTAATATCAATTAATAGCTGTTGCGCCTTTAGCGTCTAGGTGCTATCTATGTATTAAAAGAAAAGGAAATTTTGCTTTCATAAGTTTACTCTCATTGTTAAATATTGACAAATAGAAATAAAAAGTACATAAAAATGACAAGAATAGTTTGATTAATCACAATAAAAGATGAAAATAATTTTTCTTTGTACCTCTCCACATGAAACCTATTATCAAATTGAAACCTTAAGCCACAATAAAAGTGACTTTGGTGTATACAAAAAAAAACAATATCAAGTCAATTTTTTTCGTGTTTTTAATATAAAAAAATGACCAAAAAAAAACAAAATAATATTTTTTCTTATTAGATTGGGTAAGAAATACTGATTATTTTGACATTTTAACTTAACAAATTAAATGATAACTCCTATGAATATTTTGCTAAGACATAGACGAATATTTATCGTATTTTGAAAACACCATGACTATGGAAATATTTTGCATTTATGACTGGGACATTTTTATTGTTTATATACTTAGCAAAAACAGGATAATTATCAAACAATTAAAAATTTGGCAAACATTAAAAACATTATACTATACAATAATGTAATTGCGCTCTTGATAAATTTGAGAAAATGTAAGAAAATTAGTAAGTTTGAAATTTCCAGTATGATTTCGAAACCGATAAATATCCGCTGAATTAGAACCGGTTATCAACCGTACTGAAAAATCATGTAATTCATATTATTACAGACAATTTTCCACGAATATTGAAAAATAAATCATAAAATTATTTCCAGTTTTGTTCGTACGAGCATTCGGCCACTCCGGACAAACAAAACTGGTTTTAATCTTATATTTTGTATTTTAATACCCGCGGAAAGCTGTCTATTATAAGATACGATAATTATTTAGAAATGCAGAAATCGTACATTTAAAGACTTTAGACAAAAGTTCTACAATAAAAAAGGTACAATTCTAACCTGCACTGAAATCAACTCCAGCATAATCGTCTTTGACTGCATACTGATAGGCGTAGTTGGGTGACTGGTAGGGGGAACCATACGCGGGGGGTCCGTCTCCCCTCACACCAACAGTTTGTACCAACAGTAGGGTGGCTGCGCTCACAACTACAGTTTACGCGGTTTTGGATCAATTTTTATTTAATAATTTCATTTAACAATCATATTTTTTTAAGTTTAATACCTATATCTAACATATTGATAAATTCTTTTTGCAGCAAAGCTGTTATTCTGTCCTTATGGAAGGCTAATTTTACACTCTTTTTGGTATAAACCTTACAAATATCTTCTCATTGGTTAAATTTTCAGCTCTCTCATTGGATTAATTTCTAAATTCGCTCTATGATTGGTCACAAAATTGTTGTTTTTTTAATTTTTACAATAATGGCATTTTTATCATTGCTTCATTCTATCTTTTTAATATAAAAATGTTTCTTTTTATCCACGATGAGAAATGTAGGTATCATGAACTTGCCCTAAGGCTTATTTTCTTTTGCATTAATTTAAGCTTAATTAAACTAATTAGAATGATGAAATATAACAATGGAAGGGTCATTTATTACGCTTAGAGCTGAAACCATTTATTTTATACATGATTGATGACAAAGTGTAAGGTAGCTATTTTTCGCCTAATAACACTATTCTAATAAATAGAGTGAAATTTGTAAATGTATAAAAATTAAATAGATTATAAGACTACCCTAGTGCACCTTTAAATTTTTAAAAAGTGAAATAAGACTTAAATTATCCTATAATTTATATCATTTAGGAAAAGTGCTATTTTAAGCCCATAAGCACTGACAGACTTAAATTTTAAAGATGTTTAAAAATTAAAATTGCGGATTAGTAGACCAATATGATGCACCTGTAATAATTTGATTTTATAAATAGTACATGAAGCTGGTTTTAATAAGAAATAAACAATGTACAATGTTTAATTTGGCATTTATAAATTCCTTTTTATCCAATTATAAGAAAAATTATAGGGGTAAAGTTTGAAGAAAAAAATATGCCCATTTAAAATAACCACAAAAATGGCAGTTTTTAAGATTGTGGTTCTTTTAGAGCTGAATCAATCTTACTTCCCAAACCCACGTTGCCATTGAAACCATATACTTTTAGGTTTAATACAAAAAAGCAAAAATAATTGTTAGCCAAAGAAAATTGTATCCATTTGTAGCACAACAAAATACTAAATAAACGTTTTAGTAACTTACGTTTCCAACTAGTATTAGCATTTTGGGTTTATGTTATTAGTACTAAAACTGAAAATTTAGAATTCATGCATTATATATGTACAATTCTAAACATAATTGATAAACAAACCCAAATTGTGAAAAACAAAATTACCCTTTCTGTGAATTAAAATCATTAGCGAAAGTTTAAACACAGAAGGTTAGTACAACTCAATCAAAGTGTAAAAAAGTTATACAAATTTAGCTAATTTTTGAAAAAGAAATTACTACATTTTACTAACATTTATGTTCCATTTTTGCGCAGAGCAATTTAATGATAATGTAACCCGAGCATTGCTAAAAAGGGAGCACTACTAAAAAGGGTATTACTATACATACAAACAAATTATCTGGTTTTAGAGTCACATGAAAAAGGCTAATAGAGTTTCTTAACTAAGAGTTTTGCTTACTTTGGGACATAGTTATAGGTGGAGTTAAGAAAATTATTCCCTAATATCTTGTGTAATAAGGCCTTTTAAGAGTTTTTTTTGGGGGGGGGGAATAAAAAACATATTTTGTGTGTGTAAAATATCAAATATTACATGATATAATTTAGGAGAATTAAGAATTTCAATGGAGTAATTAACCCCCACCCAACCCCCCAAATGTTTGCAGTTGACTTTCCTAGTGATAAGGAGAGGATATAATCTCCAATATAATTCAAATAAAAACAAAAAAATTAGTAGTGGGAAAAGTGGTGAATTATTCATAGTCTATTATCCTATTCATACTTTTTGGCATTTCCAAAAAAAAGAAAAATACTCTTTTTAACTCTATGTAAAATGTAAGTATGATATCCCGTGGTAAAAAAATTCGCGTGGGTGTAATTTTGTGCTTTTATGCACAGAAACTCAAATTAATTTTAATGGTCGCACATTTTCCGCGTGCACCCCCAAGGTTACAAGGACTGGTGAATGGAGGATAAAACAATCTTTCCATGCATATTCTCTAACTAAAAAAAAGTTACAAGTTGATTCCTGTAATCATTAGGCACAATTTATAAAGCGTAGCATCTCTGTAATCATTAACATAAAATTTGTAGCTTTTTATCAAAAATTTTTCTTGTTTGATTAAATCTTTCTATTCATTTGATTTTAAATGGTAATTACTGAGATAATTAGGCATAATATTATAAACGAAGCATAGTTAAATATAAAAAGTATAAATTTTCTTAAATTTTACAGGTTTATTGTTCAACAATCTGATTTGTTGAGCTTCGCTATCATGGATAGTTGTTATTCTTATTGTTTAATTACTATTTTAATTGTTCTGTTGAAGTTTATTATTAGTTTAATGTGCAATTTCATTTTATCCCACGCAGAATTAAACAAAAATATAAAATCAAAGGGAAGTAAGAAAAATATCAAAACATTGTGACTTCGACCTTTGCCTCTAGGGGCTTTATTCGGAAGCAGCTTATAGTTCCTAATAAAGAATGACGTTATAAAATACAAATGACCAATGATAGACCAGTATACATTTTACCAATTACATTGTACATTGGCCTATCATTGTATGACTTCATTTTTTATTCGGCACTATAAACTGCTTACTTTATTCACATTCTTTTATTAATTTTTTTCTTTTTCTTGAAACCATATTGATAAATGAAAAATTGAAAAATGATTAAATGGCCTAAAACCCGCCTTGAACTGATAAAAACATTCTCTAAAAATTGCAGAACGATCAGTGTAGCCATTTATTAAATCATACTGTTTAATACATACAGACAGACAGACATCCTGTTACTATAGTATATACCTAGAGATAATACAAATTGGCAAACTTAAATACAATTCTTTTAAATAAATGGCATCTTAATAACTACAATTTTGGTTTTGTATTGCAGCCCCGCGTTCTTAACCCTAAAATTTCCGCTGCTAATTCCTGCTCAATATTTCAAATTTAATGTCTGTATCCCCTCGTCGCATGATTAATGTACTTTTTCTGACTTCTTTGCGGTTATATCAGATTTGTTGGTGCATTCCCTCAAAGTTTCTATTGAGCACTTAACCCCTGCCCCTATATTTTATTTTAATAAACTACAAATAATGGGATGTTTTTTTCTTAATGTCTAACCCTTTAGTGGAGGGGGAAATTGTAAGCCAGCGCGGTCTTTAACCTAAAGTCTCCTAACCTTACCATGATACATAAAATGGGGGGAGGGGTACTATGTTCGACTATGCATTTTAAGGGAAACCGCAGCTTTGGTTATTGTTCGCAACCAAGGAGTTGAAATTAAGAAAGGTAAAATAGTCTACCAAAGACAAAAGTATAAAACTAAGGGAAAAAAGATTAATTTATGGTTTATTGTCATATCCATAAATCTGAATTCATGATTTACATTTTGTGCATAAAATTCAAGAAATGACAGACAGCCATCTAGCTATCTAAGTTTTTAATATCTATCTATTTCATTATCTATCTCTGGCTATTTCTCTAACAATCTCCCCACATTACTGTTTTGTTCGTATAAGTATATCCATCTACAATATATCTATTAATCATTGTCTATCTCACTATCTATCTATCCCTTTTTAATGAGTATTGTGCATCGAACTATCTATCTCTTCTATCCATCTCTCTATATGATTTTTGTATGATTATTGTTGTGTGCATATATGCAGGACATCCAACTGTCTTAATCTATGAAATATGTCAGAGTTCTTTAGACATTACAAAAAAACAGAATGTACAAGAGTCATAATAGCAAGATGTGTCTTTTAATTGCCTAAAGAATTCTCACAACAACATTTACTATTTTTAATGTAAGTATGTAGAATGTAAGTTGATATATTGTCAAGGGCAAATTTGTCATCAATTTAAGTTGATAATATGGACCCAATTTAGTGATCAGTTCATTGATCGTTATTATAGCCAGCTTCGAGTATCACTTCAATAGAGTATATGTAAATACAATGCAGCATCCAAGTAATAATATATTGATTCTTTTATTGTTACCGTTCTGACATGGCAGCAACAGTAACTTTTTAACGTCTTTATTATGACGAAACTTAAAATAAACTTGACCTGACATTCTGAAGTTTAATGGATTAGCTCATTAACTTTGAAGGAAATGAATGTATTCTAATTCTTTAACTAAGCATAAAGAATTAAAATTAAGATAGAAAGATATTTAGATAGCAAGAAAGATAGCTAGACTCAAAGATATATAATAGTTACAGGATGTCTGAGTGTGTGAGCAGATTAAGATCTCGCTAACTGTTAGACCAATATGAATCTCCTTTGCAGTGAAGCTTCCAAGGAAAGAAGAGGATTTTAGCAATTTTTTTTGAGGGTGAGAGAAAGCGCCGCTTGAAAATTGTCTTAAAAACTTTTTTAAAAACACATAAAAGTGCAGGGTTCACTAACCTCCCACCCATACATACCTCAAGTGTTCCTAGAGGCCTCGAGGGGCGTAGCCGTTATTATGTCCTAAAGCAATAGACAGACACATATCCCATTACTTTTCTATATGATTTATTGCAAGGAACTAACCCCTATTTGCATATAATAGTAAAAAGTGATAACATAAACCATATACGGAAGAATGTTATTTATATCTGCCATCTAAGCTAGGATGGAGAAAATGTTTCTTCATTACACTAAAAGGTAGAATTAATTATCTGCGTCCCTTTCACCTCCCTCGTTTTACCAGTTTTTAAAGACAGTATTTAAACATATCCCAAAGGCAAAACCAATTTTTCTTTAAATAAAAATAAAGACCTGTATAATGACATTTATTAAAAGTAAAAAGTATTGCTAAAAGAATGAAGTTCCATTAATTTTGTCATAGATTAACTTATCCCTATTGAAGCAATGGTCTAGTATGTATTATTAATAAGCTGTCAATTTATCGGCAGGGGTTTTTCAGACTCGCTCATTATCATAACAATGTATAGGTATATTATTACTGGGATGTTGCACCAGATTTTCATGTACTCTTATAAAGTGATATTTGCAGCTGGCTAAAATAACAATACCCCCATCCACCCCCATTTACTTAATCCATTCCCCTCATATTGGATGGACGAACTGCCCATAAAATGAGGTCCATATTAGGAACCTAAATTGATGACGATTTTTCGCCTGTAAAATATCCACATATATAAATAAATATCACATCAATGGCAGGGGATGTGTAATCTAAAGATTATAATTAATATTAAAGATAACTTTCATATTTAATTTCAAATGACTACTTTTGAAGTTATCAGCTACACCCGAAGCTTCAAGGGAAATACGACATTTTTAAGTTTTAAAAATCTTCTTTTTTTGTTGTAGGAAGGATTTTTTTCAGAGACCATTTGTAAGAAAAAAAAACTATTCCTATGATATCAAATTATTGTGTACTGTAACGAATTATTAAATCATTTAATTTAAAAGTAAACAAGACTATAATTATTTGTGAAAACGAACCATTGATAAAAAAAATTATTGATCACTTATATAAAGTAATCAGGGACAAGGGAATGATATTCTGACAACTCTAAAGGAAAAATTTCCCACATCCCCTTTCATCTTGTCCCTTCTTGTCCCTTTCATTTTGACGTCACAAGGCTCATTTTTTCTGACACTTGTAGAGCTTCGTTATTTTAGCCAGCTGCGAGTATCACTTTGTTAGAGTACATGAAAATCAGGTGCAACATCCAAGTAATGATATATTGACACTTTAAGTAAAGTACAAACAACATTCCACAATTCAATTTTTTTGTGCCCAAAGCAAATGGTTTTCTTTTGTAAAAAAAATTATTAATAAATAAAGATTCAAAACTAAAATTTAAAAATAGAGTTTTTCAAGAGAGTATTTGATTTTATACGATGGATTATTTTTAAAAAAAACTTTTATGTTTTATTGTAAAAAATACATGCGTGCAAAAATAGATGCAAAAAAAGTCCACTTGAATTTAGCGCTGTTAAAAATGACCATTCTAGCAATCTAATCTAAATCTAGCAAAATATATTGCTTCTTTTGATAAACCCATTACAGTACACTATATACAAGCGAATCTACTCTATAATTTACTTTGTATGTTCATCTGTCGGTCCGTACCGAGGGGATTGGGATTTTATTTTAAGATAGATTGCAGTATTTTGTCAAAATACCCTTTTCCAAAGAGAATCCAATATACAACTTACTTGGTCTGTCGGTTATGCTACAAAAAATAAATTGGCGTTATCCTCTTAGAATTTTTTTTTCAATTTTGAAAATTTGAGTAACCCCCCCCCCCCCCCCCCCCGACAACGACGAACAACTATTTTAGGTTAGGTTAGGTTTTAGGCTTGGGAGCCGAGCGCTGCGGCTAGGCAGGCAAGAGGGCCGAGCGCTGCGGCTAGGCAGGCAAGGGGGCCGAGCGCTGCGGCCAGAGGTCATAGTTCGCTGTCGAAAAAAAAATTCTAAGAGGATAATACCGATAAATTTACACAATATGACTTTTTCCCTTTTTATGACCACTGAACATTTGCTCAGCGATAAATTTTTTTTATGCTTCGCTTAAATGAATAGTGTTATCCTTTTTTCCAAGGCCTTGTTTGAACGGTTGGGTGGGGTTGTTTGAACTGCCTTCCCGTAGGGTTGGGATAAGAGAGGGCATTTTTTTTACAGTACTAATAAAATGAATAGAACGTCCACCAACAGATAAGAACAATCAAAAAAGAAAAGCTTGATTTTTTTCTGAAGCAAAAATATCTCTGAAATGACTGGACCAAAAATGGTTGTATATTTCAGAAGGTCTCTGTTTTGAGCCTGTGTCGATTTTTTATCACTAAATTAGGTGCGTACAGTATATAACGGCTCAACATCGCTGGAATTCATATGAACCAGAATACAATATCAATCATTAAAAAAACCAAGATCTACTGTTATTTTTCATGAATAAACTTCCATCCCTGCGAAAACAAGTTTTGACCCCCTGTAGCTTTTATAGCGGCAACACTTGTCAAGGGCCAGGGCAATGTGCGCTTTTTTTGTTACTATCAAAATCAAGAACTGATTTTTATCCATTCGTACTGACAATCTTGAAAATATTTTGATTGAAAAACAAAGCAAAATAGTATAAAAAATACTTTCAAAAAATGTCCTCTAATATATATATATTTAGCATTAACAACAATGTAAAAACATATAATAAACTGAAAATACGAAAAAAATCACTTTATATTGGCGAAAAAAGTATGTATATATAATCCTCTGATGATTGTGCTAATGACCTAGAAACCAAACTATGTAAATCCTAGCTGTTGCAAATATAAGTTAGTAAATTAACATATTTTCAGAAAAAAAGTAGTCAGTGAAAGTAAAAAAAAATCACCCCTCTGTAGATAAAAATGATTAGCTAAAATTTTTGAACATTGCCAGTTTGTTGTCAATTAAAAGGTTTAATAAAAGTACCCAAATGAGAGAAGGTGTTAATAAGACTTTGGGTACAAGTATAATTTACAGTCTATTGTATCCTACCTTCCTTCTAAATTCACAATGTTTTTGTTTTTAAGTATTATGTATATTGAAAAGTTAAACCACTAATACCATATAGAAATATCGATAAATCTATTTAATATTCCCTAAGCCTTCCTTAAGCCTTTGCAAATAAATTCTGCAATGTACATTATTGACATGGATAGATCAATAGATGATAAATATATGTAGTTAGGTTAATTTTATTGTAATACTAACATACTATACAAAGAGGAAATATTTGAATCTTTAATATAAAGAAAATAATTATCCTCTTTTAACCTATCCCCATATCCTATTTATTGCAAAGTTTTTTTTCTAACTTAATTGCAGCTAGAAGAAAATTCACCTTGACCCCTCAACCCAGCAACACCCTTTCAAGCAATTCTGAATCGTTAGTTAAATAAATTTTCTAAAATCTATTTTGGCTCTTTTTTGTTTTTTTCAAAAAATTTAAATTAAAACCAAAATAATATGAAGATAAGATTCAATTTATAATAGTTTTATAATAACCCTTTCTTATTCGTTGGCTTAACAACTTTAGGAACTTGTTTTGAACTCTTATTGGTTGGTTCATTAAGTTGATTGCCAAAAGGTTTCATCCAATAATTTAAAGTACAGAAGCAGTAATTTTATACATCATCAATTTATTGGCCATTGTCTTATCCCTTTAGATCCCTGGAATGTTTAATGCTGCGCCACTTATGAATATAATTGTACTTGTTGCCACATGATTGAAACATCAAGCAAAGTAAACAAAAACTGATAATTTGTTTAGAAAATAAACAAGCCCACCCAAAGCAAAAAAATAACAATATTCTAAAAAAATTATTCACCTTTAAAGATATGTGTTTTAGATACCTAAACCCATAATGAATATAGATATTGCTGGCACTTTTGATTTTTATTTGCCTGAAATTAAAATATGAAGATTTTTTTAAAAAATCAGTATCAACCCTCTGTTTCAATAGACTTATTCTCATAGATAGCCAATTAGGGTCAGACCCAATAGACAGTACTTAAAACTTAAAAACTAATTCATAGCAGACGAAGATTTTTGTGTTTGTTATACCTGATTCAATTACTAATACGAGCGACGACATTTTTGTTGGAAATATTTTTTTCTATCCAAAGCTTTCTATCCACTTTCTATGGCTTACTTATTATGTGGTTCGGCGAATCAATTGATCATCTAGTCTTTATATATGCATTGTTGTTTTTATCCGCATACCATTTCTTTCAAGGTCTTAGTAGAGCCCTCATTATAATATTAAAATCCAATCATTGGGCAAAAAAAATCGCCATTAAAATTTGCGAATTGCATTTTTGGCCAAAACACCCCTCATTTTTTAATCTTCCTACTTCCAGCATAAACAAACAAAGATTATTATGGGCTGCTAAAAAATCATCTAATTAATCTACCATTAAACTATAGCATAACATAACTTTAAAGCCACCACAATAGCAAAGTAAAATTCTGGGGGAAAAAGTAAAATAATAGAAGGGGCATGAGCTATATGAAACTCTACCAATAATAAATGTTTAAGAATAGATGATTAATAAAGGCAATTTCCTGGCCCAAGTGATGGAGACCCTCTTTGTTTGCTAGCAAATTGTTATTTGTTTTGTTTTTTGTAAGAATCCGACGCTATTAGCTAATTTCAAAGAGCTATTAAAAATCGGGACAGGATCCCCACCTTGTGAACAGAGTTACATATAGCTCATGCCCCTAATTTTTCTTTTTTTTTAATCTTGGAAAATTTAAATCTGATAAGAATATAAAATCTATAACAAAGATTGCCTTAACTTAATAACAAATTATAATTTTAATTGACACTATGATAATAAAATAAAAAATTTAGTCGAAATGCTATAAAATTAAGATTTCAATTAAAGGCTTAATGCACTTTTACAGTTTAATAAAGTATTTATACCATTTTACTACTTTAGAGTTCCAATTAAATTGCTAAATTCAAATCAGTAATATGTAGTCCTTCTAGTTTATTTTTGCAATTGTGTTTTTTATAATTTGTACGGGATACTAAAATACGGATACTTTCTAACCATTACTTAACTTAACCTAACCAAACTTAAAATAAGCACAAAAATATTTTTTTTTCTTCAAAAATTGTTGATTTTAAGGTTTGCAGCTAATTTCTTTAATGCACTAGCTATTATGAACAAACAAGATTTTGCTGTTTTCACAGATAACAATTTTACTCTCAATTTGTCATTTATTATTGGAGACATATGGTCAATCTTATAAAGCTTACTAAACGGTTACTGACATTTTAGATAATTAGAGTCGCACACTTTTACTATTAAGTTTTTTTATAACTTATAAAAAGTCCTATTGTAGATATTTTTGGTGTAGTTTTTGTTCGTTAGATTGAAAGTTATGAAAGAAAATTGAGAAAAAAAAAGTTTGTAGATTTAACAAAATGTCAGATTTTCTGTAAAACTTTATTTTGTAAATTAGTTTTATTCTGTACAGAAATACTTGAAAACTAAATTAGTATAAAGTTCCCATAATTTATTTTGTTTTAGATGTAACTTTTTCCCTCATATAGTATTAATCTAAATTAAGATAATTTGAGTTAAATTATGCCATTTTAAAAACTGTTTCTGTGTTTCAAAAAATAAATATTTTGATTTCATATGACAAAACATAGACGTGCAAGTGTGGGGGTAAAGGTTTTTTTTCCCCATTAATCTTTGAAACCCCTTATTTTAACCCCCCTCAAAATTTGATAATAAATTAGATTACCCCTCTCAAACCTTTGAAACTCCACCCCTCAAAATAAAAGGCTTGGACGTCCCTGTGACAAAATATAGCTTTTTTTTCATAATTTAGATCATTTTAAAAAAAATATATCTATTTGCAACCAACTTGTTTGACCAACATTTATCTGCATGTTCCAACATTCCATGGATAATTTTGAAGGTGAAGGGTTGAATATCACTTTTTGACATCTTAAAATTTTCTTTTTATTTCACTTTTTTGATAATAATGTCACATTGAGGTTACTATAGATGATACAGAGAAATACCTATTCAAACCTTAATTTTGATCCTATAAACCCAAATATAGTAAGTGCCTAAAAATCATCAAAAATTGATCCAATCCAAAAACCGTGCCTCCGAAAATGCTCCACATTTTGTGATGTTTTAGGGGAATGGAAAGAAGAGCTACTGAAACAGTGCAAATTTTGCGTCCAGGTTTTATAAATTTTTGCCGTCGCTGCCTTTTCTCGTGTTGCGAGAGGGGTGCTGCAAGGGGTTGAGATATTTTGACTCCTGGATGGGAGAAGGATATGGAGCGGGAAACTTGAACGCAGACACCTGCGTCGCGAGATTCAGGGGGTAGGAAGGGAGGGGCCAGATATGGTGACGCTTTATAGTGCAGTTTATACGCATGTACATGGATAAATATAGAAATCTTGCCTTTTTTGACGGAGATTTTTACGCAGGCGCCGCGAGACTCTCAAAACCTCTTGCCTATGGATATGTGTGTGTGTTCGTTTGTCTGAGTGTGTAAATGTGTACTTAAAATGCATGTAGCGCAGAGAAAATTGGATTGGTAAATACATTTTGCCATCATATAGTTTTAAGTATTAATTGAATGAAAGTGCATTTGTTTTAATAAAAATATATTACTTTTAGGAATAAATTGATGAAAAAATGTATGCTGTAATTATTTTTAAAAATGATGAAAAAAATTACAAAAGTTATATCACTTACCCCTAAATCCCCTTTACATTAGAAGGGGTGGAAGTATAAGCGGGGGCACATCATGTTTTGGTTAACTTTGGAGGGTAAAAAAGGGGGTGAATTTGACAGACTTAGCAACCATACTTTTTTAGGCATCTTGGTCAAAAATACTTTTCATTATTGCTTGTTTGAATGCTAGAACAATATTACTTATTAAGCTGCTTACTTACATTCAATGTTGATTGAATGGTACAAATAATGCCTTTATGTCTCTAGATTTTACTGGATGAAGGAATACTGTTGTGTTTTTGTAGGATTATCTGCTTTTGCGATACTTCAGGACAAAACTGTCATTGTTCTTTAAATATTACATTATAGTTCAGCAACAGCAGTTTGGTTGAAATTATTACTCTCAATAAAAGACAAGGAAAAATAAGAAATAAAGTCAAAGATAAAATTGCTTTATGGTACTGATGAATAAATAGATAGATAGAATGGTTTACACGTTATGGATACAAAAATACATATAGTTATATTGATAAATAGGAAGATATATATCATTTTGATAAATAAATAGATATTGATAGATAGTTAGAGACGGATAGATAGATATATAGAATATAGATAGACAGAGAGATAGATATATAGAATATAGATAGACAGAGAGATAGATAGACTAGTCTATACCTGAGTGTTCCATTGTAACAAGACAGGGTCAACTAGGGCACGGTTAGTTTTTTATTAAATGAATAAGTTAGGGTACAACAGTTAGGGAGTTGAATCCATTTTTATAGAAGCAGAAATATAATCTATGATTATGGTTTGGACCCTCTAAAACTGTAATCTACCCTTCCACTTTCCCCTCTCTTGGTGAAGATATCTTCAACGCCGATACGATTTTTGAAATATAAGATTCCACTTTTGTTTCTCTTGTTGAAGATATCTTCACCAAGAGAGGCAAAAGTGGAATCTTAAATTTCAAAAATCGTATCGGCGTTGAAGATATCTTCACCAAGAGAGGGGAAAGTGGAATCTTACATTTCAAAAATCGTATCGGCGTTGAAGGTATCTTCACCAAGAGAAGGGGAAATAGAATCTTACATTTCAAAAATCGTATCGGCGTTGAAGATATCTTCACCAAGAGAGGGGAAAGTGGAAAGGTAGATTACAGTTTTAGAGGGTCCAAACCATAATCATAGATTATATTTCTGCTTCTATAAAAATGGATTCAACTCCCTAACTGTACAATGTTTGGCACTTTCGATATAAGTAAATGGTAATAACAAACCAACAGAATACAATAATACCTTCAGAAAAATCGATAAAAATAGTTTTCATACTAAATTTTGTTTTTTTATATTTTTTCTAAAATGTCATAGCAGAAGATGCAAAATGTCGTCTTAGTTTTTTGAAGGGATTCATCTTCTCTGAAATCTAAATTATCAAAATATTTCTTTTGGTAAATGATTATACGATATATGTCAAACATTTTATCAGAAAAAATATTTAAAATTATAAAGTAGAAACCTGAATAATTTTTCTTGTGGAAATAGTTTTCGGCAAATGTTGATAAACATATGTCTGCTAGCATTAAGATGTTTGTACTGTCAATACACGTTGGGTTTTATTTAAAGAATTTCTTTAAAGTGTTTTTTTTTTACACTGTATACCAATAACGCAATATTTGCTATCAGAAAACCCCTGACTAAGACTTGCCTACGACCCGATCTTTTAGGATTGCTTTGTGATTCACATTTTTGAAAGTCTTTCACCAGTATATACAGCAAATTCTCTATTTTTTAACTAACTTTCCGAATCATATACCTAAAGCATTTGAATTGACAAAGGTTATGCTAATATTTTTACCATTCAAGTTTATTTAATATTCTAATAAATAGCGCAACCCTCCAAGTTATGGCTACTTTTCATGAACATATGATCTAAAGAATAAGCTCTGACGCAATGTCATATAAGGATATTATAATATTCATTAAAAAAATTGTTATTTTTGCATATATGTTACATTTTACAGTGTTTTGTGGCTCAAAAGAAAGACAATTAAAATTTATTTCATATTATATAGTTTAAATTGCATAAGATAACCTAGAAATAGTAAAAAGTCCCTTTCTTTTTTTGTCGTAAAACAGAAATTAACAAAGATTTTTATTAAAAAACACCTTAGTGTAAAAATTAAAAATTTTAAATATGGTCACAAAAAGATTCAATTAGTTTATTAAATGTTTCATTTTCAGCAAATGACGATTAATCTCTATTACAAAGAATAAAGTGTAAAAAGATATTCTCGTTTTACTTTTAAGTAACTTAAAATGCATTTTAATACCTTTTAATGATTTATTTTTTAAAACATCATTTTATAAAATGTTATTGATTTTTAAAGTTATATATTAGAATGTTTGTAAATTTTGTTAACATTTTGTTTTAAATGTAGAAAATTGGTAATTCTAAACATCCAAAAAATGATTTTATTAAATTTTCATCACTTAAATTGCATGTTTGATGAAATTGCAAAAAAAATTTTCTAGGATTCTAAAAATAGCAAAGGGTGTTATTAGACGTACTTAGAGATACAATTGCTAAGTCATTTTGGCCAAACACTAAAATAAAGTTTTTACATCTGAGGGTCCACCCGTGAGGGGAGTAGATATATAGATAGATAGACAGAGATATAGATAGATAGATAGACTAGTCTATGCCTGAGTGGTCTATTGTAACAACAATGGGTCAACCAGGGGCGTAGATAGATAAATAGATAGACTAGTCTATACCTGAGTGTTCTATTGTAACAATAAAGGGTCAACCAGGGGCGTAGATAGATAGACTAGTCTCTACCTGAGTGTTCTATTGTAACAAAACAGGGTCGACCAGGGGCGTAGATAGATAGATAAATAGACTAGTCTATACCTGAGTGTTCTATTGTAACAAGACAGGGTCAACCAGGGGCGTTGTTGTACATTGAAAATATTAAAATAACAAGAGTGACAACCTTCATATATTCGAAACTAAAATACAAAACAAACAAAATTTAACAAGAAATTGTCCTTGGAGTCGGTGCTATGTAATTGACCATGCATATGATATTATTGATATCGTCCTAGGATTTATCAAATTTTAAACAATAGGTTGAACAACTCTTACTTTATAAATGCATAGCTATCAGTTAATCTTTTAGTACAGACAGATCTAGTCAAAATATAGGGAAGTTTTGCTATCTAAAATATTAAAATAATAATAATAGGTCTGTGTTATATTGTTATGGGCATACACACATACATACACACAGTCACACATACACACACACACACAAACACATAAATACAGTACACATTTTATACATAAAGATTAACATATTTCGACAGTGCAAGCCAATTCTGACAGTTAGGTATCCTCTATTTTTAAAAGCGAAGCTTTTCTATAATTAGGGTCAATCCGTCCGTACGTCTGTCCGTCCATACGTAACGGATAGCTTTTTTCGTTAATTTAGGCATGTTAGAATTGTCCTATCGATTTTAAACTTTGCATGGTGATTCCTGTAGAAGTTAGGTACGAGTTAGAAAGCGTAGCAACTCTATAATTATTACCAGATGACCGTACGTCCATTTTAAACATGTTGATTTTTTTACGTTTTTAAAAACAAATTTGTATGTGACCTAATTATCCGATTGGTCTACTTGGTATACTGATTCCTGGGACAACAAAGTACACTATTATAAGCGAAGCAACTCTATAATCAAGTCCTAAAAAGTTTAAGTATTTCCATAAACATTATTCTGTATCAAGCAGTTTTTCAACAAATTTACTTACGTTTTTGCTTTGACTCTTTTACATTTACATTCTGATTATTCAGTTCTGACATTATACAAGTGTAAATGTCCGTTTTTCCTACCATTTCAGAGCTTCGCTTTTATGGAGTGTTAGAGTTGTCCAAATAAATTAAAACCCTTTTATAGTAGTGAGGTATGTAAAAATAATTAAGACATGTTCAAATTTATAAACCTCCCAAGAAGATTTCTGTACTGATATGGTATTATAACAAGCGTAGCAAAGTTAAAAGGGTTGTGGTCCATTGAAGAGATTATTTTGTATCTATTTCATTTTTAAAAGTTGTTATAATTTAATCATATCAATAACAATGTTTAGAATCGACTTTAAAATGTTCTAATCCATAGCAAATGGCAAAACCTCTTTTCACTCTTATCCATTTAATACTACACATGTTATCCCTAACTAGCATGAAAAATATTACTTTAATTATTTTAATGTTTACAGTATGTCTGTATCATAGTATTAACGTCATTAGACAAAATGAGGCTTTAACATCGAGGTGTTTTCAAACTTATTTTTAAGTGAAAACAAAGATGACAACATCCATGAAATCCAAACTCATGAAACAAGGCAATCGGATGAACACTTATAGTGTTGACTTAAAGTGATCGTCTAAAGACCCTAGGACACTGTAACATCTAACAGACAATCAACTCTTTGATTTATTACACGACTTTTGCCTGTAAGTCCTAACTGTGGTTGGTAATTAGTGGCGCCAAGGCATTTCCCTTTTCTTACTGTTGATCCAGACTCGAACCTGACACCTACTCGTCAGGAAGAAATTTTTCAGGGAGGGAGGGGATATTGGATTGTAAATTAAACTCGTAACCAAAGTTTTATGACCACATTATCATATATTGACTGAAAAACTTCTTTGATGTTTTATTGGTTTGTTTCAAACTAGTAGTGTTCGAACTTTTCAACCAATACTTTTGATATATAAGATGTAAATATCATTTTAATAATTGGGGATGCATATCAATTCATCGACCATTGTCTTATCCTTTAAGATCCCTGCAATTTTCCTATATTATATGTAGAACACCTTACATACTTAATTTTTGCCCTAAGTCAAAAAAGTGCAAAAAGTTTGCGCTGAAAGCGTATTTTTATTAAAGATCAGACGGACTTTAGACTACCCCTTGTTATAGAATAGTTGCACTTTCAATAATTGCATTTAAAATCAATTTCATAATACAGTTAGCCGCCCCCAAAAAATTGATTATGATTATTTTTAAAGTTATTGTTTTCTGTTGTACTTAGCTAATTTTTTATGGCTTAATTGAAAGCTAGGTATTGCCAAAATGGTTGGCGGATTTTTTGCTTTACGAGCTTAACGTCTAAAATATGTATGTTTAAAATGTTTATGTCTTTATTTAAATATACGATAATTATGTCCAAAAGTAGAGTAGCAACGAAGCTGTGAGAATTGGTGCAAAAAATATGACGTCATTGGTCAATAACGGCCTCTCATAGGCTAATTTTTTTTGTTACGTCATATTTTTTGCACCAATTCTCACAGCATCAGTAGCAACAACAAATGTAAAATTTTAGTCGATTTTTTGCACGTCTTAGCCGTCTTTTTTAGGAAACATGATTTTATAAGCTACTATTTTTGTAAAGAATCCCAATTTCCCACGTCTAAAAAGGACATACAACGCCTATAAAACAGCTGCACTGCTAAAAATTGCGATGTTTAAAAGTTATGTTTGCATAAAATTGGCATAATATAATATTTAGGTTAAGCAACGCTGCTGGTTTATTAAGTTGTTAAAACATGGTCACTAACCTAAAAATACCTTAATTTCTGTAAAATGTGGCTCGGCAGCCATAGCAGGATTTAGTTCCTATTTCTATAATGCAAAATATTAAGCCGACAAATGCGTAAAAACATTAAAGCGAAGCTCTAATATCAGAAGGAAGGACAAAGGAAAATAACTCTAGTAAAGTGTCAGCACATAATAAGCAGAACATCTATATGTAAGTTTAACAAGATTGTCCATAAATATGTTGCAAAATTGCGTAGAAAAATGATTCAGTAAAAGGGCATACTTTAATTGGAATCATTACTTCAAACATCATAAAAATATGAATAGGAATAGTAATGTAAATATTGAAATAAATAGGACAATTCTAACATGTCCAATTTAACGATAAGAGCTAACCGTTGCGGACGGATGGACCGACCCTAATTACAGAATAGTTTTGCTTTTAAAAACGATTATCCAGCCGCAGAGGAACAGCAACTTTTTTTGCAACAACTATTCTGTAATTTAGAGTGGGGATATCGAACCATAACATTTTTTTAAATCTATGTTCTAAAAAACTTTTCTTTTACTACTTTTTCTAATCACTTAGTAACACATTGCCTTAAAACTATATTATCGTCTAAAATATGCAAAACAATGGATTTTTTTGCGATCTTTGTAATTTGCAAGAAAGCTTATTTTATGAATGAGAAAATTGCTAATGAATTCTGTCCAAAATATTTTTCTATTGTTTCTAAGTATAATACTCTTTGCCCGTTATTAATAATGTGAAGCTTTTCTATAATGTGCATATGTCTTTCTGTCCTTTGACAGTAATACCAGATTTTACCGATTTTTCTTAGAATTGCAGATGATATGGCTTCGAAACCTATTAATATCCGCTGGATTAAAACCGGTTCTCAGCAGTGCCGAAAAATCATGTATAACATCGTAAACACAATTTTTCCGAATATTCAAATAAATTTTTTACCAGTTTTGTTAGCCCGGGTCATCCAAACGATGCCACTGGAGGCTCCATTTTTCTGATAGGTGAATTGCATCATTATGTGTCAACTGGGATATGATGGGCAAAATGTAACACACTCTCTCTTTTTCGTGTTTTCTCTCCCTCTTTCTCTCTCTTTTTTTCATATTCATCTCACAACATTACAAAATAGAAACTTCAATTTTTTATAGTTTTCGTCATGGTTAGTTCGTTCGTTTGTACAATTTTGGATGGAGCTACGCTTTTATGGATATTTTCATCATTGTCTTGCATGTTTGTAACAATAAGTTGCAAAAATCAGTTTTTACTAACCTAATTCATTTTTTTTTAAACAAATATTTTAGAAATTGAAAAAAAAGTTGGGTTTTTTGAATATTGATATTACAGTATGTCCAAAAATAGTTAAGTTTTGAATGTTTTTTCTCGTATTCATTCGAATCCGGTGGATAGGAACCGGTTCTCATCCATACGAAAAAACTATGTCTAGCATCGTATTATATCCAGCTTTCTGTGAATATAGAAATGTACAATCATAAGATTAAAACCAGTTAATCTCATAATTGTACTTTCTATATCCGCGGAAAGCCGTTTATAATACGATGCGAGAAATAACTATTATTATATTTCTGTTTTCAATTTTTTCATTATTTGCAGTGAAAGTCTCAGTTATATTTATGGAGAATTAGCACAGTTTATTTGGTAGGTTCAAACTAATAGCGTTCAAACTTTTAAACCATTGATTTACTACTACAGCAGAAGAAGAAAAATTGTGTATCATTATCAGAAATCAACTTCAATTTATTATTCAATGTCATATCATTTAACCCTTAACAGTCGGGCCTCTTGCTGCACCTTAATCGGTTCAACGCCTCCTATCCTTATTATCTCAGTTCCTATTAGAGCTAGAGGTTAATTTTTTTGTACAAGTCCCCTGTTTGATAATAATTTTCCGAACTTAAGTGATTCAAAGTCAATTTTCGCTTCTTTCATCCTTTTATTCAACAACCTTTGTTTTTAGGTCCTTTTTTACTTAAAAATTTCAAACGGCTGTAATTTTCTTATTTTTGAAGCTAGAAGAAAATTTTTTGCAGAAAATGTTTATCTTTGTGTAAATTTTACATTAGAAATATCAAAATATAAATTTCAGCGGCCGCAGCTGTAATTGGCAGCTGTTAGACGCTTCAGTCGGCGGGAAAACGGCGGCGGATCTCTATGAAATATGTAGACATGTAAAAAAGCTCAAGTTTAAAATTTGAAGTCTCTAACAAAAAAATTGAGGCCACAGAAGCCTTTTAAAGATTTCTGGAGACCTGCAGGATCATACCTGAAACCTGAAATTGACTTGAACACCTGTATTTGATATGAGGAAGTCAAAAAAAATATTTTTGCTCTTTACCTGGATGACCCTGCCAGGTTTGCTAGCATCCTGTGCCCTCCAGGATGGAGATTTTCAAAAAATTCTAAATCTTACTTATGTTATACCCATACTTAAAAAGTCACGCAGTTTGGGCTCTTTATCTTTCACACAAAGCAAATGACAAAGAAAAATCCGGAGGGGGGGGGGGGCGTTCAACGCCCCCCTCCCCGGACCGTTAAGGATTTTACAGATACAGATTTTAATTTTCTGTATTTTATAAAATGAAAGATTGTCCATTTAATAACCCTTTTGAGAGTAACTGAATCTATATATATCTGTCTGTACCTAAGGATCTTGCCAACCGTAAACCGATATGGTTCTCCTTTACAGAGTAGCTTCTCATAGGTCATAAGGTTTATAATTAATTTTGGGAGGGTACTAAAGCCCTCCCATCGCCCCTAAAAAAAATTGCCCTCTCAAAGCGTTTTTTTCTTTTAAAAGCTAAAATTTAAAGTTATATATTTAAATAATATGATAATAATAATGTGTTTATTATTTTATAATTCTGCTTTTTGTGCTTATATTTATTAAATTTTCTATTTAAAACATAAAGCGATGATTAATTAATGATCAAAATATATAGAAATAAAGAAAATAAAGAGTAAACCACAAATCGATAAATTTTTATTAAAATTTTCTTTATAATAAGAACTTTTATTCAATAACTCTTTCAACCCTGTTATGAGATAATCACATAGACATTTTAATTATTACATTATGACATGGCGATTAAATAAATCAATATATTCATATTTATCTAATAATTATACAGTTTTAATTATTACGGGTGAACATTGCTGATTAATTTGGATAAACTAGGTGATTTCTCTTTGGCGGCCCAGGTGAGGCAGAGCCGCTGCTGGCTGGACTGTGGTTGGTGTTGGTACCACTTTAGCCTGCCGGTACCGCCAATTGGCGGATTAAATAAGTTATCCGCTGCGTGGTTCCACTGCTTTAAATCTGCTGCAAGCTCGCCTTCTCCGCTGCTTCTGCTACGCCTCCGCATCCATGACTCTCCATAACAACCTTTACAACAATGTTAATACGTGGCCGATCAACGAATTGATCGGCTAGCGGTTAGTCGGGCAGAGGATAATCAAGGCTTTAGTGGGCGTCTCAGCTATAATTGTGATCAATGGACATACTGTGTGACTACAAGATAAGAATAAAGAAGAATGAAGTAAAGGAAAAGAACAAAAGAAAAATGAAATAATCGGTTTTAGGTTAAAGTTAAGATTTTTGATTTAAATTTTAAGATTCAAGTGAATAATTTAACATTAGTTTCTACATTAAGGGTAAATCCAACAGTTTTTCGAGGAGCTTTCCTCTGCCGGATTAAATAAATTAGATTTTGTTAAGTTAATTTGAAAAGAATTAAGGAATTAAAATATCTAAAAAAATTGTACAAAGAAATCGAAAAAGATATGAGTTTAATTTAAGATTAATTTAAAATTTGATTAAATAAACAAGTGTCGGAAAAAGAATTAAAAATTAAGAGAAAATTTGCTTTGATTTTTGATTTTGGCGGCAGAGGTCAGCCCCTAGTAAGGAACTTATTTTGACGTAACATCTAATTCCAGGGATGTAGGTACGTGGATTGGACTCTAAGGACACAATGTAATCCCGACAGGAGGCTATGGCTGCAGGGAATCTCGCACTTAGTCCAAACTGATAACAAAAAATACAATCAAAAAATTTATCATTTAAGGTTTACAGTTAAAAGTATCAAAGAAAAATTTCAAGGAAAAATTGCATTATATGTCCCCGATTCCCTGTAAAAAGATTTATGTTCCGGACAAGACTTGAGGGCTAGGACAAAAAAGGCAAAAACTTTCAAGGATGAAGAAACTGATAAAAAACTGATGCCCTGTCAACTATGTGTCAAGGGTTGATGAAAAGCTGTCATGTTTTTAAGATTTGAGATTTGAAATTACTAAGAATACCAGTTCCCGCCTCACAAATGAAAAAAAAGGATAAGGATAAGAATAAACGAAAAAAATTGACTTGTTAAACTGCTTTTAGGTGGTGATTATGAATATGAGTATGATGTTATGTGTGTCTTTCTGTAAAATCAATAATATACAAGGTGTTAATTTTAATAATAAACATAACTATTGGTCGAACTAGATGGTATTTAAAATATGAAGGAATGCTTTCCTTTTAAACTCTAGGTATGTAGGAATGATTTTTAAATTTTCTGGTAAAGAATTCCATATTCTTGGAAAATAATGAAGTGGGGAGTTAAATATAAAATTCCTATTAGTTTGATCTATTGTGAAATCATACCTAAATCTAGTTTCGTAACCATGTATCGAGTTACGGGTGTTCCATGTGTTGTCAAATACTTTTGGTTGGAGATTATTTTTATATTTATACATAAATAAAAGGACATCATAGTCCATTTGCTTTTTAATTGGTAAAATTTCCAACTGTTTGAATAGAATCCTTGACGGAGTCCGGCGTGGTTTTTTTAATATTATGCGACAACATTCTTTTTGAAGTTTTAATATAGGCTCAAGTAAAATGTTTGGAACAGCCGTAAATACTATTAAGCAGTAACCTATTATTGATTTTACATAGGACGAATAAAGCAGTTTAAGATGTCTTGAATCTAATAGATTTTTCATTTGTTTTAGCGAAAACACTATCCTTAGCAACCGTTTATGCATCATGTTAAAATGAATCTTAAAGGACAACTTTTCATCTACCTGGACACCCAGGTGTCTTGCTGCACGTTCACTAGGCTCCTCCCTACTTAATGATATATGATCTAGCTTGCTGATTTTTTCTGGAAGGTTTTCTCCTTCATGATTGGTGTTAATATATACTGGGAACTGAGCAATAAGATTCCTTTCCTCTTCTGTAAAGTTTTGCTTTGGTGATTGAAATAAAACTACCTTGGTTTTTTTGCTGTTAATAATTAAACGATTGCTATTATACCAATCTGTGATCTGGGGAAGAGTAGTTTCAATCTTATTAAACAGTTCCTGTACATTATTTGCAGTTATCAACACAAAAGTGTCATCTGCAAATAAGCTCAGAAGTGCATCCCTAGTGGCAGAGTCTAGATCATTTACCATAAGGAGGAAGAGTAATACGCCAAGTGTCGAGCCCTGGAGAACACCTATAACAATATAAAGAATATCAGAAAATTCTCCCCCAAAAGCCACCTGTTGAGCCCTACCCTCAAAGTAACTCTCAAACCATCTCAAGACCACTCCACGGCAGCCATAATGCTCAAGTTTTTTCAATAAAATTGTACGATCAACTAAGTCAAAACATTTTTTTATATCTATTAATATCCCGGCGCACACTTTCTTTTCAGAAAGTGCGGCCGTGATACGATTGACAAGATCAAGAACATTATGTGCCGTGGAGATATTAGGTCTGAAACCAAACTGCCGTGGGGAAAAAAAAGATCTTTCATCCAGGAAGGTATATAGTGTCCTATACATAATCTTTTCTAAGGGTTTGCTGAACGTATTGATAATTGAAACCCCCCTCCATGCCTCTAAGCTACTTACTGGCCCTGATTTGTAAACAACGACATTTTTGCTTATTTTCATTTCTGAGGGAAAAATTCCCTTTGAAAAACTAAGATTATATATATGGGTAAGCGGCTTACAGATGTTGGCGGCGCATTGGACCAAAAGTTTGCATGATATATCATTCACATCCTTTGCAGTCTTAGGTATGCAACTCGTTATCGCATTAAATACCTGGAGTTCATCCAGGGGAGGGACGAATACACTATCATTTATTGGGGGGGGTAGGTAATCATGAAAATCTTTGGAAGTGTTGGGTATTTCAGGGGTGAGATTCTCACCTAATTTTGCAAAATGCTGGTTAAAGGAATTTGCAATGTCTTTTTTGTTTTGGATTTTTTTCCCATCAATTTCCAAATATTCTATCTCATTTTGAAATCTAGATTTACCCATCACTTCCCTCAAAACTTGCCATATCTGTCGACCATTTTTACCCGCTTTTTCAAGTTCAGATTGATAGTGTAAACGTTTTTTTTCCCTGCATGCTCTCTGGTAGTTATTGCGGTAGCGGCTATAGTTATCCCAATTTTCTTCTGTTGGTCTATTTAAGGCTTTTCTATACAACTTATCTCGGAAACGATTACACAGCAGAAGATGTTGATTCATCCACGGCGACTGCGGCATAGTGCGACGGTTATTGCGTATTTTTTCCTTTGGACAACAGCTGTTGTACAAAGAAATAAACACAGAAAAGAATTTCGCATAGGCTAAATCAACATCCTCCGTGTTAAGAACTTCTTCCCAATCTTGTAATGATAGTTCATGGTTTAAATTATCAATGTTTGTTTCCTCAAGGAATCTTTTTTCAAAATATTGTGGTCTTTTTGCAGGTTTAGGAATGATATGAGAAAATGAACTACTAAGTACAAGATGGTCAGATAGATCTGTTACAACTACATTAGAATCTACAAAGTTGTCTAGAAAATCCCTACAGAAGATCGAATCAATAAGGGAAAATGAAAAATTTTGGATTCTGGTTGCTCTTAATGTTAGAGATAAATAGCCGCTACTTATCATAATATTGAGAAAACGAGAGGCAGGACCTAAGACGTCATAGGATGTGAACAAATTAAGATTAAAGTCGCCCATAAAGAATGTTGGAAGATTACAATCGTCAATAACGTCCAGAAAGTCAGCAAGAACATTAAAAAAAGTTTCAAGATCCTCTGGGTTTTTATGTGGGGGCCTATAAACATTTACAATTAGGGCTTTAAAGTTGCCAAATGAAATCTTAACACACATAGTCTCAAATATGTGTGGTATAAAAAAATTCTTGAATAAAACTTTAGTTTGATATTTGTTATCTACATATAACCCAACCCCTCCCCCCCTCCCTTCCGGTCGTGGGGCAGAGATAAAGTTATAATTATTTAATTTTAGACTATCTGTGTTTGACTCCTCCGACAACCATATCTCCTGCAGGGATATGATCGACGGGCCCATCCCCTCTAACGAAGCCTTGTCAATTAAGTTCCTTAGCTGTTGGACTTTACTATTTAAACTCTGAATATTTATAGAAAATATTTTAAATAATTGATTACTTGAAGACTTGAATTTATTAAAAAGAGAATCTATATCAATATAGTCACACTTTATGTTAAAGTCACTAGAGTACTCTCTAAATGTATCATCGTAGAGAATACTACAGAGATCATAGTTGATATTCCCATTAAGCCCCTCAATATCATCTACCTGACTAGAACCCGTTGCTTATGGATGCGTCTGGAGGCCAAGGACACGGGGGAGCAGCTTCAGCTTTGGTTCCGACTATGCAGGCAGCATCTCTTGGCATGTGTTCCACTAAAAAAAACATAAATAATAATCGTGATATGTCTCTACGAGTCTTTTTTTCCCCCCCCCCCCCCACCCCATTAGTTAGAGAAAATTTAGAGATTAATTAGAGAGAAAAATTAGAGAAAAAATTAAAGAAAAATTAAATATGATTAATGGCTAAAGATTAGAAGAGAGAAAAGAATGCTCACGTAATAATTTACTTACTTAATCTTACTTAATCAGTCTTTTTTTTTATTAGTTTACGGCATTGACAGATTATTTAATAATAATATATGGAAAATTAACACAATAAGAATAATTGTATAAAAACGGCCAAGCGTATAATTGTGTTAGTTGTGTTACATGTAAAATTACATGTGAAATTTGTATAATATGTATACCAGTAGCATTACAACAATATTTTCAATGCTAATATTAGGAATCCTGGAGTCTTTGGTAGACTGTTTAGATTTTGGTGGCTGTAGACCTTGTCAAAACTGTGGTCGTTGTTGATGTTGTCGTACCTGTGGGAGCAGTAGCAGCCGTTGCTGTACCTGAGGCCGGGGCTGTCCTGGACTTGGATGGTGCTGGAACCGCGGCACCGCTGTCTGGGAGGGCAGGAAATTCGGCGGTGTCAGCGTTAGTAACGCCGATAGGATCCATGGTAGGTTGATCCTCATTGTCCCTCTCTATCTGGATACTGGGCAGCTTGTTGGCTTTCAGGTCCTGGAGTAGAGATTTAATCTCTGACTCGAAACCTTTAAAAAAGACATCTTTGTTAGACTGGCCGTTTTCTCGCATGAATTTAACGATTAGGTTGTCTGTCTCAATAATGTCCTTCAGTGGCGGTAGCGGGGTAATCAGGCCTATATGTGATCTGGCCATGCTGTTGAGTACTTTTACCCATTTCTGTGGCCCGTCTGCGGGCATAAAGGCCACGCTAGTGCCTGACAGCTTAGTTTTGGACGCAAGTCCGCAACTGTGCAAGTAAGTCATTAGGCTACGGTTTGTGTCCGCCAAATCGTGCGAACACTTGATGAATTTCTTACCGTCAAATGAGACTGCTGCGCTACTACACCACTGTGTCTTGTCCCTGGCACGTTGATCGATGGATTGGAGATGTCTTCGCTTGTTTATCATGAAACTGAAAAGTAGATGTCTTGAGTAAAAGCGAAAGATGTAGTTTCTAGGTCCCTTCACCCTTTGGCTCAGTGGATGACTATATTCGATCGTATTGTCATAGTGTATGTCCTTCTCCGGATTCTGGGCCTGTAAAACAGGTTTGATAATTATATTAAACACTTCATGACTTGTCGGGGTTTTTTCCAGCCAGGGACATTGAACATTGTTTACCCGAATAGACCAAAGACGGTCACGTTGCTCTCTATGAGCTAGCTGGGACAGGACATAATCGTTTAACATTGTTTGGCACTTTTGCGGGCCGATGCGTTATCAATGTAATTGTGAAAATCCTTCGTTAAAGACACTATTCGAATGGCAATTTGTTGTTCAGTTGACAATGTTTCACCTTCAATAATCGATCGAATATCATTCATTTCATCACGATGTTTTATGTTCAGAGCTTCTATGCTCTCTTTGAGGCCGCGCATTTCGCTCAAAAATGTTTTATTAAAATTGTCGCTGCTTACCTTTTGTAGCTTCTCAAATGCTTGCACTGACTGACTGACAGCCTGGCTTACAGCCGACTTGATGTCTTCTTGCAAAAAAGACCGCACCTGATGAAGTGCGTCCTGCGAAAGCAGAGCCTTTGGAGGCGGCATTTTATTTTATATAGCAAGCGACACTTAATAATATATAATATTAGATGTGTATTAGAGCGTGGTCAAGTAAAAACTGGACTAAAGAAATGCGCGGGTTAGTTAATCTTTGTTGATCAACCAATAGCCTAAAGATAATTGGTGCGTTGGACCAATGAGATTTCTTTCTTGTCGGTAGAAATTGTTTCGGCCAATGAGCGGGCTAGTTCGCCGGTAGTTCCTCCAATGAGGGGCCAGTACGAAAGTATGCCTTTCCGAGTGTGTGTGGCTGAGGGGTATGGTGATCAAGGGGAAGGGGGTACGAGTGTACGCCTTCCGAGTGTGTGTAGCTGAGGGGTGTGATGACTGAGGGGTGGAGGTATCTTGGGGAAGTTAAAAAAGGGTAGAGTGTCTACTCTGTGCTAGGCATAGGTGTTGCTAGCTGAATAATTAATAAAATTATAAAAACAGTCATGCTATATTTTAATCTATTTTATATTGTTTTTGTGCTAATTTATCATGTTTTTATAACCAATTTAAGATATAAATATTTATCAAAAGAAACACAAATAACAATGTTAATAACAAAGATGGCAACATGCATAAGAAGCGTAGCACAATAATAAAGGCAAAAGTGATATATTTAGAACGGACAATCAGAAAACGAAAAAGTGCCTCGTAAAGGACCCTCTCATCAACTTATATTGGAATAAATTGAAAAAAAGACGGGGATAAAGGGGTAGTTTTATAGTTAATTTTTACCTTATCCTAGGTTAGGTTGGGTTTATATTGGGTAAAGAGTAACGCCGCAGGGTTATTTAATTGTAGGTAAAGGTTCCCGCAATGTTATGTGGACTCCTTAGGGATACCCCCTTAATTTTCAATATATTTAGAAATAAGGATGAGAGGTTTCTATGCTTCCTAGGCACTTTAAGGGGAAGCACGAAATAGTGAGCTGAAGAAAAAATTAGGAAAAGTCTTTATAACAAGTTTTTGTGACAAAATGTTTGACAGATGGACGAAGTTAGTTATGAAGTTGCTTCGCTACTTAATTCTAAAACTGGATCCTTACATAACCGACCAATTCCAATTTGATGAATTTTTTTAGTCTTTTATTTCATGAGGGTCTAAACAGATTTAAAGATAATTCTATAGTACGTTCAACTAAATTTTGGGCTTATTAAAGCCCAAAAAACGGATTGTATAACTTAAACACAGGAATATAAGAATTGTTAATTCTCGCATCGTATTATAAACAGCTTTCCGCGGATATAAAAAGTGAATTATAAGATAAATACGGCTGATTTATCCCCGAGATGCCGAAGGCACGGGCAAAAAAACTGATTTTAATCTTGCGATTGTACATTTTTATATTCGTGGAAAACTGGATATAATAATATGCTATACATAATTTTTTCGTATTAATGAGAACCGGTTCTAATCCACCGGATATTACTCGTTTTCGAATGAATACGAGAAAACATTTTTTTTTTTGAATATAAATCATAAGCAAAGCCTATTATCAATTTCATTTTTAAATCCTATTATTTCTCTTCTTCAAGACTAATCGCTTTCGAACTTTGCACGAACTTGGGATGGTCTGCAAATATGCTAAAATCATTGGTTGACAACTCTAGACACTTCTAGTTTGAACAAGCCAAGCACGATTTAATAAAAGTATTTTAACCATAGAATGAGTGAACTTGTTTATAACACTTATGGCCCAAGTATTATTTAGAGTCCAATGCACCCTCCTCCCTGCCTGATCTAAGCAATAAAAAATGTATATCAATGAATAAAGGGATGTTGCCATGCACACGGATACATTGACAAACATTCGAAGGGAAAAAAAAACTTTTATGCATTTTAATATAAGAGAGGTAATATAACCTCTTGTAAATATGTAAAACGTATGAAAATTTAGCTTTAAACAACCAAATTACTTGAAATATTAGAGATATACCAAATGTTGTGTCCAGTCATTAGTAAAGCATCGAATCTAGCTCATACCTAGCCCGTCTGAGGTCAAATCCGAAAAACTTACTTTTGATTTTTCAAATACTTTTTAATATTACTCTACCGTATCCCTGCTACGCAACGCCCTGTTTCAGTACGTTTCTCTCCTCGGGGCAGAAACAATAACCGACCATTTTCATCATTATTAAAACCAAAGCTATTCTGTAGTTTACCTGGTCCTTTCACTAAAACTCAATTTTGGACCACCGAAACTCATTCTACAGAGAAATTTCAATACTGTCTAATATCTCTGCAGGTCTCCAACAACCTTTATTTAACCCAACCTAAAACAAACATAAAAATATTTCATCCAAAGAAAGAGAGTTATGGCTCAAAATATCAATCCGTGATGCTGTGAGTATTGGTGCAAAAAATATGACGTAACAAAAAAAAATTAGCCAATGAGAGTCCACTACCATTGCCGCCATTGTTCAATAACGGCCTCTCATTGGCTAATTTATTTTGTTACGTTATATTTTTTGCACCAATACTCACAGCATCTCAATCCGTTAGAGGACAAAAAAAATCTATGTGACGTCATAAAAATGAGGGATTATCCATAAAGCTTTAAAAAAATACAAAATAATTAGAATGAAATGTATTTCTAGGTATGCTCGTCGTTTACAAATTTTGCTAATAATATTTTCAAATTAATGAATGTAATATTGAAAAGAAACTTTATAATCGAATCAAAATTTCAAGTTTTTTACAAATTTTAACACTCTTGTTATCTACCGCCTAATCTGGAGACAATTTGAATTTGTTATAGTATAGTACATTCGTGAGAGGTTTATATTTTAAATTTAAACATTTCAATGATTTTCTTTCAATATGTTGCCTGACAACTACTATTTTTTTGTAATATTTGTACGCATTTTTTGTTCTTATTTACTAAATATATTTGCAATAACTTTTAATTAATGAAATCTTCCAATTTTTAACATGTACAAAACGGCCTGCTTAATTGCTTCAAGATCCATGTCAGATCTATATAGGAAATAAATGTCTATAAACGAGCTCAAGTTTTCCAAGAAATATATGTATATAACTCATAGTGCTCAAATAATCCATAATAAACTCTCATTGGCTAGAACGATAAGACCCATTATTTTACTTTATTAAAAATAAATTCATTATTTGCATTTCATGTTGCTATTTACCTTATATTGATGTATTTAATTTCTAATCATAAAAAAGAAAATTTAAATTTATAATATAATAAATTTAAGAAAACTCTGTTTTAAAAGAATTCGATTGTGGCGACACTTTGTGTGTTCAAATATTAAACTAAAATTGTAATCATCATCATTAACCCTTTGGTGATGGTAATGTAAAGAAAAAAATATAATTTTAAAAATCTTTTTAAAATCATTTAAATTATTGAATATTTACTTTCTTTTAGATAGTAATGCCGGGTGAGGAAAATAGATTTATTGAGAAATAGATATGCATATAGAAAACTAGCCAATAGGGAGATAATTATATCGAGCCAACTCTAGTCTATAATATACACGCGTATCAGAAAAAAATTTCTTCTTTATTTTCGTAAGACGCGTGTGTGTATTTTTAAGGGAAGCCTTTTAACTTTGGGAGTTTTGTATCAGAAAAAATATTTCATAGTTTTCAACAAATATACTAAACAGAAATATAATTTTCAGGTGTAAAACTTTCCATATCAAAGAAGAAAATAAGATATTTATGATTAATTTCTGATAAAGGTAAGTGGATTAAATTAGCCAACACTTTTCATTCAATAAAAAAGTACACTAAATTATTGTTTTGTTTTTTTAAATTTCTCTGTTTGTTTTGTTATTTCTTTTCTGTATTGTAATTTTCTTATTGCTTGAAGCACAATTAGTCTAGATTTCTGATTATTTAATTGTTTTTGTCTTGAATAAAAGGCGGCGGGTTAATTTAGATACCGATTTTGTACATATTTTGTAATGTGCGGTTTCTCTAAAGGATCGAAAGGGAAAAGACAATGAACGATAAATTGATGTACATCCCCTAGGATGATACACAAAATTAACCCTTGTGTAGATTACAATTAGTGTTTGAAATGTTTGGCTACTTAACTTAAATCAATCAAAATTCAATAAAAGTCGTCAAAGTTGTTAAGCCAACGAATAAGAAAACATTATTTTAAAACTTTGGGGACTAATGCAATAAACTGCTTAATGTCCCCTCCCTCCTCAGGTTTTCTCGAGAATACGTGGATAAATTAACAGGGGGAAATTTGTCATCAATTTAAGTTGCTAATATGGACCTCATTTATTGGTCAGTTTGTACATCCAGTAGGAGGGGACTGGATTGGGTAAAAGTGGTGGATGTGGTGTATCGTTATTTTAACCAGCTGCGAGTATCACTTTATTAGAGAACATGAAAAATTGGTCAACATCCAAGTAATTATATCTCAATTTTTAAAACAATAACAATAATTTAACTTTTAATAAAGGTATTTTTGTTATTATGTGTACTTTTTAAACTCGCGTACATTCTTGGTCTACTGATTGTGTCTTATCTTAATATTCATGTCTGCTACTTTGAACCATTTATCTTTTTTCTATTAATTTTTCTTTGTCCTTATTATATAGCTACTAATAAATGCATACATATATGAATACAGTGTTCGACCAAAATTAAAATGTAAAAGTATAGAGGGACCATGAGCTACTAACATCGAAACTATAAAGAACAATTTACTAGCAGACAAAAAGGATCTCTGCCACTTGGGACAGGTAGTTGTATGGATTATACATCTTTATTTTTACATTAATTAGCCAAAACCAAACAAAGATTTTTGGGGCTCCTTGATAAGCACATTTAACTTAGGGTTCTAAAGGCAAAAGACAAAAGCCAATAAATTATTGTACATCCCCAATGATGTTAAACCAAATTTCTCCTTCTCTACATAAAAATTAGTTATTGAAACGTTTGAACATTCAACTTAAATAACTTAATAAAGTCCCCAAAGTTGTTACGCCAACGAATAAGAAAACATTATTTAAAACTTTGGGGACTAATGTAATAAACAGCGAATTGTTCCCTCTTTCTCTTTGCATTTAACTGCAATTTCTGAAATTAAATTACAATTTTTTTTCGAATTTTTTTATATTTTAGCTTAATACTGATACTATTAATTTTTTGACTGTTTTATAGGACCGTATAAAAAGTATAATTAGGAATGAATATCTATCATTAATCAAATTATACAAAACAAGGGGTGGATTAATTATAAATGGATTATAAATAAAAAGAAGAAAAAAACTCTGTACACAAATGTTTGCAAGATTTTCTGAAAACGATTATTTATCAGACATATTCATTAAAGGGAATAACATATTTTATTCTTTTCTGAAATACTCTCTACCTGTAGTGATAACGCCAGTCATAAAACTTATATCCAAATTTCCATATGCAACATAGCTATAGCAATAGATTAGTTTAATATTTACTTGTTTTAAAAAACGCCCCTAGTATCTATAGAGTGAGCATTCACTAATGATAATTTTATTTAATACATACTATGTCTCTTTTTTATTTAAAGAATTTATCTATGTCGCTATACAAGTTACTTTTTACTTATTTTTTAATCTATTGTTCTTGTTTATTTTTTAAGTAAAAATATGGGGTGATAAAGATTTTAACTCGCAGCAGAGAAACATCGTAAAATTTAACATTATTGAAACAATAAAAAAGCTTAAGTCATATATGATACTAAGTACTAAAGCCCATTTCCTTATTTTTGAATTGATGGAAAAAATAGGTTGTTTTTTCTAATGCCTAACCCCTGGGGGGATGGCCCTAACCTTGCTAACCTACGGTGCCCTAATCATGTGGGGCTACCCAGTACCCAACCTAACCTGACCTACATAAATAAACAAACAAACAAAAATCTACCCCATCCTCTTTATTTCACTTTATTTTGATAACAGTTTGTTTATTTGTGCTTACAGTAAACACGACATTTAGGTCTTTGTAGCTATATTAGCGGCTTCGTCTCTAGCCTCTAGGGGCTTTGCCCCAAGAAGTGATTTAAAAAAAAACATATTAAGTACTTCTGGTGCTGCGACCATTAATTTTACTTTAATCTAAAATTAATTGCCTAAAAATATTGGGTGGTTTTTTTTGGGGTGGGGGGGAGGGCTTGTGGTTGTCCCCCCCCCCCCACCAAGAAAATAGCCTAAAACTACCACAGGACCACAGGTATATTCCCTGAAGAGTTGAATCCAATCGGTTCAGTGGCTACCGAGATCTTAAGGGACGGACAGACAGACAGACAGACGGACGGACGGACGGACGGACAGACAGACATCAAGCTACTTTGTATTATAGATTAAGTTATACATGGCTGGCTAGATTTTAATATTTTTTATGAATAAAAATCGTGGTAATTTGACCACCTGGGTTGTAAGCAAATGAGCTTAAAAATATGATTCTATCAAAATCATAAATGAATGAACAATAAAGTTTATTTTACAAACTAGAAACAAAACTTCCAAAAATGGCGAACATGGATAAATTAAATTATACTTTCTGCAGATTAAAGTGAGTTATTGAAAAGTTTTGACACTTTTAGTTTGAAACAATAAAATCATATTTAGTGTCAAAATTTATGAGCCAACGAATAAAATAAGGTAATTTACAGTCCAATGTCACTTCCCTCCCTAAATAGATAGACAAAAATTTTAAAAGATATATCTTTAAAACAAAACTGATAACTAAAATACATACCTTAAAATAATTTTATTTCTAAGATATAATTTCTACCCTGTAAATATAATCACATGAACACATGATACAAACTTAAATTAGATATATAATTTTCCTGAAAAGCATAAATAGACATTAGCTTAACTAGGTATCTTAAATAGCATGATCATTAAGACTTAGATATGTAATTATTCTGTGTGTGAAAATTTTTTACACAGGTCAAGAGAATCCATACGCCTTTTACTCTTAAAATACAGAATAAGTTCTGAGTTTCCTTTTAACAATTTACCGAACGCCTAAATAAGGGCGTGTTTCTAAATAAGAGTTAATTATTAGGCCAATTGAGAAATTAAATATGTGTTAAACAAGGACAATTAAAATATAAAATTTTAGCGGTTGAGGATAGATGCAGTACCGCAGCTGAGGGTTGCTTAGAACATTTGTAGAACAATGCAGTTGAGCTGCGGCTTTTTAAATGCCTCGTTGCTGATGGTGGATAAGGCTCAATAAACCGTAGGCTTTAAAAAATATGTTGTTTATGATACAATATTTTTTTAAGAATTTTATTAAAAGATTTAGATTTTTGCAAAACAAATGAAAGGTTAAAATGTGTACTTAGTAAAACAAATAATAAGAAACAGACAACAATAGTGTTGTAATAAAGTGTTAATTTCAATAATAAATTAATCTTATTGTATTCCTATATCATTAATTTTAAAAAGAATAAATGCAATAAAATATTAAATAACATACCCATGGGTTAGATAATATAAATCTTTTTTATATTCTTACTTCTATAAGTTAAGAAAATTTTCATTTTTAAAATTTTTTATAAAAATAGGTCTTTTTCGCGCATTTCTCTGCACTGCGAGATAATTATGCATTATTAATTTATGACTATTACAGATTATTTGTAGGCCTTCTTATGCCGCTTAAAACAGTGTACGGGCATGATCTGTACGTTCAGCCGTTTGGTAGCTAGCAGCCTTTAAAATTCTTAGATTTTTGTAAATATTCGTTACCAGGAATATTTTACCGTGAACCGCAGTTGATTAAAAAAAAGTTATAATCTTATAATTGTACATTTTATATCCACAGAAAGTTGTTTATAGTACGATGCGAGAAATAACTATTAACTATTTTACATTAATAAAGGCACAAAGAAGACGGACATACAGACAGTAAAATGTTTAAAGAATAGCTTCGCTACAAAAAAATACTTCATTTGAATTATGACCATAGAATTTACAATTCGAAATGAACAATTTCTGCATAAAATTCGCACTTACTATCGCAATTATTACTTTTTAAAAGCGTAGCTTTTCTATAATTAGGGTCGGTTCGTCCAGAACGGTTAGTTCTTTACATTAATTTCAGGGAAAAGGGAACTATATTCTGACCAACACCTCTAAAGGAAAATTTCCCCACAACCCCCTTTCCCTTTTTTCCCCTTCTTACCCACCCCTCTTCAGTTATATGAAGAAAAAAAACAATTTATACCCCCAGCTAACTTCCAAAGGTTTCGTGATTTTTTTTAGAATTGATTGTTACAATAGCTAGGCCTGGTTAATTTAGACAAAGTTAATTTTTGTTTTGTTGAGTTCTGACACTCTACAAGAGTTATGGTTCATTTGTCATTTCTTCTGATATTAGAGCTTTGCTTATATGGATGTTGTTATGATTTTGGAGATATACAATATATATATATACATATACAATATATACATGTATATTGTATAATGTATTTCCTTAACTACAGGGGGGACTTGTATCTTAATTATTTGAACAATCTAAAGGGATAAGACAAAAACGTTATTATAAAACTTTATGGACTTGAGCAATAAACGGCCCAAGTTCCCTTCATTACTGGGAGCTAAACCTACTAGATAATCATTAATTTATCAACACGTTATAAAAGTGCAAAGTGCAATGCTGGTATATATTCCTTTATTGTACGTCTTTTGTAGTTTTTATTGTCAAAACATTCCACCTATTTTTATTAACAATCCTGACATTGCAGCAGTTGGAATCATTTTGAAGCCACAAATTAGTTGTACTAGGTCGATATTCCAACCCCAAAAACATTAGCAAACAATTAATTTGTTGGCTTTAAGCCGGTTCTTAGATCTTATTCTATCATTTTTTTGCAAAAAGCTAAAACATATGTACAGATAATAAACTGCACAATACATTAACACAGAAATTATAAAGAATTATTCAATTTTGCGGTTATGCAGAAAAATGTGCAAAATATTTCTCTTTTTTTGCAATCAAAAACAAGTTTCAAACCAGCCTCCCACTGTTTTATGTGGTGCATTTTTGCCTCCAGCTTCTGGGGGATGGGAAAAGTAACAAGGATGATTTATTTGATACTGGTGGAAAAGTCTTTTAGTAATTTTATTTGTAAAATCATATTATACAGGGGGGTATTTAAACTTCAAATTAAACTGGAACTCAACGTTTATAATATATTCTCTCATTTGTTGGAATTAAAACATTGGATATTTTATTATATCTTTATTGGTTTCAAACTTTTCTACATAAAGTTTTAATCTACAGAAAGCATAACTTTATTTCTCATAATTGGGTGTGAACATAATTGTCATATCCTTTTTTTAAGTCGTACATATATTTAGATTTATTATAGACCTAAATAGAGAATGACTTTCAAAAAGAATTATATTGAAGCTTCCCTGTAAAAAAATGCACTGTGTAAATGGTCAGAAAAATGAAAAGTCTGGGAATGAAGAGAAATGTGTTTATTGTTATGCTAATGCTTTAATTTAATGTTGGACTCAAACCAATATACAATTGTTATTAGTATTGCGACTTTATATATTGCTAGCGGCTACGCCCCTAGAACCCTCAAGAGTTCTTGAGGACGGGAGAGTAGAGTTCCATAACCCAATCTTTTTTTATTTTTGATTTTTCAAAATAAAAAAAATATTGGGGGTAGGGTCAATCACCCTTCCCCACCCAATTTTTAATTCAAGTTTCAAAAATAAAATTTGAGGGAGAGGTAATTTTTTTTCTTCGGGTGATTTTCCTTTGAATTGTTATGGTACCCTCCCCCAAATTAGTTATAAACCTTCCTGGAACCTATGAGAAGCTACCCTGTAAAGGAGAACCCGTTCGATTCAGTGGTAAAAACAGACGCAATGGCAGACATACATCCTATTACTTTGTTATAAGGATATATAAGTTTTGAAATGTTTTATTATATGTATTGAAATCCTTATATAAAAGTAACAAGATGCTTTTCTGTCCCTTTTTAAGGTTCTCAGCTTCTTATATGTTCAGGTTAGGTTTGTAACCATTTTGTGGGAGGGTAGGTATCTTCAGCCTCCCAAGAGACATTTCCCTATAGTTTTTTTGTAAAATTATTTAAACAATTTAGTTAAAAATTTCACATATATCCTTAGTATTAAAATAAACTCAAATTTATTTTATTCGTCATATGAAACCCAATGATAGGATCCATTATTTACATACAGATATATTGCTGATGTGATAAGAACGTAACTGGACAAAGTATCTTTAAAATCAGCCAAGTGACGTCATAAAAATGAGGGAGATGAGAGGAGAAGAGGGAAAGAAACCCCCTAAAAAAGAGATGGATAATCTCTCATTTTTATGACGTCACATATCTGATTTTTGAGACACTTTGTCTAGTTACATATGAACATTATTTTATTGATATAATATTACAATGTTACAAAATTGAACATATTAAATTTAGTTGAAAATAAGCTGAATATAAAATGCGCTACTGTAAATTATTTTTAAAAAATTGTTGTAAATGTGAAAGATGAATTATGAACAATAAAAATCTGTGGCAATTCTTTACAGTATGCACAGTAGGGTTGGGCCGGATATCCGGTGAGGCCGGATATCCGGCCATTTTCAATATCCGGCCGGATACCGGATATTGAAACTATCCGGCCGGATATCCGGCAATATGATATTTCATATTTTACAACAAAAATTTCTGCTTTTTTAATTATAAATGGCTGTAATTTTCTTATTATTGAAGCTATAAGAACATTTTTTTCTGAATATGTTTATCTTTATGTAAATTTTATATTAGAAAAACATAAATTTTGGCGGGGGCAGCAGTTCTTGGCAGCTGCCAGCCTCAAACTGGCGGTCGGCAGGTAAACAGCAACGGATTTTATGAAATTGTTATATGTCATGAAGACATTTAAAATCCTAAATTTAAAATTGGAAGTGTCTAAGTTAAAAATTGCTGTCACAGGAACCGTTTAAAGATTTCTGGAGACCTGGAGGTTCCGGACTTGCAGGACTATACCTGGAACCTGAAATCGACTTGAACACCTATATTTCATATACTATAGAATAATTAAGTATTTGATAACATGAAATGCTTTGTTTAAGCAAAAAAAATGTTTTTACTTTTTACCTGAATGACCTTGCTAGGTTTGCTGGCATCCTGTGCCCGCCAAGAAGGAGGTATTAAAAAAATTACACTCTCAGTTATGTGTCATACCCATATTTCAAAAGTCATTTAGTTATAGCCCTCTAACTTTTATACAGAGAAAATGCACAGGGGGGGGGGGGAGGGGCATGCGTTCAATGCCACCTCCTCGCCCATCCTCCAACAGGGGTTAATATTACAGATTGAGGGTAGTAATAGTTTATTAGATTAATTGCTTAGAAGAAAGATAATTTAATGGTTACATAATTTTTAAGTTTTAACCTGAATCCTTATAATAAAGTAACAGGATGTCTATCTGTTTGTCTTTCTGTTTGTCTCTACTGAAGGATCTCGCTAACCGCTGAACCGATTGGGTTCTTCTTTACTGGGTAGCTTTTCATAGGCCCTGGGAAGGTTTATAACTATTTTAGGTGAGGGTACCACCACTCTCCCAAGAGAAATCGCCCCAAGGAAAAAATACCCCCCCCCAAAAAAAAAAAATATTTTTATTCAATTTTTAACTAAATATAAAAATAAGGGGCGTCAGCCCCCCCTAAATTTAAAAAATGGTTATCAAATTCATTCCCCCCCCCCTCAAGTGCCCCTAGAGGCCTCTGAGGGCGTAGCCGCCAGTTTTATATAATAAGACGCCAGTAATTTGGCCGGTTATCCGGCCGGATATCCGGCAATTTGGCCGGATAACCGGTAGTTTGCCGGATATCCGGCATTTGAAATCGGCCGGATATCCGGTATCCGGCCAAAAAACTATCCGGCCCAACCCTAATGCACAGACATCTCAAATCTCAGAATTTGCTTTCTTTATACTGTTTTTCAAGTAGGGAGGGGAAATTGGGACAGGTATCCAAAGGTAATAAACATGTTCTTTCATCAGCTGGCTAAAAACTTTGGGTTCTTTGTCATATCCCATAAGATCCTTTAATAATTTTAGAAGATCACTTTTTATATAACTATAGTACTTATCAATAAATAACAATTTATTGTTCTTTTTATTTGTAGTAAGCTTGCTATTGGTCAGCGTAATACACAAGTGCATAATCAACTAAATAAGTATTGAAGTTTATAGTTGTTATCGCATAGTATTTCCGAGGATATTAAAATAAAAAATATATGATAAAAACCTGTTTTGTTAGATCTGAGGGGTCGAAGGCCCAGGCTGACAAAACTGGTATTTTTATTACGATTTTGATTTAATTTTCGTGGAAAATTGTCTGCAACACGATGCTATTCATGATTTTTCAGTATGACTGAGAACCGGTGAGTATCCAGCAGATATTAATCAGATTGGAAGCCATGTTGGAAAAATGTTAATGAAATAGTAAAACATAAAGTATAAGTGTATATCAGACAGTAATATTACTAACTTGCCAAAACACTGTTACGTAAATTTAACAAAAGCATACAGGATATTTTTAGTGACAATGTCTTATTCTAAATACCCAGACAGCGCAAAATAGTATAGCCATAACATCATAGATGATCAGTCAGGGGACAGCGGAAAGTGTCATGTGTGACGTCATAATACGACTGAAATGAAGAAAATAACTGCCCTTCTTATTAAAAGAACATGGAATTTTCCTACACTTCGCTCTAGTTAGTTTAACTTACTTTTTTCCTAACCAATTATATGCACAGATTATAACTGCCTACCTCTTGGTCCAAATACTTGATTTTTGATCTTTATTTATTCCTAGGTAACCTAAAGTAAAGCTAGGGCAGGGACTTGACTTCTCAAGAAAGAAAGTTGCTTTCAAAGCTCTCCCCTAATGAGATTGTATGATACTATATTTATTTTATTCTCGCAACAGAATTAGGTTACATATATTTCAGCTCTGAATTGAATTAGACCGCATTTATATGTGTTTGACAGCAGGGAGTAAGGGAGGGGACAATGGATCGAATATTCAATTTTTAGGAGTCTCAGACTTTGGGGACTGGCTTAAAGGGAACATGCAAGAATTTAGCAGTTTCTAACCAATCTTGGGGACCAATTATGAATGACGTCACGCAAAATCATGCATAATCTCGCGGCAAACTAGCGCGTCAACAAAAAGATAAACAATAACAAGCAGACAGAATATTTTGATTTTGAAAATTATTTTGTAAATTGAATTATTACATTTTTTAAAAGCGAAGCTTTTCTATAATTATTAAAAGCGAAGCTTTTCTATAATTAGGGTCGGTCCGTCCGTCCGTACGTCCGTCCGTAACGGATAGCTTTTTTCGTTAATTTAGACATGTTAGAATTGTCCTATCGATTTCAAATTTTGCATGGTGATTCTTTTAGGAGTTAGGTACGATTTAGAAAGCGTAGCAACTCAATAATCATTACCAAAATGTCCGTACGTCCATTTTAAACATATTGATTTTTTTTACTTTTTTAAATAGCTTTTTTCGTTAATTTAGGCATGTTAGAATTGTCCTTTCGATTTAAAATTTTGAATGGTGATTCCTGTAATAGTTAGGTACGATTTAGAAAGCGTAGCAACTCTATAATCATTACCAAAATGTCCGTACGTCCATTTTAAACATGTTGATTTTTTTACTTTTCTAAATAGCTTTTTTCGTTAATTTAGGCATGTTAGAATTGTCCTATCGATTTCAAATTTTGCATGGTGATTCCTGTAATAGTTAGGTACGAGTTAGAAAGCGTAGCAACTCTATAATCATTACCAGAATATCCGTACGTCCATTTTAAACATGTTGATTTTTTTACATTTTTAACAACAAATTTGTATGTGACCTAATTATCCGATTGGTCTGATTTTTGGTATACTGATTCCTAGGACAACAAAGTACAATATTACAAGCGAAGTAACTCTATAATCAAGTCCTAAAAATGTAAATATGTCCATAATCATTATCATGTATAAAGCAGTTTTTCAACAAATTTACTTACAAGTTTGCTTTGACTCTTATACATTCGCATTCTGATTATTCAGTTCTGACATTATACAAGTGTTAATGTCCGTTTGTCCTTCCATTTCAGGGCTTCGCTTTTATGGATGTTGTCATCCTTGTTATATCTAATTCTTGTTTAATGTTAATTCATTCCGATTATTGCGTTGTAGAAAGAAATTATATTAAGATTATTAGTTATTATTAGCAAAGCCTTCCTATAATTAGGTCCCGCACATTTGTACGTCCGTAACGGTTAGCTCTTTTCGTTACTTTAGACATGTTAGATGTTTCTTATTGATTTAATGTAAAGGCAAAAGTTTTTGTCTTTAGCTTAATATTTCTGTAATTAATGATCCGATTAATTTCAAAATTTTAGGGAAAATTCACGAAGTCCTGAGTTGTTCAAGGTTTGTTTATCATTAAAATCTTAAGATGGTGTTATTTTATTTTTCTGTCCTGGATGCTAGGAGCGCAGCTACCAGTTATCCTAAGATATGTTACTTAAACCTTAAGATCTTTAAAATTAAGATATACTTATGTTCTCAACTATTTATTTATGTAGTATGAAATTTTGACGCAAGGTATCTCATTTTTATTTCGTTAAATGAAATAACTTGAGTTAAAAGTTCTGTAGGAAGGTAATTGTTTTAGTAAGTTTTGTAATATAATTTTTTAAAGGCTTTTTCATGTCTAAGCTTTTTAATAAATACAATAAAAAAATTTGGGTAAAAGAAGTTGTAAAAGTAAAATGGTATGTTTCCTTAATTTTCCGAAGTTTAAATAATAACAATTATGGAAATGAATTGTAAACAAGTGTTTTGATCTCTAGAATCAAAGGCTTGTAGTAAAGCATCAGTTTAAGGATGGTGCATTTCGAATTAAAAACAATTCAAAAAGTCTAAAATTTCCACTAAAGGTTGCTATATTGCAAATACTTGTTTAATCTGGAAATATCTGGGTTTTCAACCTTAAAGGGTCACAACTATAAAATTGAATTAACTGCCCATTGTCCCCTCCCTTACTCCCTGGTTTGACAGTCTCATAAAATATAGATTAATTGAGAATAATCGATGCATTATTGCTTTGAGATTGCACCAGATTTTCATTCTAAAATAAGGAAATCCCCATCCACCCCCTTTATCCCATCCCCTCCCCTACTACTAAATAAACAAACTGATCAATAAATGAGAGCCAAATTAGCAAGCTTAATTGACGAGAAATTTAACCTCGTTAAAATACCCACGCATATATTATATCCGTTTCAGGAATCGGACAACCCTTCTATACATTTGTAAAATACAAAATTTGCTTTGCAAACTCATTCAAGTTTTATAAAAAGCTAGTTTTAAATACTGTATTTTTTATTTTTTCTTCATAATAGCTTTTCTCTTTCGTGTCTTGCTTGTTATGCATACATTGTTTGATTTCTCAGGAAGGAAGGGGAAATAGGACATAATGTTGATGTACATTCCTAAATAAAATTACCGTTTTGTAAATCAAAATTATTGGTTTATAAGTTTAGATGCTGATTCTAGTATTAACCAACAAATCAAAAAAAGAACCTAAAGCTTTAACCCTATTAACAGAAAACTTGTGTATTAAACTTCGGGTACTAATTTAATTTACGGTTAAATATCCCTTGAAATATGTATGAAGTCTAACTTTCAAACTCAATTAAATATTCCTACCAAGTAACTTTTTCTTTCATTCCACATTTAACTGTCTGCAGTATAAATGTATGGACAATAAAGATACTAGAATAAATACTTAATTACCAGTTTTATATTATTTTTCTTCGTTCAAATTACGAGTAATTTTTAAACCATCATACTTGAAAACACCTTGAAATAAAAACTTATAAACTTTAGTTTCATTTATTATTATTGATTTAAAAACTGATAGTTATCTTGTCAAAATGGATATAGAATCGTAAATATATTGACAGGGGACAATTGATCGTCATTTTGGTTGCAAATATGGGCCTCATTTATTGGTCAGTTTGTTCATCCAATATGAGGCGAGGGGATGGGGAAAAGGTATTGTTATTTTAGCAACCTGCGATTATCACTTTATTAGAATACATGTAAATCTGCATCATCCAATTAAAACTTTAATGAAATAAAATGTTGTCTGCTAAAAAGTTAGCAATTTGTTTTTTAAATTAATATATTAACTTACGTAGTATTCATCTATACAGATATATACATCTATTATAGAATGTATGATTTGCTTAAGTTGTAAATGGACTTTACATAGCTAGTAAAAATATTAAAATGACAGTTATGGTTCTATTTAGTTTTGTTCCAATTTTTAAACATCTAAATATTTGTGAGTTCTCAGAAATCGATTTTTTACAGGCATCAAAGCTATTCTGCATATAATTAGGATACGTTTATGTCCGTCCGTCATTTAAGAAATAGAATAAATGGGCCCCGAGATACATTTTACTCTACCCACGGTGTTGCTTTTTATGTATATGTAAATTACAGATAAAACATTCTACTACAAATCAAGATTTGAAACATATTAAAGTTTTTAGGCAAACGTACATGTTTTGGGTAACAGTGTGATTTACAGACCAAATATCCCCTCCCTTAACTAGTTCCTGCTAAGAATGTAAGCTTTTCTATAATTAGGGTAGGTCCGTCCGTGCGTACGGCTGTGACGGTAGCTTTCTAGTTCCTGCTAAGAATATAAGCTTTTCTATACTTAGGGTAGGTCCAACCGTCCGTACGTCTGTAACGGTAGCTTTTATCGTGAAACGGTTAGCACTTTTCGTTATTTTCGATATTGAACTTTGCTTGGTGATTTCTGTTGTAGTTGGTATGAGTTAGAAAGCATAACAACTCTATAATCGTAACCAGAATGTCCGTACGTCCATTTTAAACATGTTGATTTTTAACTTTTTTGACAACAAACTTCTATGTAATTGGTCTGATTTTTGGAATTATGATTCATAAAAGAAAAAAGTACATGCGAAGCATCTTTATAATCAAGTCCAAAAATGTAAGTATGTCCTTAAACATTATCCTGTATTTGGCCAGTTTATCAACAAATCTACAATTCTTTTAGTTCTACATAAGGGCAGACGAGGTCAACAGCTTCTGTCGGAATAAAGATTTAAGTCACAATAATGGATAATATGAACTGATACGTGGATACAATGACGGGGGGGGGGGGGGGGGGGTAAGTATTTTACAACGCTTCAGGTTTCACTTTATTAGAGTACATAAATAACATTTACCATACTCTGATGAAGTTTATGCTAATAATCAAAATATAATGGTGATATGTTTTGTTTCTTTCCGTCCTTGTTTGGGAAATTGATTGTTAGTACGCGTCCTTTTTATTAATATTGTGATAATCTGGTGTTGGATCCATTTAATATTAAATTCATTGTTACAATAACAAGCTACAATATTCAATTTGAATGATGTTTGTACAAGAATGCCAATTATTAACCAGAAATTTTAGCAAAGATAGAGTGTGCTTCCCTTTTCGATGGGGAATTGTGGATACTTCCTCACGGTTGGACCCTCAGATGTAAAAACTTTATTTTAGTGTTTGGCCAAAATGGCTTAGCAATTGTATCTGTAAGTACGTCTAATAACACCCTTTGCTATTTTTAAAATCCTAGAAAATTTTTTTTGCAAGAAAATTGCATAAATTCGCAACCTTTTTTAGAACCACCACATAACTTGAGTTTTAAAACTTTTTATATAAAATCCTTTTTACAAAAAATATCAATAATTACTTAAAATTAAACCTGAAAGAAAAAAATCTCATTACACGTGTTAATTTGCATGTTTTAGGTCTTTTTTTGAGGAAAGTATAACTTCCACATTTTTGACAATAATTATATTTTTTTAACATTTCAAAGTAAAATATAATAAAACTTAAACGATTTTTCTTGAATTATCAGTTGAAAAATTCATCAAACATGCAATTAAATGATGAAAATTTAATAAAATCATTTTTTGAATGTTTAGAATTACCAATTTTCTACATTTAAAACAAAATGTTTACAAAATTTAAAAACATTTTAACATATAACTTCAAAAATCAATAACATTTTATAAAAAGATGTTTCAAAAAATAAATCATTAAAAGGTATTAAAATGCATTTGAAATTACTTTAAATTAAAACGAGAACATCTTTTTACACTGTATTCTGTGTAATAGAGTTTAAATGACATGATTAGTGAATGAAATATTTCCTAAACTCATTAAGCCTTTTTGTGACTATATTGAAAATAATTTATTTTGTTTTATATTGTTTTTTATTCAAATATTTGACAAAATTTTCCCTACGTCAATAAAATAAAGTCAGTTTTTTACTGTTTCCAGGTTTTTCTTTATAATTATAACAATTAAATATAATATAAATCTTCATTATCTTTTATTTGAATTATCATACACATTAAAATGTAAAGTATAAGCTAGAATAGCACTTTTTTCAACGAATATTTTAATGACATTATATCAAAATAATTCCTCTTAAATATCACACAACATATGATTGGGAAGTATAGCCATTTCTTGGAGGTATAATATTTACAAAAATACCATTAATTCTGTTTTAAAAAAATTGAACAATTCTAAAACAATGGTTGGCTGTCTAGATATTGAGTACACTAAGACTACGGCTCTGTTCTATTGAAATAACGTTGCAAAAAGAGGGGTTCTGAAAGTAATCTACCTAATTTTTTTTTAAAGAACCAACAAGTACTGTCAGTATCTTTTTTCTTGTAATCTAGCAGACAATCAAATCATAACACAATTTTCATGATAAAATATTCAGGTTTCTACTTCACATTTTAAAAAATATACTGATCAATAAAATGTTCAAAATTTTACTTTGTACTAATTGAAAAAATTTGTTGTAATTCTTATTTTAAAGTTACATTTTCATCCCTGAGATCGGTTTTTAATAAATGCCGCGTTTTTTCAACAATTTTTTAGACATTGATTGATTGAACGAAGACGATGGGAGAGTATACAACATAAGAATTAAAAATTTTAAAATTATTATTTTAGCCATACAACTTAAATCCATTTTCGCTGCATATTTATCAATGCATCTTTTTAGATCTGTATTAGACATTATACAAATGGCCAAAATAATAATTTTAAAATTTTGAATACTTAAGTTGTATACTCTGCTAAAAACCTTATTCCATCTTGAAGATCAATGCCCCGTACGATTTTAAACGATTTTAACAGAGTATACAACTTGAAAATTCAAAATTTTAAATTATTATTTTAGCCATTTGTATAATGTCTAACACAGCTCTAAAAAGACGCATTAATAAATATGCAGCGAAAATGGATTTAAGTTGTATTAGACATTATACAAATGGCTAAAATAATAATTTTAAAATTTTGAATTCTTATGTTGTATACTCTCCCATCGTCTTCGTTCAATCAATCAATGTCTAAAAAATTGTCGAAAAAACGCGGCATTTATTAAAAACCGATCTCTGACAAAATCATAGACGACTTTTAAAGGCATCTTATCTAAACTTTTTGAAGAAAAACTTAAAAACGTTAATTAAGTATGAAAACTATTTTCTTTGATTTTTCTGAAGTTATTATCGCATTCTATGGGTTTTTTATTATCATTTACTTATATCGAAAGTGCCAAACATTGTACCCTAACTTATTCATTTAATAAAAAACCAACCGTGTCCTGTGTTTTTGAAAGGTATGGTCCTAAACTCGTCTGACATGTCCAAAAGAATAAACATGGATCCATTCATCCTGGCAGCCACATGAGTCATACAAATTCACGTAAGTTCTTACCTGTTCCCGGAATTTTTGGAATAACCGTAAACGGCTGGACACGATTACTTAACAATTTAAGACAACCTTTCATTATGGCTTCTAAACCGATGAATATTCGCTGGATTAGAGTGGGTTCTCAGCCATACTAAAAATAAAAAATATCATATCGTATTACAGACAATTGTCCATGAATAAAAAAAACATAAGATTAATAGCAGAAAGCTGTAAATAATTCAATGCTATAATTAACCTATTGAAGATTTAAAATTTTACATTCTCTCATTCGTCAGAAAAAAAACACCATCTACTTTTTTAAGAAAGGAAATAATAGATATTGTATAAACACTATGTGTAACTAACAGGATTGATTGAAAATGTTGTTCTACTGTCCAGTAGCATGCAGGGCTCTAAGGGGATAGATAAAAAATGGACGAGTAATTAATATACCTCTTTCCCCATCCCAATTATAATATCAAAACTACTACTTTTGCTGCTCATAATCATTGGTGTTATAAAAAAACTGATGTTTTTAAGGCAACGAATAACAAGAAAAGTGAGAAAACTTCAGCGGTCAAATGAGTAAAATGTGAATGATATCTATCTATATTTTTTAAAATATGTTTTTTAATGTTTTAATCAAGCTAAAATAAATCTGTTTAAAATTGTTCCATAATTGTTTGTACGTTTGCAATTTAAATCGCAATTTAATTTTCGCAAATTTTATGCTTTCTAGCTTCTCAGAGAAGATAATTGGTATATTTAAGATATTTCTCAGGCAGGTTGCGTGATTTTGGGAAATGAATTTAAAATTAGATTTTTGTTTACTATAATGCAATGGTGTTTTACAACGTGCATTTAGAGATGCTTTGTGGAGGAAGTGATAGGTTCGAATCTTTGCCCAAACTGCGTCATAACTAAAGTTGTAAAAAGTTGTACTTTTACTGTTGCTATGTCAGATTCGTGGTATAACAGTAAGAGTAGGCGATAGTTGGTTTCACCCTATGGTTGGCTCTATACTATAGTCAAACGTTCTCACCCTGAGGTTACTAAAAATTGGAAATTATTGAAGTTTTTCAAAAATATTACGATCCACCATACATGTCAAAAGCTTTGCTTTTTAAAAGAAGTACAAAAAGGTCTACTAAAAAGTCCATTGCGATTCTATCTCTATAGCAATTTATGCTCACGAAAACAAATAGAACAAGCTTCACAAATCATCATCAAAATTATTAATATTTGTCAATTGTTTCAGATCTTTTAGATTGGTAAAAATAATAAATGTATGATTATAGATGTGTAGCCCAGACAACTACCTGGGGACCTTTTTCGTCTTTTTTGCTTTTTGCTTCTTTGGAGCGACTTGGCTGTGTTAATATTTCCGGTGCTATGGGCTGCTATTCAAAGACCCAATTGAAAGTCGGCACAGAATCCCAAACCGTGGATAGAGTTATATTTAGCTCGTGCCCCCTCTATTCTTTTACTTTGATAAATAAATATACAGTAAACTGTTGCTTACTTAAATCACAGCAACTCTTTTGATAGACTGTGTAGATACTGTTGACTACGAAGAACATAAATGTGTAGACGTCTTACGATTAACAAGGATTATTAAAGATACATAAGGCCGGTTGTTTTAGAGTAGTTTTACTGTTTAAAAATAGACAAAATAGCTTATCAGATTAATCAGTTAATATATCAAAAAGATTAACTACTAAAAATATAGGGTCATTTTCTTAATTACTTTTTAAATATTTTTTTAATGGGTTTTAACGTTGATTTATCTATCCTTTAGATGTTGCAATAACAGAAAAGCTTTTATTTAATTATGGTCGGTCCGTAACGTAAAGAATAGCTCTAATTGTTAACTTAGGCAGGTTAGAATTGTCCTATCGATTTCAAACTTGGCATGGTGATTCCTGTAATAGGTACAATTCAGAAAGCGTAGCAACTCTCTAATTGTTACCAGGATGTTGATTTATGTTATTAGAATTCTAATTATCTGTTTTTTGGGAATACTGATTCCTAGGACAACAAAGTACAATGTTATAAGCGAAGTCTTAAAAATAAAACTATGGACTTTTACCGTAACCTGTATTTACGTAATTTTGAAAAAATGTATGTACAATTATGTTTAGACTTACAAATTTATGTTCTGGTTATTAAGTTCTGACACTCCACAAGAGTTTCTATTAGTTTGTCCTTCCTTCTGATTTTTGAGCTTCGCTGTTATAGATGTTTTCATCCTTGTGTATAAACGTTTATATTTTTTTCTGTTTTTGTTTATACTCTAGAATTAGATAGAAAATATAAATATTGACAAATTATATTGAAAGAGTTATTGTTAATAAATTATATCTATTGTCGTTTTATTTTTTAATTTATTTTAGGGTAAATACTAAAGATAATTAGTAGCATTGCTATGCTAATTAGAATACAATTTTAACATCTATTTTGTTAAACAAGATATGGCTAAATTTGGCTAAAATTCAGTTTTGGTCTTTTACAGCATTTTAATTGTTAAATACAGTTACTAAAAACCCTTCAATTATTGGCCACTTAGTTTTAAGGATTTTGTTTAAACATAAAAGTTTTTATAGGGAGCAACCATTCTAAAAACAAGGATGATAATATAAATTAAAGCAAAGCTCTAAATTCAGATGGTAGGACAAAAAAAAACATTAACACTTGTATATTGTCAGAACTTAATGAGCAGTATATTATTTTTTAGGTCGATTTAAACAAAATTCTATTTATATGTTTTTGCAAAATTGTTTAAATAAGGATACTGTTTCAGGACATACATACATTATTAGTACTTGATTATAAATAAATAAAGTTTTATGGTAGCTTTATCTTTAAAAACTTAATGGGCATTACAAGTTGCCTTTACTTGAGTTTTTACAAAGACTTTATAAAACTAATGGCCTATAACAGCTTATTAAAATGCAGCCATAAAATTAGAAGTAAAGCTACTCTATAAATGAAAGGTCTATCTGTATATTAAAATTAAATTCAATATTTTCATAGATTCGAATAGTTATTTATCGCATCGTATTATGGACAGCTTTCCGCGGATATAAAAATTAATCATTAATCTTATGATTTCTATTTTTATATTTGTAGATAATTATCTGTGATATACATGCTATACATGATTTTTTAGTATGGCTGAGAACTGGTTCTATTACATCGGAAATTAATCAGTTTCAAAGCAATAGTGGAAAATTTATTTGAAAGGTTTTTTTGACCAATGAACAATACTCTAAAGCCTACATCTGTCTGTCGGTCAGCCGATAATGGTTGTTGTCATCCTTGTTAAATCTTTTCTCATCTATAAAAGCAAAGATTAAGTATATGCATTCTTTTCACACTGCATATTATAAATAGTTAAATGCTTTCATAAGCTTTTAATTATAAGTTTTTAACAAAGAGACACATATTTAGAAAATCTTTTGGGGAAGTACAAGGTTGGTCAATCCGTCCGTAACGGATAGCTTTGTTGACCGCTAATTTGGTCTTTTTTAATAGACCTATCATTTTAAAACAATGTATGCTGATTTTGGTGACAATTTAGAACATTTTAGAAAGCAAAGCAACTTCATAATCATGACATTAAATTAACATTATCACTTTTAAAACTTTTTAAAGGTATTACTTTTTAGATGACAAGTGGCTACGCCCCTAGCCACTGGGGACTATGTAATCGAAGAATCAGAGTGGGGCAAGAACAATAGCTTATATTTATCCCAAGACTTAAATCTGAAAATAGATTGGCCTAAACCATGACAGAAAATATGTGAAGCTTACTTAATTCAATCGTTTCAGTAATTATTCAGATCTTAAGCTTCAAACAAAAAACTTTATTACCTCTAGGGGCACTTGAGAAGGGAGAAAATAAAACCTTAACCCATTTTTTAAATTTTAGATTTAAATAGATAAAGTAAAAACTTGTATCTGTCTTTTCATTATTTCACGCTATTACACTAATTTATGAAGCTATAACACATAAATATTCAGTATTTGTCAATTATTGCTTGTTTTTCATATTTTCTATACAATTTTTATCACCTAATCTATTCAAATATTGGCAATTAATAATTAGTTCAAAAATGAATACCCATGTGCAAATTCATGTTTGCAAATTAGGAAAAAGTTTGCATAAATTTAAACTATGTATATAAAAGTACTAAATTCAGTCTAAACTCAGGGATCTAAATGGCCGAGAAATTTATGTAAACTCCCAATGATGATACACAAAATTTCCCCTTTCATAGATTACATTTAGTTGTTGCAACATTTGGACAATCAACCTAACGCACCAACCAATCAGAATTCAATAGAAGTCCTTATAGATGATGAGCCAACAAATAGGAACACGTTATCATTAAACTTTGGAGACTAATGTAATAACCAGCCCAATGTCCCCGACCTCCCTGGCCTAAACCTAAGTCAAGTCTATACCCAAAACAAAGGATGTGCATACCTAATATTTTTGGAAGGTGTCTAACGGTCATTTCAAATAGAATCATTGTTTATTTTTGGCGCTAAGCAGTTATATTGGATAAGATATATAATAAATAAATAAAGAAGATGATACAAAGAAATTTTGCTTCATTGGACTTAATATTAGAAGCATCGAAATATGCTTTTATCGCGTTACTGTCGTGGTTGCCATTTTTTTACCCAAGACTTAAACATTATTAATGTTTTTGATAGTATTGGAAACATTAAACTTTCTACATGCACATTAGAAAGTTTTAGCGATTCCCATGAAGATTAGGTTTTCAATGTGATTTTCTTTATTTTTTTTTGATTTCGATGTTTTTAAAAATATGAGAAAATAAACCTTCGAACACAAAAATTGTGTACAAAAATACAATGTTTTTTTGGGGGGAAGGGTGAGCTACCCTCTACCCAAGTAGTTAAAAAAAACGAACACGCCATCCACCCCCTTAATTGACGACAAATTTTCCCCTTCACGGTTGGACCCTCAGATGTAAAAACTTTATTTTAGTGTTTGGCCAAAATGACTTAGCAATTGTATCTGTAAGTACGTCTAATAACACCCTTTGCTATTTTTAAAATCCTAGAAAATTTTTTTTGCAAGAAAATTGCATAATTTCGCAACCTTTTTTAGAACCACTACATAACTCGAGTTTTAAAACTTTTTATATAAAATCTTTTTTATAAAAAATATCAATAATTACTTAAAATTAAACCTGAAAGAAAAAAAATCTCATTACACGTGTTAATTTGCATGTTTTAGGTCTTTTTTTGAGGAAAGTTTTTTTTTGACAATAATTATATTTTTTTAACATTTCAAAGTAAAATATAATAAAATTTAAACGATTTTTCTTGAATTATCAGTTGAAAATTTCATCAAACATGCAATTTAAGTGATGAAAATTTAATAAAATCATTTTTTGAATGTTTAGAATTACCAATTTTCTACATTTAAAACAAAATGTTAACAAAATTTAAAAACATTTTAACAAATAACTTCAAAACTCAATAACATTTTATAAAAAGATGTTTCAAAAAATAAATCATTAAAAGGTATTAAAATGCATTTGAAATTACTTAAAATTAAAACGAGAACATCTTTTTACACTGTATTCTGTGTAATAGAGTTTAAATGACATAATTAGTGAATGAAATATTTCCTAAACTCATTAAGCCTTTTTGTGACTATATTAAAAATAATTTATTTTGTTTTATATTGTTTTTTTAATCAAATATTTGACAAAATTTTCCCTACGTCAATAAAATAAAGTCAGTTTTTTACTGTTTCCAGGTTTTTCTTTATAATTATAACAATTAAATATAATATAAATCTTCATTATCTTTTATTTGAATTATCATACACATTAAAATGTAAAGTATAAGCTAGAATAGCACTTTTTTCAACGAATATTTTAATGACATTATATCAAAATAATTCCTCTTAAATATCACACAACATATGATTGGGAAGTATAGCCATTTCTAAGAGGTATAATATTTACAAAAATACCATTAATTCTGTTTTTATCAGTTAAAAAAATTGAACAATTCTAAAACAATGGTTGGCTGTCTAGATATTGAGTACACTAAGACTACGGCTCTGTTCTATTGAAACAACATTGCAAAAAGAGGGGTTCTGAAAGTAATCTACCTAATTTTTTTTAAAGAACCAACAAGTACTGTCAGTATCTTTTTTTCTTGTAATCTAGCAGACAATCAAATCATAACACAATTTTCATGATAAAATATTCAGGTTTCTACTTCACATTTTAAAAAATATACTGATCAATAAAATGTTCAAAATTTTACTTTGTATTAATTGAAAAAATATGTTGTAATTCTTATTTTAAAGTTACATTTTTATCACTGACAAAATCATAGACGACTTTTAAAGGCATCTTATCTAAACTTTTTGAAGAAAAACTTAAAAACGTTAATTAAGTATGAAAACTATTTTCTTCGATTTTTCTGAAGTTATTATCGCATTCTATGGGTTTTTTATTATCATTTACTTATATCGAAAGTGCCAAACATTGTACCCTAACTCTTTCATTTAATAAAAAACCAACCGTGCCTTGTCAATATATCCACTTATTATATCTATTTAGCTATCTTACCTCGTTGACTCTAATCTAAACTCTATTATTATATTTCTGACTAGACAAAATATTTAATCCTTCCCAAACTAAGAATTGCTGTGACATGCGCCCAAATTATTTATAGAAAGGGATATAACAACTGAAGAAAAAATATTCTGCCTACCCTGTCAATCTTTTGTGCTACCAATATGAACATTTGACAATTAGCAGGCTATAATTATGGGATAGAAGATATAAAATTCAATAATAATCCAGATGTCCATCTTTATTTAATACCATAAAGGCGAAAAAATCTTTTTAAAAATAATAACAGCTAAATTGTGTTCTCGTCTAGTAGAAAAAGGGTCAATGAGAAATGGGAAAAGAATGTGTCATTCATGGGAATATATAATAATATAATCAACAGAGAGTATCAAATTTGTAAACTTTTTTTTCAGTGAAAAAGATACATAAGGTTTAATATTTGTGTTTGTGTTATTATGAAAACAAACAAGCATGACTTAACATCTCCTTTCTTATATTTAAGAATTATGTATCTATAAACAAAGCTACTGTATTCCTTATTTTGATATTATTAAAGTCTTTTACACAAAAAGCCTTGTGAGCAATGTGACCCCCCCCCCCCCTTTATTTGAAAATTGGGGGAGGGAAGGGGTAAGGTTAGTTTTTCGTTTGTTAAAGCATTACTTTAGGTTAAGTTACTAGGAAGCCCAACAATTTTAGGGTATCCCGGGGTTAAAGCCTCTAGCAAGGATTAGGCATAGAAAAAAACTACTATTAGTCTACATTTTTCTACTTTATTTATTAGATACTGACAATAATACAGATAGCATAGCATGTTTCTTTTTTTATATTTCATATAAAATATGTCATTTAGTGGTTCCGTTTCATTTTTTTATGGTGCTTTTTAACTGTTTGCAAACTTGCAGAATCAAGCAAACAATAAAATTGTCATGAATTTTTTTTGGACATAATTTAGTCGTGGTTAGTTAGTTTTTATTGGATCCTCCCTTTTCTCCTTAGTTAATTCCAGGGATCTGAAGGGATAAGAAAATACCGATAAATATATATACATACATCCCCAATAATGACGCACAAATAATGTCTGTACAGTAAATCAATGAAACAATCTAAAATTGATAAAAGTCCCCAAAGTTGTAGAGCCAACGAATAAGAAAACTTTATTATAAAACTTTTGGGATCAGTGTAATAAACAGCCAACCAAATGTTCCCTTCCTCCCTGGTTTAATCAGACATTAGATTAACTGCATTAAAACTGCAGAGACACAAATTTAAGTCACTAAATCAATAAATTTTAGTTTGATCATGTCTAGGGATCAGAAGGTGCTTTTACTCAAAACTTTTTTGTGTTCCAATTTAATTCTATTATATTGTTAGTTTACAGCCAATTTTCGGATCTACTGCAGTTTACGGTAAAATATTGCTGGTAAGTAATATTTCCAAAAATCTCTGAATATAAGAAGGCCTACAAATAATCTGGAATAGCCAAGATCCAATTATGCACAGGGAAAGCTTCACTGAAGAAAAAACGCGTAAAATAGGTCTTTTTCGCGCATTTCTCTGCACTGCGAGATAATTTTGCATTATTGATTTATGGCTATTCCAGAATATTTGTAGGCCTTCTTATGCCGCTTAATACAGTGAACTGCAGTAGATCCCAATTTTCTATCGATCTGGTACTCACAAATCTTAATCAATTTGAATCAGAGGCTTGCAGAAGATGGTGCTTCCTTTTTCTTGTAAAATTAGGGGAAGGATACACCTCATTAGAAGGTCATCCATACATACTTATAAACCTCTTGGACAAAAGTATACAACCGCTTATATATAGCTCTAAAACAATCAAGGGATTATCAAGTCACACCTGCATAAAATTTGATGGGGGGGGGGGGGGTGGCTGAAGAGGGTGTTTTTTTTACTTTTGATTATGCCGATTATATAGGTTAGTGAGCATCTGGAGGGTGTAACAAATCTCCCCCCTAAAATAATACCCCTCTTTTTTCTGTTTGTCACCAATCTACGTTTTGATTTGAATGGAATGTCAAAAAGTGTATGGAGATTTAAAATCTTTAAGTAAAAAGCCTATGCACACCCCTAATTTAAGTTATGAAATACTTGAAACAAATGAGAACAATCATATAAATATTATTTAGTACAAATTCGTATCTACCTTTTATTCAATTCATTGTCCACGTGCAAACCTCAAAAGTAAAAAAGTGAGCAAGCACAAAAAAATGTTGCAGAAACACAAAAGTGACATCTAAACAGAACTGTAAATAATAATTATAGTTCTTACTACTAAATATATGTTGTGCATGTTTGGTCAATCTTCATTCAGGATTCTCAAAAATTTGCCATGCTGACAAAGGATCTTAAGGTATAAGACAATGGATGATGAATTAATGTACAACTCTAGTTAAAATTGCCTCTTCTGTAGAATATAATTATTTGTTGTAAAGTTTAATTAAAATTCAATGAAAGTCCCCAAAGTTTCTTTCAAGGCCAAGAAAGCCTTTTAAAGTTATTGTCAAAGTTAAAGTTATTTTTGCTGTAATGGACAAACATATTTTTTTTAATTCATATCTGATACAATCATCTTCTTCTTACTTTTGTGTTTGGGTGCACTTTAAATAGAGGATAATTGTACCTACATAGAATGATATTAATAGACTTTAAATAGAGGATAAGTGTACCTACATAAAATAATATTAATAGACTTTAAATAGGGGATAAGTGTACCTACATAGAATAATATTAATAGACTTTAAATAGAGGATAATTGTACCTACATAGAATAATATTAATAGACTTTAAATAGAGGATAATTGTACCTACATAGAATAATATTAATAGACTTTAAATAGAGGATAATTGTACCTACATAGAATGATATTAATAGACTTTAAATAGAGGATAAGTGTACCTACATAAAATAATATTAATAGACTTTAAATAGGGGATAAGTGTACCTACATAGAATAATATTAATAGACTTTAAATAGAGGATAATTGTACCTACATTGAATAATATTAATAGACTTTAAATAGAGGATAATTGTACCTACATAAAATAATACTGATAGACTTTAGATAGAGGATAATTGTACCTACATAGAATAATATTAATAGACTTTAAATAGAGGATAATTGTACATACATAGAATAATATTAATAGACTTTAAATAGAGGATAATTGTACCTACATAGAATAATATTAATAGACTTTAGATAGAGGATAATTGTACCTACATAGAATAATATTAATAGACTTTAGATAGAGGATAATTGTACCTACATTGAATAATATTAATAGACTTTAAATAGAGGATAATTGTACCTACATAGGAAAATGTTAATAGACCTTTTTCCAGCTGTTATTTCTCTTGAGATAGTTGAGTTAACCCCCCTAACAGGGGCGTCCAAGCTTTTTATTTTGGGGGGGGGGTAAAAATTTTTTTAATGGGGGTAATTCGTTTTAGGGGGGGGTAAAATTGCGCGCGAAGCGCGCCGCAAATTTTTTTTACCCCCCCCAAAATTTTTACCCCGGGGGTAATTTTTGGGGGGGTATTTACCCCCCATAAATTGTTTAGGGGGGGGTAAATACCCCCTCCTAAATGTTTGGGTGTGCCTGCAGCACCCCCAAAGAAGGGGTAAATTTTAAATGGGGGGGGGGAAATGAAAAAATTTTTGGGGATGCCTACGGCACACCCAAATTCGTTTGGGGGGGGGGTAATCGCCCCATTACCCCCCCCCCCCCTTGGACGTCTATGCCCCCTAAAGTAGTTAAAAACCATTACTTATAATAAAGCTCATTGCAGAATGAAATCTTAACATACAGACACACACCCTAACTCTTTCTTTATTTTATTAAAACCATTCTTACGAAAGATGAGTAAATACATAATAGTCAACCCAAAAATAACAATCATCTTATAAAGTTGCAATTTAACTGTTCTTAAGAACGGATTTTTTTTATTTTGTCATACTAACGGCTAAGCCTCTAGAGGCATCAAAAGGCACAAGATGGATTGTATTTTACCCTCTTCTTTCAATTATAGGTTTAAAAGCAAAAATAAAAGAAATTAGGGGATTTTTTAGATTAATCATTGGTGTATCTTGCGAATCTTTGACTTCCTTTTCTCTTTCTGTTCTTATCTATTTACTTAATCCTTATACTAAAGTAACAGGATGTTTGTGTGTCTGATCGGGTTCTCCTTAACAGGTTAGCTTCTCATAGGTCCCGGGAAGGTTTATAACTATTTTCTTGGGGGTGGGACACCCCCAACCCCCCCAAAAAATGAAAACTACCCCCCCCCCCCAGGCCTCTAGGGGCGTAGCCGCTAGTAGGTAATAAGGTGAAAAAAGGTAACCGTAGCTACATTAAGCAGTTGCTTTAAAATGTCACAGCCGCTTATTATTATTCTACATCAGCGCTGCAACCCTTGCCGGAAGTAGGAGGCGTAGCTGCCTAATTAGACCTTTTGTAATAAACGACCTTATATCATAAATTTCACCAGAGTAAAGATTAAAACAAAAGACTAAAGTAATAAAGTGTTAACTCGAAACAACAAACTAATTTTTTGTGGTTAAATTGATGTGCAACCCCAATGATGATACACAAAATAACTCTTTCTGTAGATTACAGTTAGTGGTTAAGCCAACGAATAAAAAAATTGATATTATAAAAATTTGGGGTCTAGTGTAATAAATAGCCAAATGTCCCCTCCCTATCTGGTTTTTATTCTATCTATATTTGACCTCATAGACTTTCGATTTTTTGGGGGGAATGGATTCGTTATTGTGGCTGTCTAAATTCTAATTTTTAATTTAACGGTACAGTAAAAAAATTATGAAATATAACTAAAAATTATTTTATTTATTAGATTTACTTTTAGCTAAATATCTTTCTAAAAAGGCGTTGCTTTTTTAGAAACAGCAAGACAGAAAAAGATCCTTGATTTTTGTTTTAATGAGTGATAATAATCTTAATTAATGCTATTGTCAATCCCCAGACTACCAAGAAAGAAAATATATTCGTAGAGATAATTCTATATTTCTTAATATTGTAAAAAGGGCGATATCTCTTAGGAGGGTGGTGGTGCCCTCTCCCAAAATAGTTATGAACCTTCCCTGTACAATACATTGCAAATGAGAACCACACCGGTTCCGTGTTTAGTGAGATCTTTGGATACAGACAACCACACACACACACTGAAAGACAGACAGACATCCTGTTAATTTTATAGAAGGATTAACCCCAATACCTTATTATAAAACTTTAACCCTTAACTGTCGGGACCCTTGCCGCACCTTAATCGGTCGGGGGGGGGGGGCATTTAACCCCCCCCCCCCTATATTATCTCAGTTCCTATTAGAGCTAGAGGGCTAAATTTTTTGTGCAATTTTCGCTTTTTTCGCTTCATTCGCCCTTTTATTTAACAACCTTTGTTTTTAGGTCCTTTTTTACCTAAAAATTTCAAACGGCTGTAATTTTCTTATTTTTGAAGCTAGAAGAACAATTTTTTCCAGAAAATATTTATCTTTATGTAAATTTTATATTAGAAATATCAAAACATAAATTTCAGCGGCCGCAGCTGTACTTGGCAGCTGCCAGCCGCAACAGTAGGCGGTCGGTAGGAAAACGGCGTCAGATCTTTATGAAATTGTAATATGTAGACATGTATGAAAAGCTTAAGTTTTAAATTTGACGTCTCGAAGTCAAAAATTGCGGCCACAGGAGCTTTTTAAAGATAGCTGGAGACCTGGAGGATCAGGACCTGCAGGATCATACCTGAAACCTGAAATAGACTTGAACACCTGTATTTCATATGATGATGTACTACTAAAGAATATTTTAGTATTTTGGTATGATAAAATGCTTTGTTTTAGTCAAAAAAATATTTTTGCCCTTTACCTGGATGACCCCGCTAAGTTTGCTGGCATTCTGTGCCCGCCAGGATGGAGATATTCAAAAAATTCCAACTCTCAGTTATGTGTCATACCCATACTTAAAAGTCACGCAGTTTAAGCTCTTTATCTTTCACACACAGAAAATGAGATAGAAAAATCCGGAGGGGGGGGGGGGGTGGCGTTCAACGCCATTTAAAGTAACATATAATTGAAATATTTTTGGGGTGTAGGCACCTCTCAACACCGGCCACATCCTCTATTTAAAAAAATGATAAGCTTTTAGACAATACAATTGTGCAAAACAATTCAAAGTTATAATTTTGAATAGTAAATATATAAAATTATATATAATTGCCGCACTTACAGCTTCATTTTTTTACTTTGAAACAATTTTAAGTAAAGCTTTAATAGCCTTAATTACAATGTAATAAACAAACATTACTTCAAGTAAAATGAAAATATAGAATAAATAATTTTCAATTAGCAAAATAAAAAAAAACTAGAAAAAAAAAAAATTTTATTGAATTTATTTTTATGCTATAACTGCATGTCTCGAAGGCATAGAATAACTATAAATAATGATATTTTACATGAATATGATCAATAAATAACAATATGCAGTAATGGATATAGGATATACGTGGATATATTAACAGGGAAAAATCGTAAATTTAGCTTGTAAATATGCACATTATTTTTAGGTCAGTTCTTTCATCCAGTAGGATTGGAGGCGTTGTGCAAATAAGGGGTATCGTTATTTTAGCCAGCTACGAGTATTACTTTATCACAGTACATGAAAATCTAATGCAACATCCAAGTAATGCTATATCGATTTATGCAGTCTACTAAAATGGTTAGTTTAAAATTATCACACAATTGAAGCCCATATTCAGAAAACTGCATTAACAGGTATGTCAACATTTATTTGAGCGAGTTCGAAATGGTCAGAAAATTATAATTAATTACTTTTTAAATATTTGCCAATCATACTGGTTATAAACTTGGTCTCCTAATCGTTCATAAACAAGGGTGACAACATCCATAAAAGCAAAGCTCTAAAATGGAAGGACAAACGAACATTAACACACCAGTACAAACAATATTGTAAGTAAATTTGTTGCAAAACTGATAAATAGATGATACTGTTTAAGGACATACTTACATTTTTTAGACTTGTTTATAGAGATGCTTCGCTTATAACATTATATCTTGTTGGAATAGGAATCATTTTTCAAAAAATCAGAAGAATAGGAAAATTTTAACATAAAAAAATTTGTTGTCAAAAAAAGTTAAAAATCGACATGTTTAAAATAGACGTTCGGACACTCTGGTATTGATTATAGAGTTGCTACGCTTTTTAAATTATACCTAACTACTACAGGAATCATCATGCAAAGTTTGGAATCGATAGGACAATTCTAACCTGTTTTAATTAACGAAAAGAGTGACCTACGGACGGACGGACGTACGGACTGACACATATAATAGAAAAGTTTCGCTTTTAAAAATATCCCTAATGATGGAAGAGGGAGGGTGGTTGACCCCCCCCCCCCTTTTATATCAAAGGATATGTGTGCTAAAAAGCAGTAAACTAAGTACTTTCCGACTGGGCAAATTAGCTTTAGATAAAAAAAACACCCTTGCTGTTGTTTTTTTTTGCAAATGCGTATATTCTTGGTAATGTAACTTGTTTAGACATTTTGCATATCTTAATGCTAATGGGGTCAACACAAAAAAAAACTTACTCATTTATACCTTAATTTGTCTATCAAATAATCACATCTTATAGGGATTCTAGAAAGTATATAAAGGGCTAAAACAGTGGCCGACAAATAGAAGTACATCCCTAATAATAATAAACAAAATTACACTTTCTTTAGATTAAAATTATAGGTTGAAACGTTTGAACGCTTTACTTAATGAACCTCAAAGTTGCTAAGCCAACGAACAAGAAAACTGTATCTCAAAACTTTTGGGACTAGTGTAATAAACAGCCCAATGACACCTCCCTCCCTGATTATTATGCTAATTCGGGTACCAATTCTGTACTGTACTTGAAAGAGTATTCTCACTCGAGTTTTACTTGCACAAGAAAAACAGTTTATATTACACAAATAAAATTAAAAGATCAAAGTAAAAAGATAGAGGAAGCACGAGCTTTTTGTAACTCCCATGGAGTGGGGACCCTGTGCCGACTTTCTAATGGATTTTGAATATCAGCCAATGTAGACGGAAATATAAACACAGCCAAGTCGCTACAAAAAAAATGCTAGCAGACGAAAAAGGTCTCTAACACTTGGGCCAAGTAGTTGTCTGGGTTACAAATTTATACTTATACATTTATTGTTACAAATTGCATTGTTTGTCATTCTAGTAAAGTAGTTATATAATAACTTTTAATAGTCGTAGGGTGAAGTGTGAATAATGATTCCAGTTTTAGGTCAGGGCGTTGTTCAAAAACATTTTTGGTCAAAAAATAAACAGAAAAGTAATTAAGCTGAAAATCTTACCCAGCTTAGTAGAAATTGATTAATTGATATTGAAAAATATAACAAGACCTGAAATCATACTAATTCAATTCATAGCCTTCTATCAATGGAAATTGAATAATAATATACGTGGATATTATGACAGGGGAAAAATTGTCGTTAAATTAGGTTGCTAACATGGACATAATTTATTGGTCAGTTTGATCCTCCAGTAAGAGTGGAGGGGATTGGGTGGATAGGGGAATCGTTATTTTATTTCACTTTCAAATCTGGTGTCATATCCAAGTAATGATACATTATATCAATTAATTAACAGACTTGAAAATACATTTATACAATTTAGCCTTCTATCTTTCATGACACCAAAGAAAAAGAAGGGGGATATTGTAGCCCCCCCCCCTAACTCCTTTTAAATGCTAAGCAGATAATATTTTTAAAAATGAGAAACAACTTATTTACACAATTATCCCTGAATTCATTGTGGTTTATGTAAGTACACGCGTATGTATGCAATAATAAATATAGTAGATCTAGATCCATAATCAGTAAATAGGACCAATTTAAGCAGTGTAGGAACAATCCAGCCACATTATTGGTTAGAACGTGTACCAAGTTTGGTAGAAAGGGTATTTAGTTACATTATGTCTATATATAATAAGTTACCTATACATATTTAGTTGAATTTTTAAAATAGCTTTAGGAAAAGCATAGCTTGTATTACGGCGTATTGTATCTGACAATCCATCTAGGGCATTAAACCTATGTGTACAAAGATCCTACAGGGTGTTTATGTATGTTTCAGTAAATACAAAGTACAATATCACATCATATTTTCATAGAAAATGGTCTAGTTTCGCCAAGATGAAATAGCTGAATGTAAAACTCCATAATTATAAAAACATATAAAAACACATTGAATTCTTTACAAAATAAAAATTTTAAACTAAACATTATTACATTTATATGTCTTTGTTTAAATGTTTGACTTTTAAACCTAAAACAATAGAAAGTTATGTTATTATATAATGATAACAATAAAAATTAAAGATTTTTTATAGTTATTAGTTGCAAGGTCATTTTTAAAAACCACAAAAGCAAAAACAGTTATGTTTATATGCGATTGAAATTTTACTTTTATAAAACAACACTCATTGAAATTTATATTGCATTTTGCAGGGCTCGGCATCCACAGCCGCAGCTATATCCACCATTAAATTTGAAAGTCACCGAATAAGTCTCTAAATCAGCCGCGTGGCTTACTAAGTCACACAGTATACTTAACTCTCAGCCACCCTAGGCTTTACTAAACTAGACTCAACCATCGTTATTCGCAGACACACTAGGCCTAATTTATTTTTTGAAGCTAAAGCGGCTATAATTTAAGTACCGGCCGCAAAAAAAAATCCTCATCTGTAGCCACCCTCAGCTGCAGTTGGTCAAGAAAATCATCAGCCGCTGCAACCCAATGCTGCTGCCGTGTGACTGAAATCTCTGCTGCCGACCCCTGGTATTTGTATTGGATTCTCTTGAAATCTATATTGGCGAATGTGTGGTATCCGCCGAGGATAAATGGCAGACACCGGAGTTCAATTAGATTACGGCAGTGTGACAGACGTGGACACCTTACTATAGAGAAGCTACGCTTCTCTAGCATTCACTAAATAATAATCAACATCTATTTCAGTTGTCACTTTATTGAAGGTCTAAAGAGTACTAAAGCTATATACAACAAACAATAACTACACGGATAGGAATAAATGATCATAACATAAAAGCATTATAATACATATACAATAGTCAGTTTGGGCAATAATGATCCCCCATCCCTGGAAAGGGTGGGGGAATTAACAATACAGTTTTAACCATAATAAAGCTTGTCAGATTCAATCATTAATTTTAGACATAGGGAGGGGGTCGGCAGACCCCTTTTCCAGGACTCGGGGGAGGGCCGTTGGCCCTTCCCCGAACCCCGGTCAGGGGTGCCATAGGCATGGCTCACGGTTGCCGAATACCACAACTCTCCCCTCGGAAGGCTGGGAGAGGGTTTCCCTACCAGACTTCCGACAGTGGTTGAGGCCTTCGGTCCGCTCCTTAGGGCTAAGATATATACAAATGATAATGATTCAATGGAATCCTAGTGGTGAGTGTTTCTCAGGGCTGATGGGCTCCCAACGTGGGATAGAAGGCAGAGGCTGGCTTTGGTTGGACACGTAGTTCAGCGCCGGCAGGTGTCAGGTTGGCGGGTGGCACAGTTGTTGCTGGGACGGTCAGCAGCGGGGCATTCTGGTTGTTGTTGGCAGCGGCTGGGGCACTGGCTGCCAAGTTGACCGTCTGGGCGGCAGCCTGACCTCCCGAGGGGCCGCGGGGTCTTCCAGAGGGCGGTCCTGGCCTGCCTGGGCGGTCATGCCCGCTATCGGCTGATTGCATGGACACCATTTCCTCGGCTGCCTCCCGGCCGATGGGAATGGCATCCCAGTCTACTGAAAAGTCCCGGGACTTGGCATGGGTGAGCCGGGCTCTGGCCAAGGCCTTCCTGTACAAAGTTGGATGGTACAGGAACACTTGTGACATCGCATTCATGGCGGCCCGTACGCCTCCTTGTGCTGCTGCCAGGGAAATGATGGTCAGGTCCCCCAGCAGTTTGAGGATTAACAACAGCAAGCACAGTATGGCTGCGCCATCTCCCCACTCGTGAATAGCTTGTCTGAATCCAGCCCAGACATCCAGGGCGGCCTCTCCTTCCTCCGCCAGTCGGTCGATGTTGTAGGACACTATCCCATGGTCCCCTGTGGCCGAACAGCTACCTTGCTGAACGCATGAGCCATAGGACAGGCCGGTCAGCATGGCGCTTTTATACGCTGGGAACGCCAGCAGTTGCTGCCAGTCGTTCAACTCAGCCTGCGAATACAAGCCCCCTGAACTGAAGTCATCCAAGGGTTCTGTCAGCAGCTGCTTGGGCGTATCCAGCGGGGGTGGCCTCTTCTTAGGAGCGGGGGTTAACTCTATCCAGCCTTCCTCCGCGTGCACAGTCAGGGGGTATGTGGAGGAGCAGGGAATCTTGGTGGCGTGGCCGCTATACACTCGTGTCACGGCGTCTACAAATCCTGTGGGCTCCACTGGTACTTTGTCCCAACATTCCTTGTGTTCACGGACAACATATTTGTTGCGTTGGCAGGTAAGCTGGAGCAGGACATCTCCCCTCAGCACTGAGAACGTGCTCCCCTGGACACGCACCGGGTGGGCCGGGTCTAGTTGCTGGAGCTTCCAGCAGTTGGCCGCTACTTCTTCTGCTGCTGTGCTTTTCATGCGTGTCTCCAGAGTAAATCCAATATAACCTGCATGTATCTGGGCCTGCAAGGGGACATCAACATCCCTGGCCGATACTCTGGGCAGCGCTGCCGCGGCTGGGTCAGCTGCCACGAACAATGCTGGGTGGTTGGTGGCATGGGCCTCAAAGTCGCAGTTCACTATTGAGGTGGGGTTGGTCATGTTGATGAAAAACTGGGCTTGATGGTCAACCAGGAATGCATCCATCACCAGGCTAGGCTGGAGGCTGCGGATCAGCCTCAAGGGGCAATCTCTCCCCAGGTGGTCCCACACGTAGGTTGCTTCCCCAGTGATGCAGGACAGCTCAGAATGGGGACATTCTAAAGCCAGGTGGTCAGATTGGGACTCCACCCGTCCATCCTCTACTACGTAGGTCTCTTCCTTGACCAGCAGCCGCCGCTCCTGGAGCACTAATTCATTGCGGTACATCTGGCCCTCGAAGTGGACGTCCTCCCCTTCACAACCCACCCCCTCGGGGCTGTTGACGAGGGCGCCCACCATATCGAGGGTGAAGAACAGGGGATGGTTCAGCTGGAACGTCAGTGGCTGGGTCTTGCCTTGCAGCGTGTAGACTCGGTTCCTGGCCAGGTCTCGGCACGTTTCTGGATCTATCTTGGTTGGCCTCATGAGGGTGGGGACCGAGGTCACCTTGAGGTGACCCCATACCCCACACCTGAATGTCCACTGGGACACAGTGAGCTGGCAACTGTATCCTGTTGTTTCCCTAATCTTGACTTGCTGCAGGACGTGTACTTCATGGCCCAGGGGCACCTCCTGGTGTAGCGGTTCCATGTTACACATCTTTTCTTTATTGTAGGCTGTGACGTGGGTAGGGTTGGCACAGTCCCATCCCACCAGGACGTAGCTGGTTGTAGGCCACACGGCTGCCAGCAGCAGTCCCCACAGGACCATCCACCAGTGTAAGAAGCTACCAGACAGCCATCTACCTCGCGCACGCGGCTGGGGATCTTCGGCTCGGGTCACGGCTGCTTCTCGGGGCTGGACACGGCTGGGCTGCTCCTGGCTAGATACAAGTTTCCATTGAGCGTTATCTTGGTGTGGCCGGGGCACCCCGATACCCTCCCCAATGACAGACTGGCAGGCGACTGGCGCTTGCCTGGGTGTCGGCTCCCTAGCCCCAAGGGGTCCCTTCCCTTGTCCATGGCATGCCCAGTGGCATGGGGCTGAAGTGCGTGTGGCACAGGCTCGCCCTGACTCACGTCCCCCCCCTGCCCTAGGAACTCAGGTGCATGTGGCACAGGCAAGTCCTTATATCCCCAAATTTCAATCTCCCCAGCCTCTGGTGCAGGGGGCACAGGCAAGGCTGGGGTTTTACAATGGTTTGGATACAACACATGTGTTAAATTTAACTTATCCTGGCTCGACTGGAAGTGCTGGGCAGCTGGGTTCCTTCGGCTGGCAGGGGGCGCTGGATGGCGTGTAGTTGGGCTCTCCCTGCAGGCTGGTGGCGCTGGCTGGCTGGGGGTGACGGGTGTCACCCCTTCCTCTGGGACGGCTGGCTTGTTCCAGGATCCAGGTCTCTCGGTGGCGGCGACGGTTGTCGCCCCAGGCACCAGGTTGGAGGCTGGCTCGTTCCAGGGTCCAGGTATCTCGGTGGCGGCGACGGTTGTCGCCCCAGGCACCAGGTTGGAGGCGCTGGATAGCACCCCCCAGTCATCGCAGGTGGCGGCGCCGGGTGGCGCCCCATACATCGACTCTGATGCGCTGGCTAGCGCCTCCTGTCTCTCTCGTTCAGCGGCCGCCAGGGCCTCCCCGTACACCGCCTCAGTGACGCTGGGTAGCGCCCCTCCACTCTTGCTGGGTAGGCTCGGTCGAGCAGGCTCCATCATGTTGAGGCTAAAAGGCTGGGGCCTCAGGACTTCTGGCTCGGCGATGTTGTAGGGTTGCACAAGCTCCGGCCCCAGGTGGTTGAGACTGAAGCCCAGGCCAACCCGGTTGGGTTCAGCCGCGCCGCCCAGTACGTTGATCCTAGCTGGAACGGTCCCAAACTGCGGCATCCCGTCGGCTCGGCCCGCTGCGTTGGGGGCGGCTGCTTGCTGCGGTGGTGCTGGGGGCGCGCTCCCTTCCATATGGGCCACTCTGCTGGGCTTTCCTGGGGGAGCACCCTTGTCTGCGGTGCGCCTGCGGCCGGCTACCTGGTCCCAGTCAGCTCTGCACTCGGCCGCCGTGTGGCCGGCATAGTGGCAGCGCTCGCACTTGGCAGAACGGTCACGGCGTGGCTGGGTGCGTCTCTCCTCTAGGCTGCCTTCCATAGGCGTCGGGCAGTCTCGAGCTCGGTGGCCTTTCCCTTGGCAGCGGAAACAGCGGCCTGGAACCTTGTCATCTGGAGCGACCTTCCCCATCTGGTGGAGACCCGGAGCCAAGGCGCCAATCTCCATTGGCTCCGACTCGTCATATTGGGGCAACTGGATGCTGGCTGATCCTGTGAGCCCGTCGGTAGCGTCCACTAAGCACACACCCTCCTTCAGCTGCTTGGTAATCATTGTGACGGTGAACATGGCTCTCCGTGTGTACTCAGGTACACTGGTGATCTCATGACTCATCATTTCACGTTTCACATTAGCGTTACGAATGCCACGATTTAATTCGTCCACTAACAACTCGAGATCCTCATGGCTGTAGGCGTCCCTATACAAGGCACACTTTGTTGATATGTATGCTTGTATAGGTTCTGTCGAGTGTTGCCTGTAATCCCTAAACGCTTGTTTAAGCGTTTGGGATTCAAAGGCGGGACGAAATAACATTTCACACTCGGCCTTGACCTGTTCGTAGGTCAAAGCTTGGCCTGCCTCGCCAAACAGATGAGAAGCCATTTCCGCCGCTTGCCCTACCAGTGACAGTAAAAGGGCGTTGCGGCGGTTGAGGGAGTCATGGGGCGGCACGCGGTAAGCCGCCCATGACATCTCGAGTCTGCGGATGTGGGAGCTCCAGGATTGCTTGGGCGGTCCTCTATACTCCGGCAGGTTACTCAGCATCAGCTTGCGGTACTGGGCTGGAGCCGGCTGAGGGTCATCCTGGAGCCATCCTGGGGCTTGGTCGCCTCCTGGCGCTTGCGGCTGTTCCATCGGGTCAACAGTTCAACGGCAGGACACAAGGTTATAAGGCAATATTATAAATGGGTTGTCACTTGAGGCTTTCTAGCCTAACAGCCAACACTGTTTTATCACTAGGTTGGTAGTTTAGTTACAAAGATATAACTTAGCTGTACTTATCACTAGTTGGATTCTGAGGTTGTAGAGTAGGCTGGTAGGGGTAGATAGGTGTTGAGGGTCTGAACTGCTGTCAGGAACTGATTTGGTTTTCCTTTATCACACTATAGATAGGAGGAAGAAGCTTGTAATTCTTTATTTTCTAAAAATACCTCTGTTAGATGCTAGGGAGTAGCTCCGCTCCGGTGTGTGTGTGTGTGCGTGAAATCTCCTGTCCTTGCAACGCGCTTACGCACCGTCAAATCCGCGCACACAGGTAAAACGTGCACTTATCCCTCAACTCGCTCTCTCATTGGTCCGCTTTGTCCGTTGAATTTTATGATATTTCCGCACTCCGTTGCGCTACCCGTAAATGGCGCTCTGTGTTCCCGGTCACCAGCTCCACACCGTGGGCGGACTTAGTCAAGTGTGGGTAGGAGGGGGGAAGCGCGTGAGGGGACGGGGTAAATCCGTCCGTTCCCCCTGTGAGGAAGGGGGAGTGCTGTGGGTTTGAGGTAACTGTGTGATGAGGTAATGGTGCCCTTTCTCCTTAATCCTAGGCTTATCTGTTATGTCACCTTGATTGTATTTCCTTCAATGGAGAGTGGGCCCCTCCCTTTCCTCTGTTATAAGGGGTGTATTTTTGTTGTGCTGTAGGCTTGGGGTGGTTAGATTGTTTATCAGGGCATTTGTTATATTACATCTAGCTTCTATTTTTGTCCTTATCACAATACATAACAGATTTGTTTACCAAACTTGTGCTATTTTTAGTTGTTATCACAATACACAACAAATCCAAGCCTGTTCTATTTTTAGTTTTATCACAATACACAACAAATTGTTTGCCAATCTTTGCTCATAAATCTATTGTTTAACCATCACACCAGGGTGGTAATCCCTACAATGTGATATAATATCTGTTTTCTAGATGGGTGGCTGCGTTGTAGCCTCTCAGGATACTTGGAGTTGACGTAGTTTTCTCTGCTTTGGTGCACTACACTCGTATGTTGGCTCGCAGCTCGCAGCTATGTGGCGTGTTTCAGCCTATCGGCGGCAGGGAATGTCCCGTCCTGCTAGCGCCGCTGATCCAAATCCGGCTGATGGCGGCAGGGAATGTCCCGTCCTGCTAGCGCCGCTGGTTCGGATCCTGCTATCTCTTGCAGCAAGGTTGGCCTATTTTCAGCCGTTTGCACTTATTTGGCTTGTTTCAGCCAGTCCGCAGGCCTGTTTCAGCCCTTTGAGCGCTCAATTCTCCGTTAGATGTCGGCGCTTCTCGCGGTTCTTCGTCAAGTTTCGCTGTTTCACTTCCACAACTGCCGGATGCAGAGTTAGACCTTGCTATCCAGGGTGGGTAATTCAGGTTGCTTGTGTCAGTTTTGCCAGTTTCACTGCTGGGAGTACCTTAGCCTCAGCTGCGCGTCTGCTCTACACTTGTGGTTTGCCGTAATCTCACACAGCTGTCACCAAAAGTTGTGGTATCCGCCGAGGATAAATGGCAGACACCGGAGTTCAATTAGATTACGGCAGTGTGACAGACGTGGACACCTTACTATAGAGAAGCTACGCTTCTCTAGCATTCACTAAATAATAATCAACATCTATTTCAGTTGTCACTTTATTGAAGGTCTAAAGAGTACTAAAGCTATATACAACAAACAATAACTACACGGATAGGAATAAATAATCATAACATAAAAGCATTATAATACATATACAATAGTCAGTTTGGGCAATAATGATCCCCCATCCCTGGAAAGGGTGGGGGAATTAACAATACAGTTTTAACCATAATAAAGCTTGTCAGATTCAATCATTAATTTTAGACATAGGGAGGGGGTCGGCAGACCCCTTCCCCAGGACTCGGGGGAGGGCCGTTGGCCCTTCCCCGAACCCCGGTCAGGGGTGCCATAGGCATGGCTCACGGTTGCCGAATACCACAAATGTACATGGTCAATCAGACAAAATAAAATATCCACATGAAAGCTTTATCCTAAGAACTTCAACTTTTAAGGGCTGACTTATTATGTGAATAAACTAGAAACTATTCCCATGAAAGACTCTTGAGACACTTAAGGTGGAAGAGGGAAAAGGAGGATATCCTTACTTAAAATAGTTTTAAAACCTTCCCTTAAGCTATAGGAAGCTTTATTTAAAGGAGATCTATATTGTTTCAGTAGTTAGCAAGATCCTTTACACAGACGAATTATGTTCTGTATACTTTATATTGTAGGATAAATAATATGTATAACTACCAAAATGTGAAAAAATTATATTATGTATATTGTAGTAGAAGTATCCTTACACTTAGTTCCTTCGAATATTAATCCTTTAGATTTTCTATCTTTTAATCTATGAAGTTTTAAGTACATACAATCAGAGATCTAAAGACAATAGTCGATAAATTTATGTACGTTTCTTTCTTGTAATATTCAAGTAACCAAAGTTGTTAAGCCAACGAATAAGAAAATAATATTTTAAATTTTGGTGACTAGGGCAATTAAAGGCCCAATGCTCCTCCCACCCTGACGTACAATTAATCATTCAAAAACTGTGAAGTGCGTACATAGAGTATTTTAGAAACAATCTTTCTTAAACTCCACCCATGGATTTAATATATAAGTCGATATTATGACAGTAGAAAAATTGTCGTCAATTTAGGTTGCTAACATGGATATCATTCATTGGTCCGTTCGTTTATTCATTAGGATGGGAGGGAATGGGTGAAAGGGGTTGGATCGTTATTTTAGCCAGCTACAAGTTTTACTTTATTAGAGTACATAATAATCTGGTGAGATATCCAAGTAATAATAAATCCATTGCTGCCATGCAAGCTCCCAGACAAGAGTTCAATACTTAAATCTTTTGCATTTGTTAAGAAATTTAAGATTTTGGTTTTTATCCAATAAAAAACTAGTTGAATAGCCCATAGCCTCTAGGGGAGGCCGAGGAGGGTTAGGAAAATACTTTATAATCACCCCTAGATATCTATAAAGCTTACTTGAAATGTACAACCAATTCAGAGTAGAAATTCCAAGACTTTTAGCTTCCGACAAGAAACTTTACTACTTTACATTATAGGATTATAATATTTTTAAAAATTAAATTCAATAAATTTGTTACTTCTGCTTGGAAATTTTTTTTATAATTGGTCCTAACATTAGCTACACCTCTTTTAGCAAAATTTGTACTATGTTGCAAACTTGCACAAATTGATTATAATTTGCAGAATTTAAAAAGCAAAGCTTTTCTATAATTAGGGTTGGTCCGTATGTCTCTCCGTAACGGTTAAATTTCGTAATTTAGATATGTTAGAATTGTCATATCGATGTCAAACTTTGTATTATGATTTCTATAACAGTTAGGTATGATATAGAAAGCGTAGCAACTCTATAATATACCAGAATGTCTGTACGTCTATTTTAACCTTTTTGACAACATTTTTTTATGAGGCATAATTATCCTATTTATCTGATGTTTTGTATTCTGCATTCTGCTCATTCAGTTCTGACACTCTACAAGTGCTAATGTTCGTTTGTCCTGCCGTTTCAGAGCTTCGCTTTTGTGGATATTGTCATCCTTCTTCTAATGTTTCTTTTGTAGCGATATCATATTATTTTTTTCTTTAATCTCTAATAATATGTAAGTATTTGTATACGAAATTTTTTATGAAGCTAACAAGCCTTATAAAAACTTTTTTCAACATTAGCTAACAAGCATTTTGAGTTTTAAAAATATTTTTAAGGTTTTTTTAAACCACGAATTGAAAACAGGTGATTTTGAGTGAGAAAAAAAAACAATACCAACATTAAATAATTAGACATCGAAATAAGATGCGTCTGTTTTATACCAAGACATTTCCCCTATTCTAACTATTTATGTCGCGAACACCACAGAGCAGCCTTAGGTACGCAATTTTGGGTCAGGTGACCATAAAGATATATGTATTAAATCTATTGTCAGTACATAAAATACATTTCCTTTCGTGTCAAAGTCTAGATTATGTTTGATTTTTCTTTTAATTTTAGTGACCAGTTAGGTTCATAGCATTGTCTTGCTACTCTGTAACTTTCTATCTCTTCTCATCCAGTTAGGTTCATAACTTTGTCTTGCTACTCTGTAACTTTCTATCTCTTCTCATCCAGTTAGGTTCATAACATTGTCTTGCTACTCTGTAACTTTCTTTCTCTTCTCATCCAGTTAGGTTCATAACATTGTCTTGCTACTCTGTAACTTTCTATCTCTTCTCATCCAGTTAGGTTCATAACATTGTCTTGCTACTCTGTAACTTTCTATCGCTTCTCATCCAGAATAGATATTATAGGAATCACCATTCTAAGATATTTTTCTAGAATCCTATTAATATCCAGTGGATTAGAACCGGTTCTCAGCCTTATCGAAAAATCGTGTATATCATCGAATTACAGACCATTTCCCAAGAATAATGAAAAAATCGTATAATATATCAATATGTCCGGAAATCTGTCTATAATACGATGCTGTAAATAACTATTATAAAAACTAAATTTAAAAAATTCAGAGTTTTATGGATTTTATTATACTTGTTTTTTACTGTTTTAGTAAGCATGACATGTCAAGTATTAATAGTAGACCCAGACAAACAGTACAGGATTATCAAAATTTTAACTGGTTGATGACCAATTTTTTGCTGTTTTGCTGAAATATATTTGTCTATTCATGATAATTGCCTTCTCTGATTGACTTTACGTTTATATTTTTTTGTACACTCCTAAAAAGAACATAGGGAGCACAATAAACCCTCCTTGTTTTATAAATAAAGTGAAATAATTATCATGTACTAAAAATATAACCTACCCTACCCTAAAGAAATGAATCACTAACACACTAAAAAATTGTACGAAAATGAGTGAAGGGATGTATCTGTTCTTGATTAGCCACTTTTAGGGAGTCCTTTATAGTTTCTTTGAACATTTTGAAGATGAATTAAAGTTTACACTTTGCTTTCTGAGAGGTGATTGATTTTTTTATTATTTTAGTTTAGGCAGATCGGGGGGGAATAAAATTGCCGACTCAGTATTTCCTTTAATTTTTGCACTTGATAACTTATTGTGATGAATTTTAGAGTTATTGTAATTGGTTCATATAAGACTTTCATAGCATCCGTAGATTTCACAGAAACCTGAAAATTTTATTTATAAAACCTTAATACTAAGCATTGGCCATCCAAATATCAGCCATACTTATTAAATAATTTAAAGTCTTGTTTTTGATGAACTTATGACAAGACAAACTTCAAGTTTTTTTAGCAACTATGAGCTAATACTATTTTCAATTTTTTAAAAAATAATCAGGGTCAGACCGTCTGTCCGCCCGTCCGTCTCTTTTCCTTAATGTTAAGAATGTTCTATCGATTTCAAACTTTGCATGATGATTCCTGTAAGGATATTCAATTCAGTACTGTAAAAAAAAGTGTCCTGGTAGCTTTTTTCAGCAAAATGTCAAATTCGATTTTCATTAAAAAATTGGAAGGGTCCCCCCAGGGAGAGAATTTTTTTCTTGGATTCATATACCTTCCTGAATTCGTCTTGAAGATTAAGGATCAAAAACGATTTTAAAAAATATTGACCCTAGTTTAAGTTATCCTGAAATAACTGTCAAAATCAGTCGATTTTGCTAAAATGGCCAAAATTGTCAGTCTTTTGAGGACAGCTCTTTCTATGATAAAAATATTTTAAAATCGTTTTTTGATTCTTAATCTACTCTTCAAGACGAATTCAGGAAGGTATATAAAGCATACTCTGAAGGAAAAAACAATTCTTCCCCAGAGGGGACCTTCCCCTTTTTCATGAAAATCAAAATTGACATATTGCTGAAAAAAAGCTAGCAGAACACTTTTTTTGTATCAATAGTCATTATATTATAAAAGAAATGGGTTAGAATTGCGCGCAAAAATTTTTGGAGTCGTTCTACTACCTATATATGCAGCCTGACCCGACCTAAAGTAAAGAAACAAACCAGTTGTGCTCGACTGGGCACTTTTAGAAAACTGCCAATTTGTTCACTAGTAACCAAATAAGAATAGCTATATAAAAGAAATTTAAATGGTGAGGGAGGTCAAATCTTGTAGAAAATACTTTGCGTATCAAAAAAGCATGTTTCAACATACTGAATTTTAGTTCTTTAAATGAAGCGTGGTGTTCAGCTCTAAATATTTAATCTTGTTTTAAAAACCTTTTACTTAATCCTTAAATTATACTCTTACTATACACACACACACACACCCACATACACACTCAAATCTTAAGATGAATAACAAGAATAAGTTAAATAAACGAAGCTTTCTGCTAAGCTGCGGGGATTAACTGATCCAGTATAACCTAACCTAACCTGCCTTAGAAAAAAATTACAAATTGGGTGAAATGTTTTTTTGTCCTTTTTATTACACGACCTTTATCTGAAAGACGTGACTCTATTTGTAAGTAATTGCCTAGTGTTACAAGGAAAAGACTTAGGGTCCTAGCCACTTCAGACTTTCCAGAAAAAGTACCTTTTTATAACTTAATTATTCAACATTTAAATCAGAACGAAAATTCCTTTTTAATTAAAGCTATATCAAAATTACTTATAATCAAATGGCTTAACATGAATATATTTACATTTTAAGATTTAATTCTAGACATGTTTCGCATATAACAATGTACCTTATCGTCTAGTTATCCATTTTCTAAAATCAATGCAATGGGATAATTATACTTTGAAGAGTTCATGTTTAAAATGAACATATGGACTTTCTGGTAATGAGTTGTATAGAGTTGTATATTAATTGAAAATTGTACCTAACGGCTACAGGAATTATCATGAGTATTTAAAAAACAAATATGCCAACTTTAAAATGCTTAAATTAACCACAGGAGTCATCCGTTAAGGACAGACCTTCTTAATTGTAGAAAAATCTTCGCTTTCAAAAAGTATGAATGTAAGTTTTGAATGACGTAATTTGTAATTGTAGATTTAGAACTAACTTTTGCATTTAATGTTTAACAACTTTAACTGTTTTTATGCAGGAATTACAAATATAAGGAATATAAATTTTTTTTAGGTGAAAAACAGGGATAATACAATGGTTGATAAATTATTCCAAATGATAATAAACATAATAACTCCTTCTGTCCATTGAAATTTGAAATTATTGGTTGAAAAGATTGAAATAAAAATGCAATAAAAATAATCAAGAGTTAGAGAGAGAGAGAAAAATATCTGAAAAATCAAAAGAAAAAAGAGAGATTTAAATAATTTATAAAAATTTTTATACAATACCTTTATTGCTGAATTCCTTTTGTGATTGTATTAAAACAGGACTAAAGTAACTCTTGCACTTGTAAAGTTGTACATATAAACACTTCATAAAATCAACATACCTTAGAAGTCATTTCAGTAGATTATAATCATTTGAAATAAAAGAAATATTACTTACATAAGTAAGGGAAAAAAGGAAGGGAGGGAGGAGATATTGGTTGTAATCTATGCTAGCATCCAAAGTTTTATAAACACTCTCGTTACCTTAAAAACTTTGGTTACTTTGATTCAGTGTTTATTGATTGATACAAGCATACAATATATTTAATCTACAGATTTTTCGTCCATTGTCTTATCCCTTAAGATCTCAAAAAAATACAAAATAAATCATATGAGACTGATTGAGTTTGTGGGACATTATTTATTTTTTTATAAATTGTAAGTAACCAAAACAAGTTCTTATGGGGGCGACCAGACTTATGTAGGCTTTCCAGGGAGGGAGGGGACTTTAAAATAAAAATTACTCGTTTTTTGCCAATTGTTGTCTTTTAAACTTATAAAAAATATTGATTGGTTGATTCAAACCTTTAGACCACAAATTTTATTCTCAGAATTTAGTCTCTAATTATTGCAGATTTACAACAATTTGTTGCCCATTGTCTTATCCCTTAAGATCCCTGAGAGTTTCAGACACAAATACATAATGCACTTTTCATTATTGTAAGCGCGTTTTCTTATTTCATCCTATTATTTTGTCTGTAGCTTAATATTTCGGTTTAATTTTTAGTTTTAAGTATTAAGTTGGCTTTAGGCTATATTATTTTTCTAAAATAAAGTTATCTTTAGTAATTTAACAATTCATTAAAAAGTAATATAATTATATAATTTCAATAATTTAATTTAAGAATATTCTAAAATTTTAAATAAAGGAATTAAGATTTTTGAATGAGTGCTTGATATTAATCAGATCCGATTTTTACTGGATAAAATTCACGATTTTGCTTATCTCATGACTTTAGCATGTGACGAACTTTAATAGATATTTATCACTTCTTCTTAAAAACATTTTTCGCGAATATTAAAATGAAAAGTTATAAGATTAAAAACATTAAGAACATATACAGCAAATAAAAAAGTTTAATTTTAATAATAAATAACACCCCAAAGAATCCCATTAAATAATACAAACTGCTCCGTTCGAATCTCTGAAAGCTTACGAAGATTATTTACATCAACCTAAAAAAAATTTTAAGGTTAGGTTAGGTTATGTGAGGGTTAGAAGATCCATGCATGGTTAATTAGAATTGATAATTACACCAAGAAACCATTAACGCTGTTCTAATAATTCTGAGTTGACAAGATTTAATTTAAAATTTCGTGACAGCCCTCCTGGTATTTAACCTGCACCATACATCGGAAACATATAAGTAGGCACATTTTTAGAGCATGTCGGTAAAAAATACAAAAACACGATTTTACAATATCTGCATTTCACTGTGTCCGATATGAGTATTCTAAAAATTATGGAATTAGGTAAAGAAAAAGATTTTACTGTGTTATTGGTTAAAAAATGGTTTGGTTTTGGTTATATACATCCCCTCAGGGTTCAATAACCATACACCCCTTGGTCTAACTTCTAATATACTCAACGCCCCCCCCCCCCTCAACCCCCCCAAAAAATGCCAAGAAATGTGGGTTTTTTTAGTTAGATACATCCCCTTAGGGTTCTATAACCATGCACCCCTTGATAGGAGTTTAATTTCTAATATCCGCCCCCCCCCCCCACCCCAAAAAAATGCCAAGATGCTAGTTCGACCTTTAAGAATGGTTAAAAAATAATTATACCCCCCACCCCAAAAAAAAAAATTTAAACACTTAAATGAAAAATGGGGTGATACATCCCCTTAGGGTTCCATAACTATACACCCCTTGATAGGGGTCTAATTTCTAATATACTCCCCCCCCCCCTCCCCAAAAAAAAGCCAAGGTGCTAGTTCGACCTTTGAGAATGGTTAAAAAATGTTTGTTTTGGTTAGATACATCCCCTTAGGGTTCCATAACCATACACCCCTTGATAGGGGTCTAACTTATAATACAACCACCCCCCCCCCCAAAAAAAGCCAAGATGCTAGTTCGACCTTTGAGAATGTTAATTACCCTTCCCCCCCCCTTCCCATATATTGTTTCACTTTTGATTTTCTGTTTAACACCCCACTGAATGTATTACTTACACCCATAGGCTTTCACCCCCATGACAATAAAATAAAATAACACATCCCTTTATTCTGAATTAGAACCCCCTTGATTTGGTTTTTGTGTCACATTTTTGGGTTTGCTTCGCGCATCCCCCTGACATATCACTGTGCACGCCACTAGTTTTACTAAATGCATTAATTATTACTTGGATCTCACACCAGATTATCATGTACCCTAATAAAGTAAAACTTGAAGCTGGAAGATAATGATCTCCGCCTAATCCCTTCCCTCTTACTGGATGAACTAACTGACCAATGAGTGACCATAAAATCCTATATATCCATTTTTGCTATTAAAATTTCAGAATACATGTCTCTGCAATTGCATTTTAACCGACAAGGCTTGTCGATAAAAGAAATCTCGTATATTTTTTTCTAGCGAGTATACTCAATACTCATAAATTTGATTTTTCTCCTGAAACATCTTTCGGTTTGTCTTATAGGGTTTACTTTAAAAAGATATTTGACTGTCGCATTTTTTGTCAAATAATGTAGGGATTAATAAGAAGTATAGTAATAACAAGTTACAAATAGTGCATATGATTATACAGTAATATAATAGAAAAACTTAGTGCCCATTTTTAAAATGTGATAATAACAAGGATGAAAGCAACAATTAGTTGCAAAGTTCATACATATTAGGGCGGGTTCATATCGGAATTAGACAAAGAGGGGATATGCAACAGATAAAATTAACCTTAAAAACATTTCTGACCGGAAAAGAATTTTAAAAAATTTAGTTTTAGAACGCGACCACTAAAAAATATATTTTATTACTTATTGATATGCAAAGACGACATTCAACAATTTTTTGAATCAGAACTATGGCTTCATGGTGCTCCCTGGAAAGACCTTGAGGAGCTGAATCAGGAACTTTTGTCCGTTTCAAAATATCTCCTTCCTAGCCTTAGAAATCACTAAAAAAACACAATTTTTAAAGGTTTATTGAGAATTGTCTAATTTGTAGAGGTTTTTTAGATTTTCTCAGGCTAGGAACGAGATTTTTTGAAACGGTCAAAAGTTCCTAATTCTACTCCTCAATGCCTTTCCTGGGAGCACCATGAAGCCATAGTTCTGATTCAAAAAAAATTTTACTCCCATTTACAAATAGCTATATAATTGAATGTCTGGTCGTCAGCGGTTTTAAGACTTAGGATAAATTTTAAATCATCCAGAGGTGTATTATACTCATACAAATCATTTGCAGATCCCCGCTTTGGCCTCAGAAAAAAAATGTCCCAAATCGACCCACCCTAATACATATACATACATTTGATAAGTTAGTGTCATGTATCAACACTAAAACAGATGAAAATCAAGAATAAAGTATAGCCAACAAGCAAAATAAATCTAAAATAATATTTGGGGTGCAGATGGAAAGGTTGTCAAGGTTTCGCGAATTTTTTCGAATTAATTTCGTTGTTGGTACAAGCTGGATGAAAATCATTCTTTTTAAAAGATCATAACTCATTAAGTTAAAATGAAAAATTAAGATTGAACTTACATAAGATTATTTCACCCTTACATACGGACATTCAAACTTAGAGTAGCTGCGCTATTAAAAGAAAAATATAATATGTTTTTTATAAATAGTTTGTCATTTCATAAATGCATTTTTTGAAATGGTTAGCCTTATCTTGACCTGATAACAATCTATAATAAATCAATTTTGCATACTTTATTTTGATATATTACTTTATGTTACGGGGATTTTTCAATAGTTTTTTTTTGCGTAAACTTATCGTGAACATTGATTTTAGTTACAAGGTAATTTTCATCAGACATCTAATAATAAAATGAAATATAAAAGTAACAGTATGTCTGTGTGTGTAGCTAAGGGCATAGCTAACCGCTTAATTGATGTGGTTATCCTTCATAGTAAAGCCTTGTATGGGTCAGGGAACGTTTATAACTATTTTTGGAACGAGTACTCCACCTTCCTGAAAGAAATCGCAAGCAAAGAAAGAAAACTAAAATCTAAAGTGAGGGGCTGATTTCCAACTCCTAGATTCATATAATGCTTAATAAGTGTTTAAACCACTCCTTTGAATGCAAACAAATTTTCTTTAATTCTTCGATTAATTTAGACAAATCAGACAGTATGGAATATTATGACAGAGGAAAATTTTTCGTCAATTTAAGTTGCTAATATGGACATCATTAATTGGTCAGTTCGTTCATCCAGTAGGAGGGAAAGAAGATAGGGAAAATGGGGTTGTTGGGGGTATCATTATTTTACCCAGTAAAAAGTTTCACTTTATTATATTACATGATAATCTGGTGTAAGATCCAAGTAATGATAAATCCATTACAGTACATAGTTTGTACTGTTGCAAGCAATTTTAGCTACAAATATTTATTAAGACATTTCACATGATAAAAATTATAAATGTTCCAACAAATCTACAAGAATTAAACAACAATGGATATCAAAACCTTGGACATACATATTGACAGGGCGTCGATTTAGGTTGCTAAAATAGACCTCACATATTGGTCAATTTTTCGATCCAGTAGGAGGTAAGGGCAATGGGGTAAATGGGGTGGATGGGGGGTATCGTTATTTTAGCCAGCTGGGAGTATCACCTTATTAGAATACATAAAAATCTGGTGCAATATCTAAGTAATTTTATATTGATAAAAATACAGATTAAATGTCACAGGAATTTTTAGTAGCGAAGTTACTCAATAATTCAATTTGTCTCTTAATCTGATACCCCGTCCGTAAACTTTTGGAATATACGTAATTTTATCGGAAGTTATTTAAGACAAATTACAATTTACCACATATCTTCTGTCTTTCCTTTTTTTATAACAACTGAAATCTATACTATAATTAGGTTAGTCTGTTTGTCCACCCATAGTTTTTGTGCTTCGCTTCTGATGAATTAATTTTGCTAAATTTTCATCGTCAAAATTGTATTAACACTCCTCTTAAATAAATGTTACATATATCAGATAAAAAATGTTATTTATGAAACTTTGAAGTTGCCCTGACTAAGAAGTAATGCCAGGCACGCACATGCCCAAATTTCCCAGGGATCTAAAGGGATAAGACAATAGCCAATAAATTTATGTACATTCCCTTAGATGATATACAAAATAACCCCTTCTGTGGATTACAATTATTAGTGGGTTCATCGGTCGTTGGTTGAAACTTTTTGGACACTCTTCTTTATGGATCAATCAATCAAAATTTAACAAAATCTCGAAATTTGTTGTGCTATAATGAATAAGAAAACGTTGTTAAAACACTTTAAATAATTTTATCATACCAAATGTTGTTATAAAAAAGTTAAAAATTAACATGTAGCATGTTTTCAGCAGACGTACGGACTTTCTATTAACGATTATAGTTTTGCTACGTAGGAACGAACCTACCCTTATTATAGAAAAGCTTGGCATTCGAAAATATTTTGTTCTCAGATAAGTTTTTATTAAGATGTGCTTAGGGGTTATGGATGGAGGTTGGTTAATCTTATTTTATATCATCTTTAAGAAAACTTTTTAGTAGCAAATTACTCTATAATTTACTTTGTATGTCCATCCCTCAGTCTTCTGTAACGCTATTAGGGAAACGTCATAACTCTTAGTGAAAGAGAATCCAGTTTACAACTTACTCTATTCGTTTGTCTGCCGTTCATGCTACAAATAATTTTATGTATATTTTTTTGTGATTTTCTATTGTTCTTTATCTATTGATAACCACTGATAATCTGCTCTATAACTCTTTGTCCGTTTGTATAATGAAGTGTACTTCAGTACTTATGGATAATGTTATTCTTGTTTCTAATAAAATTGGCCATGCTATTTCAAGATATGAGACTAATCTTGTAAATCAAAGAACATTTTTATCCTTTTAATAAAGAAATAGGATGTCCGTATGTTTACCACCACCCTCCCAAGAGAATTCGCGCCTAGAAAAAAATTACCTCCCCCACAAAAAGTTTTTTATTTACTTTTTTAAAATTTTAATTTTAAAAGATGGGTTTTTGGATTCAACTCCCCCCTCCTCAATGGCCCCCTAGAGGTATCTAGGGGCGTATCCGCTAGAAAAGAATTAAAGACATAATAATTTTGATTACCAAATAAGCTTTCTTGATAGGTTTCTTCATGAGTATTGCCTTACTTATTAAAACCATAAGCCTTTTCTCATTTAGGGTCGGTTCGTTTATCCGTAATGAATAGATCTTTTATTTTACTTAAAAGAATGTAAGAATGGCCCAACTGATTTCAAACTTAGTATAATGATTTCTACAACAGTTTGAAGAGCGTAGCATTTTTTATGTGTTATAATCATCCGATTGATCTGATTTTTGGAGTACTGATGCCTATTACATTATCGTACAATATAAAAAGCGAAGCATCTCTATAATCAAGCCCTAAAATGTCATTATGTCTTTAAACAACATTCTGTATTTAAGAAGTTTGCAACAAATTTACGTAAAATTTTGTCAAAACTTATATCTTTATATTTAGTATATTCAGTTCTGACACTCTACTAGAGTTAATGCTCGTCTGTCATACCGTTTCAGAGCTTTGCTTTTATGGATGTTGTCAAGCTTGTTTTTACTTACTATTTCTATTACTAGCGGCTTCGCCCATAGCATCTAGGGGCTTTGCCCCAAGAGGTTTGATCAAACAATTTTTCGTATTTTAGATTTAAAGGAAAATTTATAAAAAAAATTGGGGGGGGGAGAATTTTCTTTTTTTGGGGGGGAGTGGGTATTTTTCATTTTTTGGGGAGGTTGGGGGTGTCCCAACCCCCAAGAAAATAGTTATAAACCTTCCCGGGACCTATGAGAAGCTACCCTGTAAAGGAGAACCCGATCGTTTCAGCGGTTAGCGAGATCCTTCGCTACAAACAAACAGACAAACAGACATCGTTCTACTTTGTATTATAGATAGATTACTGCTATATCCAGGGATCTTAGGGGATAGGACAATAAATGATAAATTGATGAACATCCAAATGATAATAAACAAAATTATCACCTACTGTAGATGAAAATTATTGATTAAAAAGGTAGGTTACTGCTAGCAAGAACCAAAAAATCTAAATAAAATCGACATATCAAAAAACATCTAAAATTGCTAATATAAACCTATATCAATCAAGGTGTTATGTTTATAGTCTTGTACTGACACAACTGACTCCTAAGTTTAATATGGATCCAGTTAAATATTTACAGCTTTTGAATATTGTTAATGAAATACTTTTTATGATTTGCAAACCATTTTATTAAAGACAAGTAGGCTCATTAAATTTTTATTAGTTATCTCACAAAACACCAAAAATGTCATTTCGAAAGGATTGATTTCTTATGGTCTAAATCCTTACAGGATTCATCTTAAATGAAAAGTTACCTTGTGTAACTTCATTGATCTCTTATATCTTTACAAATACATAAATGTATAACCCAAACAACTAACTACCTGGTCCAAGGGGTGGGGACATTTTCGTCTACTAGAAAATTGCTTTCTGCTCTTTTGTAGCAAGTTGGATGTGTTTATATTTCCGACTCTATTGGCTGATATTCAAAGAACTAATTGAAAGTTGGCACAGGGTAGAATTACACATAGCTCGTGCTCCCTCTATTCTGTTACTTTAAAATCATCGAAATATTTAAGGATGTATGATTTGCGATTTTGAGTAAACCCCCTTACTTTGATTACAGACTAAAATAGATAGAAATCTAAAAGATTTATAATTAAAGGGAGGGGTGGCCGATGTACTTATGATTTGAGAGATAATACATTGTTGCGAAATTTTAAAAAGGCTATGACGACAATTCTTGAAAGCAAGTATAATCCAGCGAGGTAGGAGATATTGAGCTGTGAATTCTCATGATAAGAAAAATTTTGTTATCAAGCTCTCTTAATCACTGGAAAACTATAGGTTACTTAAGCATTCGATAAGATGATTCACATTAGCAATGTCCAAACATTTTAAGAAATGACAGAATTATTAATTTTATTCATTATCATATATATTTAAAAACATACAAAAAGGGAAAGGAAACATGCTCTTTAATTTTAAATCTTTTAATAGCAAAAGACTAATTTTGCTAGTTTGGAAGAATTCTCTACTGTTTTTGCTTGAATATGAGTTTGCTTCTTTGGTTAATTAAAGATTTATTCAATTTATTGTCTATATACTTCAACCCATTTATGGAAGCTATGTATAGTATTTTAACTGTGATATTTTTAAAGCGATTTTTAGAGTCGTTCCGTCTGTTTATAGAGGATATTAGATTATTTACCAGTATGTAGAAATTTGAACAATAAGTATTACCAAAAAGTTCAGCATATAATAAATATTTTTTTTTCTTTTCACTTTTAATCTATCTTATCAATAGGGTTAGCGGTTTACTTAAATTTATATTGAAGATTCTTTACAGTTTATATACAACAATTTAAATTTGTCAATGTAACATTCTTTTACTTCATATATCATATGCCAATAATAAATTACAGACAGACCACTGACCAACCGATAAAGTTGTATAATATTCGTAGCATTTTCAGTACCAATACCTATATACAAATATCTTTTATATAAATGGTTTGGTATTACCTCTCAAACTGAAGAGCGGACCACACTAACCCTTCATCGAACTTAACCTATTTTTTCTCTCAAAATTTTGGTCCATTTCTGGTTAGAGTGAGACTGCAACAGTTCTGTAGTTGAAAGAGACTCTAAGCATAATAACAAAAAAAATAAAGACAGGCAGACAAATGTATTTATAGAGCAAATGTTCCGTGTTCATAAGAAATAGGAAGCAGATGTAATTGAAAGAAAGAAATTAGAATAGAAAAAATAATGATAGAAAAACACGAAACCTTTTTAAAAATTATGTATGTAATGACATGACATGACTGACGGACCAAGTAAGTTGTATACTGGATGATGTTTGGAAAGGGGTATTTTCACAAAAAAAAACAATTTATATTATCATACACAAGAGCTTTACGGACTGACAGACAAGCAAATTATAAAAAAGTAACAAAATACTAGCATGTCTTTATTTAGCTGTTTACCTTCCAAACTACAAGCATTTCAACTGGATTGTCTGTCTGTTTGTCTATATATGTACCAGTCTGTATATGGTAGACAATACATGCATAAAACACAAGCTTTTTGTATGCAGTACGGGAAAAAGGGATAGTTACTCATTAGTGTAAATTAAACCAATTGAGTTATTATTTTCCATATAGTACAGCGTATGTAACATTAACAATGATGTCAACATCCATACGTAGTACAGCACAAGTAAAACATGAATTGCCAACGGTCAAAGTAATTTACAGAGCAGTTGTTCAGTTGTCATAAAACAAGTAGAATGGAGAGAATATTCAATAAATCATAAAAACAAATCACGAAACCTTATGAAAAAATAATTATCTATGTCTTCTGAAGTCTAGCTTAAAATCCAAGGAGGGAGGGGACATTGGACTGTTTATTACGCTAGTCCCCAAAGTTTATAATACCTTTTTTCTTATTCGTTGGCTCAACAACTTTGGTTACTTTTGTTGAATTTTGATTGGTTTGTTCATAAAGTTGAGTGTTCAAACGCTTCCACTATTAATTATAATCTACAGGTGTTATTTTGTGCATCATAATTTAGGATGTACAAAAATTAATCGACCATTGTCTTATCCCTTTAGATTCTTGCTTAAATGCAGTCAATAAAACACACCTCCCAAAACATTGTAGACGAACTGACGACGGACAGACAAAGTTAATTATAGAGTAACTTTGCTTCTTACAAAGGCATTTTTATCAATCGGACAATGAAGGAAGACATATTTTTTTACCCCAGTATATTTACATACAGCTTAACTATCCTTTTCTGCCAGTTTTCAGTACATATAAGGCTTCATTACTTGTAGCAAGTACATAAGTAAAAGAATGATGCCCTCATTTTAATTACATTGTAATTAAATAAAATAAAAACAAGGTGTGATGATAAGTACAAACTTAAAACAAGGAAGAATAACAAGCAAAGGGAGCTTGATAAATAGAATTAGTCAAACATGTTCTAAGTACGTTTCAAACGGTAAAGCTTAATCTCTCGTATGTGTAACCTCTTTTTTATTCATTGGTATTTTGAAAGTAAATTTTAAGACAGTTATTTTAACAAATTTAATAAAACTAGTTCAAATGTTGACATGATTTTCAATTTAGGTGCCTTATATTTTTTGTAAATTATATAAAAAGTGAGGCTACTCTATAATTAAAATTGTACATCATCGGACTTCGATCAATGGGAATTTTAAAAATCTTGGTTTCATAAATATTTTTTGAGAAAAATTTGGTGAACATCTACACTATACCATATTCACGGGGAAAATTTGATTAGGATCTTTTTATCAAATTTTTCCCCCTTTAGGGTAGGGCAGTTGAGATCAGGGAAATAGCAAAAAATCTTTAGCTATAGACAAACAAAAAACGGGTATAGTCCCTTTCGTGGCAACGCACCTTAAGGGGCGATTCTTTGTATTTATCACAGTATCTTTTCTCCTATTTTTAGCACCTGGGGGGAGGGGGGCTCTACCCATGCGGGGCCAATTGTCTAATCCTATGGAGCAATCACCTAAGTGATAACCTAACCTATAAAAAGCCATTTTAAAAATACAACGCATCGCTCCTTAAGGGGCGTTGCCACGAAAGGACTATTCTCCAAAAAACTTTACTTTACATCATAGAATAGGATATTATTTGGTTCATAATCGAACATCCAGACTCAGTCCAAACCTTCCCTCCAATATGATTTGTAATTTTCTTTATCCAAATTGTTCATCTAATTTAATTTATCCTTCAGAAAACTAAAATTAGATTTAGACATGTAGAAAAGGAATAGCAAATAAAGAAATTGTGTAGTTGATTTCCAAAATTTATTTCTTCTACCTACAGGTACATAACAGATTAATCATATTTTGTGCAATTATATTTAAGAATCTATAAAATATACAAGCGACCTAGCTATAAAACTGGAAAAAATCTAAAAATAAAAAAAAACTATGACCATGAAAGATTTTTGTGCTTTGATTTTTATGATAAACTAATGAAATCCATTAAAACAAATTGTTTTAAGATAAACTATTCTAAAAATTATCATGAATTCAACAACATGTATTGTTTTTTTCTATATGAAACTATTAATTCTAACAAATTTTGGAGGCAAAATACTTTCCTCTGATGAAATATCCCTTCCAAATAAAATCAACTAAGAAAAGATTTATACCATGAATGATAATTCAATTAATGAACCATTCACTATCTCGTTTTATTTTAGTTTTCGCCTTGATGGCTTCTATTAATTGTTTGGTGGCTGGCGAGTTCTTGTCCCAGCCTTTGGGTACTACTCGATCATTGTAGGGGCAAACCTAAAACATTGTAGATTTTTAGGAATTTTTGTACATTTCTTGTAATCTTGGTATAAAGGAGACAATAAAACACACCAGAAACTAAAAATTCTCATTAAGATTTATCTAAAGAGTTATTATATTACTCTGTTTCGTTATAGTAATACATATACCGAAACATTCGATTGGTGTTCCTAAGCGAAGTTTTAAGTAAACTACGTTGTTTAAGTCACAGATCCGCGAACCGCCCTACACTTTGCGGATAAAAAATGTTACCAAAATATATCGGCTTACAATCAAGTTAGAATATCCAGAAATGCTCTTCATAAATGAAATATAAAATTTGTTAGAAAACAGATAATTTAATTAAATAGGTATACCTTTAAATGATTAGAAACAGCTCCGTCAGAATTAACTCCCCAGTGTATCACAGAATTAAAATGATTGCTGAAAAACCATCGCTGAAAAAAATAGACTAATTATATAATACGCAAGAAAGAATTTGTTATAAGTACTTTAGATATTTTTTCAATAAACTTTAAACAAAATCTATATTTTAGTAAAATAGTATAAGATATGTAATAAAACAAAAATCTTTACATTTTGCTTGATTTCGAATAATTAGCATTATGTTATAAATATTAGTTATTTGATGAATAAATTTTTAGCTCAACTTAAGAATAAATGAAAAATTTTAATGTTCTTTGCATAAACAACTAAGATATATAGAATATAAAACATGTGAGAGAGACAAATTGTTTACCTTATAACTGACTATCCATCCATTCTTGTTTTTATGAAATCCATCTCCTGTAACAAAATAAACATTTTCATTCACATTTTAGTAAGCATACAGAAAAGTAGAATGTTTTTTTTTTCATACATAGTATAGTAGACAGATTTCCGCGGATATTAAAATAAAAAAAATTATGAGATTAAAGACAGTTCTTTTAGCTACTAGTAAGTCCGTGCAAACAAAATGGTAATAATTGTAAGATTTTTATTATAATATTCATGAAAAATTGTGTGTAAGACGCAGGGGTAAGGGATGGGAAACGTAAGAAAATATTATTCCAGGCCTATTTTCCAACTAGGCCTAAAAAACCAGTTACGGGATGACGCAGTAGTTAGATTTGAAAACTATGAACAATGATGAAATAGCCAGGGAGTAAGGGAGAGGACAATGGGCAATTAATTCAATTTAAGAGTTATCACTGAAAGACTATGATATCCAGTTTTATCCAGAAAATGTGAAGGAAATTGTAAAGGGAGAGACAGAAAACTATAAAATAAGAAAAGAGTTCCAAGAAAAAAGCATTCATTTGAAAATTAGATTACAAGCACATCAGACTGACATAATCATTCTGTAATTAATAACTATAAAAATCTCCCTGGAACCTATTCAACCCATCGCCCAATAACCCAAAATTTAATTGGGTTCTTAGAATGGTTATTATACAAATATCACAATAAAGTTTTTATCTATGAAATGATATTTTCTGGAAAGAAAAAAATTGTTAAAACCAGCCACATCATAACAAATTAAGTTTATTGATACTTTTCTGCTAGATATTCAAAACTAACACACGAGTTGCGGCAATGGTTGCGCAAGTACCAAAAGTCAGCCAGAAACTGCTAAATTCTTTTACATTCCCTTTAAGCCAGTACCCAAAGTCTGAGACTCGAAAAAAATTGAATATTTGATCCATTGTCCCCTCCCTTACTCCCTGTGAAATAGCTATTATATGAATTCAAAGAAAAAAAGTATAGAATAGAATTCAGGTAGTTGATTCCACCTAGCATAAAATATAATAAAAACTTTTCAAAAACCAATATGTTAGTGGCTTTAAGTAGAATCCCGTTAAACTGTTTTTAAACTATTTTTAAAAGGTATATTAAAAATATACTTTGACATCTGTAGAATCATACTGCAAAGCCAAAAATGAGAACAATTGCCCACATCAATTTTTATTAGGATTTTAAAGTTTATTTTTTACTATGGATTAAATAATTTTTACTGAATCGTGATGTTTCTTCCCTTTGTAGGTAAAATACTCAGCTTTTAGAGTGTCTTGCTTCGTAAATATTGTATGCTAGTATACAGTAAAGTTAGGACTTTTGATTTTATCTATCAATACTAATTAAAAATTAATTCTTTACAATATATCAATGAATTAACATAAAAATGTTTCATGTTTATTATACATTAAAACACATAAAAATTGGCTGTGAAGGGTTAGATAAATTAAGATGACAACAAATGTTTATGCAATACAACAAATTTATTTTTGTCACATATACAAATATGATATAAAATAAGATTATTCAAACATATTTTTAAAAATATTTTTAAAAAGTATGTATCTTTTATGAGTAGGGTTTTCATTCTTTTCATTTTTATTAAATAAAATTATATAACTACGTTTGAAATAAGTCACTTTGTGAAAACACTCTTTCGGAAATTCTAATTTCTAATTGGTTTAAATTCAGCATTATGTTTTTTATTGTATTATGTCAGATTTTTCAATGAAATTAATTGTTTTAGAAAAAAAATTATTTCCATTGAACAGAGTAATGTTTTTTTTATTGTATCAGTATAAAGTGAATTATATAAAATTGTTCACTAAGTTACAATATTACACGAAGTAAAAAAAGACCCTTTGGTCTGGTAAAAATGACCAGAGCAACAGTAAAAATTAATTTTTAAATCCCCCAAAAAAAGTTTATTGGGGACTTAATTCAAATTTGGGCTCTGCAGTCTGATTCTATAAGTGTCCTAGTATATTTTTGACCCCCCATTCAAAAATAGTTTAAAAACAGTTTAAGATGGTCATTACTTCCCCAACACCCCCCCCCCCATTTAAAAAAAAAGTTTTTTTAGATGGTTAAATCTGATTTATTTTCAAACATTTTAAGGGGGGATCTATTTCACCCCAAAATTTGTATATAGAAATAAACACCGCTTTAGCCCCCAGCTTTAATGAATAAATTAAGTAGAATTGAATAAGTACATGGGTAACATTCTATCAACTAATTGTTCCATAGCATACATATTGTCATATATTTATGTTGTGATGTCATATATTTAAGTTTGCAGACATATTTTAGTTGTTACTCTTAATTACTCTTCAATTGCTCTCAGAAAGAATAAAGAGAAAATATATTTAAGTGAGTTGATATTGAGAGTCCTAACACAGAACATTATCTGGTTTGGGTTCGAGTCTTTATTAAGACCAATACAGCTATTTACAGACATCCTACTACTTTAGATAGTTTGCATAGGCAGATATTCTACCCCTTCAAAGTGCATAGTTAATTAATACATTGTATTAATTAAACAGACAGTCATCCTGTTGCTTGGTGTCCTGATATACAGACAGACATCCTGCTACTTCAGAACTTTCCAGCTTAAATAATCAGTAGTTTTGAATTATTAATATATTTAATCATTTCTAAATAAAGTATCAATATATAATCTTATTTACTCAAAAACTGCATTTAATCCAATATAATAAATACTTAAAAATCTGTTTGCATTTTGAATTGAATATTAAGTCTACTCTATCATTAACTTATGTAAGTCTGTCTATTTCACATTTGGCGCAGTCTTATTGTGCTACGTGTTATTTAGACCTGCTACTGAGTTAAGGGTGGGGGAAGTGGTGTTTAATTTGAATTCAATCACTTTTTGAGATTTTTTTATCTCGGATTTTTCACAGTTTTGTTTTATTTTTTTTTATATTTCTAACTTGATTTATATTTTAGGTTTCTGTGGAATTTCATTCTTTAACTCTTCTGATCTAAATTTCACGGCGAATCTAGTTCTAGTGCTCGGATATGGCTGATGGAGAAAAAGGAGAGCGGGGTAAAAATGAAGGCAAGCGTGGACGGCCGCCTAAGCGTCCTCGGGAGACTGACAGTCAGGATGATGATGGAACTCCCGAAAATTGGGAGGAGGATGATGCTGTGGCTGAGGATGTTGGTGCAGGTGTCAATGCGAATGTGGAGTCGGCGTTGGGCGAGGTGGAGAATGACGTTGTGCCTGAAAGCATAAAAAAATATGTTAGGGCAATGTTAAAGGAGCATACGACTGTCAAAGGTCAGGTGGATAAGCTAACGGCGGCGAATAAACGGCTGGAGAATAAGGTGAAAGAGTTCAAGAATTCTGATGAGCATAAGAAGTTAGGCTATGATGTTGATTTGGCTACTATTAAGAAAAAGGTGGCGCAATTGCCAGCGGATGGGGATATTAGCGGTTTTTTGTATGAGACAAGTATGGGGGCTAGTGTATCTGCAGTCAAATTGACGGGAGATGATTCGTTTAATACATCTTTCATTAATCGTTTGAGTGTGGAGGCTAAATTGGATTCTACCAATTTCGAGGCTAAAAGGGTGAAAAGTGCTCCTGGACATCTGAAGTTTTCGCAGATTGAGTTTTTGGGTCCGGTTGGGAATGGAAATTGGATGAATGTTCGTGAGAGTTGTCTGACCGAATATGAGAATCAATTGTTGGATATATTTCCTTTAATTGAGGAAAGGGCTGAAGTGCTTAAGGCCTATAAAAAGGTGGCCGGCGGTAGTGTAAGCCAACAGACTGTAGAGGAGCAGTTTAAGGAGTTTTGTCTTGTAAGAGGAGTCAAGTGGGATAGTGATTTTGTGCGGGATGCTCCATTTTGGGATGGAAACATTGATTTTGAGGATTATTTCTTATCCTTATGGAGGGTTGCTCGGTTCGCAAAGTTGGAGGATCCTATGCTTTTCAAGGACGTCCTGTACAATAGGATTTTTGAGTGCAAAGGGAAGAAGATGGGGAGGCTTATTACGCCGGAGGCTAATGCTTCCCTAAGTGCTTTAGGTTATTACCTGTTGATAAGAAGGTTGGTGATACCCTTTGCAGATACAGAGTCAGCTACTGAATTCTTCTACGCCCTGAAACAAAAGAGTGGTCAGAACGTGGATGCATTCTTCAATGCTAAGTTACGGCTGTTTAGGCTTATGCATCCTGGTCAAATTTCTAGACAATCTTGGCGTGATTTCTACAATAATGTGGCTAAGAATTTGCTGTTTTCTGATTTAGCTAGAGATATGGCTAATTTCATTGAATCTATGCATTACCTGGAAGATTACAGTGCTTTCTTGACTTATTTGATTCGCAGAGGTCAGCATTATATAAGCTGGGCCCGTTCTGGACACGTTTCACCTGAAAATGTAACGTCCTGTTATTCTCAGGCTATGGAAGGGTTGAAGCTAGAGGATTCTAGGGAGGTAAAAGCTAGGCCTGTAATCAGTGAAGTGCATGTATCTGATTTGGAGGGCAGGACTGAAATTGGCGATAATAATGCGTGGATTGAAGGGGATGATGATATTCCTTGGGATCAGGTTGAGAACGTGATTGGGGCTCTGAATTCGAAGGCTAAAACTATGATTTGTTGGTATTGTGGGAAAAAAGGTCATGTAGTGGCTAGTTGCTGGCAGAAGAGAGACGGTAAGCCGCCAGCTCCTGATTCTCGCATAGGAAAGACCAAAGCTAGGTTTTTCTCAGCGGGTAGCGAAAAGAAAGAAGGTCCTGGAGTGCCTAATAATAGGGTAATACCTGAGCAGTTTCTGAAGAAGACAGTCAATCAGGTGGGGCCTGTTGTGGATTCTGAAAAGAGCAGAGATGAGAAACAGTATGAGGCTATGATTGCTGACATAGCTAGGAACAATTTTCAGCAATATCCTATGTAATGGATATGATTGATTCGATATATAAATTTCATTTTGGGATGAAATTTATAGATCGTTCTTTTATTCGTATTCATTATATAGGCTATAGTACTGTAGTTGATTTTTTTCTAGGTTTGCTATGTGTAATTAGTTAATTTTGCTGTTTTGTATTCAGATAAATGCTCTCAAGGTGTGATCGTGTTAATGAAAACAATATATATATATATTTATATATATATATTTACTATATATTATATTTTGATAGGTACCTATGCAAAGTTGAAGTAAATGTTAAAACTTTGAGAGGTACTTACTTGTATGAGAAAAGACTTGGTGTATAGCTGTGTGATGCTGGTAGTCTGGAAGATGTACAGGATTTCATAAATCGAACAGTATGTTGGCGGCTGGTGACGGATGGAGGACTGCTGTTTAGTGGAATGATGTATATCTAAAATTTAAAATTAATTAACATGGATATATTAATAATCCTGCATTGAGATTTTAATTCGAAGATATATGGATAGAAATGACTAGTGTTTTCAAGAGATTGTGAAGTTTTTGAAGATAACGAAAATGCCTATTTGTGCGGATTTAGATTTCTTTGTGCCAGGGGCTGATATTACGGTGAAGGAGTTAGGAATTATTGATACAGGAAATAATTTTAATTCTTTAATATCTAGAGAAATTCTTGATAAACATGGAATTGAGTTTTGTCCTGCTAAATTATCAGCGTATTCAGTAGATTTAAAGAAAGTTAATATTATTGGATATGTCGAGTTGAAATTTAGATTTGCTGGAACTCAAGCTGTGTTTACGGAGATATTCTATGTACCTGAGGTGACGAGTAGGTTGGTGAATCTTGGATCTGATTTCCTGAAAAAGAATAAAATTAATATTTGTTTGGATGAGGATAAGTTTGAATTTTGTGGGGAATCTGTTCCTATTAATTCCTGTTTACAGAAACAGGTGGTGGCGGAGATACAGAAAATTCCTATTTTGTCCGGACGAATGAATTCTGAAATTCCATCTAAACCTACCTTGCCAGGGATAAAGGAGGGGGGTGGGTTTGGAGAGTTATATTCAACGAAGTATAATGTGAAGTTGCTGGACAAAACTATTTTTTATCCTGGAGGATCTACAGCTGTTGTGCATGTGGCTGGGTTAAAGAATGATGGGTTTTGGTATGTGTCCCCTAATTCTTCTAAGATGACAAGTGGCAATGGGATTATGATTATTGAGGGAGTGTATCAGCCACGGAAAGATGGGTCCTGCGTGGTTAATGTAGTTAATGCGTCAATAAAACCTATTACCTTGCTGAGAAATGTGAAGATGGGGCATTGTTTCGTCATGGATAATCAAGATGTCACCTGTAATAAAACAATTAATGAGTTGGATAAGCCAGAAAAGTTGTCGGGGCAAAAAATGCATGAACGGGTACAGTTTATTATTCAAAAATTGAAGTTAGATGAAAACCAGATGATTAAAGAAAATCCAGAATTGAAACCTAGGATTATTAAAATTTGTTTGGAAAATTTTGATATCTTTTCAATGAATGATTCAGATATTGGTGATTGTCGATTAATGACATATAATATAGAATTGTTACCTGGAGCTAAACCTGTGAAGGCCAGAAATATTCCGTTGAATCCAGAGTACGATGCTAAGTTGAAAGAACAGTTAACCAAATGGTTGGACGCCGGCATTATTGAAGAGGGTTTCTCGGATTGGTCTAGTCCTATTTTTGCTGTGAAAAAGAAGGCTGCACCTGGAGCAGAGGCGAAGTTGAGGTTTGTCATCGATTTCCGCAATTTGAACAACGTGACTAAGCGGGTGGCGTGGCCGCTGCCACTGATTTCTGATAATCTGACGAAGCTGGGTTCTGGCAAGGTGTTCAGTACTCTTGATTTGACAGCTGCCTACCATTCGATGACTATGGATGAAGACTCTAAACCGTTGACAGCTTTTAGTGCAGCAAACAGGATGTATTTGTTTAACAGGTTGCCATTTGGGTTGTGTAATGCACCCAGCCTGTTCTGTGCTCTGATGGATAAGGTGCTGTCTATCCTGCCAGGAATGTATGGATTCTGTATCAGTTACTTGGACGATCTGATCGTGTTTTCATCAAGTCCAGAGGAACATGTAGAGCATCTGCAGGCACTGTTTCAAGTTCTTAGGCAGGTCAACCTGAAATTGAATTTAGATAAGTGTGATTTATTGACTAGAGAATGCCATTATTTGGGGCATATTATTAGTGCCGATGGATTGAAAATGAATCCTGCATATTTGGAACGGATTAAGGATTGGGGCAAGCCTAGAACAGGGAAGGAGTTACAGAAGTTTTTGGGAGGATATTTTGCTGATTATGCCAAGAGGTCGTGCATGTTGGATAGTCACAGGAATGACACTATAATAAAGTGGACAGAAGAATTGAATAGAGTATGGACTGAATTTATGGAAATGTTCAAGACTGAGATGTGTAAAGGCTATCCTCAATGGGATAATCCTAATCTTTTTATCGTGGACGTAGATTATAGTTCTCAGTATTTTGCAGGGATTATTTCGCAAGAACAGGATGGTGTAGAGAGAGTGTTCGGTGTCTGTAGTAAAAAGTGTAATGCTGCGGAACAAAATTATCCTTCTTATAAAGGAGAATTAGGTGCATTAGTATATGCATTAAAGAATTTTTTACACTTTTGTAGGTTTCGTGAATTTTTGGTTCGGACAGACAGTATTTCACTAGTGCATTATAAACGTTGGGCTAAAGGATCAATAAACGGTGTCACCTATCGATGGATAACTTTCTTGCAAAGTTTTGACTTTACAGTTATCCATCGACAGGGGACTAAGCATGTGAACGTAGATTATTTGTCGAGAACTGAGTTAGATTGTAAGGAACATCGACTGAAGGATTGTCAGGAGTGTAGAGAGACAGATAATAAAATTTTGGATCCTTACCTGGATGATTCACCATTTCTGGATCAAATCTATTCCATTATGCAGGTACATTCTGCAGAGGATGAGGTGGATGTTGAGTTTGTCTGGCAACGTAGTCTTCAGCAGGACGAGATTCTAAATGAAATAAGGTTATGGATATTGGAAAGGAGACAGTTGTCTTCTTATGAGAGGGCGGAGTTATCGGGCAGAAAAGAACTATTGTACAATCTTATTGGCCATATGTATGTGCTAGAGGGGGTTGTAATTTTCAGACAGCCTTTGGCCGAAGGGGGTTTTGTCGAGAGGCCTGTAGTGCCTCTTTCCTTATACAATGATATATTTGATTCAGCTCATGGTGGATATGGTTCTGGACATAGAGGTGTGCAGGAGACAATACGTAAAATAAATGAGAGATTTTTTATGCCTGGCGTGAACAAGTTTGTGGAATTGAGAATGCGAAGTTGTATTACATGTTTGAAAAAGGCTGGAAGTAATCCTAAACATGTTTCACCTATAACTCATTCTGTTCAAAGTAGTGAAGTTTTTGCTAATATGTCAGTGGACCTAGTTGGTCCTTGGACTCCATGTTATCATCAGGGACAGACGGTTAAATTTGTCTTAATCATGGTTTGCTTATTTTCTAGATATGTTTTTACATGTCCGTTGGTTGATGCTAAAACTGAAACAACTGTAAAGGCTATATTGGAAAATTTTGTACCTACCTACGGTTTATTTAGGGCTTTGAGATCGGATAGAGGTACAAATTTTACAAGCAGTGTGTTTAAAGGGGTGATGAAAGGATTGGGGGTGGATACTGTCCTAGTTCCCCCCAGGAATCCAAATTCGAATCCTGTAGAGAGGCAAAATCAGAGTTTGTATGCTGCTTTGAAAGTAGATGAAAATCATGGAACTAAGGACTGGGCTAAAAAATTACCTTTGGCTACGTTAGTGATTAACTGCTCCAAGAGTTCTAGAACTGGCTATTCTCCATTTTTTCTGGTTTTCGGTCGTCAGCCACGTATTCCCCTCGATTTTCTATCACCAGTTCCGTCTGTTGAATCTTCATCCTCGCGGTCGTATTTGGAATTTCTGAAAAATATGGAGGATGTAATTAAGAGAATTTCTACAAAATCCAAGTTATATTTAGAGGTTCAAAATAAACACAGAGTACAGAAGGAAGCATTGAGGGTGACAGATGTTTGTTATGCTTTCTTTAATATTGTGAAGACTGACGTGTCCAAGAAATTACAGTCTTTTTATGGGGGGCCTTTTATTGTAGTTAAGAAATTTTCGGATGCATTGTATGAATTGGCACCTTTTGGGAATAATCCCATCAAGAAAAATCAGGTTGTGGCTAGAGATAAAATTCGAAAAATTCATGCTCGAACGGAAGTTTTAGGAGAGGAGGTTAATTTTAACGTTTTTCCTTTACCTGAAATTTGCCCTTCCGATGAGATATTTTTGGAGGTGGATAATATGCCTGTAGAGAGGGAAACTGTAGAGGAGAGAGAGAGTGAAGATGTTGTGTATTTGTCATCTGAAAATGATGGTTTTGAATTGGCAGAGGAAAGACAGAGTGACGAGATCCAGGAGAAGGAGAGTGAGGTTGCGGTTGATAATGACAGAGTTTCAGGGGATGGAAATGAGTGGAATATTAATAGAGAAAATATACCTGTAGGTGAAGGAGTAGAGGTGGGAGTGACAGATGAATCTGTGGTGCCTGCTCCTGTAGTTGAGGGTAATTTTGACGAGGTGGAGCTTCCATCGGAACAGTCGTTTTTGACTATGGCGCCGCCGCAATCTTCACCTGAAAGATTAGTAACAATTAAGAAAAGTGGATCACGGGTGGCGAAATATTTATGGGACACTGGGAGGAGGTTAAGATCTCAGGTAGGGGGTCCTGTGGTACATGTTCAGATAGGAACTCGAGGACGGAAAAAGTAGGGAAAGGAAAGCCGATAATAATTATTTTTGAAAAAAAATATATATTATAAAAATATATTATAATAAGAGTTCATGAATTGTTATTTGATTATTTTAATAACAAATATGTGCTGACAAAGCTAGTAGGTGGAGAGTTGTTCTACAATGAAAGGCTAAATCAGTTGATATTTGCGGGTGGACCGGTGAACAGTTATCAGCTAATAATGTCTGGTCATAATAATAAATTCAAATCAGGTAAATATTTTTTAATTTGGGGATTGTGTTTAATATCCTGTGGGGCTGACGTGATACCTGTGCTAGTAAAGGAGTGTGTTGGCGACGGTCCTGAATTGAGGGCTTCAGAATGTACAGTGTTTGGACAGCATGAGTTTAATGGAACAATCAGTGGTCACCTGTTAAAAAAAGTAGGAGTGAGATTTCTGCCCGCGGTACAATGTCACGTCGACAGAACGGTTCACACCTGGTATTGTGGCAAATATAGCCATATACATTTAGGGGCACCAGCTGTGGTTAGTAGTGATGAGTTGATTTCTAGTGAAGATTGTAAAAGGATGGAGGAACAGAGGGTGTTAGACATAGATGGACGACGGTTGCCTGTAGCGTTTTATGACCGGTCAATGACTTATTTCATAAATGGTACCATTCTGTATAAGGATATGATGACGTATGGAATTGACCCTCAGTGCAGAGGGGAGGGTATTTATTTAAATAATACCTTTGTGCCTAATACTTTTCAAGAAGTTCAAATTACAAGTTATTTGAAAAATATACAAATTTCAATGTTACCTGATAACAGTTGTTTTCTTGAGGATCAGTTCATTGGTGCACATTGTCTGGAGTCTGATCTGCGGCTTGGGCTTGATCGAGTGATAGTTCACAATAAATCACATGAAGATAGTCATTTTAGTTATTTTCGGACTGTTGAAATTGTAAATTTAACTTTGTTTACATTTTCTAATATGGCGGATGATGCTAGTAATCAGGGTGGCCAAAGTTGGTTGGCGATTTCTCCACAGTTTTCGTTGGGATTGAAACTGGGGAAAAAAGTGGAGTTTTCTGACTTTTTGACTGATTTGCATTATTTTCATACCAACGTTCCGGATGTATTTTTGTGGATTACAACAGCTAAAAAGAATTTTTTTCCTTGGATGCGTAGAAAGGAGGAGGATGGTGCTTTATTATTACAGCTGACTTCTTCATACCATCAGGTGGAAAGGATTTTGCAGGCAGAACAGGGGTGTTGGGAGAATAATTTGTTTCATTCCAACATCAAACAAGTCGGAAATTTGTTGGTACAACATCTAGGGGAGATGGAACTTGTGTCTGTGTGTAAAAAAAGATGGTTGAATGTGACTTTAGGAGCGAATTTGCCGTGTTATCTTGGTCATTTTTCTTTGTTCATGGACAATAGAATTGTTGCTGTAGAACCGTTCACAAGATTAGTTAAAAATGTTTCCTTGTTGATGGCTGTCGAGTGCAGGAAAAATCCAGTATTTGTGAGGGTTAAACCTGGATTATATCTGGGCAACAAGGGGGCAGGAATGCAGCTGGTTCAGACTAAACGGCTGGAGAATAGTTGGCTGAAGGTACCGTTGAATTTTGAGCATCTGTTGGATAAGGGAGAGATAGGACAGGTGTTGGAGTCTGTGGAAGAGGCTAAACTTTCGGAATTGGCTGCTAATTCACATGCTTTTGTTGTAGAGGTTACAGAAGATTGGTTTGTACATCTGTATAATACCTCGATTGATTGGTTGACTAATAGTTGGCAGCATTTTGTTATGGCTGTGATTGGTGCTGCGGGGGTGGTGGTTGGATTGCTGTGTGTTGGTTGTTTGGGCAAACTGTGTAACTGCGTTAAATTTTCGCGTTATCCTTCGGGGAGGCAGTAATTAAAATTTGGCATCCCTGATAAATATAATTTGTGTAAAGTATTTCGTTTTGAATGTCGTCTTATATATGAAAAATGTTAAAATATTAAAATGTTAATATTTAATTATTGATTATTATCAGGAAATGGAGATGGAAACAAGAGGCGGTATCAGCGGGCGTCTGGACGGCGGGAGGAGCGTGAACCGTCTGTTGAGATGCTGGATGCTGGTAGAGCTAATCGGCGGCATGTTGTGTATAGAAGAGATGATAGAGAAGGGAGGAGGCAGTATGAGGTAGAGTCGCCCAGGTATGAGCCTGGGTATGATGACGAGGACGATGTTGGCAACGTGGGCCTTGAGGTTGAGCTTGATTCCAGGGATCGTCTGCCTAGTGAACAGAGTGGTTCGGAGCTAGACAGTTGGGCTGAGCCTCCAATGGACAAGCCTGAACAAAAGGTGGCAGATACTAGTTCTGGTGAGAAACGGCGCAGGTTTGGTAAGTTTGTGCCAAAACAGGCTGCTGGGTCGGTCAGGACTAAAGGAGCCAGCAAGGCTTATGATGATGCTGGGGAAGGTACTTCCAGAAGGGGCGTGGTCAAGCGTCCTGCTGGGGCAGATTCTCTTGGGCCTAAACAGAAGAGGGAGTTACCAGATTTGCGTGCTGAAGTCGAGAGGAATAAGGCTGAGCGCAAGAATGACAGACGTGGTTTGGCGCCGCTCAGTGATGAAGATATAGGTAGAATCAGTAATTCTGTTGCTGTGACTTTAAAGCCTATGGTTGAGGAAAAAATTCGTGAGGCTGTAAAAGAATCAGTCAAAAGTTTGAACACTGCACAGAAACTTTGGCAGACAGACGGTCATAAACGGATTAAAGACATGTTGGCCACGCATAAGAAGGATCTAATGGAATGTATTAGGAAGGTAGATACGGAGGTACAGCAAATGGTGGCTACTACTGCACAGCAAAAGGCTTCTTATCTGGTACAGCGTGTACAGACAGCAGTGACTGATAATTGGGAAAGTAGTTCAACCAAGTTGGGACAACAGGTGGGGCAACAGGTAGAAAGTGTTTTGGCAGGGCAGGGAACTAAGGTTCAAGAGGCTATTTCTGAGATGGCCCAAAAAGAGGCTGAAGTGCAAAGGCACCTGTCTAATATTTTTAGCGAGCTGTCCGAGATCCGGCGCAGAATAAACAATGACTTACCGGCGGCGGCATATTGGCAGCTGCAACAGGCTGGGACTTCTGGCGGTGCTGAGGCTAACAACGGGGTGATGATGGTTTCGGGAGGTGTTCAGGTCGCTGGTGGTGTTGAGATGGAGGTGGCAATGCCGGCAGATGGGTCAGCGGTTGCTGCAGAGGTGGCTGTTGCGAATGATACTGCCTCGGCTGTAAATGATGCTGTGATGGTTGCTGAAGGAGGGCCAGTAGCTGCTGCGGCGAGTAATGCTGTCATGGCGGCAACAGTGGGTGTCTCGGCTGAGGTTGGTGGAGGGGCGCTGAACACTCCTCCTCCAGTGGGTGAAGGAGATGAAGGACTTGAGGCCGGGGTTAATTTCGATGTAGGTTCACCCAGTGAAGACGTTGATCCCAGTTTGTTGGATCAGCCTGATGGATGGTGAAACCATGCTTAGCTGGATGGTTTCAGGAGGGGGTAAATGTCATATATTTATGTTGTGATGTCATATATTTAACCCATTAGTGCCGAACTTCCCCCCTGTCGTCAGAATCACTTGAAATTTTAAACACAGCTTCCTTAAGGGATTGTAAGACATTTGTATTTTTAGATTTTTTGATTTGTGGCATACCAAAGAAGTTTTTTTTTTGCGTCGTTTCCGACGCATTCGGACTAATCATTTTTCCCATGCGTCTATTATGTACCATATCGGACTAATCATCTTAGGCTTTTACTGTATAATCTATTAGTTGCTTCGCCCCTAACCTCCAGGTTGGGTGGGGAATGTCAGAAAAATAGCATAAAACCATCCCAAGATATTTATAAAGCTTTCCTGATAAGTAAAACCAATTCAGACCCGAAATTTCTATAATCTTTAGCTTCAGACAAAAACCTTACTACTTTATAGTATGGAACACTATACTAGCAGCCGCTTCGCCCCTAGAGGCATCCAGGGACCCTTGGGTTTGGGGGGAGCCAAACCCCCTCTTTCAATTACAGTTTTTAAAGAAAAATTTTTAAATAATAATGAGAGGGGTTTATTATTTTCTAGGGGTGATTTCTCCTAGAGCGGTTGTGGTACTCTCCCCCAAAATAGTTATAAACCTTACCAGGTCCTATGAGAAGCTAAAATGGAGAACCATATCGGTTCAGTGGTTAGTGAGATCCCTTAGTACACACAGACACATGTATGTAGAATGTATTTAGATCCTGTTACTTTATTAAAAGGATACATAACACAGATACTCTACAATCAGTGTCTGTCTGTACGTCCATTCGTCTGTATAAAACAATTCAGAATATAATTATTTGGTACTAGTGGCTACGCCCCTAGAGGCCTTTAGGAGCACTTGAGATGGGGAGAGGTCATTGAATTCAACAACAATATTTTTTATTTAAAAAGAATTAATTTCATTAAGTTCTTTCTATTTTTTCTTGTGTTAGGGGTCTTTTTTAAGTGGCGATTTCTCTTTGGAGGGTGGTGGTACTCTCCCCCAAAATATTTATAAACCTTACCAGGTTCTATGAGAAGCTACCATGTAAAGGAGAACCATATCGGTTCAGTGGTTAGTGAGATCCCTTGGTACACAACACACAGACACATGTAGAAAGTATATCCTGTTACTTTATTAAAAGGATACATAACACAGATACTCTACAATCAGTGTCTGTCTGTACGTCCATTCGTCTGTATGAAACAATTCAGAATATAATTATTTAGTACTAGTGGCTACGCCCCTAGAGGCCTTTAGGAGCACTTGAGATGGGGAGAGGTCATTGAATTCAACAGCAATATTTTTTATTTAAAAAGAATTAATTTCATTAAGTTAATTCTATTTTTTCTTGTGTTGGGGGGTCTTTTTCAAGGGGCGATTTCTCTTTGGAGGGTGGAGGTAACCTCCCCAAAAATAGTTGTAAACCTTCTTAGGACCTATGAGAAGCTACAAAGAAAAAAAAGAAGCATATCAGTTAAGCAGATACACAGATAGATACCCTTTCACTTTATTACAATGTTTAGCAAAGAAATATGATTTTGTCGACAATTATATTGAACAACCCAATACATGACAACCCCCCCCCCCCCAGCCCCTGTTAATCCTTAAAGTTTTATAATAACTTTTTCTTATTTGTTGTCTTACCAACTGTGGGGAATTGTATTTGTAATTTGATTGGTTGTTTTTTTAAGTGTCCAAATGTTTCAACCACTAAATGTAATCTACAGAAAGATTTTATGGTATAATATCCCTGAGAAAGTACATCAATTTATCGGCCATTGACTTACTATTTTAGATCCCTAACCAATACATTTCTTAGTTGTAGCGTAGTTGTTAATTATTTGGATGCAATTATATATGTACAGACGGACGGATGTACAGACAGACCATAATTGTAGAGTATTTGCGCTATTTTTATGAATATATTAACAGCTAGGCTGCAATAAAAATTACGGAGGTATAAACATATTTACAGTCTTTAATTGGCTGTAATTATGGATATATAGACAGACATACATACATTCCCTAGTTGTAAGGTAGCTATTATTTATTTGGATGCAATTATGGAAATACAGACAGGTGGACGTACAGACAGACCCTAGTTGTAGATTATCTGCGCTACTACTTTTATATTCTTAAAATAAAGTAACATGTTATTGTATGTCTTTGTGTGTGTACCAAAGGACCTTGCTAACCACTGAACCTATATGGTGCTCCGTTACATGGTAGCTTCTACTAGGTCCTGGTAAGGTTTATAACTATTTTGAAGGAGGGTACCACCACCATCCCTTAAGAGAAATCATCCCTAGAAAATAAAAAAACCCAAAATTAAAAAAAAACTTTTTCTTTAAAAAATTGTAATTGAAAGAGGGGATTTGACTCCCCCTGCAATCTAAGGGGCCCTAGATGCCTCTAGGGGCGTAGCCGCTGCTTGTTTGTATTCCATACTATAAAGTAGTAAGGTTTTTTGGCTCAAGCCAAAGATTACAGAAATTGAAGGTCTGAATTGGTTTTACTTATCAGGGAAGCTTTATAAATACCTTGGGATGGTTTTAAGCTATTTTCCTGACATCCCCCACACGTCCTAGAGGTTAGGGGCGTAGCAACTAGTAGATTATAGGAGATTATACAGTAAAATCCTAAAATGATTAGTCCTATAAGGTCAAAAAGGACGCAATGGCTAAAATGATTAGTCCGAATGCGTCGAATACGACGCACAACAATTTATCCAAAAAAAGTATGTAAACTAACTAAAATTAAAGAAAACTTAGCAGAAACTAAAAATATATAACAAATGCTATAATTAATTATAAAAAAGTATGTTTTAATTCTTTAAAAGAAAAAAGTTAGACCTGGTGTGGAAATTTTTTCCTATTTTTTCCACCTCTGCCATGAAAATATGATTTCATCTGGCCATCGAATTAAGTGAGAGGCCAAGCAATGTAAAGGACAAAACTTGAAGCTCTATTCAGTTATTTACACACATTTAAAAAGGACAGCATAAAAAAATAGAGTGATAGTATAGGTTTGAATTTGTGCGTCGTTTAAGACCCTATTGTCATTAATGGGTTAAGTTTGCAGACATATTTTAGTTGTTACTCTTAATTACTCTTCAATTGCTCTCAGAAAGAATAAAGAGAAAATATATTTAAGTGAGTTGATATTGAGAGTCCTAACACAGAACATTATCTGGTTTGGGTTCGAGTCTTTATTAAGACCAATACAGCTATTTACAGACATCCTACTACTTTAGATAGTTTGCATAGGCAGATATTCTACCCCTTCAAAGTGCATAGTTAATTAATACATTGTATTAATTAAACAGACAGTCATCCTGTTGCTTGGTGTCCTGATATACAGACAGACATCCTGCTACTTCAGAACTTTCCAGCTTAAATAATCAGTAGTTTTGAATTATTAATATATCTAATCATTTCTAAATAAAGTATCAATATATAATCTTATTTACTCAAAAACTGCATTTAATCCAATATAATAAATACTTAAAAATCTGTTTGCATTTTAAATTGAATATTAAGTCTACTCTATCATTAACTTATGTAAGTCTGTCTATTTCACAATATAAAATAAGAATTTTAAAAAAAATTATTTTACGTTAAAAATTAACATATAAGTTCAATTCAGTGTGCAATAATTTTTACCAAAATTAATGAATATTTTTATTAACAAAACACAGTACTCTTTTATTTACATATGTAATCATTTAGGTGGGTTATCAATTCCACATGAAATATAACTTTTAAATTGTCTAAAGACATGAGTTTTCACATTGTTCTAAAGTATAAAATGTTGAATCCTACTCAGTCTTCAAAAAACGATCTCTCTGTTTGATTGTCTAAAGACATGAGTTTTTCACATTGTTCTAAAGTATAAAATGTTGAATCCTACTCAGTCTTCAAAAAACTATCTCTCTGTTTATGTTTGGCTATATGGACATTTATTCAATCATATTTGAAGTTTGAATATTTCTTGAAAAATATTAAATAAATCAAAACTAGGGTGATTTCGTAGTGAAATATTACTGTTTATCAATATTTTGTAAATATTATTTTCCCGTAAATATATTAAAATTTCTTAATATCCCATGTACCCCGGAAGTCCAAACTTCACACCTTTCTGTATATTTCCTAACACATAGAAGGGGAATATTTAAATTGAAAATCTGAATATACTAATATATATTAACAGAGGGTAATATCTTGTTACCTTCTCAGCTGGTCAACAAATATTAAAAAATATGTTTTAATATTTCAAAACCCGCTAAATTAGAATAAGGTTTGGTGAATATATTTTTGATGTATATTCACTAAATCTCGTAAGTACTGAAATAAATATAATCTATTTTTCCTTATTCCGTTCAATTTTGCTTCGACTCTTATACATTTATATTCTGATTATTCAGTTCTGACACTATACAAGTGTTAATGTCTTTTTGTCCTACCGTTTCAGTGCTTTTATGGATGTTGTCATCCTTGTTAATTATGTTTTCGTTGGCTTTAGATCTTAGGGACTTTTATTGAATTTTGATTGGTTTGTTCATTTAGTTCAGTGTCTAAACTTTTCAACCTCTAATTTTATCTACAGATGGGGCAAGACTGTGTCTCATCATTTATCGGCCATTGTATGTTGTCATGTAAGTGTAACTTTTTTCTTTAATTAAGTGTATTTTTTTTGAATGTTTCTTCCAATGATTTTAAAAGTTAGTCATGACTTGACTTGTTGTTTGCCTTTTTTTCAATATGAAAAGCCACAGAGACTATGGCTGCCGAACCCTGAATGAAAGAAAAGCTTTTCTAGTATGGCTTTGAAACCAATTAATATCCGCTGCATTTTCCATAATTTTCCACGGATATTAAAATAAAAAAGTTTGCATCCTTTAATACACCAATTTATCAGCCATTGTCTTATCAAAATTAAACTAGGAAACGGCTATACTTTATTTATTCCACTCCTTGGGGGGGGGGGGGGGGGGGCTATAAACATAGATATCATACGTGTCCTGTGACTTTACAAAGCCGGTCCAGGATATCATATTCTTAATGAATTCCGGCGAGGGGGGGGGGGTTGTTTTACAATGATGCATAAATGATGAAAATTAGCTATTTATCTATTAATTATACATTTAATATATTTTAAGTACAACTACGGACAAACAGACATCCTGTTAATTTTAATGTAAAACAGTAAACACACATGAAAGAAAGTAGGGGGGGGGGGGGTAGTATTTATCCGTATCATATTTCGCTTTACCATAGAGGGAAAGGGGTTGGCGTTGCGTTGGGATAGGATAGGAGGATAGGACATTTGAGGATAAATTTAATTCCCCTCTCATCTCTAAATATAATAAAATAACTATTCATTATCATAAACAGCTTTCCACAGACATTAAAATTCTTTCTTATTATTATTTGATTAGAATTGAAAATATCCTAAATGCCTACACCAATTTATCAGCCATTGTCTTATCAAAATTAAAATAGGAAATTTATTTAATATTATATATATTCATAATTCTCCTCCTATTCTATCTATTCTTAATGAATTCCCGCGGCTTGGGGGGGGGGGGAGGGTTTACAATGATGCACCAATAATGAAAATTAGCTCTTTATATAATATACCAAATACTCAAGTTTTTAAAATTTTGTCTTATTTTTCTACATAAATAAAAGTAAATCATTGTGTTTTTTGTTATATTTAAACATTGCTATTCAATATGTTTCTTTTTATTTAAACATTTTTGTACGAACACCGTGGCTGACCCAAAGATCAAATAACAATAAATCATATTATATTTAAATACTTGCACGCACACAAGGGAGTCTTTACTCTTTCTTTAGTAATATAAATGAATAAAGACATCCTACTTTTCTTTTCTTGTGACGTCAATGTTATAAGAAAGAATTTTTATTATGGATAAATAAATAAGAAATTAGCTGTACTTCTTAATCTTCAAGTTTGCTGGCGGCTGGGCAATCTCCCTACAATTTAAATTACAAATTTGTATTAAATGTAAAAATGGGTTATTAAAATGTAATTTTTACAGGATATAGAAAAGCTTCGCTTTTAATAAGAGACATTGAAATTTTAATTTGAAATATAGAAAAGCTTTGCTTTTAATAAGAGTGGGTTATTAAAATGAAAAAAATTTATATATCACACCCTTTAAAATAAGTGACCTTGAAGTTGAAACTTGAAAGGTTAATGACCTATATTATACCAATATCTATCCTTTTGCAAAAGCTTTTCTTTAATAACGTATCGTCCGTCTGTCACTAATTTTACTTTCATTTACTTACTTTAACTTACACTGCATTTTAAAAGCAAAGCTTTTCTATAATTTTCTATAATTAGGATCGGTTAATTACTGTAACTTACACTGCATTTTAAAAGCAAAGCTTTTCTATAATTTTCTATAATTAGGGTCGGTTAATTAGAGTCTTCCAAAAAAATTAACTTACAATTTTGCCCTGAATCTTTAAGTGTTAATATCCGCTTTTATGGAAGAAGAAGTTATAAAAAATCCTTGTTAGTTCCAAAATGAGGGTGGGGGAAGGGGAAGATAACATGACACCTAGGCTTTATAAGTTAACCCCCCCCCCAAAAAAAAAATAAAATCCCCTATATGACGATTGATATATATGATTTTGAGTTTTGACCCATCCCCCCCCCTTCCCTATTTAAGAAGGGTTGACCAAAATGAGGGTGGGGGAAGGGGAAGATAACATGACACCTAGGCTTTATAAGTTAACCCCCCCCCCAAAAAAAAAAAATAAATCCCCTATATGACGATTGATATATATGATTTTGAGTTTTGACCTCTCCCCCTCCCCCCCCCCCCAAGAAATAACAAAAACATATGGTAATAGATAAAAGTTCCCCTTCTAACTAAGCGAAGCTTTTCTATAATTTGTATAAAAGGGTAAACCGTAAATGGATTAATTAAAATAAAAGATATATGTTGGCGTCGGCTATGAAGGCTTTTGGCCCGTGTTTTACAGACGGACAGAATACTTACTTATAATTTTGATTATACTAAATATACTTATACGTTTATGTTAATGTTTTGCATTAATGGATATTGTCATCCTTGTTAAAAATTTTCCACTCCACACATCCCAAATAACAAGCCGGAAGGTGATAATAGAAAGTTATAGTTATTAAGGAAGATTAATAATTTTAGCAAAAAAATAACACAAGTTCCCAAAGTTTTATAATAGCGTTTTCTTATTCGTTGGCTTAACAACTTTAGAGTTTTATTGAATTTTGATTAGTTGTTTCATTAAATTGAGTGTCCAAACGTTTCAACCGCTAAATCTAATCTACAGAAGGGGTAATTTTGTGTATCATCATTGGGGATAGACATCAATTTATCGCTCATTGTCTTATACCTTTAGCTCCTTGAACTATATCTGTTATCACCCTAGTAAAGCTATTAATCAAGATAATAAAACAAAATAATATCAATCATATTTATTTTATATAAAAAAGAAGTATTAAAACAATTTTTATCAGAAGCAGTTTTGGGAAATTCGCATATTTTGCAAATGGAGTATTAGTAGAAAATTAGGATCATGGAAAGAAAAACGAAGTTGCGGGCTTCATCGTACGTTCACAGTAGCTTATGAAGATTAGGTTAGGTTAGGTAAAGTAAATTTTAATGATTACCCGACAGGGTTAGAAAATATGCACCGCTTTTTGCTTCTTATAATTTCGGTATTTTTTAATTAACGTTAAGCTACAAAAAAAGCCAAGGAAGTTCTAGAAAATATGCCAAGGTTCCGTGATTCCTAATCATGCAAATCACATGATATTTAGCTAAAAAATATTTTATATTCTGTCCAGAAGGGTAGTGAGATATTACAGAATTTTAATATTTTATATCCCCTATATTTTGGACTATTTCACACCTCTCGGACAAGGGTCAGTATATACTCGTATATGGAAATATAATAATAAACCCCTTACACCCGATATTATCAGACTTTTTCCCACGGACCCCAAATAAAACGAAAATTAGCCGTTTATTGCCCTAACTTGAACATTTACAGAGTCAAAATAATATTTGAAACTTCACATATGACTGCATTTATTAATGTGTAGATTTAATAATAAGTAGATGTGATTGAACGTCATATATATTGTTGTCATTCTGATAGCAGAAAATTTTTATTGTTGTCATTCTAATAGCAGAAATTTATGTTTGCTTGAATTAATTTAGCCAATAATGAACCGGCGGAAGCGTTTGTTATTAATTATTTGGTTAATGCTAAAAGCAAGTTTCATGCTATTGGATATTGGCCTACAGCCAATAAGGAACTGGAGGAAATGAGTTGATTTTATAGGCAAAAAAGAAAAGTTGCCCCATCCCTTTAAAAAGAAGACTGAGACCTAATTTTCGGTCAGGTTTCCCATCCCTTATCCCTGGTAAGATGAAGCTTTAATTTTTAGTATGGCTGAGAACGTGTTCTAATCCAGAGGATATTAACCGGAATTGAAGACATACTAGAAAAGTATCTACTCTATTAAAATCTCTGAAACGGCAGTAACCTGCTTTTTCCCACTGAAGTGCAACACATCCCCTGGAATCCAATAATGTTGACACTATTTCTCGTAAATGTCTAAAATATTATTAAAATGAAAATACATTTTAAATAAATTCAATCATCTTTTTGAAACATAGCAATGAAAGCCATCATAAAAGATTAAGCTCCTAAACTTAGTGACCATAAAGGTTCTTTTTTACAAAAGTCTCAAATGGTTAGTGACCTTTTCTTGTGTGTTTACTTAGCAAATTTGGTTCAGTTCAATTACATAGAAAAATGTGATATCTAGTGATTGATTTAGCCACTAAAGGCTTGTGTATAGGAGATTTTAGGGTAAAACTGGAGGACTTTAGATTAAAATTACCTACAAACCAAAGAAACTTGATTTAAAGTCCATGAATCCAACATTCGCACAATCATTTGGAGAAGCTCAACGGGCAGTTCTAAATATAGACAAGTTGGTGATTTCCCACAAATTACCCAGCGCGCACAGCATCCTGTATCTATTATAAACTAACTTTACCTATGGTAACAATTAACACCAGAAAAAAAAACTACCTACAATTTATTTTGAAATCAGGGGAGTTTCTGTGTTCTACTAAGCACAGCTTAGGTGAAACCGTCTATAACTATATTTGTTTTCAGTAGTGAAGCTACTCTATAATTCGAAATGTCTGTCAGTCTGTCCGTCTTTCCGAGACAGAGTGGGGGAACGTGATTTTCTCGACCCCTATGAAAGATAGAAACCTGAAATTTTTAGGGATTAAATATGTTGACATTCTTCATATTTTTACAAAGTTTCATTAAGATTGCCAATTTATTGGGGTGCTGGATCGATTCCTACATTTTAAAGTTTTCATGAATATCTCAAGTCAAGATAGACGGCTGAATTTTTCAGGGATTGAATACCTTAATATTCTGCATACTTTTATCAAGTTTTACTGAAATTTTGAAGTTTTCATGATTTTCGTTACTCCTATTCAAGATAAACGGCTGATATATTTAGGGATTAAATTAGTTCACAATTTACATATCTCCACAAAGTTTAATTAAGATTTGCTTATTTGTTGAGGTGCTATATATATTCCTAGATTTTCACGTTATAAGTCTTAAAAGGTTTCATGACTTTTTAAATTAATGTGTTTTTTATGAAACTGCTCTATAGTTCATTTTTTCAGGATATCCATCCATAATTTTTGAGCTTTTCTACTTACGGATGTTATCATCCTTGTAAGACAAATATTTTGCATACAAAACTATAACAAAATTAAATGACATCCAAAAATTAAAGATTCCTTTACTTATATATAAAAAAAGACCTAAAATTGCTTTAAGCTACAAATAAAATTAACTTTTTGCAATGTGAAACTAATAAGTACTATAGATACCTGTTAAATAACACTTTTCTATATGACCATTCGTAACTCCGTTCATTACCTTTGGTAAAATTGCCATTATAATTTTTAAAGAACGTATAAGCATGATTGTTGGTTACTTAGTACCTTAGAAACGGCTTGTAACAAACCAGTTGTCATGAGCAAAAATAATAGTTATTTATTGATCGTGTTAGACAGATTTTGCAGATATTAAATGAAAATTTGAAAGATCAAAACCAGTTTTGTTATATCCTAATAACCGATGACCCGGACTGAGACCCGGTTCTAATCCAGCAAATATTAATCGGTTTCACAGCCATACTGGAAAAGATTCAAAAAGATATAGAGGTTTAGCTAGGTTCAAATGGTCAGCTCAAAATTTTAAACAATATAAAAACTAAAACCTCTCAAAATAAGTCAATTTTATTAAATGGCAAATATTCCTTTTGACTCTTAGAATATCCATTTGTTACATGACCATTTGTCTTTGTAGTCTTGTCCATGTTAAGATAGGTTATATCTGGTTGTTTAGGCCTGATACCAAAGCTTTCTGTGGAGGCACTGTATACGACTTTGTTTCCACTATCAGTTCCTGAAACACAATCATACTGAGATTAAAATTTTAATGGATAGGTGGCTACTGTGAGAGTTTCTTGCATACCCTGATAATATGTTTCTCCAAGCTGGCTAATATAACAATATACCCCTCCCCCCCTTATGAATTTATCCCATCCCCTCTCTTGACCATGGAGGAATGTATACACCAATATTTGAGGACTATATTAGCAACCAAAATTTCCCTGCCACCATATCCAGGTATTTTATATCCAATCAAATATTATATAACAGATGGCTGTCTTTTTATGATGGGTTACCTTTCCAAGAGAAATAAATAACTACAAAAACACATAATCCCTCCCCTCTTAAATTTACCCTATTCTACTTAAAATTAAAATCATATTTTTTACCTGGATAAAATCTATTGACAGAAAATCCACAACCATAGGTTGACATGGGACATCGAGAAACAAACCAGTTATTCAATCCTCCATGTATATCACTGTGAACGTTCTGAAGTATATTAATATTTTATTTATACCTCAATAATACATTATCTATACATCATTTAGAACAATATAAAACTAATATTTCTAGTAAAATGCTCTCCTTTTTGAATATGGGAATATTTAAAAAAAAAGCAGTAGTCTATATCTGATAACAACAGAGAAACCCCAATTAGAACTGCCAAAGTAAGAGATAGAGTAGCTTTGCTACAAAATTCAACAAAAACAGTACAATTAAAAGCAACAAAATAATGCCAGACCTTGCAATGTGCTTCAAACTGATCTCGTCTAAACGTTTGTGCACAGAGGAAAGTGAACATGGCTTTAGGTTTCTGTTGTAGTTTGGTTACTGTATCCATTCTTATATCCATCCCTAGCACCCTGTAATAAATATATATAAAGTGAATATGGCTTTAGATTTCTGTTGTAGTTTGGTTACTGTATCCATTCTTATATCCATCCCTAGCACCCTGTAATAAATATATATAAAGTGAATATGGCTTTAGGTTTCTGTTGTAGTTTGGTTACTGTATCCATTCTTATATACATCCCTAGAAACCTGCAAAAAAAAATTAATATAGAATAGTTATTTATCCCATCGTATCAACAGCTTTCCGCGGATATTAATGAAAACTTTATAAGATTAAAAATATTTTTTTTGGCTCCAAGAAGCCGAAGGTCCGGGCTAACAACACTAGTATTAATTTTATGATTTCTATTTTAATATTCGTGAAAAATTATCTGTCATTTGAGATATTTCAGTATTGCTTGGAACTTGTTCTAATCCAGCGGATATTAATCAGTTTCGAATCCATACTGGAAGGAAACCATATAAACAATTAATTATGAGCTTTCCCTAAAAGTGCCTGTCAAGCACAGAAATACTCTCCATAACATATTTTTTAAATAAGAGGGGAGAATCATTTCCTATGTCTAACACCTTTGGGGGAGTGCCTTAACCATAAGACTTATATCTGCGGTCTACCAAACTTAACCTGACCAAAAGTAACAAACAAAAATAAATGTGGAATAATGAGGGGCGTACCTGGTAAGGTTGTTTGGCGGAGGAGGGGGTGGGGGAGGTATTCCTTTCCTTTTAGGACCAGATAGTATCGCCACTGGATTAACTAAAACATGACAGGTCATATGATTAATATTTTTTATATAAACAAGCGGCTACGTCCCTGTAGCATCTATTAGAAGAGACAGAGATGGACTAAAAAATAGTTCAAAACCGTCCCCAGAATTAACTCTAAATAAAATAACCTAAAACATATTGGTTCAATGGTTATTTAGATCTTAAGCTTTAGACAAAAAACCCATACTCCTAGTTATAAAAAGATAAATAACATCCTCTTTTTCATAATAGGGATATTGAGCTATAACCTAAATTGGCACGATTAGAAATAACGATTGAAAATTTTAATTGAATTGCAAACGTTTGACCAAAATTTCTTACAAATAATTTTAACCTACAGAAGGGTAACTCTATTGTTTTGCTGCTATGTCAGACACTTGACATTTATACTAATAATTGATGGAAACAGACTTCTAAACAAGCACAAATTATTCCCTTGACAAATTAAAACTTTGAAAAAGAGTTGTGCAAACAAAGCATTAGATATCTGTTTTTATCTATCACTTTTTAAAATAATAATAGGTAATGGGAACACTATCTATGAAAATATACCATACTACATGGTTTTACAGGATAGTGTCATACATCATGTTCCCCTTATTTCTCACCTGAAGGAGGATCAAACAGACTTGGAAATACTTTTAGATTACAAACTTTTGCAAGTTTTGCTTTCCTAAAATACAAATATTATCAAGATTATAATTGGCTAATAAAAAAAATTAAAAAATGGTATTTCTGTTAGAATTCTTCTTATGAGAATTTGAAAGAAAACTTCTCTTTGTGTGAAAATTAAGATATATAAATATTTTTAAAAAAAGAAATAAATGAACATTTAAAATTTTCATGCATTTTACAACATATCATGCATAATAAAAGATTTTTCTGAAAAAAAGCTTTAAAAATTGTGCATAAAACTAATTCGCGAATTAAAAGGACATAAGCAATTTTGGGGTATAGTCCCTTTCGTGGCAACGCACCTTAAGGGGCGATTCTTCGTATTTTTCACAGTAGCTTTTCTCCTATTTCTAGCCCCTGCGGGGGGCTCTAACCCTAGGGGGCCAATTGCCTAACCCTGCGGGGTAATCACCTAACCCAATATAACCTAACCTAAAATAACCTATAAAAGCCATTTTAAAAATACGACGAATCGCGCCTTAAGGGCGTTGCCACGAAAGGGACTATTTAAGCCAAAACAAAAAAATAAAGACACAAGCCTTTATACTTATCCTTAAAATATACAATTATTACATGCAAACATGACATGCTTTTTGTTAAAAATTACACATTTATGTAATATTAGTAAAGATCAAAGATAATTAATACAAGTTTAAAGTTTTATTTTTGCATACCTACATAATGAATTTTAAAAATATCAGAAGTTCTTTTAATAATCCTGTTAAAATCTTACATGGCAATCATAGCAATAACACTTACTAAGCCTATATTTTAGAAGAAAATTGCATATGTATACTTCACAATAATTTTCCAGAAGGCTTCAAAACCAATTAATATCCAGTGGAATAGAACCGGTTCTCAACAATAGTGAAAAAACTATAGTTTCATAATATAGACAATTTTCCACGAATATCAAAATAAAAATCAGATATTTTCCATTTTAATATCCACGGAAAGCTATCTATAATACAATGTAAAAATAACTATTAAAAGTTCGATATCAAAACTGATGGATGCCTTAAATTTTAAAATCATGACATAAATGGATAAAAACTTGTATGAATTATCCTTGATATTAGAATGTTAAATTGGTACCCTGACACTTGTCTGACTAACTTTATTTTTCTATCCCTCAGCATCCAATCAAATTCTCCCTCGTCCTCGAAATTGGGACAGATCATGTTGTGCTCAAACAGCTGAAAAGGTGCAGATTTTTTGTTTAATTTTTTAATTAAACTTCCTTTGTTTTTAAAGGGGGGGGGCGAAAGTGACACTTTTTGAAACCAAAACTAAAAGTCAAAGGAACTCAACTAAAAAAAGAGTTACAGGTCTGACATTTTGCATGGCAGTTGCTTTATAGGGGTACAATATGGAACTGTGAAGAAACGGCGGCGCAACCGCCGAAAACCGCCGAGAAAAGGCAACAAAAATTACGGCGGGAAACGGCGGTTTTCGGCGGTTGCGCCGCCGTTTCTTCACAGTTCCATATTGTACCCCTATAAAGCAACTGTCATGCAAAATCTCAGACCTGTAACCCTTTTTTTAGTTGAGTTCCTTTGTTGACTCTTAGTTTTGGTTTCAAAAAGTGTCACTTTCGCCCCCCCCCTTTGGTAACATTATGTAATGCTGACTCAAATAAAATAATTTAATCATAATTTCTGCATAGATAGCACTTTTTAAAGGCATTTTGTATGTTCAAAGAGATTTGGTGAAATATTTTCAATCTTTTTAAAACTGCTAGAGATAAAGCCAGAAGCATCTACTATTATATAAAGTAGTGAGGGTTTTTTTTGTCTGTAGCTTAAGATTTCTCAAATTACTTGACCGAAAGAGTTCTCAATTTTATTTTTAGCTTCTTAAAGGTCCCTGGCTGGTTTGGGGCTATTAATTTTTTATATCTCCTTCAAATACAGAGCTCCTAGATGATAAGAGCGCAACAGCTAATAATTTCTAAAACGGCTGGAATAGATAGATTTGACTTTTTAGGTTAACTTTATCTTGATTTGGGCTCGCAAAGAGGCTTTTGTTTACCTTACAATGATGAAAAGAAGCGCCACAATTGAACTGACACATAACCATGGAACACGATACCATTCCATTATACTCTGGCTCTCTGGAAATAAAATAACTTTTTAATATTGCCATAAGAATTGCAATTCTATTTATTAAATCCTCTTATAAAAGTAACAGGATGTGTTTGTGTACCGACCGATTGATCTCATGTTTGCCAATCTCTCTTGTTTGTAGTCGCTAGTATAAGATCAATAAAATAATGCTCTAGCACGAAAATTACTTATAAAAAAATAATCGCATATATTATTTCCAATTTAATCTAAAAATAAGGGAGAGGTTCAGTGCTCAATAGGCCCTTTGAGGGAAAGTACCAAAATTTGACACTAAAGAGTTACCATACCTGTCACAGACAGTCAAGTGACATCTACTACAATGTTTATGGATGTTGCCTTTCTCAAATTCATCATACTCCCAATATCTCCTAAAATCATTATGAATTGGTGGATAGACTGCTTAAAAGGACGTATGCTTACACTAGAGGCTGCACCCCCATCACCTAGAGGATTTGTATTTGAAGATTGAAAAAAACCTAAACCTTTCCCAAGATTTAAAACATAATGGCCTAAATCACTTTTAGACTTAAGTGAAGCTTTCCTAAATTGAAGAACCGTTCAGTAATTATCGAAATCTTAATCTTTAGACAAAAAAACTTCCTACTTTATAGTATAGGATAGTACTTATAAAAATAGAAAAACAACGGGCAAAACTGTTACAAAATGCAGTTAGGCCCTCTGGACAAAGAATCTGTAATCTAAAAGTTGTTTGTCTGGGTACATTTAAGTTTAATAGAGCAGGCTCTAAGAAAATCTTTTCTATTCGTGGTATTCATCACAATCAGGCATCATAGTCAATGGCTTTAAACCTTACTTTGGTATAGGCATTCCTGTTCTTTGAATGGCCTGATCTACGTCCTCTTTCCAACGCCTCTGCTGAACTTCCTAAAAATTTTTTTTGAATTGAACTTGAAAAGTCAGGTAAAAGTAACTATTTGGATTATATTATTTACTTTAATCAGAGCATGTTAATACTATGGATTTATTATTACTTAGATCTTATACCAGATCATCATTAACTCTATTAAAATGAAACTTGTAGCTGGCTAAAAAAACGAACAACCCTTATCCACCTCCATTACCCCATTCCCTCCCCTCCTAATGGAGAAATGAACTGACCAGTAAATAAGGTTTTTATTTGCAACCAAAAACAAAACCCTATTTATTTAAAATAAGGGTTTTCATTGATTGACAAGAAGTTTTGCGGGAAACCGCAAAAAATATTATACCTGTTGTCTCAGGAATAATTTAGCAACTCCATATTGAGGCCCAACAACTTGATCATCAGAAACTTCAAACTTTACAATGTCTCTTAAACTCTTCATAGATTTATCCTAAAACACATTATTTCAATTGAGTATTTATTATAGAATATCCGTGGATATTATGAAAGGGGAAAAATGTCGTCAATTTAGGTTGCTGATATGGAACACCCGTATTGGTCAGTTCGCTCATCCAGTAAAAGGAGATGGGGTAAAGGAGGGTTGAAGGGACAATATGGTTATTTTAGTCAGCTGCGTATTTTACTTAATAAAGGAACATAAAATCTGGTTTAAGATCCAAAGTATGTTTTATAAGATCTCGTAAATAGCTTACTTTTTTGTTTATAATTTTTAAGGAAGCTTGATATTTTTCCCCCGGGCCAGGTGGTGGAGGGTTAGGTCTATCATCATAAAGAGTATACCCCTTAGGTATCTATCTTTTATTATTGTAGTAAAAAAATAACAGACGGATGTGCAATTATTTGATTAATTTTTATCTATGATGGTGTAAAATAGTATGCTGTAATTGTCATCAAAATAGAATATAAGGAGCTGTATATGTTTTATTTTGAAAATAATGTCACAATAATTCTCCTATTATAAATAGAAAGATCATTTTTTTCTGTATCTAAAGATCTGTGAAAATACTGGTCCGAAACGGTTACAGATCTTGTGGTGGTTTCAGGCTTTTCTCTGCCCTCCCCTAGACGCTGGAGGCGATTTATATACAAGGTGTTTAAAAAAACTGCGTTTTTCAGTTTTGTGAATCAACCAGATGAAGCATGAAAAAAAATTATATGTCAATATTCTCTGTAAAAATGTGCATAACATTTATTTAAGGTGTTTTTTGATATCTCTAAAAATGCGGCTGTACTGATAGGTACATGTAGGGTAAAAATGCTTGATGTTAAAACTGTGAAAACAATTATAATCAAATAACTCATTTATTGTGCAACATATAGGTTGAAAAGTGCAATATTAAAATAACAAAAGGTTAAATCAATGTCCCCATTTGAGATTTTTTTTTACATATTTTCTTTTTTTGGCTACATGCAAAGAGCTTTTTAGGTTCTTCAGAATTAACTTTTTTCTATTTCTCTATGGCAAAGTCATTTTTAGTAAGGAATCTCTTTTAATAATGTGCGCATTGAAGAAAAGAACAAGTAACTTTTTATTTCATTTCAATATCTTAAAAATAAGGAAGTTATCTTGGTTCAAATTGTCGCTAAAAAGGCCTTTTCTTTAATAACTTGAAGATTGAGTTAATATGTCATGTATCAATCAAAGGGATTAGGAGATTAAAGGGGGAGGAGTGAGGAACGAACATGAAGATTTTTAATACTATCAAATTTAATTATTATTAAGGTAAGAATAAAGTTAGTCATTTGTTCTGTAAAAATAAGCATTTTTAAGTTAAAGAGGACTATCCACGAACAAGAGCACGTGATTCTAAGTACCTTCCAGCATTGATCCTGAGTATTTTCTTTCAGAATATAATAGGTCACTATCAATAATTAATATATTGACGAGAAAATTTATGTTTCACCACTTCAAGTTGAAGAAAAGTAAAAAAATGTCCACCATTTTTCGTTAAAATTCTATCAAACGTTTTGTTGAGTTCGGGGTGTCTTTAATTGTCCATGTTGTCAAATGATAAAAATTAAAAAAAGTCAAAAGCACATTTACTATATCTTATATGTTATGTTTAAATTAATGCTAATATGGATTAATTTACAATCTATATAACGCGAGTATTCGCATATGTATTATCAAGTATCCATTTTATTAAAAGAATTAGCTTCATAAAAGTTTTCAAAATCAATTAAAATACCTAAAAAAACATGGTGAAACATAAATTTTCTCGTCAATATATTAATAATATATGGTGACCTTTTATATTCTGAAAGAAAATACTTAGGATCAATGCTGAAAGGTACTTAGAATCATGTGCTCTCGTTCGTGGATAGTCCTCTTTTAAATGTTATTATTAGAATATTTAGTTGAGTATGCTATAATGTCGTTTTCAAGTAAAAAAAAAAAAGAATTTAGTTGAACATTATAGCCCTAAATTCTATAAAAATAAAGCATCACACATACATTTTGAATTCTTTAAGCTCCAAAAAGCGCTATTGTTTCAAGAGATATTAAAAAAAACCTTTTATAAAATTAATCCATATTTCTATAGAAAATAAGAATATATAATTATTTTTTTCATACTCCTACTGGTTGTTTCCCAAAACCGGAAAACGCACTTTTTTCTGAAACAACTTGTATAATATATATGAAATGGTTATTCATTTTATCTTTATAATAAAGCTTTGCACCTTTGGATTTGGTTTTCTTGGAGTAGTATTTGGAAGAGGCACAGCCGGGTAGCGGCGGGTTAAACTGTTTCTTAAAGCTAGCTTCGTTCTCCTTAAAAAAATGTTCAATAATACATCCTTATATAATGTAGTAAGTTTTTTTGTCTTTAGCAAAGAATCTCGCTAACCACTGGTCAGATATGGTTCTCCTTTATAGTGAAGATTCTTTTAGGTCCTGGGATGGTTTTAGTCTATTTATTTTTATAGTTGGTATGGTTTTAGTTTATTTTTCTGCCCTTGATCCTTATGTGTTTTATTTCTTAATCTAGATGGTATTAAATTCATTTGATTCATTTAAATATTGAACAAAATTGTTATTTTTTAGTGGAAAAATCATGTTATTCTTTAATTTAATTTAAATGAAAATAAAGAAAAACTCTTGTGAAATCATATAGGGAACTTTGTCTTTTGAAATTTTTCATAATTAAAAATATTTTTTTTTCTTTTTTTAAATTGGTGACATTTCTTTTTAATTGTAATTTATACCTTGGAACAGAATAAAAATCTACTGCCATGCGTTGGTCTCTCATTGCTAGTTGCAAGTCTAGGTCATCACTGAAAGTAATTCAGATATAAATAAACATCAATTTTTTTCTTCTGGTATACTAAACAAATGATTAAATTTAAAATAGTTGGATGAAGGATATATTAATACCCTACGCTACCACCGAAAAGTGCCATATCTGGTCGATTTGTATGCTTTTTCTCAACACTTTAGACAAATTAAATAACTTGAGACAAACTTATTCATATTTTTTTGATTTCTTTACATTTGCATGTGCCTCAAAAGGTTTAAACTGTCCAATTTAGCGAGAAATAGCAAACAAATATTCGGCTGGAAATAGCGGATTTTTAGTGGGAGTAAATAATATATCAGAAATGAAAATAAATGCAATTTGTTATAACTTACAACAATACAAAAAGACAAAAAAATGTTTTTCTTTGACGCGCTTTTTTTATGAATATACTAATAAAAAATCATTGTTTTTAATCTTACTCTTTGGCAATTGGATTTTTTCTTCTTAAAGGCAGAGTTTTGTATTTTTCTTGGCAGAATACTGGCCACCTGAAAAATAAAACTGTAACCATAAAAATCGACTGGGAAATCCTGCAAATAAAGTAAGTTTTTTTTGTATGTAGCTAAAGAACTTGTAAATTGTTTGTGTGAATGGGTTGTACTTTCAGGGAATAAATATAAATATACTGGGGTGACTAGGATATTTTCCTAACCTCCACCACCCTCTAATAAAGGATTGGACCGAAGCAATACAGACAACGTCACCCACCCTCCACATCCATTTTAACCTTGTCTTACGGTTAAAAACAAAAAAAGGAATAATTTAAAGTGTCTGTGTTTTGTTTGATTCAGATTTGATTAACAATACATGTCCTTGCATTAACACTTGCTTTCAAAAATGTTAATATACATTAAGAGATATAAGTTTTCCGGAATTTTAATGTAGGGAGTAGATTTGAAATCTGCATCAAATTTTAAGGATTTTTTATAAAATTCGTTTTTTGTAAAATTCTTTATCTAAAAGCGAAAATACATTTTAAGTTAATTTATTTTGACCAATAGGATAGGTGGATTTTAAACTACCTGCGCTCTAATTGGTTGAATGATGTACGACATCCAATCAGAGCGCAGATTTTTTAAATCCACCAATCACAGATGCCAAAATTAATTAACTTAATTTGTATTTCCGCTTTTAGATAAAGAATTATACAAAAAACGAATTTTATAAAAAATCCTTAAAATTTGATGCAGATTTCAAATCTACTCCCTACATTACAATTCCGGAAAACTTATATCTCTTAATATACATACCTATTGACTGATCAATTTTAAAATAAGTTTTTTTTCTCAAGTTTTTTACCTGTTCCATTCATGAGTACACATGACAATGTTAGCAGGACACACAGGTAAATGTTGCCATATCTAGTAAGAAAATAACAAAGATCAGTTTAATGAAAACTGACGCCATTTTAAAAAGGAAACATGAATGACAGCACCCATAAGTAGCAAAGCAAAATGAAATGGACAAAAGTTCGAAGTGAGTTAAAAAGCAGATTATCTGTTATCATAACAAAGAAAAGAAAATGCAAAAATTTAAATTACAAAACCTTAAAAAAATGTTTATGTCTTTGACAGTTAAAAAAAGAAAAAAGTTAAAAAGCTGCTTAAAAGTGTTGAGACTACCATAGATTTTTTGGTACACCGACAAACGTCCTAATACGACAAACGTCCTAATGCGACAAACGTCCTACGCGACAAACGTCCTAAGCGACAAACGTCCTACTGCGACAAACGTCCTACTGCGGCATCTCTTTAGTAAAACGTCCTAAAAATTTTCAAAAATTATGAAATAAAAAAAATCTTCCAAATTTAAGGACAAAATCCTCTAATTGTAAGAATACTTATCAATATAAAATTCAAAATGACGATAATTAACACAGGAAAATAATCTTTAACTGAAATTTATTTTTTGAATAACTTTAACCATAGGCTAAATTTTAAAAATCTGTCCGACAGTTTTCCCAAAGTCTGTGTTGGCTATCAAATGGTATGGTTTCGAACCCGATACATCCTTGCATTACAAAATTTGACCTTTAAATTTTTAGGACGTTTTACTTAAGAGATGTCGCAGTAGGACGTTTGTCGCTTAGGACGTTTGTCGCATAGGACGTTTGTCGTAGTAGGACGTTTGTCGCGGTAGGACGTTTGTCGGTGTACCGATTTTTTTATACCTAATTACGGTGCATAATGAAGAGAATATTGGCAAGAAGTTTCAGCCGTGTATCTTGATAAGGAGCCGAGAAAATTCCTCCATGTTTCCCCTTGGACGGACAGACATTTGAAATTATAGAGTAGCTTCACTACTAAAAATTATATCTGCCTAAAATGGAATGCTATTAACTGTATTTTCAAGGAAGCCCAGAAAGTGAATACTAACCTCACATCTAAATAACAAAATATCACAACCATAATCTGTGTTAAGGCAGGGAATTAATTCTCTTTCACATAGAAGCTTGTGTTCAGACTCCTGAAAATAATTGGTTTCAGTAAACTACACATTTAAGTTATATTTTTAATTAGTTGCATTGACTCTAACATCTATGGGAATGCGGGGGAGGTAAGAAAATAACCTCAAAACCATCCCCAGGCAAGCTTCATTGTAAAGCAAAACAAATTTTAGTCAAAATTCTGGAGATCTTTATCTCCACACACAAAAAATACAACTTTATGACAGTTAAACAGGGTGTTTCAAGGAATATGTCTTTTTAAAAAACTTAATTATGCTTAGAAAAAAAATACACAATGCTTTATATATTTGGAAAATCTGTTCTATGCATTATTATGTTTAAAAAAAGACATTTCTCTTGAAACACCCTGTAGAATACATTCAAAGAGCACTAGAAATATTAGCATAAGATTCTTCGATGTTATCATAAGAGGATTTCGAAAATACACAGTTCTTCAATGTTGCATATTTTAAACATTTCACGTAGCTGCAATTTTGTTTACCCTTGGATTCAAATCATGATAGTAGATGAAGCATTTCCTCAATTAATGTTAAAAAACTAAAAGCAAAGGCTTTTTTTGTCCTAGAAAACTTTTTGACTACAGGAAAGCGTTTGATGTCCAGGGTAAATCAATATTATCTTTCCAGAATACAAACAAAAACTATGAATGGGGGGGGGGGGGGGGGGAGAAAGAAAAATGCAGTTATTTATATATTAAAGGGGGATTGGATAGTTAACCTTGTAAAATAAACCGACTATTTTTTAGATTTCTTTAAAATTCTATGATCTTCATTGACAAACAAATATCCACACATCTAGTGTATAAGCTTTGACCTTAAGACGAACTCTATCAAAATTACTGAAAATTGCTTGCTTCATTACTAATGTATTTGTAGCAGCTCCCTGGCTTACCTTCCATTGATGAAAAGAGGCGCCACACCACTCCAGACAAGATCCACCTCCCTGGTTTACCTTCCATTGATGAAAAGAGGCGCCACACCACTCCAGACAAGATCCACCTCCCTGGTTTACCTTCCATTGATGAAAAGAGGCGCCACACCACTCCAGACAAGATCCACCTCCCTGGTTTACCTTCCATTGATGAAAAGAGGCGCCACACCACTCCAGACAAGATCCACCTCCCTGGTTTACCTTCCATTGATGAAAAGAGGCGTCACACCACTCCAGACAAGATCCACCTCCCTGGTTTACCTTCAATTGATGGAAAGAAGCTCCACAGCCCTCCGGACAAAGTATCTTGATGTTAGTCCAGGTCTTACCTTGCATTGATGAAAAGAAGCGCTACGCCCCATGGGACAAAGTATCTTGATGTTAGTCCATGTCTTACCTTGCATTGGTGAAAACAAGCGCCACGCCCCTTGGGACAAAGTATATTGATGTCTGTCTGTCTGTCCATGTCTTACTTTGCATTGATGAAAAGAAGCGCCACGCCCCTCAGGACAAAGTATCTTGATGTCTGTCTGTCTGTCCATGTCTTACCTTGCATTGATGAAAAGAAGCGCCACACCCCTCCGGACAGGAAATAATCTGACAAGCATCATCTCTACCACGACACCGGGACACATTCATACACCTGAAAGTAAATTTTTTTTGATTTTTCAACTTTTAGTAGCGCTGCTTCTGTATAACTATTTATGAAATGTCCGTTCGTAAGTTACTTCTTCAAAATCTTGATTTATTTTCTATCTTTATTTGCAGTAATTTTATTATTCTAAATTGTCTTATTTTTATCAATTTTCTGAACTTTGTAAAGAACAGTAGCTGTTCTTTTTTTTCTATTATAAATTATCAAGATTTTTGACATAATTGTCTTTCTTAAACCATACACTTACGTTTTTTCTCAGGCCTAATATAAAAGTAAAAATTTAATTCACCTATGAATCTTTTAACTAATTGAATTTTAAATATTCTTTCTTTTCATAACAGTATGTGTAAATAAATTTGCTAAATATTGTTGCAGCGCAAAGAAATAACAAATTTTTTTAATTATATAACTAACTACAAACTGTATAAGCTAAAATTTGATGAATATCAGCGAAAAAAATGAAGAAAATAAAAAGTTACATAACTAACTTCAAACCTTGTTTAAAGCAAAAAATATAAAAAAAACTACGAATTTCCAAATTTGCAGCCCAAATGAACCAATTATATGTCTCAGTGTCAAAATAACACCTTATCATTGGATGCTATTAGACAAAGGAAACACAAGCTTGGTAATTTGTCAATGAAATTAACCAATAAATGTCTTCCTGACAAAATAACAGCTTATCATTGGATGTTTAAAGACAAATAAGACATGTGATTGATTCATATTAGCAGCAACATTATAAATTCTGAAGTTGAAAGTTGTGTCATCGAAATAACAAATAAAATTGTGACATTGAAATAAATTATTTTGAATATTTTTATTTATCATTAATTTTATTTTGTTTGCCAGCCTACTGTGGCATAATTCATGCTAAAATGCCCAGGGATCCAGGGATAATACAATTGACGATAAATAGATGTACATCCTCAATAATGATGAACAAAATTACCGCTTATGTAGATTATAATTAGTCATGGAAACAATTTAATACTCAACCAAATGAACTAACCAATCACAGTACAATAAAAGCACTAAAAGTTGAAAAGTTCACGAATAAGAAACGTTATTTTAAAACATTGGGGACTAATGTAATAAACAGCTCAATGTCCCCTCCCTCCCTGTTAAAATGGCACTTAATTTATTATAAGTAACAAGGATGATATTGTTCAGAACATTATAATACAAACACAAAACAAATAAATATCTATTATAAGCACATTGTAATGAATCAATGTTAGAAGGAGTATTTAGTAAATCATTATATTATATGATTAATCAAGCCCTGCAGGTTAAAAGCCAGAAAGATATGTCGAAGAAAAAAAATGCAGGTATTTAATACACCGAAAATCATATCAAATGATGATATAAATCCGGAAGGATTGTGAAATTGGACTGTAAATTACACTGGTACCCAATGTTTTAATACTTTCTTATTAGTTGGTTGGTTACAATCCATCAGGGTCCAAACTTAACAATCAATAATTTTATTCTACAGAAGAAATAGTGCTGTTTATTATTGGAGGAATTATATAAACTTATCGTTCATGTCTTATCCATAAAAATCCCGGAATATAAATGCTGTCATAATATTTTATGGAAAAGCCTCGCTTTTTTAGTATCCATGAAAACAAATATACCATTTATCGTCTAGTAATATTCATAACACTGCCAGTACCTAATTGCAACGCAGACATTTTATTGACATTGTGCACAAATTAGCAAATTTTAAAGTTATTATTGATTAATTTAGGTTTAGATATATTTTTAAAAGGGTCAATTTCCCTAAACGTTTTTAGTCAAGCAGCAGAGAAACCTCCTATACCTTAATTTGATATAAATTAAGAATTCCAGGGGAGGAGGGTGTATTTTTCCTTTGTTACTTTTTGTTAGGTCATATTGGGTACTTGGTAGCCCAGCAGGCACTTTAAAGAATATTCCCCCTCCTAATTTCCAATTTATTTTAAAAATAAGGTTTCAGTTCTTCATGTTAACTTTGAGGGAAAAAACCTTAAATCAAGATTTTTCAACTAACATAATTAATTTTAGATTTATCCAAAAAGCATCATAATTTTCCTAACTTAACTTTATAAACAATTTTTTTTATTTTATAATGAAGTTATGAAAATAAACCTGTTATTTTTGGTTAAGCACATTAAAAAATTATCCTAGAAAAAAACCAATAAACTTAATATGCATTAACGGTTAATGTTTTAGCTGTTATGGAGTTATTATTATCATCATAACAAATTAACTTATCAATGTTTGTCATTATTTAGTGTTAAAACAAGGACCATCATGTCCATGCATAAAAATAACTTTTAAGATAAGTTTGATGTATAATAATAATTATCTTTGAATAAAGTAACAGGATCTGAGTCGGTCAGTGTGTACCGAATTATACCTCTAACCACAGAATGGATATGGTTCTTCTTTTCAGTGTAGCTTCTCTTAGGACATAGAAAGGTTTAAAGTAATTAAAATGATCCCATCATAAGGAAAGCACACATCTTGCCTTCCTCTTCCTTCGATTGAAGATCCACTATTAGCTAGAGGCTTTTATAGGGATGCTTCACATAGGTCACGGGATGGTTTTAGGCTATTATAATAGTAGATTCAATCTTTAGCATGGTTTTAAGCTATTTTCTGTCCTCTATCTAAGATAAATAAATATAAAAGAGCCCCATAGATGTTTGGGGCACAGCCGCTAATATATATTTAGTATTTACGTAATTACCGCTATTTGTTTTAATTTTTTACCATTTTGTAATTCTTGAAATAGTAAAATGAAACCAATTTTTTACAAAAAATAAAGTAAAATAAAAGAGTTTAGTGTTAATTTTAACTGATAATACATGATTAAAGAGGGATGTATCTTTAATGATTTTTTTCTGAATAGAAATGGAAATAATGTGGTTCACAATTGGAGTAGTTCTAGTTATCTTAAATCTTACAAAATCTACAACATACTATACAAAAGGTAGTATACAGGCGATGTAAGCATTTTTTAGCACAATATCATCAAATGTTTTGTTGCGTTCAAAAGTCAAAATAAAATAACACTGATAAAATCATCAACTGCTGTAAATCGTATATGTAATTAAACTGTTTACTATATTACGTAACAAACTCTTTTTATTATTTCCATCAAAATAATATACTTTTGTTGAAATAACAGTTTGTACTCAACAAAACAGTTGATGACATTTCATCAAAATATACTCATTATTTTAAAGTTTTTTTATTATTTCCATCAAAATAATATACTTTTGTTGAAATAACAGTTTGTACTCAACAAAACAGTTGATGACATTTCATCAAAATATGCTCATTATTTCAAAGTTTTTTCATACAAAACCATAGCAAAACTTATTTTTTTAGTTGATAAAACTATAGGTATTAAGCATAAACCTAGCATATTCAGCATACTTGCTCTCGTTCGTGCACAGTCCCTTTTTAACATACTTCTAGCAATCACTCCTTGAACATAAATTAGACCCTCTTGATATTAGGTAAAATTAAAAGGCTAAAATATAAGCCTGTTCGTCCAAAATTAGCCAGTATCTATAATTAAATAATCTTAACATTCTAAAATTGCTCAGCAACTATACAACTGATTTTGCATATGTATGCCAAGAAAATGCTTTTACTTTGTAGAGACCGGTGTCTATACAAAAGTTACCTGTTTTTATTTACATTGTTAATTTTAGGTACTTTTCATCATGTTCAATTAACTAAATTGTTTTATGTATCAACGCATTTCATAATGCTTATCTTAAATTATATTTGCTTGTAAAATTTTATTATTAAAAAACATAAATTAATTTTTACTTGATTTTTAGAGACAGATGAAGACATAATAAGAAGCTATCAAATTGATTATAACCAGACAAATACGTTCAGGAAAGGAGCTTTTGTAAGGTATAACTATCTTCTTAGGGATCTAAAGGGATAAGACAATGGTCGATAAACTGATATACATCCCTAATGGTGATATCAAAATTAATTACCCTTTTTATAAATTACAAACGTTTGGACACTCTACTTAGTGAACCAAGCAATCAAAATTCAATAAAAGTCCCCTAAGTTGTTATAAAACATTAGAGACCACTTTAATAAACAACCCCATATCTCCTTCCTCATTGTTATCTTCTATATAGGGATATTAAACCTGAAGATTATTTAGGTACATTCTCTTTCGTGGCAATGCACCTTATAGGGCGATTCTTCGCAGTAGCTTTTCTCCTATTTCTAGCCCCTGCGGTGGGCTCTAACCCTGTGGGGCCAATTGCCTAACCCTATGGGGCAATCACCTAACCCAATAAAACCTAACCTAAAATAACATATAAAAAGCCATTTTAAAAATACGACGAATCGCCCCTTAAGGGGCGTTGCCACGAAAGGAACTATTCCTGATTATTCAGACAAAACTAAAACAAATTATGATTGGTGGAAAAGTTAGTGACATAATTGTTTTTGATTCTCATTTAAAATAGTTAGATACCTAACAAAGGTAGTTTTAAATAATTGATTTTTAATTTACAGGGTAGGATTTGTAGACACTTCCCAATATTCAAAGGTATTACTTTTTTTCCTTTTTAAGTTTGCATCATTTTTCTTAAATAGTTAACTTGTATATTGATTGTTTTTATTTCTATTTTTTAAAATATTTTTTTTGGATTATGTAACTTTTTGTCCATGGGCTTTTAGGTACCTATACTTCCCCCAAATTAATTTTCTAAAAAAAGTTCCTGATAACTTTACTGTAAAAGAAACCATGTTGTTTCATTGGATAACTATTTACAGAAACTCATGCGCAGACAAACATCCTTTTAATTTAGATAATTAAATAAAATTTTAAAATTTGAAAGAGAATAGGCGATACAGATGACTGCTTTCAATCCTTTCGAGGCTCAGTTGTGGATTATTTAGCAGTTTTAGTTGAGGTATTAATACATTACATTGTTAGTAGCAAAGCTACCCTAAATGCCACTTTGTCTGATCGTCTAAAGGCTAAAGGGGAAGTACGATTTTCTCGGCTTCTATTATAGATTTTTATGTGAAGATTCTTATTACCAATGCGATTGCACATTAAGTCTGTTAGTATTTTTATGAATCTAGTTTTCTAGTATGATATCCTATTTTAAAGCGTATTAAGTTTTTTGGTCTGCAGCTTAAGAGTTTAGTAACCGATTGAGATATCTTAATTAGGAAAGCTTCACATAGCCCTTTGTGATGGTTTTAGGCCATTCTTTTTTTATCTTCCGGTTTTAGGCTATTTCTCTAGTCCCCCTCTGCAACTTTGAATACAGGGTCCCTAGGGCGTATCTGGTGGTGATATAATGCAGAGGAAACCAATATTAGTAACATATTTTAAAATTTGTTCTACAGTTTTGAATAATTATCATTGGATACTTTCTTTCAAAGAGGTAAACAAACAAAATCCCTCCCCACGACCTACTTTTTGAAATAATTTAAAATGAAAGGGAGAAATTTTCTTTTTGCCTTGGGCCTTCAGGGCTTACCTTGTACCCAACATAACCTAACCTAGCTAAAGGTAACAATGAAAAAGAGAAAAAAATAGCTTAACCCCCTCATTTTCAATTCATTTCCAAATGTGGGCATTTTCTGTGTTCGAATTTGCACTTTGAGGGAAACCAGCCATCCTTCATAAAATCATTATTTAATAGATAATGGAATGGAAGGTGAAATGTTACACAGCGGTAGATAATTTTTATGGTACCAAAACAAATAATTCTTGGGATGGAGCTCTTGGTGACCTTGACAGGTTCTTATCCTATTATAAAAATTAGTAAGGTTTTTAATTTGTCCTTAAATATCTTGCTAACTACTGAACCAATTGAGGTAGCCTTATATAGGCAAAGGAATGGTTTTTTTTCTGTTCCTCATCCCTTCCAATACAGAGATCGGTTTTTAATAAATGCCCCGTTTTTTCGACAATTTTTTAGACATTGATTGATTGAACGAAGACGATGGGAGAGTATACAACATAAGAATTTAAAATTTTAAAATTGTTATTTTAGCCATACAACTTAAATCCATTTTCGCTGCATATTTATCAATGCATCTTTTTAGATCTGTATTAGACATTATACAAATGGCCAAAATAATAATTTTAAAATTTTGAATACTTTAGTTGTATACTCTGCTAAAAACCTTATTCCATCTTGAAGATCAATACCCCGTACGATTTTAACAGAGTATACAAAACTTAAGAATTCAAAATTTTAAATTATTATTTTAGCCATTTGTATAATGTCTAATACAGCTCTAAAAAGACGCATTAATAAATATGCAGCGAAAATGGATTTAAGTTGTATTAGATATTATACAAATGGCTAAAATAATAATTTTAAAATTTTGAATTCTTATGTTGTATACTCTCCCATCGTCTTCGTTCAATCAATCAATGTCTAAAAAATTGTCGAAAAAACGCGGCATTTATTAAAAACCGATCTCAGAGCTCTATATGTCAGGGAAGTTTCTTTCAAATGTATTCCACATGTATGTGAAATAACATTCCCTGAATAAAAAAGGAAATGTAATAGAAAGTAGTTTTGTTGTTTTTTTCTGTCTCGACTTTGATTTTTTTTCTTCTATTTTTAGACATAGAATTGATATTGCTGCAGCAGTATTTTCCTTTGGGGTTGAGAGAGCTAGAGATTTCCAATACATTAGACCAATAGGTAATTAGAGAATTTTTTGCTTCTGTAAGCCGTTTTATGTTAAAAGTGGATAACAATTAGGGCAACTAAAGATACTTAGGCAAATTAAAAACCATTTAGTTTTTAAACAAAATCTACTAGAGGCCCTATCCATAGCGGAAGCCTGACTAATATACTCAGCAGTCTAAATCAACAATAGCCTAAGCTAACTTAATATTGTTGAAATTGTTTATTTTTAAATATTTAATCACCAACTCCCCCTCCTCCCCTCATCCTCTCTGGCGACATCCATCCAAATCCTGGCCCTAAATACCCCTGTTCTACCTGCTCCCGCAATATTACCCGCTCCACTGGTGCCTTCCTCTGCAACTCCTGCCAACTTTGGGTTCATCCTAAATGTTCCCTCCTTCCATCCAAATCCGATTACAATTCCAACTGGTCCTGCCCACCCTGCATTTCTACCTCAACAACTCCCTTTTCACCTATCTCCCCCCAACCACCAACACCCCCATCCAAACCCCGCGGTCCTAAATTCCCATGTACAGTCTGTTCCTTAGGTGTTACTAAATCCACCGGCTCCTTCCAATGTAACTCCTGCCTCCAATGGATCCACCCCAAATGCTCCCTCCTCCCATCTGCCACCCACTACTCTCCTTTCTGGTTCTGCCCTTCCTGTTCCCCCCCAACCTCACCCCCTCCCTCTCCTAACTTATCACCCCCTACACCCCTCCCATCACCTAGCTCCCCGTCTCCCCCACCTTCCCCTTCAGCTCCTCCTTCACCCCCGCCCCCTCCTCCACCCACCCCTGCCCCCCGAAAACCTCCTGGTAAACCTTTTGTCCTTCAATTCAATTGTAATGGCCTCCTTACCACCCAAGATGAACTCCACAACCTTATTTCTACCCATAACATCCCTATCACCTGCCTCCAAGAAACTAAACTCTCCAGCAAATCCAATCCCAAACCCCTCCCTGGCTATAACTTTCTCAGGAAGGATCGTCAAGACCGACCTGGTGGAGGAATAGCCTTCCTCATTGCCGATGACATCCCCTTCACCCACCTTGACCTCAATCACCTTTCCAATGGCCCCCTAGAGATTGATGGTATCCAAATTTCCCGCAATGGCTCTCCTACACAAATCATCAACCTTTACCTTCCTCCACATTCCTCCTGTCCCCCCCAATACACCCCTGACTTTAACCTCCTCTTTGACAACCCAAATGACCTTATCCTAGTCGGTGATTTCAATGCCCACAACCCTGCCTGGAACTCCATAACCCTTGACCAATCTGCCATGAATCGTGGGGAGGCTCTGCTGGAAGCTCTCAATGAGAGCAGCCTCTGCCTCCTCAACGAGGACTCCCCCACCCGCCTCCCCCCCAACGGCCAACCTACCTCCCCCGACCTTTCCCTATGCTCTGCCCACCTTGCACTTGACTTCTCCTGGCACACCCTCACCACCCTCCGTTCTGACCACCTCCCCATCCTCCTCTCCCTCCCTGAAATCAACAGAAACCCCCGTCCTGTCAAAACCTTCCACAATTTCCGTAAAGCAGACTGGGACACCTTCACCCTTGAAACTGAAACCCTCTTTGAAGATCTTCCTGATCCTTCCTCCTGCTCCCAAGGTGAAGCCACTTTCCGCCAAATCCTCCAAACTGCCTCCAAACACACAGTCCCCGCTGGCTTCATCAAAAACTCCAATCCCTCCCTCCCCCAGTCTGCTAAGCCCCTTATCCAGCAAAGAGACTCCTTAAGAGAAATTAACCCCCATGATCCTCAAATCCAAATCCTCAATGAACAAATATCCTCAATAGTTAACCAACACTCCAACAAAAAATGGCAAGAAACCCTTTCCAAATCCGACCATAGAACCAACCCTTCCAAATTCTGGTCCCTCCTCAAATCCCTTTCTGGCAAAAATAATTCCCCTCCCTCCAACCAACCCATTTCCTTCAACAACAAAGTTCACACCTCCCATACCCACATTGCTGAATCCTTTACCAAACAATTCACCTCTGTCTCCCGCCACACCTCCAACCCTTTCTCCAGAAAAATTATCCGCAAAATTAGACACCGCCACCGCCTCAACAGAGATTTCCAACCTTTCACCCCTGCCCTCGTCCTCGAAGCCATTAAAAATTCCTCAAACTCATCTGCACTTGGTCCTGATCACCTCAACATCCTCCACCTCAAACACCTTGGTCCAAATGGCATCTCCTACCTTACCAAACTCTTCAACCTCTCCATTTCCGCTGCTAATATCCCTGCCATTTGGAAGCTCTCCAAAATTATTGCCCTCCTCAAACCTGGTAAACCCCCTGACCTTTCCACCTCCTACCGCCCAATCTCCCTCCTCTGTCCTGCAGCTAAAGTCCTTGAACGCCTCCTTCTCCCATACCTTAAACAATCCCTCTCCACCCACCCCTCTCAACACGGCTTCAAACCCCTCCACTCCACCACATCCTCACTCCTAAATCTTTCCACCTCCATTGCTAACGGTTTCAACCAAAACCTCCCCCCCAGCCGCACAACCGTAGCATCCATTGACCTTTCCAAAGCCTTTGATTGCATCCCAATCCACCTCCTTCTCCAAAAAATCTCCTCCTCAAACCTCCATCCAAACATCATCAGATGGCTATCCTGCTACCTGCGTGGCAGGATGGCCTTCTGCTCCTACCAAAACACCAACTCCTCCCCCAGAATTGTCCACACTGGTGTCCCCCAAGGCTCTGTTATTTCCCCCGTCCTTTTCAACTTCTACATAGCAGATGCCCCCCACAACCCCCCCGCCACCACCTCCTCCTATGCCGACGACCTCAACTCCTTCCACTCATCTCCTGACATCCCCCAGTCAGTTGAATCCATCAACTCCCACCTCTCCTTAATCGCTGACTGGGCCTCCACCAATGGCCTCTCCATCGCCCCCAACAAATCCACTGTCACCCTTTTCACTCCTGACCGTAAACACCAATCCAACCTCCATCCTCAAGTCCAAATTAACGGCTCCACACTCCCCCTTGAGAAAACCCCTAAAATCCTTGGAGTTACCTTTGACACCTTTTTCAATTTCAGTTCCCATGTCTCCACCATTTCCTCAAAAATCTCCTCCCGCCTCAGAATCCTTAAATGTCTGGCTGGCACCAAATGGGGCCACCAGAAGGAGACCCTCCTCACCACCTACAACACCCTCCTCCGCCCCATCACCACCTATGCCTGTCCTGTCTGGTTTCCTAACACCTCCAAAAACAACATTGATAAACTCCAAGTCCTCCAAAACCAAGCCCTCCGCATCTGTACTGGTTCCACCAAAAAATCCCCCATTAGCCACCTCCACCAAGAAACTAAAATCCTACCAGTACGGAACCACCTTTCCCTTTTATGCTCCCAGTACCTGGCCTCCTCCCTCCGCCCTTCCCACCCATCCTTCCCCAATGTCACAACCCCTCCTGGTCCTAGATCCAAGAAATCCACCCTCCAATCCATGTTCCTCCCGACCCTCCAACCTTTTCTCACCCCTGAGAACACTCTCCCCCCTGCAAATTACAAATCCACCATCTCCCGACTCCACACCTCTGCAGTTACCCAAGCAATCAATTCCTATCCCCCTAATCCTGTCCTTAACCACGCCCCTCCCAACATCAACCCCTCTGAGATCCAACTTCCTAGGCACTACAGAACCATCCTCTCCCAATTGAGATCCAATTATTGTCCTAAGCTCCAAAGTTACCTACATTCCATCAACGCTTCTCTTTCACCCAACTGCCCATCCTGCCCCAACAATCCCACCCCTGAAACTGTCCAACACCTCTTTTCCTGCCCTAATAACCCCACCAACCTTAATCCCATTGACCTCTGGCATAATCCCGCCCTTGTAGCTGCCTTCCTATCATCACACCCAAGTTTCACCAGCCTCCCTCCTCTTCAACGCCCCCCTCCAGAGCCCCCCCCATAAGCCTCCCCTCCCCCACCTACTGATGACGACCCTGGACACGAAAATGGACTATGAGCAGCCAATACAACAACAATCACCAACTCACAAGTATTTAAATATGTATTTATTTTGCATTACAAATTGTTTCATGTTCAGATATGTACATTAAAATGCTCAGATCTTAATAAACTCCTCTTTTAAATATATTGTTAGATTTTTTCAATTTTCAAGATTTTTTTATTTAGGAAAGGATGGAATGTACTTAGTATCCAAAAGAGAAATAGTTACTATAGCACCTTGGGACTATAAAAATATCACTGGAGGAATTGGTAAATTTTTAAATTATCACAGGAATTATTAGCATATTGGCAGTTTCCCTCAAAAAGCCTAGATAGCACAGTTTTTGCATGTATTATCTTGAATTAAGTTAGATTATATTTGGTATGGAATAGCGACTAAAGGTTAGGATACTGCACAGGTAAGCTCTGTTGTGTTTTGTCCCCTATATTCAATTTATTTCAAAATAATTTTTGCTGGCTAGGCACTTGGAGGTAATTCAAGGATCTATTTATATTAAAAAATGAATTTACTCTTTTTAGACAAAACCACATGGGCTTTATTACTTGTTGCTGTTTTTATAATTGGTATTTAACTTTGTTTTCTTTTAAAATATATCCAAATATAAATCTTATTTGTTTTCAATGATTATTTTAAACATTTTTTTTATATTTTTAGTTTTAACGTACCAATTGGCAATTTACAAGTTTAACATTAAGAAACAATCAGTGGGTAATGTGAATTTAAAAAAAAAAATTATATCAATAATAAAATGAATAATACAAAGTCATTCTAATAAATGTTATAAGTATAGATGTATAACCTAGACAACTACCTGGTCTGGCCAGTCTTGAGGAACATTTCCTCTGCTAGCAAATTGCTTTCTGATCTTTTGTAGCAACTTGGCTGTATTTTAATATTTACAATGATCTTGGTTACTATTCAAAGACCCAATTTAAACACGGGACAGGGCCCTTGGTGCTGGGACATACAGTTATTTAACCCTTTCTCCATCTATTGTTTTACTTTAATGTAATTCTATAACTAGCAATTATATATAAGTTATTGTTTAGGTGGTTTTCTTGGATGTTTGTACAACTTCACAATGTGCTCTGCATGGCAACTGCCTATTCTACCTGACACTTCATCTTGGTCTGGAAGGGTATTTTTGTTCTTTACAAAAGGATGCATCTGAATCATTTACAGATTAATCCGCATAATTGTGGACCGACATTCTAAAATCCATTAAAATCTAGAATCCAGAATCCAAATCAGCCAATCTGATAAGAATTAAATTTTGCCTAAAAGAATTAAATTTTGCCTAAAGCTACCATCACAAAGTCATATTAACCTTTCTTTTGATTTTTCAACACAGATCTTATATGGGTGGCTTCTCTCAAAGCTCATGCTAAGCACAGAACCCTCCCACACCTATTTTTGAAATAATCAAAATTAAGGAGGGAGCACTTTTTCTTCTGCCCAAGACCTGCCCCCCCCCCCCCCCACCTTATCTTCAATGTATATCAAATAAGGGGGGAGGTGGAGAGTTCTGGTCTCAACGAGGCATTTTGAGGGAAAACGCCCTTTTTTTATTAGGCACTTATATACACCTCATTGCTAACTGGAATAGTTTTCTATAACTCTTATACTGCAGTTCTAACATCTACATCAGGTTTCATAATAGTTATTTATCATATTTTAAACAAATTTCTCGTATTCATTCAAATCCTGTAGATAGGAACCGGTTCTCACCCATACAAAAAAAAATATGTCTAGCATCGTATTATATCCAGCTTTTATGAATATAAAAATGTACAATCATAAGATTAAAACCAGTTTTTTTTAGCCGGTGCCTTCGGGCTAAAAAAAACTAGTTTTATTATAATTGTACAATCTATATCCACAGAAAGCTGTTTATAATATGATGCGAGAAATAACTATTCCAAGGCTATACAAAGGGGGGGGGGGGGGGGGCGGCGAAAGTGACACTTTTTGAAACCAAAACGTAAAAGTCAACAAAGGAACTCAACTAAAAAAAGAGTTACAGGTCTGAGATTTTGCATGGCAGTTGCTTTATAGGGGTACAATATGGAACTGTGAAGAAACGGCGGCACAACCGCCGAAAACCGCCGTTTCCCACCGAATTTTTTTTTGCCTTTTCTCGGCGGTTTTTAGCGGTTGCGCCACCGTTTCTTCACAGTTCCATATTGTACCCCTATAAAGCTACTGCCATGCAAAATGTCAGACCTGTAACTCTTTTTTTTAGTTGAGTTCCTTTGACTTTTAGTTTTGGTTTCAAAAAGTGTCACTTTCGCCCCCCCCCCCCTTTACAATTAAAAGATTAAAACTAATTTTATTAGCCCCAAGATGCAATTGCACAGGCTTAAAAAAACTAGTTTTAATCTTATGATGTAAGTACATTTTTATATTTGTAGAAAACTTGATATAATACAATGCTAAACATAATTTTTCAGTATAGATGAAAACTAATTCAAATCCACTGGATATTAATTGCTTTCAAAGCAATACTGGAAAAGATTTTCCTGACAACTTAATTAATAACATTGTGTTAAAATTAACAAAATAGCTTCATTTATTATTCTTTGCTAACAAAATTATTTTTAGTAAACTCTCAAGTTGAATCAAAGGTTCTTGACGTTGATGATCTCACAGCAAAAGGTATTCAGGTAAATAAGAGGCCATCTTGATAAACAATCAATTATTGTTAGCACAAATTACAATAATATTACAAAAATATGATAATTACTAATTTAAAATTCAATTGTATTTAGTGATACTTCCCAATTTGTAAAATGTGATAGATTTTCTTTCTTTTAGGTTGTTGTCCCTTTTGGAACACTCACTTTAGAGCTTGTTAGTCAACAGGTTTATTTGATTGCCAATAAAAACTTATTTATATTTTATTTTAAAACAAATTTAAGTAGGTACTAATTTTTTATAATGATATATGAGTGAAATATCCATTTTACAGAAGTATGGATTAGCCCAAAAAGGATTAGTGAGGCCTGAAACAGGGGATGAGGCCAAAATGTTATCTTTAGTGGGAAGTGATCCACAGGGAGGAGTTGCTGCAATCCTACCTCAACAAGTTTTTATCAATAGTTTTCTTAAAAAACAACAGGTTAATTGGAAAAAATCATATAAATATTTAATATTAGTGACTTGTATTACTTAATGATCTCTATATAATGAAATAAATTATATCCTTAAATTAAAGTAACAGGATGTCTATCTGTCTATACCAAAGAATCTTGGTAATCGCTGAACAAATATGGTTCTTCTTTACAATGAAGCTTCTCATAGATCCTTGGAAGGTATATATTGTGGGAAAGGTTACCACCATCCTCCTAAGAGAAATTGCCTTTAGAAAAAAATGAACCTCCCCCCCCCCAAAAAAAAAAAATTTATTTGTACTCCTTTTTTAACCTAAAATTTAAAATTGGGGGTAGTCATCTTCGCCCTACTACCCCTTCTCAAGTGCCCCTAGAGGCTTAAAGGGGTCGTAGCCACTAATAAACCTATACACTAAATTCACTATTCTTATTAATAATCCAATGCCTTAATTTTCAGGGATCTTGTTCTCTTGGACTGTCTACCTTTCCATTTCCAAATTATCCATCTGAACAGTATTTTATAGTCAGGTTACTTTAAAGAATAGTTTGTAAGTTTAATTCTTTTAGGAGAAATTAAAATTAATGATTAATTAGATATGTTTAGAAAAGGAGAAGATATATCTTTACTAAACCAAGTTATTGGATTGACACAGGAAAGGGGATTTATAAAGAAAATATTTTTTCCAGAAGCTGGAAAGTAAGTAGATTTTTAATTATTTATAGCAGTTATTATTTGATTATAAGCTAAGGTATTTAATTAATTATAATTTCATTTTAGTTTTCTTAAATTGATGAATATGTATTGCAATGCACCCCAGGTTACAACTTTTGCCAATAATATCTAATATTAAGAAAGTATAAAATATATTATTTTTGTTCTATCATTTCTTTTCTATACTTTTTCTCTACATCTCTCAATGTGTGCCAAAGATTTGATTGCTTTAGTACTTTTGGATATAATCATCGTTGTTTAGGAATATAAGGAAATCACATTTGACAGCATAAAACTGTTCTTTGGAATTTTGGGGGCAGGAGTAGTTTTATCTATTATTTTTATCATTCTTGAGTTTATTTACAATAAATGTGTACAGACTGAGATAGAAAACTCTTCTATCAAAGTTGCCAAATAAATATTTTTATAAATTGTACTATTTAATTAAATATATAATCACTTCTTTATTCTATTTATAATTAAATTAAAGACAATGTTGTTGAAAGTCTTCTCAGAAAATACAAATGGTAAATCAAAAGCATTAAAACAATTTAAAATCAAATGACGTTACAATAACCATTTAAAGACCAATGATTAAATACATCAACTTTAGTATTTTCATAGACTGCAAAAGGATTAACTACGTTTAACAGTAGCAAAAGTTAAATTAGAAAATAATTGGGAGACCATACAGGTCTTTAATTGTAATAAAGCTGGTGTGTGAAAGATAAAATTAGAAACTACAGGGTGGGCCACATACATCCGGAATTTTTCTTATTTTTAAACAAATGAACATAAAATCGTAAATTTTAAAGATTTTATTGAATCTTAAAAACTGGGAAGCATACTAGGTATATGACTAGTAGATTATACAATAAAATCGCTGCCAGCCTCAATCACCGCCTCTATCCGCCCCCTGAACCGCCCGACGACCCTGGTCACCATGTCCCTGTCTAAGGACACGAAGTTCTCTTAGATAGTAGCAATGAGAAAAGTCTTTGTTGTATGGACGTGTCTTTTGGTTTGTGATTTAATGGTGCTCCAGGCCCAAAAGTCAATTAGAGTAAGATTAGGGCTCCTGGGAGGCCACATTTCCTTAGAAACGTGAGTAACTGCAGGATCTAAATTCACCCCTCTTTTAAGCTACCCTTCGACACGGCGGCTCTCATTTAAGCCACAGTTGAGCTAGAGCTAGAGAAACAAGTTTTAAGGTTAAATTTTGGCTCTGATATTGGAAAACCGGGAATTTTAAAAGATTTTTGACGTTTTAGACATCTCGAAATCTGTCAAGTTTGACTTTGACTACAGACAAGCCATATAGGATAGAAAGCTCTAATATTTTTTATAGTCTAAAAGATAAGGGGGGGGGGGGGGAAGTTTGTACACTTATAGGAAATGAAATTCAGTACCAAAGTTTGGGAGAGTCGTATGGGCTTGTTTTTAAAGTTATCAACCTAATTCTTTTTGTAGGCTCTCTTATATGACTTGATATACACGGAAAACTTTGAAAATTGAATTTCGGTACTTTCCTTCTAGGGGCTTGTGGAGCAAAAGACCCCCCAAAACACTAAAAATATGAGTTCTGACCTTATTTTTAAAGATATCGACCTGATTTTTTCTTTATAATACTTTTTTAACATACCCGAATCAACGAACCATTACAGATTTCATTTTGGGACTTTCCTTCTAGGGGCTTGTCGAGCAAGAGACCCCCAAAACACAAAAATATGAGTACTGGGCTTATTTTTGAAGATATCGACCTGATTTTTTTTTATAATACTTTTTTAACTTAACCGAATTAACGAACCATTACAGATTTCATTTTGGGACTTTCCTCTTAGGGGCTTTTGGAGCAAGAGACCCCCAAAACACAAAAATATGAGTACTGGGCTTATTTTTGAAGATATCAACCTCCTTTTTTATATAAAAATAATATTTAAACATGACCGAATCTACGAACCATTACAGATTTCATTTTGGGACTTTCCTTCTAGGGGCTTGTGGAGCAAGAGACCCCCAAAAATCATAAAAATATGAGTTGTGGGCTTCTCTTTTAAGATATCAACCTTATTTTTTTATATAATAAAAAAATACTATTTTAACATAACCGAATCTACGAACCATTACAGATTTCATTTTGGGACTTTCCTTCTAGGGGCTTGTGGAGCAAAAGACCCCAAAAACACTAAAAATATGAGTTCTGAGCTTATTTTTAAAGATATCAACCTGATTTTTTATATAAAAATACTATTTTAACATAACCGAATCTACGAACCATTACAGATTTCATTTTGGGACTTTCCTTCTAGGGGCTTGTGGAGCAAGAGACCCCAAAAACACTAAAAATATGAGTTCTGACCTTATTTTTAAATATATCAACCTGATTTTTTTAGGAACACTTTTTTTTAACATAACCGAACTAAGAAACCATTACAGATTTCATTTTGAGACTTTCCTTCTAGAAGCTAGTGGGGCAAAAGACCCCCAAAAAATATTTTTAGCTTCTGTACAGTCTAGAGTCACCAACCATTTTATCTGCACACGGGAACATAGCTGGTGTTAAATGGCCGATAAGAATGTCAATCTTACCGTCGACCATAGAAAAATTATCAGGCTTCATGTTGAAAATGTCGGCGGCGGCTGTAGGATCAATAGAACGCAACCCTTCTTCAGTACCAATGCTGGGCACTACCGCCGCCTCCAGAATATGTGAATTTTGGTTGCGGTCAACCAAACAAATCTTGACTGTAGGACATGCTTGGCTCTTTCCATCTGCCAGAGAAATAGTAGCTGTGCGACCAGTTGATGGCAACTCTAACTTCTTGGCAATACTTCTAGAAATCAACGTCAAATTTGCTCCAGAGTCCCACATGGCATTGACGGTGACTTGACGTTTGTCAGCCGCCAATGCCGGGACCTGCTGCAACATCAGCATAAAATTGTTCTTGCTAAACAATTGTGATTCATACACTGCCGCAACTTGTCCACCAGCAACAGATTCGTGTAACAATGAATTATGAGGCTGGTTGCAACTGTCTATGGTACAGCTGCCAAGCTTATCGGCTCTGGGACAATCGGCCACCCGATGCCCTTTTTGTAAGCAGAGCAAACAGGCGCCTATCTTCTTGATGAAGACTTTGCGTTCAGGAACAGACATATCCCTAAACTTGGAGCACTTAAACAACAGGTGATCAGAGTTACAACCTTCCGACGGGCAAGGCTGTTTCTTCTTGGTCTTAGCTGGAGACCCAGGTTTACCAACGGCTGTAGCTGCGGCCGCAGGATTACCTTTCTTCTTGGAGGGGGTGTCTACATCGATTGAACACCTCATCAAAATGGCGCCACGCTGTTCCTCTATAATCTTCAACAGCTTAGGAATATTTGGGGTATCCATCGAGCCCAACGCCAGGTTGAGCTTGTCCTGAAAATCACGTGGCAACTTCTTGGATAACATCTCCAGAAGGATCACAGTCAACCACTGGCTTGTGGTGACTTCCTCATCATCATCATCTTTAGTCAGCTGCTCGAGCTGGCTAACTGCACCACCAAACTCTGCTAAGACTGTCACAATCTGGTTGGAGTCCGACGGTTTAGGCTTCTTCTCCCATTGGTTGAAAAGGCAGAGCATCTGACGTGTTTTGGACTTAAAACGTGCATCGAGGTAAGCCCATTGAGATTCATGCGATTGAATCTGAATTAACTGAAGTCTCAACTCTTTATTTTTGCAAACCTTTTCACTGCTCAACAATAACTGTAAATATGACGGGTCCTGTCCTACGGTAAGCTTTTTAAAATTGTCCTTGAAACTTACGTAGGCTGACTCTGAGCCGTCAAAGCTTGGAAGAAGGCGTTCGTCGACACGATTCATATATCCTGGCGTGAATATAGAACCGGTGCCGAACTGTGGTGTGCCAAATGGCGACACAAATGGCGATGCTGTCGAAGCACCCGCCGTCGTTGTAGGCGGCTTCACAGGTTCAAGCTTAACCTCAGCCAGCCGTTTCATCAAAGCAGACAAAGTGTTTATAATTGGTTCTGGTAAGGGAAAGTATGACCCTTTAATAACTTTCACAATTTTTAAGCATCGATCATATAGTTCAGCCTTATGTTCAGGCAAATTATCACCAACTAAATCAACAACACTTTGAATGTCACTAAGCTCCTCCATAGCATCTAGAGCATCTTTCAGAGCGTTATAATCCTTTTGCACAGTAATTATATTAGAATAAATGTCACTAAACTCCTCAAGCTCTTGGATTCTCACACCAAGCTTGCTAAAACCGACCATGATGCTATCGAATGTCTCGAACTTGTCATGGACAAGGATTGACTCCTTAGTGAAATGTCTAACATCAAGCTCTGAAGATTCACTGACCAACTTCATCACTTTATTTAGTTCACTGGTTAGGGCCTCGACGGCTGGGCGCAGCCGCAATCCCAGTTGAGCGCCTTTATTCTTTTTAGGACCCATGATTGTCACAAAAATTAACTGTACTGATTACGATTATAATAATGCGTGGTAAGGTATCACAACCAACACATTCACAAAACTTCACAGATATTTTCTTAGCCGCATCTGTTCTGTCTTGTTTTCATTGTTTCGGAACGCATGCCTTGCCGTTCTCGAAATCTTATCTCCAAGCCCTCCGAATGACCAACATAGCGAAGTTTACAAATGTGTATTTATTACCATGAAAACAGTGAGTCTAAAACAAAAATATAAAAATTAATTACATAATATTAATGGTTTATTATTTTTGTAAGATCGAGGTTGCGTGATTTCAATTTAATTAAAAATATAAAATTTCTAAAAAACTTTAAATTGGCACGAAACATATCAAATAGCATCAGAAATTGATAATTTTAGATTCAAATGATCAATAAAATTAAGGAAAATATTCGTATGTCAAAAGTTAGCAGTTAAATGGTCAATTTGTTGAAAAATTAATGTTTTAAATTTCTTCGTAAAAATATACCATACTACACTTATTATTAAGAATTAAAGATAAATTCTTACCACATATGATGTCAAACTAAGCAGGAAGGCTTATTTGAGATCTTCCACGGATTAGAGCGCATGTATATTCAACCAATACATTATTTTTATTCACGTAGCTCTTCACATGGGAATCATCAAAGGAAAAATGCGCAGCTCCTTGTTTGTTTACAAGCGACGCGCGGAGATAGTTAGGAATGCCGCGTAACACACTCATTCTCTGGTGTAAGGAAAAGGGAATTAATGGGTTCGAACTTGCCAGGGAATACAAGAAAAATCATTCCAACACAAGTGCAATAAACAGCCCTATGTTCCCTCCCTCCCCGATGAAGACTACATTTAACATCTCTAGCTTGACAAAACATTCAAAAGACTCAAGCCTGTAACCCCCAACAACAAGCAATCATACAAACATCAAAGACAATGAATATCAATATACCTCTTATTATGTCTAATATTTGAAGTTAATTCAGTTCACAACATATTTTTTTATGTTTATGACTGTCCAAAAATATCAAGAGTAGGACGACATTAAATGCACAATACAAACTCTAGTTAGAAAGAAAACATAATGTTATAAGGAAACAATGATCAAAATCCATAAGAAGCATATATATATATATATATATATATATATACATATAAACAGTAAACACACATAATTAAAATATTAAGAACAGCCAAACAGACTGACTGACAAATTGATTTTTAAAGTAGATGCTATTTTGTCAAGGTTTTAATCATGCCCGACAGACCAATTGTGTTACAGATTAGGTGAAGCTAACGAATTCAAAATATAAGTATGCAAGAAGTTTAAGCTTTATTTCTTAAATATCAGCCAAGAAAATTGCAATTCAATTTGTTATTCTAAAGTTCCCTGTAGTATTAAAAACAAAACAGACCAAGTTACAATAACATTCATTTGCTACTTAAAATAAATGATGTTTTGAAAATCATTACATGAAAAAGGTGATAATTATTGGACTTTTTATTGGATTTCTACTCTATATAATTGAGGAAATTTTTGTTTGCCATAGAAAAGTTTAGAGTTATAATTACATTGAATATAAACAATAATACAAATTATAAGTCTGTAAGCCAGCAATCAACTTTTACTAAGGGGGGGGTTTTTAATGCAACCATCTCGTAATCAATGTATAAATGGCACTTAGAATTCGAATTTCGATCTCAAATTTTGCATGAGTAATCCTTGGTAGGTCTATTTTCCCTAAATCGAACAAAAAGTTGGAAAAGTAACGGCTGGCAGCTGGCGGCTCAGCCGTTTAGCCGTTTTTTGCCTAATTTCAGGGCAAATTCATCATTAATTACGTAGGAATCAACTTTTAAAAACATATTTTTGGTTTAATTCATGTTAAATGATAGCAATAACCATTTTTAAAATTTCTTGTACCAGCTGCTAAACGGCTAGAACCGGCTGAAAACGGCTGGGAGCTGCCAAGAGTATGAATAGTTGATAGGGCATGTGACATGTCTAGGGGTAGGTTTTTATGGTTGCTGAGCTCAAAAATACTACCAAAAATAGTGGCAGCATAATCATATGGCAGCTGGGTAATGGCCGCTGCTGAGCTGGGAGCTACCAAGAGTTGAATGTGTAGATAGGGCTTGTGACATGTCTAGGGGTACGTTTTTATGGTTGCTGAGCTCAAAAAAGCTACCAAAAATAGTGGCAGCCCATCAATATGGCAGCTGAGTAACAGCTGCAGCTCAGCTGGTAGCGGCCAAGAGTAGAATGGGTAGATAGGGCTTGTGACATGTCTAGGGGTAGGTTTTTATGGGTGCTGAGCTCAAAAATGCTATCAAAAATAGTGGCAGCACATCCATATGGCAGCTGGGTAACGGCCGCTGCTCAGCTGGGAGCAGCCAAGAGTAGAATGAGTAGATAGGGCTTTTGACGTGTCTAGGGGTAGGTTTTTAGGGGTGTTCAGCTCATAAATACTAATAAAAATAGTGGCGGCCCATCCACATGGCAGCTGGGTAAAAGCTACAGCTCAGCTGGGAGCGGCCAAGAGTAGAATGAGTACATAGCACCTGTGAGGTGTCTAGGGATAGGTTTTATTGGGTGCTGAGCTCAAAAATACTACCAAAATTAGTGGCCGCCTATCAATATGGCAGCTGGGTAACAGCTGCAGCTTAGCTGGTTGCTGCCAAGAGTAGAATGGGTAGATAGGGCTTGTGACATGTCTAGGGGTAGGTTTTTATTGGCCGCTCCAAGGTGAGCTGCGGCCGTTACCCAGCTGGCATATGGATGGGCGGCCACTATTTTTGGTAGTAGTATTGAGCTCAGCACCCATAAAAACCTACCCCTTGACACGTCACAAGCCCTATCTACTCATTCTAATCTTGTCCGCTCCCAGCTGAGCTGCAGCTATTACCCAGCTGCCATATGGATGGGCTGCCACTACTTTTGGTAGCATTTTTGAGTTTAGCACCCCTAAAAACCTACCCCTAGACATGTCACAAGCCCTATGTACTTATTCTACTCTTGGCCGCTCCAAGGTGAGCTGCAGCTGTTACCCAGCTGCCATATGGATGGGCGGCCACTATTTTTGGTAGTATTTTTGAGCTTAGCACCCCTAAAAACCTACCCCTAGACATTTTACAAGCCCTATCTGACTACACATTCAACTCTTGGCAGCTCCCAGCTCAGCAGCGGCCGTTACCCAGCTGCCATATGATTGAGCTGCCACTATTTTTGGTAGTATTTTTGAGCTCAGCACCCATAAAAACCAGCCATTAGACACGTTACAAGCCCTATCTACACATTCAACTCTTGGCAGCTCCCAGCTCAGCAGCGGCCGTTACCCAGCTGCCATATGGATGGGCTGCCACTATTCTTGGTAGCATTTTTGAGCTCAGCAACCATAAAAACCTACCCCTAGACATGTCACATGCCCTATCAACTCTTCATACTCTTAGTAGTATTGAGCTCAGCACCCATAAAAACCTACCCCTTGACACGTCACAAGCCCTATCTACTCATTCTAATCTTGTCCGCTCCCAGCTGAGCTGCAGCTGTTACCCAGCTGCCATATGGATGGGCTGCCACTACTTTTGGTAGCATTTTTGAGTTTAGCACCCCTAAAAACCTACCCCTAGACATGTCACAAGCCCTATGTACTTATTCTACTCTTAGCACCCATAAAAACCAGCCATTAGACACGTTACAAGCCCTATCTACACATTCAACTCTTGGCAGCTCCCAGCTCAGCAGCGGCCGTTACCCAGCTGCCATATGGATGGGCTGCCACTATTCTTGGTAGTATTTTTGAGCTCAGCAACCATAAAAACCTACCCCTAGACATGTCACATGCCCTATCAACTCTTCATACTCTTGGCAGCTCCCAGCCGTTTTCAGCCGGTTCTAGCCGTTTAGCAGCTGGTACAAGAAATTTTAAAAATGGTTATTGCTATCATTTAACATGAATTAAACCAAAAATATGTTTTAAAAAGTTGAATCCTACGTAATTAATGATGAATTTGCCCTGAAATTAGGCAAAAAACGGCTGAGCCGCCAGCTGCCAGCCGTTACTTTTCCAACTTTTTGTTCGATTTAGGGAAAATAGACCTACCAAGGATTACTCATGCAAAATTTGAGGTCGAAATTCGAATTCTAAGTGCCATTTATACATTGATTACGAGATGGTTGCATTAAAACCCCCCCCCCCTTCATAAAACTACCATTGCATTCAGAAAAGGAACAAGGATGACAACATCGATATGGATAAATATCTGGAAAAATAAACTATAGAGCAGTTTCATAAAAAACATTAATCTAAAAAAATCACGAAGATTTATAACGTGAAAATCTAGGAATCGAGCCAGCACCTCAACTTTGTGGGGATATGTAAATTGTAAACTTATTTAATCCCTAAAAATAATAGCTGTGTCTCTCAAATAGGAGTAAATTTCGAATTTTAGATCTGAGTAGTTCAGCTACTAAAAATCATTTAATCCAAATTAAATTTTTTTCTAATATATTTTCTTTGAGCACAACACTTTTTAAAAGGATTTGAGGACTCCATTTTTTATTAAATGCACCTCTAAATGACTTGTTTGCAACTTTTTTAACATAGATTCTTTGTCATTATTAGTAGCGAAGCTACTCTATAATTTGAAATGTCCGACTGTCCGTCTTAGTTTGGAGGAAACGTAAATTTCTCGGCTCATATAAAAGATAAAAGGCTGAAATTTTTTGACAACATTCCTATTATTAAGGAGCAAAATTAACTATAAAACATCAATGGCGGTCGGACCGCTTATTAGCAGGTTTTAGGCTATTTTTGTATTTTTTCACATTTTTCTCCATATCTTTTTTTAGTTAAAGATATCAAAATTGAATTTCCTGTCGATTTAAGAAAACAACTATGACGGTCAGACTGTCTTTAAGCAGGTTTTAGGCTATTTTTGTATTTTTCACATTTTCTTCCATACCTGTGGTGTTTATGGTCCGATTTTCAAAATTTTTTCAGTTAAAGATATCAAAATTGAATTTCCTGTCGATTTAAGAAAACAACTATGACGGTCAGAATGTCTTTAAGCAGGTTTTAGGCTATTTTTGATTTTTTCACATTTTATTCCATACCTTTGGTGTTTATGGTCCGATTTCCAAAATTTTTTCAGTTCAAGATATCAAAATTAAATTTTCTATCGTTTAAAGAAAACAACTATGACGGCCAGAATTGCCTTTTTTCAGGTTTTTGGCTATTTTTATATTTTTTTTACATTTTTCCTCATATCTTTGGTGTTTACCTATGGTCCGTTTTTTTAAATTTTTGTAGTTAAACATATCAAAATCAAATTTCCCGTTGTTTTGAGCATCCACTATGTAATTTACTTTAACCATCAGTCAGTTTATCATAGTACTGAAATATAAATATTAAGAAATTAAAAACAAATGTTGAAAAGGTTTCATGATTTTTTCCTAATATACATGCTTTTGACAACTAATATCTAAATTCTTATTTAATTGTTTGTGCTTCGCTACTTATGGATGTTGTCATCCTTGTTTATATATATGCAGCATAAGTATAAATATATAATTGAATATAAATATCTAAATATAATGTATGTTATTAAATCACAGTAAGTACAAATACTTATATCATTCAAGTTGTTTCATTGTATTTCTTTTTAGGCATTTTTGTCATTTAAGTTTAACTAGAAATTTGAAAGTAAAATTAAATTAACAATGCTATTAAATTGCTTTAAAGTATCATTAATAACACAGCAGGATAAGTAAATAATAAATTATGTTTATAAATATCTACATACATCATAACATTAATTTCTTGGATATTTTGTTTGGAAATATATGATTTTAGTAACCAAGCACAATTAATAGGACTAATTACCAAAATAATGTGTTTTTAAATATTTTTTTTGTTAATAGTACATTTTACGTATTAATTCCTTTATACATAATTACACAACAATTTGATAACTTTAAAACATAATTTATCATAAGCTTGTTATATCAATGAAATATCAATATTTGTGTTTAATTTTTTTGCAGTATTCCTCCTAGCATGTAGAAGTACATAGAAAATGTGAAATTTCAAGTTAATGAAAATTTTATATGTAAAAAAAATTCCTAATTTATGGATGTCATTTTCCTAAGAGGGAGGAAATACAAGTAAAGAAAAATTCGCACTTTTTAGGGTATAACAACCTCCTCTATTATTGAATTACTTACTATTTTAGATGAAGTTTCCCCCCCCCATAAAAAAGCCTCAAAGTTTTAGTCTTAATTCATACTATTTACAGAAAAATGTTGAATTATATCTTAAGCACAGTTTTTATGATAATATCAATTCATCCCGTTTTGAATAAAAACACCATGAGCATTCTTTCTGATGAAAAGTTGACAGAAAAGTTAGCAGAGCAATATGGAGAAAAATCAGTGTTTATTAGAGGAGCATCCATTACGTAAGTAATTAGGATTTTGAACTACAACTTATTTTAGATCTTATGAAATAATAGTCTAGTAGTATTTCATTCTAATGTTTGTTTTCAGAGTTGGATTAAGAAACATATCAATATATTCTAGGGTAGTTATTTTTTTTTAAAAAAAAGGTAATTTTAAATTCATTTTTTATCCATTATTTTGTTTATTATTTTATATAGATGATTGGGAAATCTGAAAACTGTTTTGAATCTTTTGAGGGACCTGTTATAGATATTCTTAGAGAAATTCAAAAGGTATGAAAAAAAACATAGGAGGGAGAAAGAGTTGTAAATTTTTCAACAAACTCTAAGGAACTTAGGGAAAAAAATGAAGCAGATCATTTTGTATATAATTAAAGCAACTGCCAATGTGATATAACTCTTTCTTATGCTAAGTTATTTTGAGTTGATTTGAAACATGGCACTTTTATCCTACCTATTATTTAAATTTTTATTTCAGATAATTTCTTAATTACAAAAATATGATTTTTAAATAGATATTAGATTTGAAATTGAAATGTAAGCTGGCAACTAACAACCAGTATGGGACAAAGTTTAATGGTTCCTGGACAGGATTGCTGGGTGACCTAGCAAGGTAAATCAATAATTTTTTTATTGAGCAACATATAGGTCACTTTTTGTTGAATCTTACAATTTTCAAGATTTAGTCAATAAAGTCATCATATATCTTCATAAAAAAATTGTAAGCAAGGATTTATCATTATTGATAATTATAAATTACTATGAAAAAGGGTTTGTTAACTATAAAACAAAAAATTGGCTGATAAACCAATCATAATTTTTAGGAATGAAGTTGATATTGCCATGACACCATTTTCGTTAACAGCAGACAGGGCAAATGACTTTACCTTTCTGAGATCTATAGGTATAGTTTAGTATTTCATATTTAAATCTTATATTATTGATAAATAAATACTTGATGTATCTTGAATTAACACTTTTTAAAGCCAAAACTGGAATGTATATCATTTCTAAGAGGGAAAAAACCTCAATGGCTCCTTTCAGCATCAAGATTCTTACTGGAGAGACAGGTAAACAAATAAAGATCAAGGTGTTTCAATAAAAAATAACTTAAAGTATTTTATATGTTGCTATGTTTAGAATATGATGTTTGGATTACCCTGACAATTACTTCAGCTATTTCAGGTTTTAAAAAACTAGCACTTTCATCAAAGATCTTCAATTTAGCCACTTTTCTCTTCTTTTAGTAGTCAATAATAATTCTAAATTATAGTGATGATATATTTACTTGTTTGGAACAGAAGACACAACCTAAAAATAGTGACAGGTATTCTTGTCATACTTTAAAAATCCTTTGATATAAAGTAATAAGGTTTATTGTCTATAGCAAAGGATCTCATTAACTGCTGAACTAATATGGTTCTCCTTTACAATATAGAATTTCTTAGGTCCTGTGAATGTCTATAGCTAAATAAGAGGAAAGAGAAATCACCAACAGAAAAAATGACCCCCCCCCCCCATCAAATTTTATAAAACTTTTTATTAAACAAGCTTAAACTTTCCCCTCATACATCAAGTCCCCTAGAGGCCTCTAGGGGCATAGCCGCTAGTATAGGATATATTAACAACTAAAATATACATCTATATGTATATTTTCGCCCTAATAATTGTTGTAAAATCCTATTATTCTAGGGAACAGTTTATGGTTATTCTATAATTTTTGGATGTGCACTGCTTGGCAACTACCTGTACTTCCTACAGCTACAAAAACTTCAGCAAGAGTAATTTTTAAATAGTTACCAATCGCATGTACCACAACGAATAAGATATTTTTTACTTTTAATAGTTATTTCTCGCATCGTATTATAAACAACTTTTTGCGTTTATAAAATGCACAATTATAAGACTAAATCCAGTTTTTTGCCCTGAGATGCCAAAGGCACAGCCTAAAAAAACTGGTTTTAATGTTATGATTGTATATTTTTATATTTGTAGAAAACTGTATGTAATACAATGCTAGACATAGTTTATTTTGTATGAATGAGAACCAGTTCTAATCCACCAGATATTAATCGTTTCGAATGAATATGAGAAAAGCATTTCTGCACTTACATTTATAGACCATGAGCTTTTCATCTTTTACATCTTCTTTTATTAAAGATATTAGTGTTGGGATGTTTGTTTACTGGAATGATTGTATTTAACTTTTATACAGCTCTTCTTACATCCAATTCAGGTGAAATTTTAATTATTATTTGATTCCTTTTTGAAAAAAAAAACTTAAAATTTTGTTCAGTTAATACAAATACAGCAAGCAAAGTAGAGAAATTTAAAGATATTACAAATAAAGGAATGAAGGTAGTATAAATAAGCATGGATGAAGGGAGTGGACAATGGATCGAATATTTAATATTTTAGGGTCTCAAGCCTTGGGTACTAGCTTAAAGTGTTTGTGAAGTATTTAGACTGAATTTGGGTACTAGCACACAATTGCCGCGCAATTTGTTATGAATCTAGAATACAAAAATAAAAAGCAGACAATTAACACAATTTCTAGCAGACAAACAGTATAAAACTATTTCGGCTGGTTCTAACAAATATTTTTGCCCAAGAAAATGTCATTTTATGTATAGAAACATTACTGTGATATTTGTGTAATAAACAATCTAAGAACCCTTTGTGTAAACTTGAATTATGGTGGAATATAATAATATAGGAGATGGGATGAAGATGTTCTAAGAATGAAAAATCATTCAAATGATGAATTTTTCCAAGTTAAAAGATTATTGGATAGGTCTCCAGGTTCAGGAGCTGCAGACCTCCAGGTAAAAGAGCTGCAGACCTCCAGTCTCTGAACAGGTAAAAACAAAATATTTTTTTTAAGAGTTAGAGGTCAACTTTTTAACAAAATATGCATCTTTTTTCTTCAAATATGTAAATAACATTTGAAAATTTTGCATATTTTATTGTATAAAATCACCTCTAACTTTTCAACAACAAAAAATTATTTTGATTTTTGCCTGTCCAAAGACCACCTGGAGGCCTGCAGCTCCTGAACCTGGAGGCCTATCCAAAAAATCGTAAAACTTGGGACAATTGATTATATAAGAATGATTTTATCCCAAATAACCTATCCTCTCAGTCCAAAGATAAAGCCTATACTCACTGTTAACACAAATGTGTCAAAACTTTCCCCCCTCTAAATTACAAAATGTTTACCACATTGTGATGTTCTGGTAATCTAATTCATTAGTAGATGTTTTTTTTCTTAGAACTATTTATCATTTTGAGTTATCTAATTTGGATATACATAGACACTTTAGAATTTTCTTCAAATTTTCAGGATAAATCTGGTTTTCTTGGCCTTTCAGCAAAAACTCTTAAATTGAATTAATTGCCCATTGTCCTCTCCCTTCCTCCCTGATAAATAAGAATCTGTGCTTTTTAATGAATTCTTTAATATTTTCCTTCATACAATGATTGGTTTTCTTAGAGACATTTTTTAAATTCTGTCTTTGGTGATGACAATAAATCAAATACACAGATTTTTTACTAGATTTGCATCTTGAGTCATCTCTGATAATTTTCTACTTCATTTTAAGGTTCTAGTTCCAGCAAACACAGCAGAGGCGCAGTATTTCCAAAGTGTAATATTTAATACAATCTACATTTATTACAAAGTAGAATGGCGTATGTCTATCAGTCTGTATAAAACAATAAGTCTATCTAACCACCTAACTGATTGGGCACTGTTTTTCATACAGATCATATAGTTTTAAGCTATTTCTGAGGAGTTGGAACATCCATCTCTCTCCAAAGAAAAATGTAAAGTGACTTTTTTCATATGTAAACTTTGAGAATGTTTTTTTTTGTGTGACAAACATTCAGTATGAAAATTTATCCCCATTCGATCTTGAGGAGGAGCTCCTGTTAGCTAGGTGTAAACCACTGGTATATCTAGGAAGTATTAATGAATATTTGAAAGACTAGTAAACTTTTTTATACTAATTAGAAACCTACCATAAAATCCAGCATAGAAAATAAACCTTCAGAGGAGCTCATGAATATTGTCAGGCATTATTACTTTTAGAAATATTATTACTTAATATTGATGAATATTTTATTTTTATTTTGAAACTATAATACATCTTTCCAAAACCATAAATATTTGTTAATGCATAGAAATGATCAAAGTGGATCTACCTGCTCAACATCTAATATTAATTTATTTATAAATAATTACTTGATAAAACAGCAGGTAAAGCTTTAAAAATTAGGCTAAAAGCCATCTGGAAATAAAAAAGGGGTCATTTTTCCGCGTATTTTCCATAAAATTGCGTGTTACCATTTAGTCAAATGCGCTTATTAAATCAAACTGTTCTTAATTTTGACCAAATGAATATTATATAAAATCATCATAATTAAGAATATTTTGACTTAATAAGCGCATTTGACTAAACGATTACACAAAAATTTACGGAAAAAAATGTCCCCCTTTCTTAATTGCAAGTAGCTGTAGTTTTAAAAAAGCTGTTTTTATTCACCTTGACTTTCTTATCCAATATTTTTGTATTACTATTGAATAATGAAGTGACAATTGGGAGAACATGAATTTGATTTAGGGAAATTGTGATCTGGGAGTATCAGATTTGCCTCTTCCTGAATTTTCACCAAAAGTCTACTTTTTAATTGGGTAAAATCTTACTATTATTCTAATTCTAGCAATATATTTGATACGCAATTTTATGATTCATATAAATCTATCGCAAAAGGATTCTTAATATGGACATACTTAACATTTTAAGACTTGATTATAGAGTTGCTTGGCTAGCTTATAGCAGTATTTCTAATGGTCCTAGGAATAGAATGATTACATAAAACATTGATTTCTATTAAGCAAAAAATCACTCTGTTAAAATTGGACAATCTGATATTTTGGTAATAATATTAATAATGTTTTCCATATTGTACCTCCTGACGGTTACAAAATAATCATGTTTGAAATCTACAGGACAATTCTAACCTGCCTATTTGTAAAATAATTTTGCATTATGGAACAATCTATCAGTGATATAGAAAAAAAGTTTTCACTAAAAAGTAATGATATCATTTTTGCAGGAAAAATGTAGATCCATCACCTCTGAATAATATTCTCTTTCCAATGGAAGAACATGGAATTCTTTATCATACTTTTATGTCAAAAACTTCAAGGTTGATATATTTAGAATTACTCAAATGATAGTAAAGCTATTTTTAATTATAGTATTATATTTAATATTTTAAATTTTAGTTTAAAGAAGCTAATATCAACATATTGTGAATCTCCAGCAGTAAGTAATATATAAATGGTTAAAGGCAAAGCTTTTCTATAAAAAGGGTCAGTACCTCTAAGAATCCGTAAAAGATAGCCCCTATCCTTAATTTAGGCATGTTAGAATTGTCCCAGCAATTTCAAACTTTGCATGATGATTCCTGTAACAGTCTGTACTTCTATTTTAAACATGCCAATTTATTGTATGACAAAAGTATCATCTTATTTTTGAAATACCTGTTCCTAGAACAACCAGATACAATATTATAAGCGACGCATCTCTATAATCAATCCATGAAAACGTAAGTATAAATTAAAATGGCTTATAAAGTTCTGACACTCTACAAGTATTAATGTTCGTTTGTCCTAATGTCAGATTTTATAGCTTTGCTTTTATAGATGTTGTCATCCTTATTTCTACTTAATTTTTAGGCATATTCTGAGCAAAAATTGGTAAACCTCCAAATGGTATTCTATATTGTGGTGGCAGGAGTTATATTATCTCTGATACTTTTAGCTTGTGAATTCTGGTTTCATAAATGGAACCAAGAATAATTTTTGTATTGTATTAGAGAAATAAAAGAAGTTTTTTATATCATTTGTGCATTTTAATTTTCTGAAAAATTAAATATTACTCAATATAAAAAGAATTCAATGATTAATGACATAAATTACAATAAGTTGAACTTGAAAACTATTATCCTACATGCGGTAATAAACAAAGGCTTTGTTAAAGCCAAAGTAAAATAATGTATTAACAATTCTAACAAACTTTAAAAAGTGAAATATATAAGCGGACGACATTTAATTTGTAATTTTATTAGAAATATGCCATTCGATATCATCATATTTTGGGAGATTTTTAAAAAGAATTGTAAAGCCAGAAAAAAAGGAATAAAAAACTAACTTACTACAAATTATTTTACATCAAACTTATTCTTAGTTACCTAAAAAAAAGACGTAGTATAAACTAGGTATAGAAATTTTAGGTCGAACTAAGGTTTCATAAGGTCAACTGTTTTTATTAAGGATTTTTTAAGGTTGTACTTGTTAAGGCTGGCATGAGGAAAATATTGGTCGAAATTTCAAAGTTTTTTATGAACAGGGCTTCTAAATTCAAATATCTGTAAAAAAAAAACTACAAGGATCTGTTTTTAAAGAGAAGTTATTATCTCAATAATATAGGTATAGATGTATAACCCAGACAAATATCTAAACCAAGTGGTGGTGACTTTTTACGTTTACTAGCAAATTGCTTTTTACTCTTTTGTAGTAACTTGGGTGTGTTCATATTTCTGTCGCTATGGCTGATATTCAAAGACCCAAGTCAAAGTTGGCAAAGGGTCTCCACCCCGTGGGTAGTTTAATAAAGCTTGTTGGGAATTCCCTCTATCCTTTTACTTTAATATCTCAACTTCTGTTTACGATAGACATATAAGTCGAATTTTTTCCCTTAGGGATTCCTCTGAACAATAAACATTAAGTGATGATTGTTTTAGTTCATCAGCTTGTCGGAAAGGAAAAAATCCTGTAGAGAAAATATTGACCTTCACCACATTGTTATTTTAGTTAGATGGCTGATAATTGTGTGCTTATTCTACTGACAACTAAGTTGTTCCATCGGTCTGTCTGTAATTCTCTCAGGGACCTTAAATTTCAAAGGGCAATGTGTATTCTTGTTAGCTGTTATTAGAGAGTTATCTAAGCATCTACTATCTTAATTACTAGGACTGTTGGTTTGTCTGTAATACTCTGAAGTACATAAACTTTGTTGGAGAAAATGTACTTTTCTGATCTGATATTACATATAATCAATGGAAATTTCTCTATAAATAATTCACTTTGACCCTTTCTCTCCATGTTTATGTTGTGCTTTGATACTTGTCATTCCTGTTTATAAAAATAATAATAATGCCCTATGATTACCTGAGTAATAAGTATATTTTTTTGTCAATATTTTGCTTATAACAATAACATGACAAATTGTTTTATGGATAATAAACATAAACATAAACATAATGGAAAAGTATAACAGGGTAAATATACACTACTACTAATTTGGAAAATAGAAAATAATATTAATTTATCATAATCACAAATCATTTAATTTTATAACATAAAATTTAATATGAGTATAATAGGTTTTTCTTTAGGGTAGAGTCTTAAGTAGATATAACAATAGAGTAGAGCATGGTAATTAAAAAGTAATCTAGTTAGTTAAAAGAATGAAAGTAATGTTGTTTGTGTGCATATTCCTTATCACATTTCATATTATTAAAACAGGTACAATTTATATTTGTTTGTAAATCTTTTATTTAAAATTTTATAAAATAGTCAGGTATGTTTATAAAAGTTCATAAAAGAAATATTTCTTGATTAATTTGATGTTAAGACAGAAAAGAAAGAAAAGGTTAGGTTAGCCCATTTAACTAAATTAAACCCAAAAAGGGCTTAAAGTTTTATCAACACAATTGAACAATTATATTCTTTTGAAGGTAAAACGTTGAAGAGTGATGAGCAATTGCTTGTTGAGTATGAATCACTCAACAATAATGAAATCTTATTCAAGCCTGGAGCAACAATCAGGTATTTCAGAAAATATTACTATTCCAGAAACTCCTCAACTTATTAATATATTTTTCAAATCTGTGATAATTTCTTATTCAGGGTTGGTCTTGTGAATTCAACCCAGTATTCTATGGTATTTTGCTATTTCAATGTATAACATATAAGATTTTATAGTGAAAAATAATTTATGTTGGATAGCTTTTACATAACTTAAAACATTTTGTTTCTTGATATTTTTTCTAGAAAGTGGGTAATTCTACTGACTGTTTTGAATCTTTTAATGGACCAATAATCAAAATTTTAAGATTATTTGGTCAGGTAACTTTATATACAATTAAAATTTCAAAAATGTGATTATCTCCTGTAGCAAAAAACTGTTTTAGATGTTGAATGTTTCTTTTAAATGCTTCCATACTAAAGATAACTTTTATGGAACAAAAATAGGGAACAATTGGAATGGAGCTTTGGGTGAACTTTACAGGTGAATTAAAATTTTAGGATAAATGGAGCTATGGGTCGATTATTTCTAGTCATAAAAGTATTTATTCTTTTCTGTCCCCCCAAGCTGAAAGGTTATTTTCTGTATAATACTTATGGTAAACATATTTTTAAAAACTATTATCTACACCATAGTTGATATTATTTTTCAATCATTCAGAAATAAAATTGATATTGCTGCAGCCATCTATGCTTTCACTGTGGAAAGAGCAGTGGACTTTACATTTACAGAACCGATAGGAAATTCAATTAACCAATTATAAATCTAAACTACAGGGTGTTTTTTAAATAGAACAAAAATATTACTTAATTCAACCCACTTGCCATTGACAGAAATTAATAATCTATATCTTAATTTCTTCATTGGGTTTGGGAGTTTTATATAAAAAAAATACTTGGCAATTGTCAACAAATTATGCCTTAAAAACCGGTTTTTCCAAAATACTTATTTTTTGGAAGATTTTTGGATCAAGACCAATTTAAAGGGTGTGTACAAATTCAAATTGCACGGCTTGTGTTGATAGTAGAAAAATGTTATGCATATTGTTAGAATCGTCATAAACTCGTTTTTGGGTGTTTAAGAACTATTCCAGTGCTATATACATATAGTTTAGGAGCTACGTGGTAGAATGTCCCAACTTACTTAAAATTTTCAACCTTTCTCCCATTTTCCAATGTAATATTTTTGTCCTATTAAAAAAACACCCTGTATAAACTTAAAAGAACACTAAAAATTCCTTTTATCTTTTCATTATATATCAAAAGAATTTATACAAAGTCAATGGATTCTTAAAAGGAGTGAATGAGGGATTATTTTTTGTCTCCCAAAGAATCCAAAATCCAAATTCTGCCATTTCACAGTGGAGTTATAAAGTCATCACTGGTCATTTAGGTAATATTAATTCTAATATTGAAAAGTACTTACCTATCATTTTCTTTTCAACTAAAATATCATATTAAACTCAAATAATTCTCTTTAGCTTTGGAAGTATGGTTTACTCTATTAGCAATTGTAGCTATGTCAGGTTAAAATAAATATAAGTTTTTAATTGCAATATCAATGAATCTTGAAATATTATATGGTAAAATCTTCTAATTTCAGTCATAATTTACACAATCAATTCAAGGATTACTTACAAAGACTTCTTTAAAGGTAAAATGTTCCATTTTAGTTGAGATTTTAAAGCAATAATTTTTCTAAAACTCCTTCTAATGAGTTAATATCTTAGAATCCATATAATATTGTAAAGGAGAAATGCTAGATAATTTGTACAAGTTCTTTATGTGCTCTGCATGGCAGCTTGCAATACTTCCAGGTCCTAACAGCCTATCCAGAAAGGTAAAATATCAGATAAAATAATTTTAAAGAAAAAATTAAAAGCACCAAACCTCCTTTTTGAGTAACAAACATATTGTGATATCTAATTCTAATTTAGATAATAGTCATGAGTACATTAGTATCTGGTGTTCTAGTGTACAACAGCTATACAGCTGTACTGACATCATCATCGGGTTATTAGACACTTTTTTGTCTTTTTAATTGCATTTATACTTTGGAATTTCAAATATAATGGTTAACTAACACTGCCACCTTCCATTCTTTTTATAATTAAAATTAATAGTCTTTTCTTTAAATCATATGCATTTTTAATAAGGCGGGTTGATTTCCAACTTTTTTGGAATTTCACATTTTTTCACATTGGCAAGGGTTACTGGGCCTATATAAAACCCTGTGAAACTTGAAACAGATTTTTTAATCCAAGAACAACGGGCGCGCGGAGGGGAATAAAAAGTGCTCACCCCCTTATAAAACCAAAAATTGAAATTCCTTTAAACACAGGCATGTTGCATATCAAAATGACCGCATTGAAATGCTGATTATGAATCTGAAAACCGTTTTAAAAAATATTGCTCCTAGTTCGAATAAGAGCTCATTAAGTACCTAATAAGGCTGATTTAGTCAAAATTGTTCATTTTGGTAGGTTATTTGAAAATCATTTCAGACTGAATCAATATTTTTCAAAATGGGTTTCAGATCTGTAATCAGCATTTCAATGTGGTCATTTTGATATGCAACATGCCTGTGTTTAAAGGAATTTCAATTTTTAGTTTTATAAGAAGGCCGGCACAATTTATAACCCCCGCGCGCCCGTTGTTTTTGGATTAAAAAACCTCTTTCAAATTTCACAGGGTTTTATATTGGCCCAGTAACCCTTGCTAATGTGAAAAAATGTGAAATTCCAAAAAAGTTAGAAATCAACCCGCCTTAATGTTTAATTATGATAATTACAGTTTAATAACTATTTATTATTTATAATGATAATCAATATTTATCATTTCAGTTAACAAAGATTTAAAATCTAAAGTTGATTATTACAAAGAGGCGTGTGATTACAAATTGAAGGTAAAGACTAAATTGTAGAAGAAATAAAGGGAATATAAAATTAATATAATTTTGCAAGGTGTTGATAGCAAATGGGTCAGCAGGGGCAAGTTTTCTGGAGGCTAAGGTAAAATTTAAAGTTTTCAAGATTAGGATGACAGCATGGGAGTTTTTATTAACCACCATACTTTGAATCTTCTCTTTAAAAAACGAATCTGTTATAAATTTAGAAATGTTTTGTTGATAACAATTTGATAACTCTCAGAGACAGGACAGAAGAAGAACTTCTGTTTGATGTCAGGTTTGTGTTTAAATCAGGATTGGGTCATATACATATTTGGCCGGATATGAGATATTCGGCTGACTTAGAACATTGGATTTAAGAAATAATGCTGTGACTGTATGATAACAGGGATTTTTGTTGTGTAATATAAAAGATAATATTGCAAGATATCCGGCTGGATAGTTTCAATATTTTTTAATGTTATTTAAAGGAATTACTCCCTAGTAGTTTTTACCCCTTTTCGGTCAGATTAGAAATCCACAGTCACTAGATTTCAGATTTAAATCTGTCTCAATATGACTCTTTGTTACCAAACTTCAGATATGACAAAATTTGACTATAATTCAGATTTCAATCTGAAATTTAGTGACATTATGTCAGGTTATTTTCTCATTTTTGGCAAACAAACAAATATGACACAATATCACCAAAAGTCATATATGACATGTAGTGACATAGAGTCAGAGTTGGAAAAATTACCTAATCTGACACATTGTTACCAGAAGTCATATATGACATTTAGTGATATTCAGTCAGAGTTGAGGAAATTACCTAATCTGACACATTATCAACAAAAGTCATATATGACATTTAGTGACAAAGAGTCAGAGTTAAGAAAATTACCTAATCTGACACATTCTTGCCAAAAGTCATACATGACATTTAGTGGCATTGAGTCAGAGTTGAGTAAATTACCTAATCTGACACATTATTACCAAAAGTCATATATGACATTTAGTGACATAGAGTCAGAGTTGGGGAAATTACCTAATCTGACACATTCTTGCCAAAAGTCATACATGACATTTAGTGGCATTGAGTTAGAGTTGAGTAAATTACCTAATCTGACACATTATTACCAAAAGTCATATATGACATTTAGTGACATAGAGTCAGAGTTGAGACAATTACCTAATCTGACACAATATCACCAAAAGTCATATATGACATCTAGTGACATAGAGTCAGAGTTGAGAAAATTACCTAATCTGACACATTATTACCAAAAATCATATATGACATTCAGTGACATAATAAAAAAACATAAAAACATAAAAAAACATTTATTCAGTGACAGATTACGCCCCGTCTTATGAAGCAGTACATACAATAGTACACCAAGCTACTGCTTAGTACCAGGTGTACTTTACAATTTTTCATAATATTTATAAATTTAAATTGCATGACTAACACTAGATGTTATGTGTGGCACTGATTAGGCTTCCCTAAAAGTAGGAATATGCGTATCCGAGATGTTTGCATTGCCTTTTTTAGGTTGGCATTAAGTTAATAAGAAAAATAAGAAATAATAATGTCAAAATAAATGTAGGTAAAATTAAATGGACAGGGGAAAAAGAGAAGGAAAGAAGGGTTACAACAAATTTTAAGGCTAGTTTTTCTTAAATTTTAAAACCATTTCTGTAATTAATAATGTAAGGTTTTTAATAAATCCAGGCAAATCAATATATTTTAAGTACATTCATTACATTCTTCAATATTACATATAGATTTAAAAAGTTCATCTTTAAGATTTAATGCAAATGTTTTTTTAGGAATATTCTCATTTAAAAGATCTTTTTCATGACAAAAATTATTCCATAGTCTTTGAAATGAAAATAATGGAAACCTTTCAATTTTTTAAAATTTGGCTATTGGAATATAAAACTCACTAGAATTTCTTAGTTGTCTCTGATTTCTTAGATTATTTCTAATCCATACACCATCAACAGAATTTGGTAGCCTCCAGCGAATAAAATCATAAAAAAATAGTAGTTTTGTATAAATAGATAGCTCCTTAATAGGCAAAACATTAATTTTCCTAAACAAAGGTGGCGTATGGCTGTTATAAGCGGATTTGTGTATAATTCTAATAGCTTTTTTTTGTAGAACTACTAAAGGCTTAATAGATGATTCTAAGCCACAGCTCCATGCTGGCAAGCAATACAATAAATGGCTATTTATAAAAGAGTGGAATAGTGTTACTAAGGATTTTTCACATAATATATGCTTAACTCTATTAATTAAAAACAAACTTCTAGATATTTTTTTCCTTAAATATTCAATGTGGTATTTAAAGTTAAGTTGAGAATCAATAAACACACCCAAAAATTTAATTGCAGGAATTTCACTCTGTTGGTTGATATAACCCAAATATCTAATTTTATCTGTATCATTCTCATTTTCATTATTAAAATCTAATTTAATTTTAATTTGTTCCCAAGTTATTGAATCCTCCCTTTTATTAAAGATCATAAATTTAGTTTTAGTTGGATTAAGAGACATTTCATTGCAACGAAACCAATCACAGATATTTTTAAGTTCAATGTTGAGTATTTCAATTATCTCATTCAAATCTTTTCCTGATATCAAAAAATTACTGTCATCTGCAAAGAGTAGTGTCATTAAGCTAGTACAATTTTTAATATCATTGATATAAACTAGAAACAAAATTGGACCCAAAATACTTCCCTGTGGGACACCCTTGCTGATTCCTAATAAATCACTTTTTTCGCCATTTGTATAAACAAACTGATTTCTATTACTTAAATAGTTTTTAAACCATTCTAATTCTAATCCATGTATACCAATTTTTTAAAGTTTTTTTAATAAAATTGTATGCGAAATTGTATCAAAACATTTAGCAAGATCACAGAATACCCCTATAGTAATTAAATTTTCATTTTTTGCTTGTCCTAGATAATTCAAAAGGTGAATCATAGGATGTAGTGTAGATTTTTTTGCTTGAAATCCATATTGATGTTCATAGATAATTTGATTAAATTCAAGATATCTTGTGAGTTGTTCAGATACAATTTTTTCTAACAATTTTGAAAAAATAGGTAGCAAACTTATTGGACGATAATTGCCAGGGTTACATTTATCCATTTTAGAGCTGTTACTATATTTAAAAATTGGCAAAACTTTAGCAATTTTTAATTGTGAAGGAATTTGACCTGTTTTAATAGATTGGTTAATAATGTGAACAAGAGGTACGGCAATACTATTTATAATTTGTTTTAATAAACAATTTGATAATCCAAACACGTCAGAGCTCTTTTTATTTTAGAGTCAGAGTTGGGGAAATTACCTAATCTGACACATTATTACCAAAAGTCATATATGACATTTAGTGACAGGGAGTCAGAGTTGAGAAAATTACCTAATCTGACACATTATTACCAAAAGTCATATATGACATCTAGTGACATAGAGTCAGAGTTGAGAAAATTACCTAATCTGACACATTATTACCAAAAGTCATATATGACATCTAGTGACATAGAGTCAGAGTTGAGAAAATTACCTAATCTGACACAATATCACCAAAAGTCATATATGACATCTAAAGACATAGAGCCAGAATTGGGGAAATTACCTAATCTGACACATTGTTGCCAAAAGTCATATATGACATTAAGTGACATAGAGTCATAGTTGAGAAAATTACCTACTCTGACACAATATCACCAAAAGTCATATATGACATTTAGTGACATAGAGTCAGAGTTGAGGAAATTACCTAATCTGACACATTAATGCCAAAAGTTATATATGACATTTAGTGACATAGAGTCAGAGTTGAGGAAATTACCTAATCTGACACATTATTACCAAAAGTCATACATGACATTTAGTGACATAGAGTCAGAGTTGGGGAAATTACCTAATCTGACAAAATATCACCAAAAGTCATATATGACATTTAGTGACATAGAATCAGAGTTGGGGAAATTACCTAATCTGACACATTATTACCAAAAGTCATATATGACATTTAGTGACATAGAGTCAGAGTTGAGACAATTACCTAATCTGACACATTATTACCAAAAGTCATATATGACATCTAGTGACATAGAGTCAGAGTTGAGAAAATTACCTAATCTGACACAATATCACCAAAAGTCATATATAACATTTAGTGACATAGAGTCAGAGTTGAGAAAATTAACTAATCTGACACATTGTTGCCAAAAGTCATATATGACATTTAGTGACATAGAGTCAGAGTTGGTGAAATTACCTAATCTGACACATTATTACCAAAAGTCATATATGACATTTAGTGACATAGAGTCAGAGTTGGGGAAATTACCTAATCTGACACATTATTACCAAAAGTCATATATGACATTTAGTGACATAGAGTCAGAGTTGAGAAAATTCCCTAATCTGACTCATTATTACCAAAAGTCATATACAGGGTGCGCCACATAAAACCGGACTTTTTTAAAACGGTCATAGCGTCAAAACTACTTGACCAATCAGGACGTTTTACCCCATTATAAAAAGCTTAGGTAATGACCTTTTAGCACAAAAAAAATCTTTGGACAAAGATGGGCTCGTACTCCGAGCTGGCCGCACTTATGTTCAACAAGGCAGATTCGAAATGCGCTGGTGATATAATCTGGATTCTCGACTAGGGCCCACTAAATCAGACCTCAGCCCATCTGTAGATGAGGTAGAGTTATGCAACTTGATGGGGATACTGTTAGATACATAAGTAAGACACTAAAAAAGACTATAGCTCTCTATCTAAAACGGCTTAGCTGTAGTACTCCAGCAAAGTAAAACATGGCAGATTTAAAGTTGTCAAAAACGTCAAAAATCGTGTAAAATCATGAAAATTTCTCGGTTCTCGACGTTAAAGACCCATATGGAACTTTCAAATTCATTTTAGACTATGAATTGCGCTGACAACCCTAGCTGAATCTTCATGCCATTTCCAAAAAGGTATAGAACGTCGTTCTAGCTCAACTGTGGTCCAAATAAAGGCCTCTGTGTCAAAGGGTAGCTTGAATGTTGGGTGAATTTGGATCCTGCGATTACTCACAATCCTAAGGAAATGTGGCCTCCCAGCAGCCCGATCTCAATTCAATGGACTTTTGGGCCTGGAGCTACTTTGAAGCATGCACCAATAGATGTGCTCATACCACAAAGACCTCCCTCATTGCCACTATCAAGGAGAACTTCTCCAGCTTGGACAGGTACATTTTGACCTAGGACTGTCGGCGGTTGAGGAGGCGGGTAGAGGCTGTGATTGATGCTGGCTGCAATTTTATTCAATGATCTAATAGTCATATACCTAGTTTGCTTTCCAGTTTTTAAAATTTAATAAAATCTTTAAAATTGACGATTTTATGTTAATTTGTTTAAAATTTTAAAAAAGTCCGGTTTTATGTGGCGCACCCTGTATGACATTTAGTGACATAGAGTCAGAGTTGAGAAAATTTCCTAATCTGACTCATTATTACCAAAAGTCATATATGACATTTAGTGATATAGAGTCAGAGTTGAGAAAATTACCTAATCTGACACATTATTACCAAAAGTCATATATGACATTTAGTGACATAGAGTCAGAGTTGGGGAAATTACCTAATCTGACACATTAATGCCAAAAGTCATATATGACATTTAGTGACATAGAGTAAGAGTTGGGGAAATTACCTTATCAGACACATTGTTGCCAAAAGTCATATATGACATTTAGTGACATAGAGTCAGATTTGAGAAAATTACCTAATCTGACACATTATTACCAAAAGTCATATATGACATTTAGTGTCATAGAGTCAGAGTTGGGGAAATTACCTAATCTGACACAATATTGCCAAAAGTCATATATGACATTTAGTGACATAGAGTCAGAGTTGAGGAAATTACCTCATCTGACACAGTATCACAAAAGTTATATGTGACATTCAGTGACATAGAGTCAGAGTTAAGAAAATTACCTAATCTGACACAATATCACCAAAAGTTATATATGACATTTAGTGACATAGAGTCAGAGTTAACCCTTACAGATCGGGGGGAGGGGAGGGGGTCATATTGACCCCCCCCCCTCTAGTTTTTTCAATGTCATTTTTTTGTAGGTAAGATATAGAGCTTTGGCTTCATGACTTTTTAAGTTCAGTAACTATACGTCGGCAAGAGTTGATTTTATAAGGATATCTGGTCTGTGTTGGTCGGTCGTGGCATCAGGTCAAAGTCGGTTAGGTGGCACCAAATTTAGAAAAAATTCTAAATAAATCTTAATTTCTTCACTTTGACTTTTGTGTATAAGATAGAGACCTAAAATTTTTTTTGGTGAATACTGGGATATTAATGAACATCTGAGAATAATAGTGTTATGACTGTTTGACTGTTGGACCGCTTCCTGACTGATTTTATGACCGATTTTTGTCTGGCTTTTACTCTAGACTTATATCTTTTATTTCGTGGCTTCTATTTCAGCTAGGGACCTAATAAATTTTGTGGTACATCCTTGAGCAATAATAAATTTCCGTGAGTAGTAAGGTCATAATGTTTGACCACTTCTTGACCGATTTTTGACCGATTTTCTATTTCCTACCTGTAATTTTGCTGTTTTTAAGCTGCCAGCCGCCAAATTTCAAAACAGCTCTAGACCAACCAAATAAGGTATGGAGAAAAATGTGAAAAATACAAAAATAGACTAAAACCTGCTTAAAGGCAGTCTGGCTGTCCAAGTTGTTTTCTTTAAATGACAGGAAAATTATTTTAACCCAAACTAAACAGACAGACAGACAGACGGACAGACAGACGGACAGACAGACGGACAGACAGACGGACGGACAGACAGACGGACAGACAGACGGACAGACAGACGGACAGACAGACGGACAGACAGACGGACAGACAGACAGACGGACAGACAGACGGACAGACAGACGGACAGACAGACGGACAGACAGACGGACAGACAGACGGACAGACAGACGGACAGACAGACGGACAGACAGACGGACAGACAGACGGACAGACAGACGGACAGACAGACGGACAGACAGACGGACAGACAGACGGACAGACAGACGGAGAGACAGACGAACAGACAGACGGACAGACGAAAAGACGGACAGACAGACAGACGGACAGACAGACGGACAGACAGACGGACAGACAGACGGACAGACAGACGGACAGACAGACGGACGGACAGACAGACGGACAGACAGACGGACAGACAGACGGACAGACAGACGGACAGACAGACGGACAACAGACGGACAGACAGACGAACAGACAGACGGACAGACGGACAGACGGACAGACAGACAGACGGACAGACAGACGGACAGACAGACGGACAGACAGACGGACAGACAGACGGACAGACAGACGGACAGACAGACGGACAGACAGACGGACAGACGGACAGACAGACGGACGGACAGACAGACGGACAGACAGACAGACGGACTGACAGACGGACAGACAGACGGATTGCCAGGCGGACAGACAGACGGACAGACAGACAGACGGAAATTTCAAATTTGGAAAATCAGACCATATACACTAGAGATATGGAAAAATATGTGAAAAATTTAAAAATAGCCAAAAACCTGCAACAAGGCAGGCTGACCGTCATTGTTTGTTTTTTAAATGACGGGAAATTTAATTTTGATATCTATAATTGAAAAAATTTTGAAAATCGGACCATAAACACCAAAGATATGGAGGAAAATGTGAAAAATATAAAAATAGCCTAAAACCTGCTAAAAAACAGTTTGACTGCCTTTGATGATTTTTAGTTAATTTTGCTCCTTAATGATGGGAATGTTGTCAAAAAGTTTCAGCATTTTATCTTTTATAGGAGCTGAGTAAATCTCATTTCCCCCATAGCGTTACGGACGGACTGATGGACAAAGTGAATTATGGAGTACTAAAAAATTTATACTAAAAAGATTTTAGAAAAAAAAATTGGGGGTATTTTTTTTCTCCCAAGAAGATAGCCTATAACCACCACAGGACCAGTAGGTATATTACCTGAATAGTAGAATCCAATCGGTTCAGTGGTTACCAAGATCTTACGGGACGGACAGACATCATTCTACTTTGTATTATTAACTAGCGGCTTCGCCCCACACTCTAGGGGCTTTGCCCCAAGAGGCAATTAAAAACAAATTAGTACTTCCCCATAAGAAAAAAGAAAATACCTCCGCAAGAAAAAAAAATTGGGCGGGGGATTTTTTATTTTTGGGAAGGTTGTGGGTGTCCCTCCCCCAAGAAAATAGCCTAAAATCAGTACAGGACCAGTAGGTATGATCCCTGAAGAGTAGAATCCGATTGGTTCAGTGGTTACCGAGATCTTAATGGACGGACGGACGGACAGACAGATAGACAGACATCGTTCTACTTTGTATTATAGATATATAAGGTGGGTTCTATAAACAAAACTGTTACGGTATCGACAGCTGCAAATACGGTATCAACAACAAAAATCTGACGCTAGACGTTCAGAAGTCATCTCACGGTATACGCAATCGCTGTAACATATTGCTGTTATGACGTCATCTCACATTGCTGTAGATTTCACAGATGGATCAGGGAGATGTACAGCATCTCACAGTACAAGCTATCAAAAGCTGTCAAAATTCCTGCTTTTGCAGACGGAAATTATGTAAATAAAACAATAAATCATGCATTGAAAGCATGGTTTATGATGAAAAAAACGGGGCATTCCCAACAGATCTCTATGCAGGGGATGAAAAATTTTAAGTAAAAAAATTTAAATAATTATTATAAAAATAAATATTTTCAATATAAAATTTTTGATAGGTAATGGAAATTAAAATTTTTTTTTTAATTTTGTAAAAAAAAATATTTAATTGAAAAAAAATTAGGTAATCTATAAGTGAGTAAAAAAAAATTTTTCCGGGGGGGGGGGCATTTTCTTTCCCTCTCTCCCTTCACATTTTCTGTACTTTAAAAAAATAGGCTGAATTGACCAAAATTCAAAGACGACATTTGCTTAACATCCCATTTATTGTAGTTTTGCTGTTGATTTTGTTGTTGATGACAGCTGCAGTATTGCAGTTCTATCACTGTACCATATTACCGTATTATCTCTCACAGTAATGTTTATAGAACGCACCGACACACAAAAATGGCCGCCCGAGGTACCGCAATGTGAGATACCGTGATAGAACAGCAATGTGATAGAACTGTGATCACAGTTCCGACTATAGAACCCACCTATAATTTGTGTTTGTGTGTATGTATGTATGTATGTATGTGTGTGTGTGTGTGTGTGTGCGTACTGGCGCGGGTCAACTATACCTTTCAGTAGTAAAATACAAGTGAGAGTGTGAAGATATAACGCGAGTTTTGATTCAGATTCAGTGTTAAGTTATAATAAGTTAATTAATATATAGAAACAATAGAATAAGAAATTCCTAGAAGTTAAAATCAAAATTCTTATTTTAAATAGTGCTTTTAAACAGTTAGATTCAAATACTGAAATTAAAAGTTTTGAATTTTGATTGTTATTTAGCAAAATTTAAACATGACACATTTTCGTAATCAAAAAGAAATAATATCTAAAACAGAAATCGCCAACATGGTCTTTAAAAAAAACTGAGAGGTAAGAACAATATAGTAAATGATATATTTAATTTGTTTAATATATTTATCTTTGTTTTAAGTTTATCACAATAATCTAAAACGTTTTGTGGGTTGGTAAGGATAAGGGTGGAGGTACAATAGTTAGCTTGGGTCATTGACACAGCACAAAGAAAGGGAAGGCGGAATAAAAGTAGGCAATTTACTTATGGGGTAATTTTGTTTTCATTATTGGGTTTGTAGATCAAGTTATTGTTCATTGTATAATTGTCTTATCCCTTAAGATCCCTGATTTATTAACCTCCCTAAAGTATGTACATTAATAACAACTTAACAAATTTGATTATCCTATAATATAAAGTTTTAGGTTTTTTTTGTCTGACGCTTAATATCGCAAATTTATTGTTCTAATTGGTAGTACCTTCAGGGAAGCTTGTGTAGGGGGGGGGGGGGGGGGGGTTAGGCTATAAGATCTAGAAAGCTACATAACCGATTTTAGTTCTTTATTGGTCCTGTTATAGTTTCATGCTTTAATCTTCCGTTCCCTAGCCCCTAAATGTTTGGGTCGCAGCCGCTGGTATATTTTTAAAGTTGTGTAGAACTCTACAATTCTCTCTATAATCCTCATTGTCCATCAGTCCGTCCGTAACTATATGGAGGGAGTGATGCAATATTGTAAACTAACAGGTATAGTTCCTTTCGTGGCAACGCCTCATAAGGGGCGTTTCGTCGTATTTTCACAATACCTTTCCTCTATTTCTAAGCCGTTGGGAGGAGCTCTAACCCTACGGGGCGAATTGCCTAACCCTGTGGGGCAATCTCCTAACCCTACTTAAACTAACCTAACCAAAAATAACCTATAAAAAACTAATCTGAAAATACGCCCCTTTAGAGACGTTGCCACAAAAGGGACTATACCATTGCCCAATATTTGGTACTAAAATTTATATCATATTTTCTTCTTTTTTATCAGCCGTTCATCCTCTCTATGATAATGATTTTTGTGCTTTGTTTCTTATGGATGTTATCTTTCTGGTTATTAATGTTGTGGGTATTTGCTCCCCCCCCCCCTCCCCATTTTATCCATTTTTAGGACTTGATTATAGAGATGCTTCGCTGATAATATTTTACCTTATTGTAATAGGACTCAGTACTCCATAAATCATTTGGATGATTATATTACATAATTTTTTTTTAAAGTTAAAAATCAACATTTAAAATGGACGTACGGATTTGGTTTATAGAGTTGCTACGCTTTCTATATTTAATCTAACTAATCCAGGAATCATCATGCAAAGTTTGAAATCTATAGGACAGTTCTAACATGTCGAGATTAACGCAAAAAAGCTATCTGTTATTGACGGACGTACAGACCAACCCTAATTATTGAAAATCTTCGCTTTTAAAAACGTATTGATTACTCAAAATTTTCTGTACAAATAACGCTTCTTAGATTGTACCTTATTGTTAGGATTCATCATGAAAAGTTTGAAATCGATAGGACAATTATATTATGTCTAAACTAATGAAAAGAGCTATCCGTTTTCAGCGAACATACGGTAGACCGACCCGAATTATAGAAAATCTTCGCCTTTAACAATTGTTGCTAATGCAAAGCTACGCTACTATTCAGAGATCAAATGAGATAAGACAATGGCCGATAAATTGATGTACATCTTCATTAATGATACACAAAATTACACCTTCTGTAGATACAATTATTGGTTGAAACGTTTCGACACTCAACTTCCTTAACCAACCAATCAGAATTTAATAAGAAGTCCCCAAAGTTGTAAAGTCAACGAATAAGAAAACGGTATTATAAGACTTTGGGGAATGAAGTAATAATAGTCCAATGTCCCCTCCCTCCCTGGCTACTATACCGATTAATTCCAGTGTTGGTTATAGTTAATATTTGGCATAATTTCTTGACAGTTTTTGATATGATGACTATTTTTGAGTCAACCCAGGGAGGGGGAGGGGCTTCTGGTCCGTAAATGGTGCTGGTATCCAAAGTTTTATAACCACGTTATCTTATTTTTTGACTCAAAAAATTATAATTTTGATTGGTTGGTTACTTTTCAACAATAGGAGTAATTTTATTTATTTATCATCATTGGAGTTGTATATTGTATATAAAGGGGGGGGGGGCGAAAGTGACACTTTTTGAAACCAAAACTAAAAGTCAAAGGAACTCAACTAAAAAAAAGAGTTACAGGTCTAAGATTTTGCATGGCAGTTGCTTTATAGGGGTACAATATGGAACTGTGAAGAAACGGCGGCGCAACCGCCGAAAACCGCCGAGAAAAGGCAAAAAAAATTTCGGCGGGAAACGGCGGTTTTCGGCGGTTGCGCCGCCGTTTCTTTACAGTTCCAAATTGTACCCCTATAAAGCAACTGCCATGCAAAATCTCAGAACTGTAACTCTTTTTTTAGTTGAGTTTCTTTGTTGACTTTTAGTTTTGGTTTCAAAAAGTGTCACTTTCGCCCCCCCCCCCCCTTTATCATCCATTGTCTTATTCCTTTACCTCCCTAGAAAAAACATAAAGTTATAGTGTGGTAGTTTTTAAAAGCGAAGCTTTTCTATAATTAGGGTCGGTCCGTCCGTCCGTCCGTAACGCTTTTTTCGTTAATTTAGGCATGTTAGAATTGTCCTATCGATTTCAAATTTTGCATGGTGATTCCTTTAGCAGTTAGGTACGATTTAGAAAGCGTAGCAACTCTATAATCATTACCAAAATGTCCGTACGTCCATTTTAAACATGATGATTTTTTTTACTTTTTTAACATCAAATTTTTATGTGATCTAATTATCCGATTGATCTGATTTTTGGTATATTGATTCCTGGGACAACAAAGTATAATGTAATAAACGAAGCAATTCTATAATCAAGTCCTAAAAATGTAAGTATGTCCATAAACATTATCCTGTATCAAGCAGTTTTTTAACAAATTTACTCACAATTTTGCTTTGACTCTTATACATTTATATTAGGATTATTCAGTTCTGAAACTATACAAGTGTTAACGTCCGTTTGTCCTACCGTTTCAGTGCTTCGCTTTTATGGATGTTGTCATCCTTGTTTTTAGGAAAGTAATTACCATATTCCTTGAGAAATATGTTGTTGATATTTTGTCAGCTATGAATACCTTTTGTAAGCCATATAATCGTGGACATAAATCATTTTAATTATTTTACAGAGACAATTTTAACAGGGATATATGAGTGGAATAGCTATACGATGCCATACATGATTTCTGAGTATAGCTAAGAACTGATTCTAATCCAGCGGATTTTTTTTGGTTTCAGAGCCATACTGGAAGATGTTTTTCACTTCTTTTTAGTATCGAAGCTATCATTTTATCTTTCAGTCAGTCCGTCCGTAACGCCATGGAGGAAATGCAATTTTATCAACTGCTAGACAGCGCAAATTTTTGGTGCAGTATGCTTCACGCTGATGCAGCAAACCAAGTATTTTCTAGTATATAATTTACTTGGTCTGTTAGTTTGTCCGCCATGCATTAGAATACATGTTGTATTAACAAGGGTTAAGTGTTTTTTTATAATTTATTTCCTATTCTTCTTTTTACATCAACTAAACATCCTTTCTAAAATAATAAAGCCTCGTGCTTCACTACTTATGAATGTTGTCATCCTTGTTATTATTAATGTTTAGCTCCGCTTTAAGCCTAGTAGTATTTTTTAAAATCAGGATTTTACCCCCCCCCCCCCCGTCCACTTAAAAAGCTTGCACGCCCTTACTTAAACCTCTTAGAGAACAGTTTTTGGTTTGATAGAGTAGCTTCACTTTGACCAAGAATGACAATATTTATAAAAAAATTTCAGACAAACAATTATTAAGTGACAACGCAATTCGTGCTCAACATTTTTTGTACAACAATTCTTAGATCGTACCTTACTGTTATAAGAACACCATGAAAAGTTTAAATCAATTATATCACGTCTAAACTAACCTAAAGAGCTATCCGTTCAGACGGACATACGGACGCACGGACAAGAATGATAGAAAAGCTTTACTTTGAAAATTTTTGCTAGTGCAAAGATACTTTACTTTTTAGTAAGGGAGGTGACATTGTGCTAGTCTCCAAAGTCTAACAAAAACGTTTTCTTATTCCTTAACTTAACACCTTTGGGGGACTTTTATTGATTTTGATTGTAATCTAATTGTAATTCTAATCTACAGAAAGGGTAATTTTGTGTATTATCATTGGTGATATATGAACATCAATTTATCTGCCATAGTCTTATCCCTTCAAATCCCTGGCTACTAATACTGTTAGCGATATGGGGTACTATGTCCTTACGTAAATGATGGATTTAATCGAGAATTTAAGCATGTTAGAAATGTTTTATCGATTTCAAACTTTACATAATTATTTTGTAAGAGTTAGGAACAGTTAAGAAACCAATTTAGGAAGTCCGTACATCTATTTTAATGATGCTGATTATACTTAACATTTTTTACAAACATTTTTTTATGATGTGATTAATTATCTGCTTTGGATATTCGCTTTTATTTCATTTGTTTGTTTTTTTTGAATATTCTTGTATTAAACTTTAATAGCTTGGTCCCAAATTTTCAACAATTCATTTTTCTACAGAAAGGGTAATTTGTCAGGTTCTTGAGGGATAAGACAAATATAATTAATTAACAAAATTACCATTTGTAAAGACAAATTATTAGTTTGGATCAAAATTTAATAAAAGTATCGAAAGTTTTTAATCCAACGAATAAAAAATCATTCACCCCTCCCATTTAAAAAAGCTTGCACGCCCTTCAACAAGAATGACAAACATGCATCTTTATAAAGTAAAAACGCATTGAATACTACGCTTTTTAGATCATACCTTACTGTTAGGAATCATCATGAAAAGTTTAAAATCGATAGGACAATTATAACATGTCTTAATTATTGAAAAGTGCTATCTATTCAGCGTACATAAGGGATTAGACAATGGCCAATAAATTGACATACCCAATGATGGACACATAATTACCCCTTCTGTAGATTACAATTATTGGTTGAAACGTTAGAACAATCAACTTTCTGAACCAACCAATCAAAAGTCAATAAAAAGTCCCCAAAGTTTTCTACGAAGTTTGCAACGAATAAGAAAACATTATCATAAGACTTTGGGGACTAAAGTAATAAACATCCCAATGTCCCCTCCCTCCCCAACTACTATACTGTTTTTTTTTCAGAGAAAGAGGGTTAATTAGCTGTTTATTACACTAATCCTCAAATTATTATAAAAATGTTTTCTTATTCGTTGGCTTTTCAACTTTGGGCTCTTTAGTTAATTTTGATTTGTTGTTTCATTAAGTTGAAAGTTCAAACGTTTCAACCAATAATTTTAGTCTACAGAAACGGTGATTTTGTGTATCATCATTGGGGAAGTACATCAATTTATCTGCCATTGTCTTATAACTTTAAATCCCTGTTTTTTTTTAAAGCGACTTTGTATAATTGGGGTCGGTCCGGTTAGCTAGAATTATCCTATTGATAATCAACAAATATTAAATTTTTTTATAAATATGTTGTTAGCGTAGAGTTGGCGTAAATCTTGTTTCTTGATGTAAATGAAAGGAAGTGGGTAATAACTTCAGAAAAAGGTGAAGGAGATTGTGGGGAAATTTTCACTTAGAATTGTTTGTTAGTAACCAATCCCTTTTCCCTAGTTTTACTACTTTGGAGCTTCACTTTTGTATGTTTCCTCGTCAAAAGAGAAGCTTTTTATATAGTTAGGGTCTGTTTGTCCGTACATAATGGTTATATTTCATTAATTTTACATTTTAGAATGTTCTACCCATTTCAAACTTTTCATAATTATTTTATAAATGTTATCAGAAAGTCCACACATCCATTTAAAACATTTTATTTTTATCAATTAGTTCAAGTGTCCTTTGGTATGTTTGTTTAGGTGAAATTTTGGAAAGTTGAATATAAGGGGGGGGGGGGGGGGGCTGAGGTGCATTTCTGATATTCATTTTGGTAGACTGATTTTTAGATGATGCTCTTACTTGAAGTAGCCTAGCTAAAAGATGACCAATATCATTGGTCAACTGTCTATAATTAATACTACAATTAATCCTTCACAGCTTAGAATATACCTGCTTTTCAGAGACGTATAACATTGTCAGTGATAAAAGGGATAAAACAATGGATGATACATCAAAATACCCCTTCTAAATTCTATAATTATTGGTTAAAACGTTTGGACACTGCTGGTATATTAATTGACTAATCAAATTTAATAAAAGTACCCAAAGTGTAGAGCGAATAAATTAAAACTTTGGTATTATTGTAATATACAGTTCAATGTCTCCTCCCTCTCTTTTTGACCAGGGAGGGAGGGGACATTTGGCTTTAAATTACGCTGGCACCCAAAGTTATCTTCGGTTGACAACACTTACAGGTTTTTCTTATTAAATTTTGTATGTTTTTTTTTACATTAGAAGAGTGCAAATTTTTCAACCAATTTTTTTCTACAGTAGGATTATCTTGTTTATCATCATTTGGGATATGAATAAATGTTTTGTCCATTGATTATCCCTTGAATTCCTGTTAAATCTTTAACGTTTTTTCATTCATTGGCACAACAACTTTAGGGACTTTTTTACTCATTTTGAGTCTCCAAATGTTTTAACTACTAACTATAATTTACAGAAGGGGTAATTTTGTGCATTATCATTGGAGATGTATGTTAAGGCGGGTTGATTTTCCACTTTTTTGTTTACACAATTTTTTTAGTAAAAGTCCCCAAAGTTGTTAAATCCGCGAATGAGTAAACGTTATTAAAAAACTTTGGGGACCAGTGTAATAAATAGCTCATTGTTTCCTCTCTCTCTGGACAATGTGGTGATAAAACTTTGGGTACTTTCTTATTCCCTACTTTGACATTGGGCTGATTATAACACTGGTACCCAAAGTTTTATGATAATGTTTTCTCATTCGTTGGTTTAATAACTTTTACAAAATTATGATTGGTTGATATTAAATTGAGTGTTCAAACGTTTCAAACACTAATTTTAATCTTCAGAAGGTGTAATTTTGTGTGCCATTGATATGTACATCCATTTATCTGCCATTGTCTTATCCCTTTGGATTCCTGAGTATCATTAGATATTGCTATTTTGTTCAGGGATCTAAAGGGATAAGGCAAGGGCCGATAAATTGTTGTTGTATATCCCCAATGATAATACACAAAATTAACCCATCTGTAGATTGAAATAAGTGGTTGAAACGTTTGAACACTCAACTTTATGAACCAATCAATAAAAATACAATAAATATCCCTAGAGTTGGCGAGACAAAGAACAAGGAAAGGTTATTATAAAACTTTGGGGAATAGTGTATTAAAATGCCCATGGTTTTTCCCTCCCTGTATTTTGTTTCTAATTAGCGGCTACACCCCTAAAAGCCTCTAATGGGGGGGGGGGGACGAATCAACTCCCCTTAATATTCAATTTTAGTTTTATAAAGAAAAGGTAAAAAACATCTTTTCAGGACCTATGAGAAGCTACATTGTTAATTATAACCATACTGGTTCAGCAGTTAGAGAGATCCCATTGTATTAACAGACAAACTGACACTCTCATATAGACATCCTGTTACTTTTATATAAGGAGAAACAAATATATGAATTGTTACTTTCAATAGATAGATAGTAAAGTTTAAGTTATAAAAGAAAAAAAATATATTAAAAAAACTATATTAAATTTAAATAGTTGGAGAAAATATTTTGTGTTGTATCTTTTTAAAAGCGAAGCTTTTCTATAATTAGGGTCGGTCCGTACGTCCGTCCGTCCGTCCGAGATAGATAGCTTTTATTCGTTAATTTAGGCATGTTAGAATTGTCCTATCGATTTCAAACTTTGCATGGTGATTCCTGTAGTAGTTAGGTACGATTTAGAAAGCGTAGCAGCTCTATAATCATTACCAGAATGTCCGTACGTCCATTTTAAACATGTTGATTTTCTACTTTTTCATCAAAAATTTTTATGTGATCTAATTATCCGTTTGATCTGATTTTTGGTAAATTGATTCCTGGGACAAAAAAGAACAATTTTATAAGCGAAGCAACTCTATAATCAAGTCCTAAAAATGTAAGTATGTCCATAAACATTATCCTGTATCAAGCAGTTTGGCAAAAAATTTACTTACACTTTTGCTTCGACTCTTATACTTTTATATTCTGATTATTCAGTTCTGACACTATACAAGTGTTAATGTCCGTTTGTCCTACCGTTTCAGTGCTTCGCTTTTATGGATGTTGTCATCCTTGTTTCTTTTTATCTAGTATTCCCACCTTCCTTAATATTATAGATCATTCCATTTTTCTTTATTAAAAGCGAAGCTTTTCTATAATTAGGGTCGGTCCGTACGTCAGTCCGCCCGTCCGTCCGTCCGAGATAGATAGCTTTTATTCGTTAATTCAGGCATGTTAGAATTGTCCAATCGATTACTAACTTTGCATGATGATTCCTGTAGCATTTAGGTACGATTTAGAAAGCGTAGCAAATCTATAATCATTACCAGAATGTCCGTACGTCCTTTTTAAACATGTTGATTTTTTACTTTTTAACAACAAATTTTTATGTGTTTTAATTATTCATTTGATCTGATTTTTTGTATAATGATTCCTGGGACAACAAAGAACAATGTAATAAGCGTAGCAACTGTATAATCAAGTCTTAAAAATGTAAGCAGTTTTTCAACAAATTTACTTACAATTTTGCTTTGGTTCTTATACTTTTATATTCTGACTATTCAGTTCAGACACTATACAAGTGTTAATGTCCGTTTGTCCTACCGTTTCAGTGCTTCGCTTTTGTGGATGTTGTCATCCTTGTTTAGATATCCTTTTCGGTTAGTTTTTTTTCTAGATAATCGTTTTTGTGGTTAAATTTTTGTGTTATATAACAATCAAGTTATTTGCATAAACCACAGAGGGAGTGGACATTGGACTGGAAATTATACTGGTTCTATAATCTCTAATTTGTTGGCTTAAAATCTTTGAATATTATTTAAAAATATTGATTGGATGTTACATGCCAAACATACAGACTGAAAGTTTTAAAAATTTTCATTGAAAATTGTGTAAAAGTTAGAAGAACACTTTAGATTAAAAGTACTGAGTCATTTAAAAAAAGGTTTTAGTAGGATTATAATCAATGTTACTTTGTGTTTCGTGCAAAAAAATTGGTGACAGCTAGGAGTAAAAAATTACAGTAAAGATATCTAATTAATAGTATTAAATTTTTCCTTATTTTTTGCATCAAAGGGGTAGTTGCAAGAATTGCATTTAAACTTGAATTTAGTGAACTGCATATTTTTTATGTTCAATAGTTTATCTAGAGGACATACATTTGTAATAATTTAAATTTTCTACCAGGTAGTTTTAAAAATATCAAGACTTGAAAATTATATATGGTAGATGGTATTTTTGTAACTTATGCTTGCCATCAAACTTTTTTAATGCACTTTATGCAACTATCCCTTTAGATATTATATGTTTTTATTTGTAATCATTTGTAATTAGTATACCTATTGTCAAAAATTAATTTAACACAAAATTTTAGAATCACTTCAATGTCAGGTTGTTATTTTTTTTAGTCTGGTGTTGAGGTGGTTTTGAAAATCGGCGTTATCCTCTTAGAAATTTTTTTTTCAATTTTTTTCAATTTTGTACCCCCCCCCCCCCCCCCCCCCCGACTACCGACGAACAACTATTTTAGGTTAGGTTAGGTTTTAGGCTAGGGAGCCGAGCGCTGCGGCTAGGCAGGCAAGGGGGCCGAGCGCTACGGCTAGGCAGGCAAGGGGGCCGAGCGCTGCGGCTAGGCAGGCTAGGGAGCCGAGCGCTGCGGCCAGAGTTCATAGTTCGCTGTCGGGGGGGGGGGGGGGGGGGTACTTAAATTTTCAATATTGAAAAAAAAATTTCTAAGAGGATAATACCTGAAAATCTTAAAACTACATCATAACTTACTTTTAAATTGTTGATGAACAGTTTTTGATGCAGTTACCACACAAACAAAGAAATGAGAAACCAAGAAAGAGACAATTTTCAATAGAATAACTTAATTAAAAGATTGTTACATAAGTACAAAATCGTTTATGATAGTTACTTCTGTTGACCCATTTGCACAACTAGAACAACCAGAATCTTTTGAAGAGTACCATCATTTAATTTTATAGTTTTATTTTAATTAAATATTTTTAATTAAATATTTTTTGATTTTGTAAAATTTATTGCTATTAAAATTGTTTGTCATCAATTGTCAGATTAGAGTATGACTGTTTGTCACTAAAAGTCAGTATGGAGTATGACTGTTTGTCACTGAGTATCACTGTTTGTCAGATTAGAGTATGACTGTTTGTCATCATATGTCAGATTAGAGTATGACTGTTTGTCATCAAATGTCAGATTAGAGTATGACTGTTTGTCATCAATTGTCAGATTAGAGTATGACTGTTTGTCATCAAATGTCAGATTAGAGTATGACTGTTTGTAATCAAATGTCAGATTAGAGTATGACTGTTTGTCATCAAATGTCAGATTAAAGTATGACTGTTTGTCTTTAAATGTCAGATTAGAGTATGACTGTTTGTCATCAATTGTCAGATTAGAATATGACTGTTTGTCATCAAATGTCAGATTAGAGTATGACTGTTTGTCATCAAATGTCAGATTAGAGTATGACTGTTTGTCATCAATTGTCAGATTAGAGTATGACTGTTTGTCATCAAATGTCAGATTAGAGTATGACTGTTTGTCATCAATTGTCAGATTAGAATATGACTGTTTGTCATCAAATGTCAGATTAGAGTATGACTGTTTGTCATCAAATGTCAGATTAAAGTATGACTGTTTGTCACTAAAAGTCAGTTAGGAGTATGACCATTTGTTATCAAATGTCAGATTAGAGTATGACTGTTTGTCATCAAATGTCAGATTAGAGTATGACTGTTTGTCACTAAAAGTCAGTTAGGAGTATGACCATTTGTTATCAAATGTCAGATTAGAGTATGACTGTTTGTCATCAAATGTCAGATTACAGTATGACTGTTTGTCATCAAATGTCAGATTAGAGTATGACTGTTTGTCATCAAATGTCAGATTAAAGTATGACTGTTTGTCTTCAAATGTCAGATTAGAGTATGACTGTTTGTCATCAATTGTCAGATTAGAGTATGACTGTTTGTCATCAAATGTCAGATTAGAGTATGACTGTTTGTCATCAAATGTCAGATTAAAGTATGACTGTTTGTCACTAAAAGTCAGTTAGGAGTATGACCATTTGTTATCAAATGTCAGATTAGAGTATGACTGTTTGTTATCAAATGTCAGATTACAGTATGACTGTTTGTCATCAAATGTCAGATTAGAGTATGACTGTTTGTCATCAAATGTCAGATTAGAGTATGACTGTTTGTCATCAAATGTCAGATTACAGTATGACTGTTTGTCATCAAATGTCAGATTACAGTATGACTGTTTGTCATCAATTGTCAGATTAGAGTATGACTGTTTGTCATCAAATGTCAGATAAGGGATTAACTGGGCAAATTTTGAGGGTCAATTTAATCACAGATTACGATCTTAATCACCTGAACTTTGCTCACATTGAGTCAGATTCGTCAGATTATAATCTGAAATCCCCCCTGACAGATTAAAAATTTGGCGGCAAATCCTGAGTAATCTGAGTTTTAGTACCTTTTTGCGCAAAAACACAGGTTTTGTCAGATTACAATCTGACGAAATGTAATCAAATGTCAGAGTTGATTGATGAGGGGCGGGCAGATTAAAACCTGAGGAAAACCTGTCAAAACTCAGATTAGACAAGGTTTTGGCACTACTTGTCAGATTTAAAAACTACTAGGGACTTGATATTAAATTTTATATTAATATATCTCTTGCAAAAATATTTATTTTAGCACCAATGGAAATGGAGACACGACAACATTGATTACTAAACAACCTTTTGTTGATTTATATCTCAAGGATCAAAATGTAAGAAGTTTCAGATTGGAATACTAGTAGCTTAATGTATTGTTCACCCACCTAAACATAGGTTTTAATTATACAAATTTTAGTATTATAACTTTTGAAAGAGAAGTAAGATTATGTAATTCTTTAGGGAGACTGCTCAATTGGATTGTCAGAAGAACAAGTACCTGGACAAATGCCCTTTTCATATTTTGCAGTGAGGTAGTATTAATGGGCGAATATAGGTTGATTATGATATTAGCTTAAAGAAAAGGTGACACACTATTTGACGCACTCTTACATAAAATATTTTGATGAAAATTGAAAATTGAATAAAGTAGTAGGTATATAATTTAAAAAAATAAAACATTTAAATTATCACATATGATGCATGCCAATATAACAATCAATTAGACTAAAGAAAGATAGTGAAAAAGGGTCTTATAATGGTTAAAAAAACGATTTTGTTGGTCAACTAACTAATCATATGTTGAGGTAGACACTAAAATTTCAATATTTACTTAAGGATTTTTTTGAATTTTTAAATTTGGCATAGATATTCTAAAAGTATATAATAGCACCCATATTTTGAGCCCATATCATATTTAACCTATATTTGCCTTTAATAATCAGAAAAACCACTAAAAATAAATATCCAATATGAAAACATATTATTAAAAGTTGTCTTTTCTTTAATTTTTATTGCTTTATTCCATAGTTTTATTTCAAATTATCTAGAATGCAACTTTATCAACAACCTATTTTAGAAAAGGAGTAAACATCAGGAACCTGAACAGAGTAATCATGAGATTGCATGAAGCTGGCATTTTGGGAAAACTACTTAATCCTGATGTTAAAAGGTATACAAATTTTTAAACAAAGTAAAATAACCATAACATGAAAATAGCATTTAGACAGATACAAGAGTGTTCATCGTAATATCCTTATTGTTCAGATTATCAATAAAATATTAATTTTTATATGATTTTATTTACTTCAGCTTTAATTCTCTTGTTAAAAGACACTGCAGTGGGCCACAGGTAATAAATTTAACAAAAAAAAAATTATAAAAAACCATTCATTCAAATCTTACTGTTTCAGATATATAACAAAGTAATGTTTGATAATATTATATTGTTTTTTTGTATAATGGGAGCTGGAGTTATTTTAGCTATGTTTGCTGTATTAATTGAGATATTGTTTGCCAAATACAACTGATATACCTATAATACCTTATTTATTAAGATTAAATTATTGAAAAGTAATTTCAAATTTCTTATATTTCTATACTATATCAGTTCTCCTCATATATAACACTTAATGTAATTTAGACTCATGATAACAATAATTTCATTTTATGTTCTCATGTAACAAATTAGTTATTCCCTTTTATTAATAAGTCTAAAAACAACAGTTACAAAAAACATCAAATTAAAAAAAATATTAGGTAGCAAGTCAACTTGTGACAAAATATAATGATGTAAAACTAAACACATTACCAATTCAATAAAAACATGAAAAATATCATTCATAACTGTACAGTAATGTAGCAAGTTTCTTTATTTTATCCTACATTAATCAATTTTTAAAAGAAGAGGGGAACCATACCCTACCAACAAATATTAATAAAGCACTTTGGTTAAATTATTTAATAAGTTTCATGATATTTGCACATTATATTACGTATGCTGTACATAGATGTTATAAAACCTTGTACAATTTTTTGTGTTTTGTAATTCACTGAAATTTGAATAAAATATATTGTTTTGATGTTTGCAATTTACTTTTAATATATTACCCATTATTAAGCTTACAAAATAATTTCCGCATCAAAATAACCGACAATATCCTAACTCAATTAGTTTTTTTAACTTAGGTACATAAAAACAAGTTTAGAATTACATATTTCAAGTTATTACAAAAATAAGACATGTCAAAATATTGATGGTTAAAACCATATTTTCCTTGCAAAAAGTAGCAAAACATTTACAGTAAAAAGTTGATAAATATTTTGACTTTCAATGTTTGCCAATTGTCAAGCAAAAAAACAATTCTATTTTAATGACAGAACATATCAGTTGATTGAAAAAGCTTGAGGATGTAGGTACTTGTGTATGACAATTTAATGTATATAACATGATAGTGATAAATTATAGTAAACAACATGATTGCAATTATGTATTACACTCAGTACTTTGCAATTTCACATAGATATGTTTAGATTTAAAATAATAAAAAAATATCAATGGTGATTATTTAATACCATTGAAAATAAAATGGCTTTAGATTGTTTAAAAGTAAATTAAAAAATTGCTTTAAGTAATAAATGTGATTTTCATAAAAGGCTATTTGATTATTTCTCAGAATGACAAGTATGATCTTGGGAAATAAACAACTTATCTTTCTTTTTAAAAATATTTATTCCCAAAATTAGAAAAAAATGAAAAGAATAATATTAGTTATCCATTTGTTGTTTTCCGTTTCATATTCAGGTACTTTCATATTAATTGGCAATAACTACTGCAGTATGCCCAAGTGGTTGGATGTGTGTCTGCTGTATTAACTTAACATGCAACTTTCAGGAAATATTAAATTTCAAGTAAAAGGAGTTTTAGGCATATTTCTGGTGTGTAGGTTAATTGTACTAAACTAGTATTTTTTTTTGTAATATCAGAGTAGAATATTTGGATAATAAGGTGGGGTTAACTTGGTTTTGGGTTAGAACCAAGGGGTAGGTGGAGAAATCAAATAAGTGAATGTAGAAACAATGATAGTATCTCATCAATTACCTCATAAGGGCAGGGAGCTGTCTAAGAAACTGTAACGCCAGGTCCAACAACCCAGGATAACTAAGGGGTGCCCAATTTCCCATTTCTGTCCAAACGCCATGGGTATTAGTGTCGCGAATCTGACATAGTAACAGGTTTATACCTCTTTAGTTAGTAAAATCTAGAGTTTATTCCATAACAATCATTGTTACAGGAAAAACCTTTCAAACTGATGAAGACATGTTTTTAACTTTTACAAATCTTTATAATTTGACAAATATTTTCTTCCCTGGTGCTGTGTTAAGGTAAGTTTTAAATAGTAAAATTAATATGACCTAAGAGAAATTTAATGTGCTCATGTAAGTAATATTGAACATCTTATACTTTTTCTTTCTTGTGATATAAAGGCTGGGAGGGCGGAAGTGTCACTTTATGAAACCCCAGCCCAAAAAGAGTTACAGCACTGTAAAGAAATGCAGACTAATCATAGATGCCGCAGAAAATTGCCAGAAATCTCCAGAGATAAAGGATGGGAAATGTAGGAAAATATTATTTCAGGCCTCTTTCAAGCCTAGGCCTAAAAAAACTAGTTACGGGATGGTGCATTAGTTCGTTATCAACTATAATAATATAGCTAAATAAGCGTTCAGAATATAAAGTATAGAATAAAATTCAGGTAGCTAGTCTAAAGTAAAAATAGAACTTTTTATAGAACCAATATGTCAATGGCTTTTATTTCAATTATGTTATTATTTCCTCAAAAAATTCATATTGTTTACTGTACCAATTTAAATTTTTCGGACTGTTTAATGTTAATTGCAGGGTGTCGGAGCCGTTTAATTTTGTTGCGGCTCCGGCTCCTACCTTAAAATTAATATATCAATTTTTGTTCATTATTTAATTTGATAAAATAAAATAAATAATATAAAATATTTTGCTTTTATTTGATTAAAGCTATATAAAAGTAGAAGGATGTGTGTCTATTTGTTAAGTAACAATAGTTTTTCAGTTTATTATATGGAAATAGACCATTGCCAAATTATAATATTACTTTAAAAAATCATTTTAAGCTAATCTGGAGCCAGAGCCGTTATTAACAAAAAATACGGCTCTGGCTCCACCAAAAATGTTGCTGCTCCCGGCTCCGAAACACTGGTTAATTGGGTTGGCCTGGAACAGATTTTAGGGTGTGTTCTGTGCATTTTATTTATGAGTAAAATGGAATTTAAAAATATTTTGTTATCATTGCTTACTATAATTCAAATTCAAAAATAAATAGGTAAATCAAGTATAAGTGAAAACGTACACCTGTTACATTCTATCAATTAACTGTTTTATGCCAAGATTAGACATAAGGGGGGGGGGGTTTTAATGCAACCATCTCGTAATCAATGTATAAATGGCACTTAGAATTCGAATTTCGACCTCAAATTTTGAATGAGTAATCCTTGGTAGGTCTATTTTCCCTAAATCGAACAAAAAGTTGAAAAAGTAACGGCTGGCAGCTGGCGGCTCAGCCGTTTAGCCGTTTTTTGCCTAATTTCAGGGCAAATTCATCTTTAATTACGTAGGAATCAACTTTTTAAAACATATTTTTGGTTTAATTCATGTTAAATGATAGCAATAACCATTTTTAAAATTTCTTGTACCAGCTGCTAAACGGCTAGAACCGGCTGAAAACGGCTGGGAGCTGCCAAGAGTATAAATAGTTGATAGGGCATGTGACATGTCTAGGGGTAGGTTTTTATGGTTGCTGAGCTCAAAAATACTACCAAAAATAGTTGCAGCTCAATCATATGGCAGCTGGGTAACGGCCGCTGCTGAGCTGGGAGCTGCCAAGAGTTGAATGTGTAGATAGGGCTTGTGACATGTCTAGGGGTAGGTTTTGATGGTTGCTGAGCTAAAAAATGCTACCAAAAATAGTGGCAGCCCATCAATATGGCAGCTGGGTAACAGCTATGCTTAGCAGTAAGCCGTTATTTAAGACTCATTGACTATTGGGACTATTGAAGGATAACCAAATATTGAATATTTCAGTATAAATACACTTACAACATATTTTTGGTTTAATTCATGTTAAATGATAGCAATAACCATTTTTAAAATTTCTTGTACCAGCTGCTAAACGGTTAGAACCAGCTGAAAACGGCTGGGAGCTGCCAAGAGTATGAATAGTTGATAGGGCTTGTGACATGTCTAGGGGTAGGTTTTTATGGGTGCTGAGCTCAAAAATGCTATCAAAAATAGTGGCAGCTCATCCATATGGCAGCTGGGTAACGGCCGCTGCTCAGCTGGGAGCAGCCAAGAGTAGAATGAGTAGATAGGGCTTTTGACGTGTCTAGGGGTAGGTTTTTAGGGGTGCTGAGCTCATAAATACTATTAAAAATAGTGGCGGCCCATCCACATGGCAGCTGGGTAAAAGCAACAGCTCAGCTGGGAGCGGCCAAGAGTAGAATGAGTACATAGCGCCTGTGAGGTGTCTAGGGATAGGTTTTATTGGGTGCTGAGTTAAAAAATACTACCAAAAATAGTGGCCGCCTATCAATATGGCAGCTGCGTAACAGCTGCAGCTCAGCAGGTAGCGGCCAAGAGTAGAATGGGTAGATAGGGCTTGTGACATGTCTAGGGGTAGGTTTTTATGGGTGCTGAGCTCAAAAGTGCTATCAAAAATAGTGGCGGCCCATTCACATGGCAGCTGGGTAAAAGCTACAGCTCAGCTGGGAGCGGCCAAGAGTAGAATGAGTTCATAGGGCTTGTGACGTGTTTAGGGGTAGGTTTTCATGGGTGCTGAGCTCAAAAATACTACTAAAAAAAGTGGCCGCCCATCCATATTGCAGCTGGGTAACAGCTAAGCTTAGCAGTAAGCCGTTATTTAAGACTCATTGACTGTTGGGACTATTGAAGGATAACCAAATATTGAATATTTCAGTATAAACACCTTATCAATGTATTGATTTAGTTGTAAAACGGCTGAAATTGGCTGAGAACAGTTACCAACAGATAAAAGTAAATAAGTAAAGACATAGCTTGTGATGTGTCAAAGAGGTGTTTTTATAGGTGCCAAGCTCATTAATACTCCCAAAAATAGAAAAGCCTATCCAAATGGCAGCATGGTAAGGGCTGCTGCTCAGCTGTAGCTGTTACCCAGCTGTCATATAGACAGGCCTGAACTTTTATTGGTAGTATTTTAGAGCTCAACACCCATAAAAACCTACCCCTAGACACGTCACATGTTATGTACTTTTGGCTATTGTTAGCTTTTCTCAGCCGTTTTTTTGGTAGTTTTCAGCTCTTGAAACAGTGAAATCCAGTAATTAAAAAGAGTTATTAGTAATATATCCATGAAAAAAAGGTAAAATGTTAATAGGGAGAAGTTTAATTCCACTGAAATAATCAATTTTTTAAGCCTCAAAAAACAGCTGAGCTGTGGCCATTACCCAGCTGCCATATAGAAGGGACGGCACTAATTTTTGTGCTCAGCGTCCATTAAAACCTACCCCTAGACACATCAGAAGCCCTATCTACTCATCTACTTTTGGCCGCTCCCAGCTGAGCTGCAGCTGTTACCCAGCTGCAATATGGATGGGCGGCCACTATTTTTGGTAGTATTTTTGAGCTAAGCAACCATAAAAGCCTACCCCTAGACACGTCACAAGCCCCATCTACTCATTCTACTATTGGCCCCTCCTAGCTGAGCTGTAGCTGTTACCCAGCTGCCATGTGGATAGGCTGCCACTATTTTTGGTAGTATTTTTGAGCTCAGCACTCCGAAAACCTACCCCTAGACACATTACAAGTCCTATCTACTTATTCTACTCTTGGCCGCTCCAAGGTGAGCTGCGGCCGTTACCCAGCTGCCATATGAATTGGCGGCCACTATTTTTGGTAGTAGTATTGAGCTCAGCACCCATAAAAACCTACCCCTTGACACGTCACAAGCCCTATCTACTCATTCTAATCTTGTCCGCTCCCAGCTGAGCTGCAGCTGTTACCCAGCTGCCATATGGATGGGCTGCCACTACTTTTGGTAGCATTTTTGAGTTTAGCACCCCTAAAAACCTACCCCTAGACATGTCACAAGCCCTATGTACTCATTCTACTCTTGGCCGCTCCAAGGTGAGCTGCAGCCGTTACCCAGCTGCCATATGATTGAGCTGCCACTATTTTTGGTAGTATTTTTGAGCTCAGCACCCATAAAAACCTACCATTAGACACGTTACAAGCCCTATCTACTCATTCTACTCTTGGCCGCTACCAGCTGAGCTGCAGCTGTTACCCAGCTGCCATATGGATGGGCTGCCACTATTTTTGGTAGCATTTTTGAGCTCAGCAACCATAAAAACCTACCCCTAGACATGTCACATACCCTATCAACTCTTCATACTCTTGGCAGCTCCCAGCCGTTTTCAGCAGGTTCTAGCCGTTTAGCAGCTGGTACTAGAAATTTAAAAAATGGTTATTGCTATAATTTAACATGAATTAAACCAAAAATCTGTTTTTAAAAGTTGATTCCTACGTAATTAATGATGAATTTGCCCTGAAAATAGGCAAAAAACGGCTAAACGGCTGAGCCGCCAGCTGCCAGCCGTTACTTTTCCAACTTTTTGTTCGATTTAGGGAAAATAGACCTACCAAGGACTACTCATGCAAAATTTGAGATCAAAATTCGAATTCTAAGTGCCATTTATACATTGATTATGAGATGGTTGCATTAAAAACCCCCCCCCTTAATTCTTTTCACAAAAACTTAATTTTACGTTTAAATAAAATACTCAAATAATTGTGTAATAAATTATAGCAAATTTAATAAAAATGATATAAAAAAGTACACTTTTATTTACATATAGAACTAGTTTTGTGTTTGTATTCATTTAAGGGGGGTTATCATTTCTGCATGAAATTTTTAAAATTTGAATGGTCCAAATACAATAGTTTCTTTATAAGCTACAAAATTAAAATTCTTAGCTACTTACATTCCAAAAAATAATTCCTCCATTAATTTTTCTTTTCTATAGGTTCCTTTTCTGATTGTGTAACTCTAAGCAGAATTGAAAAAAGCTGTTGTGATCAAACATCACTTATTTATGTTTTATTATTTTTATTTTAGAAGCAGAAATTTGTTTGTTTTGAAATTTTTCTATGATGCGCACTTTACCCCGTTTTTTCCAGTTGCCTATTCACAGCTAATCTGAAGGCTAAATGGGTCCTGCAGAGGATCACACAACAAGTTGATGAAAACTAGTAAAATATGATGCCCAAGGAACCAAGAACTGGTTTTGGTTAAACTGTATGAGTACCTTCCCTACTATGATTTTTTTTAAATTACTTTTTCTTCAAATTTAGAAATTTCAGATTTTTTTTGATTCTGAATTAAAATTTTTTGTAATATTTTTCAGTTCATGTGTCACTTGGGGAGGATCATATGTGTTCTGACACCTCTTGAGGGATAGCCCACCCCCCCCCCCCCCCATCCATTCTGATATTTACTCCATTTAACAGTTAGGGAGTTGAATCCATTTTTATAGAAGCAGAAATATAATCTATGATTATGGTTTGGACCCTCTAAAACTGTAATCTACCCTTCCACTTTCCCCTCTCTTGGTGAAGATATCTTCAACGCCGATACGATTTTTGAAATATAAGATTCCACTTTTGTCTCTCTTGTTGAAGATATCTTCACCAAGAGAGGCAAAAGTGGAATCTTAAATTTCAAAAATCGTATCGGCGTTGAAGATATCTTCACCAAGAGAGGGGAAAGTGGAATCTTACATTTCAAAAATTGTATCGGCGTTGAAGATATCTTCACTAAGAGAGGGGAAAGTAGAATCTTACATTTCAAAAATTGTATCGGCGTTGAAGATATCTTCACCAAGAGAGGGGAAAGTGGAAAGGTAGATTACAGTTTTAGAGGGTCCAAACCATAATCATAGATTTATTTCTGCTTCTATAAAAATGGATTCAACTCCCTAACTGTTTAATGCTATTTTTCAAAGTTAGGAATCTATTTGTATTTATTATTTGTTAAATTCACTCACATTTACAGGGGCTTGTGACCCACAGACAAACATGACTATTATAATACAACTTGTTCCTGTAATATCTGTCTCACAGGTAAGTCCCACAGAATAAACAAAAGGATTATTTCAGATTGTATTGAGATAGAAACTGGTTAAGCTGCCTCTAATTATATTGATAAACTTCCTAATAAAGAGGTAGTAAAAAAGATGAAAACCACATTAAATATTTGTAAAAAATGTAAACAAGAAGTGGGACCAGGTAGAACCCACAGTACCAGGTGCACTGATGGTAAAACAGATTAAAACTACTCAAATAAAGCAACAGGAGCAGGTTATAACAACAATGCTTAAGTCTCATATTCAACAACAAGGATCCTCTAATAATACAGTAACTTTGTCTACTAATCTCAACAATATATCCAATAATCATATGAAAAACATTGCTAAGTGGTTACGTGTTCATGGTGGTCGGAATTGTGTAGAGTCTGGGTATTCAAATGAAGTTATAAGAGTAGGTATGATTTATCCAAGCTTGAGACCCATACATTTGAAGACAAAGAGGGTGTAAAGGTGCAAATACCAATCATTTATGCAGACGCAGAGGAACTAGTCGCTGCTGTAACTGATGCTGGAGGTTGTATTAGGGCTGCTATTACAAAGCTGAATAGAAGCTTAATAGAATCAGCTTTCTATTTGTTGCTGATAATAAGCTTCTCTTAATATGTCTGAGTAGTCGGACATCATCAGCATCATTTCCTTGCCTTTATTGTCCTGTTCTTCTCAGAAAGATCACATCTACAGTTGAAGATACATCTGAAGATCTACCTGAAGATCTATGGGATGAAAGAACATTTGGAAACTTATAGGAAAGCCTTGATATATATACCACAATTTATGATTCCTACAGGAAGTTTGCCAAAAACTCTATAGCACAGTTGAAGCTTTACATCTGAAAGAAGAAGCTGATGTTAAAGTTCTTGACAAGTGTCCTGTTGAAGAGTTGCATGCTATGATGGGGTTTGTAAATCACACCTTTTGGGATGGTTATGCTAAAGTTGTTGGTTGTAGAAAGCAAGCTGTAAAGTTTCCATAAAAGTTTAATGCTATCGCTAAGGAATATTACGGTGTGCAATTTGAAGGGAAAGCATTCAGAGATATGCTTAAACAAGCTCACAGAGTGCTTGATGAAGATGTACTGGGGGATACCAATCTAATCCCTGTACAACCGTATATGAGAGCATACCAAGCCATGGACAAGCTTGTTAGCCACTGCTTTGTCACTAAGCTTGTTAATCATGATAAGGTTGAAGAACTACTCAAGGAGGTAGTGATATCATACATGGGTCTTGAAATCAGTGTCACATCAAAATGCATGTGTTATTTTACCATTAAATACCAGCACTTTTCAACCCTGTATTACAAGGCAGAGGATTAGGTGTTGTGTCAGGACACGCTGGTGAGTCTATTCATCATGAATTCAAGATCTTTAGGTCAAAATATAAGATTAATTCTCTTGATAATCCTATATATGGAGACCATTTACTTCAAGCAGTTATAGAATTTTCTTCTAAACATATTTAGAAATATGCACTTTTGAATTTTCGGCTTTTTCAAAATTTCTTTTCAATTTAAAAACTCTTTGGTATTAATTGAAGAAAAAAATTAAACATGCCAGATAATGACCTTTCTTATTTGTGGGTCACAAGCCCCTGAAAATGTAAGTGAAATTATGAAATAGTAAATATAGATACAATTAGACTCCTAACTTTGAAAATTAGCACTTAGTAGAGGAAATTTCAGATAGAAATGGTTGAAGGGAGGGGGAGCCCCTGGGGAAAGGGAGGGTGGAACCCCTCAAGAGGTGTCAGGACACATATGATCATCCCCAAGTGCCACATGAACTGAAAAAATTAATAAAAGAATTCAATTCAGAATAAAAAAAAATCAGAAATTTCCTAAATTTGAAGAAAAAGTAATTTAAAAAAAATCATAGTAAGGAAGGTACTCATACAGTTTAACCAAAACCATTTCTGGGTTCCCTGGGCATCATATTTTACTAGTTTTCATCAACTTGTTGTGTGATCCTCCGCAGGACCCGTTTAGCCTTCAGATCAGCTGTGTATTGGTTGGTACAAAACAAGCCCAAATTACCAAATACTATTGGTTTAGGGCGGTAACGAATAGGAGCCATCCGCCAAAGAAGTCATTTAATTAGGAAAGGGTAAAAGTTGCATTATCCCTTTCAAAACTAAGCCGGGACCTAATTTATTGCCAGGTTTCCTATCCCTTATCCCTGGAAATCTCCTGATGGAATAACAAAAAAAATTTTGTATTGCATCATTGCAACAGAATAGCACACTCCCAGTGCTGTGACCTTCTTTTGGGCTACAGTTTTATGTTCAACCTCTACCCTTTAGTTTTTAAAATACATTTTATACCTATGTATTATTTTCAAACAGGTATAAAATAATTTAAATCTTTGTACAACAATTAAATGTAAGTAAGTAAGGGAAGGGGGGGGGGGTAAAAATTCAAAATTCAAAATTTCATTTTGTGGGGTTGTGGGGGTAATCACTATTTTACCCTATCATTGAACCATTGTTGGTAAGGTGTAAATAATCAAAAAATAAGTATTCTATTTACACATATCTTTTTGTGTTTTAGAGTTGGAATGGTGAATTCTACACAGTATTCAAAAGTATTGTTTACCATCAAATAAATAAGAGGGTCTTTTTTTCATATTTTCCGTAAAGTTGTGTGTTAGTATTTAGTCAAGTGCACTTATTAAGTCAAAATTTGCCCCACTAAGCAATTAGTGGGGCAAATTTTTTTTTAAGAATCCACCTCTGTTCTTAAATTTGACCAGACGTGTATATTTGAAATGTTCATAATTTAAAACAGTTTGACTTAATAAGCACATTTGACTAAACGCTAACACATAACACACAAAAAAATAACCCTCATTATTACCTATTATTATTCAAATATAAATAATATCAATATGTTTTCTACTAAACATTTCTAATTTAAGCGTATTGGATTAACTTCAAATTGTTTTGAATCATATACTGGTCCTTTAGTCAAGATTCTAGCTTTACTTCAAAAGGTAAAAAATTGCTACTATCTGATAGATTTATCTATATCCCTTTACCCTGTAACTTTTGTACAAAAATGATTTACAACCATAACATACATAATAACTTGTTTGTCACAGTTAACAATTTTTATTACCTTCTTTTAAATAATGATAAACATGTGCAGTTTTAAGTGACGCAAATATAAATTACATAAAATCCAAATTCTATATGGAAAAAGAAAGGCAAATACATACCTAACCTAAGTCCATATATCAAAAAAAGTTTTTCAATAAAAGTTATAAAACAGTTTTATGTGCTTAACCTTAAACCTTTTGTATGACGAGCCACCCTAAAATATATATAATGATATAATGCAAAATAGAATGTTGTTTATCCATCAGTCTTAAGCTTTAAATCTGCATGAGCCAATGAAGTTTTGCTTTTCAGGAAATATACTAAGCTGTTTAAAGCTATTTTCCACTAAAAATACAAACATGTTCTAATATTTTTTAGACCATGAATGTAAGATTTGAATGTTCAACTCCTGAAGATGGATTCTATGGCACCAAAGTGAATGAAAGATGGAATGGGGTACTTGGGGACCTTTACAGGTTTGAACCACATTTCAATTTTTTTTTCTTTGGTTTTCTTTAAAAATCATTGGTATGATAAGGAAAGTAAAGGGGGAGGTAAGGTTGTGCTAAAATTCTGTAAAGGTGTGAGTTTTAAGGCTTAAAAACAGTAGTAGAATGATAATATTTACTAAATATGTGTATTCCTTATTGATATAGAACCATAGACAAAATTTTATATTTATATTTAGTGAATATTATCGCTTTACTACTGTTTTTAAGCCTTAAAACTCACACCCTTACGGAGTTTTAGCACAATCTACCTCCCCCTTCTTTCTACAGAAAGAAAATAGATTTGGCAGCTGCAGCATTTAGCTACACAGTTGGAAGAGCTAAGGAATTCACTTATACTGAGCCAATAGGTAAAAATAACCCCTTACCCCGGAAGAATATAAATTTAAAATTAAACATTTAAACTTCGAAGTGCAAACATTTATCTGAGCTCGATCTTTAAATCGTTTATAGGTGATTTAAACCGGGGCGATTCATTTGGCGCACCATCAAATTATTAATATCAATCTTTAAATCGAATTTGCATGGGCGATTTGAATCGGGCATTGGCGCGGGCCCGGCGCGGCAATGGCACTCACCGAGTGCCATTGCCGAACCAAATCGGGGTGATTTATTTAATAAATAAATATTTTTTTTTAATTACTTTAATATTTTATTGCAAAACTATCGTGAAAACATTTTTATAGTTATTTTTAAAATAAATTATATATTAATGTTTTATATAAAATACCATACGGACACGGCATTTTATATAAAATACCTTACTGACACTGCTTAAGTAATAAAGTTGTACTGGCGCGGATCGATATTTTAGTGAGTGCGCAGGCGATTTAACAACACCGCGCCGAAAATCTTTTAAAAATCCATGTTTTATAGGCGCGCTGTGGCTTAACACCAACGCACCTTCGGTTCACCTCTGAATCGCCCCGGTTTAAATCACCATAAAAACGATTTAAAGATCAAGCTCTGGAAAAAAATAGTTCATAACTGTAAAGGAAATTCTGGTGGTTTATACATTGCATCAGCTAGAGAACCTTTTACAATATCACCTTGGAGTTATAAACATTTAGCTGGTCAATTAGGTAATAAAAAATTAGATAGACTTTTATTTAGAGAAAAACTTGAATAACTTTACAAAAACTATTAGATTCATTCCCCTAGAAATTCATATTCAACAAAGTAATCCACCCAACTTAAAAAGGAATAAGCATATATGAGATTTTTTTCTGTGAAGTCACTTTTGAGAAATTCCTCGACAAATAAATTTTTGTTTGATAAATTTACTCCATCCTTTATCCTAAAACAGTTCAGCTAGTTTTTGGTGATCTATCAAATGAATGAAATAATGAAAAAATAACTACATTACATTACTGCCTCAGATCTAGAAGTTTGGATAGCTGTTTTCCTAGTTATCATAACTTCAGGTAGGAAAAAAAAAGTTCTTAATTTTTATTTAATAGTCAATTTAATACAGATAAAACACTATTTATTAACTTTGTTTATAGTAATCATCTATGTTCTCCCTGTTATAAAGAAGTTTGGAAAAGATCCAGGTAAAAACATTTGTTTTCTCAGCTTAATCTTCTCATTTGTGTATCCAAATTGGTTTTAGGATAGCATATTTTTAAGATACATCTGAATTCACATTAAATATAATAAAAAATGTTTAATATGTCTACAAGTAAGACAGCAATAACAAGCTAAATTCATATTGTGGTTATTTATATTACAAAAATTCGATGAATGCTAAGAATATTTTTAACAGTTTCAAGTTTCTTTTTTTCTTCTTTACTAAGTTTCTATTGATTTTGTTCTATTTAGGTTTATTTGCAAATATAGTGTATGAGGTATCCATGTGTACTGCTTGGCAGCTTCCTATTATGCCTGTACCTAGAAAATCTTTTAAAAAGGTAGATATCACATGATTTATCAAACAAGTTAGTAATTCTCCTGATGAGATACAACAAATCCTTTGCTTTTATTTGGTATTTTTGCTTCATTTAAGCTAGAGAATATTTGTAGCAATATCCAAGTAATAATGAAACCATTGATTATTGTCTGTACTTGTTACTTTTTAGATTGTATTGCTGGTGTGTTTGATAACTGGTATGCTAGTTTATAACAGCTATACTTCACTTCTAACATCTTCTTCAGGTTAGCAACATTACATGAACAGAAATGATCCTGTTTCAATAATAAGGGGGTCATTTTTTGGCATAACCATTTACTAAAATGTTCTTATTAAGTCAAACCATTCTTAATTATGACCATTTCATATGTATACAATACATTTGGTCATAAATAAGAATCTAATTGCTTGACTTAATAAGAGCAATTGACTAAAAAGGTTACACCTTGCTTTACAGAAAATACGTGAAAACAAAATACCCTCAAATATTAACTACAGAACTTTACATTGATATGTGTCATGAAATTCAATTCTAAATATTATTTACTCATATGATCTTTGAATTTCTAGCTTTTTATACCTATACTTTAAGTAAATACTGGAGTTGCAAGCAAAATTCAACTTTTCTCTGATTTAGTGTCAAAACAAGTAACAGTAAGTAAAATCAATGAATCATAAGCTACATGTATTTGCAATTATACTTAAATGGTCAAATTGTGTATTTTGGTAGTTAAAGATTTATAAAGTATATAAAAAAATATTCTAATTCTTTTGATCATCAAAATTAAAAACATGAGATGTGTTTTTTAATATTATTTTTCAATATCCTTAAATGTTTAGATAATAGGTTCAGAGGGTTATGCAGGAGTGGGAGAACTTGCTAAACCGGTAAATTAAATTGTCCACTCAAATCATTTTTAATACTTATTCAATTACTATTGGCTACGCCTCTAGAGGCATCTAGTGGACATTTGAGGGAGGGTTAAGGGTGCTATTTTTTACAGAGGCAATTTCTCTTGGAAGATGGGGAACTCTTCCCTAAAATAGTTAGGTATAAACTGTAAAAGAGAATCATATCGGTCTTATCGAGGTCTTAATTTACAGGCAGAAACACAGATTGTCATCCTGTTATATTAATTATAAGGTTTTCCTCATTTGATTTTTTAGAAATATAATCTAACACAAAACAACCTGATAATATTTGAAAAGAAAAGTGAAGAACAACTTCTTTTGGAGCTGAGGTAAAGTAAATATTAAGACTTATAAAAATTAACAAAGTAGGTATAATTCAAATTTATTTAAGTTCAAGAACAGGATATGCCTCTACAATTCCAAAGCAGACATTCATTGATGTTTATCTAAAGCAACAATATGTAAGTGAACTTCTTAACCATGCAAGAAAAAGATTTTCTGCTTACTGTTATTGAAAAGTTTGACTTTGCTGTGAATGTACTAAACAAAAAATCATACACAGCCAATCATTGTAACATATTATACACTAGCGGCTTTTTCCCTAAAGGTTCAGGGGAGAATTTTAAAAAATTTGTTTACATTTTTTAGATATTTTCTGTATTTTATAACTTTTCATATTTTTATATTTATATTTATATTTTTTAAAACCTTAAATAAGAAAAAAAATTTGGGCATGGGGTTGGGGGTGTCCGACCCCCCAAGAAAATAGCTTAAAACCACTACAGGACCACAAGGTATAAAATATACTCTGAATCCCATCGGTTCGGTGATTACTGAGATCTTAAGCTTCAGCCGGACGGACGGACGGACCGACATCATTTTACTTTGTATTATAGATTATAAATATGTTTATATTTATTTTATGCTATTAATATTTTTTGAGGCCCATTGTGATTTGGGGTTGTCACTCTCTAGAATACCAGATTCAAATCCTTATGTTTATTTTGCAGTACGGTAAGTTTAATTCTTGTTAAAAGCGAACCTTTTCTATGATCAGGAGAGGTCAGTCCGTCCGGCAGCTCTTTTAGTTTAAATTGACATAAATTTCAAACTTTGCATGATTTCCTATTCTTATACAATTAGGTACGATTATGAAATATGCATTTAAGCAGTTTTGAAACAAATTTATTTCCAATTGTGTTTAGACTTGTATATTTTTATTCTGCTTATTCAGATCTTACACTCTACAAATATTCGTTTGTCCTACCTTTTCAGAGATTTGCTTTTCTGGATGTTGTCATATTGCCAAAAAGGCTTTACAATAAATAACTGAAATAAGCAAAGGCAAAAAGTTACAATCATCCAAGGAATCGCCATTATTGATATTATTTCTTAGAAAAGTTTTTTATTCTTATTTAGGCAAGACACAGATCCGACCCCATTGAATGATTTGATAAATCACATGCACCAATATGGACTCATTCAGAAGATTCTCTATCCTGATATTAATAGGTAAGAAACAGGGATCTAAAGGGTCAATAAATTGATGTACATCCACAATTATAATAAACAAAATGGCCCCCTTCTGTAGATTACAATTAGTGGTTGAAACGTTTGAACACTCAACTTAATGATCCAACCAATCAAAATCCACTTTTGGTCCACAAAGTTTTGAAGCCACAAATAGGAAAATGTTATTATAAGACTTTAGGGACCAGTATAATAAACAGCTTATGTCCCATTCAGTTTTTAAAAAGTTTATGATGGAACTTTTGATTTTTAAGATAAATTAACTTGAATTTTTAAATTGCTTTAGATTGACAAATCTAGTTCACAGGCACTGTGTAGGACCTCAGGTCTTAATTTTATATACCTATTTACATTACTTTTATAGTATTTTCATCCATAGTATCTAGTTTGAAGAGGAAGGGTGACAAAAAATACCTAAACTAACAACATTTTGGGAGCTAAGTGAATCTTTCCAAAAATGGAGAACTCACTCGGCTAGGTTATAATCGAGATCTTAATGGTCTAAGAAAATAATCTAATTTTTAATATAATAGAATATCATCTATGAATATTTTCCAATAATTAAATAGTTATTATTCAGGTTTACACCGAGGTGAAATTTGAGAGTGTTCAGCTATTTTTCATCATCATAATAATTGGATCTATACTAGCTGTTATTATTCTTATTTCAGAAATACTACACCAGAAACTTATTTATCCGCCATTTTCGAACAAAAATAATTTGAAATCTAATAAATAAATGAAGCACAGCAACTTTTATTCCTTGCTTTTTATCTACCATTTCTAAAAAGTAAATAGGTAATAAAACCTTTTTTATTAAAATAATGGACTATTTAAGACAGAAACTCGATAAAAACCTAGGTATTACTAGTTTTACTTACGTGTAGCAGTGTTTATGTAGTCCAAGTACTTCTAACTCTGAATCATCAACTGCCCACGGATATACCATCTTGATAGATCAGCTAGCGCACGGATTTTAAAATTCACAGATTTTTACTTTAAGTCTCGAAGATTTTTTTAAAAATCTTATTTATGACTTAACACAGATACACTTTGTTGTAAATTCTAGTATCACAGATTTCACATCACAAAAGAATTGTTTCTAAACAAACCCTGAAAATAAAATATTTAAATAGTATAAACCAATACATGTTACTAAGTATTAAAATCTTATATTAAAAAAAAAAACATTATCATAAAATTTGGGAAGAAGGTTTTAACTAGTAAGTTTTTTTACCTGAACTTTAATTCCCTAAAATACAGTGTAAATTAAAAAGGATAAGGGGGGGGGGGAAGTTCTGACACTTTTGCGTAAACAGTGATTATTGGCTTTGTCTTTGGACTGAGAGGATAGGCTATTTGGGATAAAATCATTCTTATATGATGAATTTCCCCCAGATTTAAGGTTTTTTGGATAGGCCTCCAGGTTCCGGAGCTCCAGGCCTCCAGGTGGTCTCTGTACAGGTAAAAATTAAAAATAAGATTTTTTTTTGAAGAGTTAGAAGTTAACTTATAAAACAAAATATACTTCTTTTTGATTGTTATTCACATATTTGAAGAAAAAACATACATATTTTGTCTCATAAGCTGACATCTAACTCTTAAAAAAAAATTTTTTTTTCATTTTTACCTGTAGAGAGACAACCTGGAGGCCTGGAGCTCCGGAACCTGGAGGCCTATCCAAAAAATCTTAAATCTGGGGGAAATTCATCATATAAGAATGATTTTATCCCTAATAACCTATCCTCTCAGTCCAAAGACAAAGCCTATAATCACCGTTTACGCAAAAGTGTCAGAACTTCCCCCCCCCCCCTTAATTAATAAAGCAGCTCCTATAATATTTTTGTATGTCCATCTGTCCGTATCGTAGTATTAAACTTATAGAAAGGGAAGATATACAAAATTGTCCTTATTAATTTTTAAAATTGCGGTAATAAGTTAAAGCTTTTAATCACTAAAGTTAAACCAAAGCTAAGTTTACAAAATAATAATGTTACACAAGAAACATATGATGATGATAGTTTTGCTAAATAAGGAATGTTTAAAGTTAGTGTACTACTAATAGTGTAAGTTAGTAGCAGACTAAAAACGGCGAACTATATAATACACATTAAGACATAGCAGAGAAAAATTGGAACCAAGCCAAAATAAAATATTTCCGGCTTAAGTATTATAGGTAAAGTTTATTTGAAATAATGATTTACTTACATACAGAAAATATGCAACTTTTAAATTTAGAAGGTATGTAGGCCATTTTAACTTTTTATTGCTAAATCTTTGAGAACTTTTTTCTGCATTTTTATGATGACCTTGTCATGCAAAAAATGCAAATCTGTCATGATGAATGACAATCAGCTGATTTTTGACAGCTTTTCTAGGAATAGTGATGTATAAAAAAATTATCTTTCTTAATCTCACAAGGACATGTGAACATAAAGGATAAACAATGCAACATTAGAAAACTTGTGTGTTAATTTTTGTAATTAAAAGGGATCATATTGTAATTTATTGAAGAGAATATTTTTTTATGGACAGAGAAACCTCTCTGTGTTTTTAATATTTCCTAATCATGACACTTGTCCGTCATGGAAATTTGCGATATAGCTTCTTAATCATGGATTTGCATCGTACTTGTTTTCAATTATTTTAACAGACATTTTCCTACAAGTGCCTAGTCGAGCACAGAACCACCCCCCCCCCCTCCCAAACACATATTTTAAAATAAATTGAAATATGTAAAGGGGGGTAATGGTTTCAGTGCTCGATAGTTATCATGTGGTTTCCCTTGAAGTGCCTAAATGAGCACAGGCGCCCTCTTTTTGAAATATCTCAAAAACAAGGGGGGGGGGAGGGATGGATTCAGTGCCAAATGAATATCTAAGGGAAAGCACCTTTTTTTTACAATTTTTGTGCGTGAACGCACATATCTGAAGACAGAATATTAAATAAGCACAGTGAAACCCAACACCAAAACATTGCTAAAAATTAATTTCATGCCATCAGATTATTAAAAAATTCTTTATATTGAACACGTTTCTGAAAGCAAAACATTTATATAATATAGGATCTGTATTTAAGTTCAATTGTTGTTTATCCAGCATATTTGTAAATCAGTTCATAACAAAAACCATTGTTAGCGGTTTCTATTCTAGAAATATAAATTTTAAGCAATTTTAGATTCCCGAAACCAAAGTGAACGTTTCAAGAATGAAATCTTGTTGAAAAGTATGCTAGTTTGTATTTAGAAGTGTTTGGAAATGGACAGTTTGTTAAATAATCTACTACTTACTCATATAATACTAGCAGCTACACTCTTTACAGTCCCCTCTTAACATATTAAATTTTAGATATAAAAAGAAATCTTTTTTGGGGGAAGGGAATAGTTTTTTAAGGGCAATTACTCTCGGAAAGGTGGTGGTATCCATCCCCAAATAGTTGTAAACCATCCCAGGACCTATGAGAAGCTACATTGTAAAGAAGAAATATAATATCTGTTCAGCAGTTAGTGAAATCATTCCGTATTTCAAAAGTTCTTTCTAAATCTAAGATACAATCCATGAAACGTTCCCTTAAAAGCATGCAAAAGCGATATTATTTAGTTTAAACTTACAGAGCTAACTTGCTTTAATCCATAGAGGCTCACATTTTAAAGCTGAAACATTTACTTGATAACACAATCGTTTGAGAACATCATTTATTTTTTTATTCAATTACATTTAAGAAATGTTACAAAAGTAATACAAGATCAGATTATCATAATTTTAAGAAAATTATTGTTTTGAATATGTTTGATTCATAATACATAATTTTACAAAGATAGTTATTACAAAGTTGTAAGGGGGTAAAACTCAGTTTACATTTTTTTATTTAAATGCGTTTTTTTCACATAGATACCTAGTATTTGGTTGTTAAGGATTTTTCTAACCAGGAGATTTTTATCAATGTTTTAGGTACTTTTTTGTGTTTAAGCATAATAGATAACACTGTTTTTTTTCCTAAGGGATGAATAGATATTTTTTTTGAATCTATTGTTATCAAGAAAAGAACATTCTATTGGACAAAGGAAGAGTTATTGATAAAAGAAAAGTTGGGGGAAATAGTTATTTTTTAGGTGCAATATCCATATCCTCACTTTATACTCTTAGTTAGAAGGTTGGGTCTTGGGTTTTGGCATTTTCTGTAGCGTTCCCGCAATTTCTTTCTTCTCGTCATAACCCTTCCACAGGTCGTACAGGTTTATAAGGTGTCTAAAAAAAAATTTAGACATGAAAATTTATGTATTACTTAGCAATTTCAGATACTATATAAATATTACCTGTATTATAATTGTATGTACATTGTAAATACACTCAGGGAGGGAGGGGATTTTGGACTAGCTCCCAAAATATTATAATATCATTTTCTTTATCGTTGAATTAACAACTTTAGAGTCTTTTATTGAAATTTGATTGGTTGGCTCATTAAGTGTTCAAACGTTTCAACCACTAACAGTAATCTACATAAGGTATGAACATCAATTCATCGGTCATTGTCTTATCCCCATAAATCCCTGAAATACATAAAGTACGATCTTTATCAAATTTACAAGTGAAGGGCAAAAATTTTAGCATAATCATTGCCCTCAATGTAATTTCAGTGTATTTGCATTTGTTCAACTTAGCAATTTTATTTAAAAACTACCTACCTAATTTTCCTTTTAGATCTAAAAGTGATCTATTTTAAATAAACTTACTTTGTTATTTCTTGAATCTTCTCCATGTCGACGGCCAATTCGGAAAACCAGGATCGAATGTCTTTGTCTGAAAAAATTATATTTTTTATTACCCAAATAACATATTTTTAAATATATTAGAGTGTATAATATAAAAGTTTTTAACAAGAAAGTCATCAAAAATAAAATAACAAGAACAAAACTTACTCATAAGAACCGCAGCCATGTGAAGGCAGGCCAGAGCAATTTGAAATGGTGGGTATAACAGACATACATCCGTCCTGTAATATAAACTCATTTCCTTAAGAGTCGTAAAAGATCAAAAATACTATCAATAACATGCAAATAATGTTTACAAAACGAGAGTTGCATATCACTTTGTAGTATAGAAGGAATATTTTAACTTTTCTTGCACTTAAGTGTTAGATATTATACTTTAATGGATAGGAATACTATATGAGTAGCACAAATCTGTTATTTTGAGTGGCAAAAAAGTGAGAAAGATATTAGATAAAAATATTTAAATTTAATACTAGGGTGGGTTCATATCGGAATTAGACAAAGCGGGGATATGCAACAGATAAAATTAACCTTAAAAACATTTCTGACCGAAAAAGAATTTCAAAAAATTGAGTTTTAGAACACGACCACTTAAAAATATAATTCATTACTTATTAGTATGCAAAGACGACATTCAAAATTTTTTTGAATCAGAACTAGGGCTTCATGGTGCTCCCTGGAAAGGCCTTGAGGAGCTGAAACAGGAACTTTTGTCCGTTTCAAAATATCTCGTTCCTAGCCTTAGAAATCACTAAAAAAACAAATTTTTTTAAGGTTTATTGAGAATTGTCCAATTTGTAGAGGTTTTTTAGATTTTCTCAGGCTAGGAACGAGATTTTTTGAAACGGACGAAAGTTCCTGACTCAGCTCCTCAAGGCATTTCCAGGGAGCACCATGAAGCCATAGTTCTGATTCAATAAATTTTTGACTCCCATTTACAAATAGCTATACAATTGAATGTCTGGTCGTCAGCGGTTTTAAGACTTAGGATAAATTTTAAATCATCCAGAGGTGTATTATATCTATATAAATTGAGTGCAGATCCCCGCTTTGGCCTCAGAAAAAAAATGTCCAAAATCGACCCACCCTATTTAATACCTACATAAAGGTATATCAATGTGTAATGTGTATAATGTATATAATCTCATTCTTTGAATGAATTTATTTAATTAGGGCCACACTAAAGTAAGTAGAACTTTTAAGGTTTGACTAACAAAGGTATAAATAATCACCTGAATGAATCATTTACAAATCTCCAAGCTACAGGTAGTAGGGTGTCCTCCAGACCTTGTCCTAAATCCTGGCAGAATTGAACCAGGGGCCTAAACAATTTCACTTAATCAAACATTCGGATGTCCTGAAATCTTTATAAATGCTTTAAAACTTTAGAAATAGCAAGAAACTTACAATACTCAAATAGAAAGTGTGAATCTTAAACGAAAAATATAATACCTATGAATTTAGACCTTTTTTGTATCCCATCAAACCCTAGGTAGGTAATTGAGATGTTTAAAAGAGATATTTAGATATTTTGTTCTACTATATATGAAGTTTACATATTTCTAAGCCTAGCGTTAAATGTTCCACATCAATTTTATAATTACCTATAAGGTTGGAAAACTACAAGGCAGCAGTCCATATTTTCCAGTAGATAGAACTCACATTCTAGTATCATTTGGTGCCTACAAATATATGTAGGTACTTATATATGTTTTTTGCAACAAAAAGAGAAGAACATAGATGACAAATGTTATGAATTGCGTAATATCCACGGGCTGTGATTCTACAAATTAAATCCATTTGAAAATTGGTGAAAAATTGAATATTTTGGTGGCGTAATGTTGGCTTAACAATTGTTTTGTCTTGTAACTAAAGGGAAGTGGGTAAAAAAGGGGGAGAGAGTGGGTTATGGAGAAATATTCACTTAGAATTGTCAGAATCCTGGTCCCTTTTATCCCTGGTAATACCTATCTGATAATAGTTATTTCTTTCATCGTATTATAAACGGCTTTCCGCGGATATAGAATGGGGTATTCCTGTCCAGTTTTTTGTTTAGGAATGAATATTTCTTACCCGAGGGAATAAATGATGGACCGATAGGTCATCATTTATTCACGAGGGTAAGAAATCCATCATTTATTCCCTCGGGTAAGAAATATTCATTCCTAAACAAAAAACTGGACAGGAATATCATTCTCATTTAAACAAAAAACTCATTTTTATGCTAGTAAAATGTGGTTTAATTTTGGTTTTTAAATTTCATTTTTATTTCCCTGGTATAATTTTTCTTTCTTTTAGTAATTAATAAAAATTCTAAAATCTTCCAAAAAAAATTAAAAATCTTCTAAAATCATACCAGGGATATAAATGAGATACCAGGGAAATAAATGAATATTTACATCCACTATTTAAGGGGTTGTTTATATGGGAATGTACAATTATAAGATTAAAATCATTTTTTTAGCCCCGAGGTGCCGAAGGCACGTTCTAAAAAAACTGGTTTTAATCTTATGAATAAATGATTGTACATTTTTATATTCGTAGAAAGCTGGATATAATACGATGCTAGACATAGTTTTTTCGTATGGATGAGAACCGGTTCCTATCCACCGGATTCGAATGAATACGAGAGAGAAATTTATCATTGGACTTTATGTTGAAGACATGCATACCTGTATGGGAATTCCATGCCAGGAAAAGCGTAGTTGAGATGGTTCTTGATGATAGAAGAACAGGTGTTGATAAGCTTGTTGTGGGGGATTACACCATATTCTTCAACCTACAATAAATAGATGAATAAGATTTTTTTTTTAGAATTAGATATAATGATATCCCCTTTAAAATATTTATCTTACATCTAAGAATTACTTTTTCTTACATATAAGTAGTCCAATAAATAAATGCTCTTTAAGTAACTACCTATCCCATAAAAAGCATAATATTTAGTATATCTTTTTACTGTTGTCGAAAATTAAATTATCAATAATTTTACCTTACTCGCCAAGAATACACAGGTAGGAGCCATAAGCAGTGGATCCACCGTATTCAACGGATTCATGGCGTAGAACCGCTTAAAGAACACAGTCGCGCTAGCAATAACTTGTTGACGCAACTTCAACTGTTCTCCAAGCATCTAAAAGTACAATCATATTAACATTTTACAATTATAAAAAATTAGAAAGGTAAATCACATGAGACTTCTCTTTAAACATCTGTAGTTAAGTTTAGTCATGACTAAGGCAAAGCCTACCTGAATAAAGCTGGCATAGAAGATGAACACTTTCTGGTACTCCTCATCCGTCAGGACCTGCAGGTCCGCCGCCCTCTCTTTGGCCACATCAGCCTTGTCCAGCACCCACTGCGCACAGTGAGAACTCTCCCAGAAGTTTCCCGCCATTTTTATTCAGATTTTCCCGCCAAAAAAAAAAAGTCGTCGTCTACGTATCTAATGTCTTTTGTTTTTCGGTTTATCTTTGTGACTTTCTGGCGCTATTAAACTGTTCCAGGTACTGTTGAATGGTGTCTACGGGGGTGTACGTGTCTTGGGCTTTGTTCTTAATATATGGAGGTGGCACACCTACATAAATATAGAGAAGGTTGAATTGGACATAATTTAAACAGAAACAAATTTTAATTGCATAAATAGAAATATCCTAAATAAATACCTAAATATAAACAATAATAAAATATTTAAACCTGACACACAGCTGCCTAAAAAACCTCTCATAAACTCTGCAATGAGATTCCAGCAGGACACAGGTACAATTGCTGGCAGGTACTCAACTTCTACTAAGATACCCTGAAAAATATACCTAGTAAGAGAAAGACATACTGACAGATATAATGAAATATACAACATGTAAACAAGAATAGGTAGGAAGTTAGAAAGATAGATAATAAGATAGACAGGAAGGTAGAAAAATAGACAGTGTGAAACATTACCTTTACAGTACCACCAATGGTAACACTGCCAAGTTTGATCAGAAAGTCTTTTAGCTCAAATCTGGGCCCTGAATAACAACATATTTACCTAGGTAATTACTTATTCTATTTATCAAGGCAGGTATTAATTTTTAAAAAGTAACCAAATATAAAAGCAGTCGGTGAAAACCCTCAAGAATATATGGCAGTTAATAGTTAAAAAAGCAGTTTGCTTTGGCTTATTGAGTAAGATTATTTCTCTTGCATAAACATTTTAGATCTATATCATTAACTTTCAGTTTTCAATAGGCATTTCAAATTCTTAACATATCATTTCATTTGTTACCTTTTGATTCAATCCTTATCTTCTTGTTGTAATAAGAATTAGACTGTATCTTAAGAACTAGTAGGTCGAACAGTGGCTCAGTTGTGATGCTCACAGTCTTTGTGCCAGACTCAATCACAGAAAATACTGTGGCGGGGTATTCACCTACAAATTATCATTATTCAAACAAAACACTGTTGCTAATCTGCATATTACTGTTAATCAGGGAGGGAGTGGACATTAGATTGTAAATCATACTGGCTCTCAATTTATGTTCCTTGTCGGTAAGGTAACGAAATTAATAAGACAAGGAAAACTTACTGTTATGTAGAATATAAAGATTCTTGTTAATTCCTCCTTGATTGCTGTTCCAAACTTCACAATCTACGGCAAATTGTCCAGATGGGGTAGCTCCTAAATGTTTAAATTGGTAGATTTGAAGTTAAGACAAAGTGGGTGCTTTAGCATATAAAAAATGCAAATATACTGAATAATAATATACATATTTAAAAACAAATATCTAATCTCATGACAACATAGGAAATTTTCAAAAAGAACTTGGTTTCTAAATCAAAAGGCATGAACTTTCAAAAATATAAACATACCTAGATTAACAATTCTTCTTGTCAAAAGTTCTATTGTTTGTTGACCTGTCTTGTCTAAAAAAAAGAAAATTTAAACTGGAAAAAGATGGGTAGTTTCATATTATATTTCATATTTTGTTGGAGGTGCCTAATCCACCTCATGGCAACTAAAAAGATTTCTGTTACTGGAAGCATTACACTTTCATAGATACTTAAAATTCAACAAAAATAGTGTCAAACTGTCAAACATTAGCAGGGACCCAAGAGAAAAGACAATAATAATAATTTAAAGGGAGGTCAGCAAAGGGACATTGGACAGAAAATTATACTTTACTGGTACCCAAAGTTTTGTACTTAAACCCTTTCCGGGAGACTTTAATTCAACTTTGATTGATTGGTTAATATTAGCAGCGTTCACACCTTTCAACCATTGATTTTAAATTTTAGACAAGGTAATATTGTTTATCCCAATAGGAAGTGTACATCAATTTCTCGTCCATTATCTTATGCCCTGAGTTTCCTGCTCATTACAGTTAATAAACACAACAAAAAAAAAGAAATGTACCTGAAGGTATAGGGTAGGGCTGTAGAACTGCCACGCCCATTCTTTAATCCATCTGAAAATTTTACCATTCCAGTTTTAAAACCTACTTCAAGATTTATACAATATTATCAGCAATATAGTTTACATAATACAAAGTGTACAAAAAAAACACTGTTTAATTATTTTCAATTATTATTAGGGTATTTAATATACAATATTTATTTCTACAAGTAGCAAAATCATATAATTATAATAAACTGCAAAAGTAAAAGATTATAAAAATTGTGCATCTTTTTGGTTAGTTTCGTCTTTACAAATTAAATTTGTAGCTAAAAAAAAGACAAAAATCACAGTTGCGCAGTTTTTAAATTCCTATTAAAAAAGGTATCTTTCAATAAAAAGACTTTTAAAAAGAATTATTTATAAAGAAAACTTTGCGTTTTAATATATGAAATTTTTTTTGATACAATCCTTAGTTTTGTTTTGAAATACATATACAAATCAATAATATTTATTTCTGACATTTTAAAATTTTAACTTTTGTAAATCATATCTTATAATTTGATTTGGAAGCATAATTTCAAGCAAATTTTCAATCTTATATATATTTGATTTAAAATAAACAATTTTAATACTTTTATAAATTGTTTTTACTTTGGTTTAGAGGCTAAATCAGAAAACTGTTAAAATTAAAGTATTTATACCTATTAAAAAATTATCAGGGCAAAAAAATTATTTTAACAGTTGTTCTTGAAATAATATTTACAATAAAGGGAAAAGGATTTTTTTAAAATAACAGTTCTTATGATGAAAAGTCAAATAAAAAACTAAAAAGGCAATTTTTATTTAATTTAGCAAATAAAACTATCTAACTAACATCCTATGTGACTAATATTCTTAAAACTATTTACTTATTGAAAAATAGGGATGAAACTTGATTTAAAGTACAGGAAAATAGAAAGGAAATGAAGAAATTATAATAAATTACTGGAAAATAAGGTAAAAAATGTTAAATATTAGTTATTGGAAAATTGAGTTTTAGTGATTTAAATAATTTTGTTTTCTTAACTCAACCACCTTTCTCTAGCAAAAGGATGAATATAGTTAACAAAAAGTAGGTTAATGAATTAGGATAAGATTTCGTATTGCATTACAACAAGTTAATAAGGAATTTTAAGACATAACTGGAAAATACTATAAATAGATTTATACATTGTTAAAGAAAAATTAGGAATAGGTTAGGTAAGTGTTAATTGATGTATAAATCAATAATTTGATACTTTATTCAACTGTCATCTTTCTTCAGCAAAACAATTACATGCTTAAAAGTGGTAAATAAAAAGGAAGCTAATAAAACAAGGATGATTTTTATTGTAGTGGGGCAGCTTTAGCATTACTCCATCCGTGGAAGCACCGGGTAAACCGCTTACTCTCTTTACCCTAAAAAAAAATTTATTAAACACTTTTCATCAAAGTTATTTGGGCACAAAAAGGTATATTATTAGAGCAGAAGTTGCCTGCAAGTGAACGGACAAACTCAATTTTTGTAGCAGCTGTGCTTAAAATATGTATTTTACCTTGATTGTCAAAAACAGTTTTCTTGGCTTTTCAGGCTGTTTGGCTCTTAGATTTTGTATATACACCTGAAAAGTATAATTCGTTAATTATAAAAATAAAAATAAGGCGAAAAATGTTATTTAAGTACTTTTTAGCATTATAAAATGTATATATTTGTCTATTGTTGATTTGCCTAGTTTTTTTTTATCTATTACCTTTGCAGATTTAATTTCTGCTTTACAGCATTTTGCAGATATCTTATCTTAGCTATCTATCTTTCTACTACATGTGCGGACTATGTAATTTGCATGCCCATCAATTTCTCTTAAATACATCTGGGACCCATCCACTCCACATGCAAAGGATATGTATTTATAATATACCAATCATCTAGTGGCGTTCTATCTATCTTTTTATCTACCTTTCAATAGTAAATCTATCTATCTATTACCTGTGCGGACTTGTAAGCCAGCTTGATCTCCACTTCACTGCACCTTGGACCCATCCACATGAAAACCTGTTCTCCCGTGTCAAGAATCATAATGTCGTCATCTGCTAAATCATCCTGCAGAATAGATAGATATATGAAAATAATGGTAAGGTATTTTTTTCTTCAGCCTAACCACCAGCGGGTGGCTCTGAACCTGCCGTTCCTATACCCGCGGTGCCCCAATCCTTCGGGTCTAATCTGTACCGATCATAACCAAACCTAACCTGAACTAGTGTAAAAAACATAACACATGAAAATCTATCCCCCACTTATTTTCAATTCATAATTTTATTTCAAATCAATTTTTATTACCTAAAACTTGTGTAAAAATCTTTCACCTGACAAAAATCTGAACACTTTTCTGTTACAGAGAAGAATCCCTTGTCATTTGAACAACGGAACAATCTAAATACGAAATTCAAGATAGATATCAAGTGTGGGGTGCTGCCACTTTTACCACTAGCAAAAATACAACCACAAGTGGGTGTGTTTTTGTCAATTTCGTTTTTAGCTGTATTTTTGGCAATATTTTTTCATCAACAGTCAAAATTACACCTTTACTACTGTCATAAACACAGTTTTACTGTCATTTTCACACCCATGAAATTAAATAAAGCTGTCAAATTCACAGTTTTGATGACAAAAATACACCTAAATACTTTTACATTAATACAAGTATTTTAACCAAGTTGTAATAACTATTAATGCTTGTAGTTAAATTAATCTACAATAATTCTAAACTTATCAAAAGAAGGTAACAGATGAATATTGAATATTAGTACCCAAAGATTTCGTGGTTGTAAAACTTTGGGTACCAGTGAACTTTAAATCCAATAATTTCCCTTAAATCCCTGGAGAAAAATCTGACCTTGCATATTTCATGAATTCTGCCTCCTGGTCGTAAGGTTTCTTTCCACCCAGTCCTGCCCAGAAGAAGTTATCTGGCTCCTCTCCTTCATTTAGCACCTATACAAATCAATTAATCAATCACGTAATTCTTTTCATAACCTCCCTTTAACAAACCAGTTTTATTTTTATGGTAAATTATCCTATTTACTTGATTTATTGAAAATTGATTCCTTGTACAATAAGGCATAATTTTATAAACGTAGCATCTCAAATTATAATTCTTAAAATTTAAGTATGTCTGCTGTCCATATCCTGTATTTTAGTCTGTAATTTTGGATATATTTTATGCGGAATTTTGTTCAAACTTATAAAAAAAAGTAACATTATATGCAATATTATTAATGATAGTTTGTTTGACCAACTAATTTATCGATTTTAAAGATTTTGTCATCCTTGTTTTTATTGATGTTTTTTGAGTTTCACTTACTTCTTATCATATCAAATCAATAGGGACCATTGTAGGTAGATAAATCCTTTAAAATAAGTTTTTAGGGAGTTTAAAACTTTCAATTGTCTACTCTGTAGAGTTTCAAATTGTTATAAAAAGGAAAAACTTATTATAATTAGGGTTGGCAATCCGAATCCGGAATCCGCCCAATTTTTGGCCAATTTTGTAATCCGAATCCGGAATACTTTTCTAATACCTAGCGGATTCGGATTTATAATTGGTATGCAAATTTAGCGTCTTGAGTTTTTTCCATTTCCCTCCCCTCCTTGGTGAAAAAAAAATTAAAAATGTGTGGTAGGAGGGATAAAATATAGAGTTCTTTAAATATTTTTCCATTTTCCCCCTACTTGGTGAGAAACAAGGATGACAACATCCATAAAAGCGAAGCACTGAAAAGGTAGGACAAACGGACATTAACACTTGTATAATATCAGAACTGAATAATCAGAATGCGAATGTATATGAGTCAAAGCAAAATTGTAAGTAAATTTGTTGAAAAACTGCTTGATACAGGATAATGATTATGGACATACTTACATTTTTAGGACTTGATTATAGAGTTGCTTCGCTTATAATATTGTACTTTGTTGACCTAGGAATCAGTATACCAAAAATCAGACCAATCGGATAATTAGGTCACATACAAATTTGTTGTTAAAAATGTAAAAAAAATCAACATGTTTAAAATGAACGTACGGACATTCTGGTAATGATTATAGAGTTGCTACGCTTTCTAACTCGTACCTAACTATTACAGGAATCACCATGCAAAATTTGAAATCGATAGGACAATTCTAACATGCCTAAATTAACGAAAAAAGCTATTTAAAAAAGTAAAAAAATCAACATGTTTAAAATGGACGTACTGACATTTTGGTAATGATTATAGAGTTGCTACGCTTTCTAAATCGTACCTAACTACTAAAGGAATCACCATGCAAAATTTGAAATCGATAGGACAATTCTAACATGTCTAAATTAACGAAAAAAGCTATCCGTGACGGACGGACGGACGTACGGACGTACGGACGGACGGACCGACCCTAATTATAGAAAAGCTTCGCTTTTAAAAACTAGGGGGGGAAGAAAAAGAAAAATTTTGTAGCAGGGGAAAAAAAATAAATCTTGTGCAGAATATACACCCCTGCCGGAATCCGAAATCCACAAAAATAAGAATCCGCCATTTTTTTGGACGGATTCTTGTAAGAATCCGAATCATTGCCATCCCTAATTATTAGTTACCTGTAGGGAATAACTTTCTGAATCAAATAGATTGGTGGCAATGTCTTCAGCTATGGCTCCCTCCTCAGGATCACTCTTGTTACCTAGGTAAATACAGAGGTCAACAAGATCATTAGGGATAAGACAATGGAGGATAAATTGATGTACGTCCCCAATTATGACGAACAAAAATACCTTCTATCGACAGAAATTTTTTTTTGAAAAGTTTTGTCGATACTAAATTGAAAAATAGACTTATGAACCTTTTTACTGTTGAAATTGATAAAAAAAAGTCATTTTGTACAAAAATGTGTACACTTTTAACAAATAAAACGCTCGGATTATTCCTAAACTATGTTACAAATGGTCCAATTTATGGATTGTTTATCTAGATATTCTACATTTATTATATTTACCTAGCCACACATAAACAATTCCAGTTTTGTCTTCAGCATCGAAAGGCACCTTGAGTATGTAACAGAAGGCAGAATTCAACAGGCCTGCCTCTGGTTTGATTTGGATGGTACGCCTAGAATTATATCATTTTATTAATAAAGTAAAAGAATGTTTGTATAAGGGGGGGGGGGTTTAATGCAACCATCTCGTAATCAATGTATAAATGGCACTTAGAATTCGAATTTTAATCTGAAATTTTGCATGAGTAATCCTTGGTAGGTCTATTTTCCCTAAATCGAACAAAAAGTTGGAAAAGTAGCGGCTAACGGCTGGCGGCTCATCCGTTTAGCCATTTGTTGGGTATTTTCAAGCGAAATCCATCACGAAACCTCTCTCCACATAATGCTCTTTTCCGATCCAAAACGTTTTCAAACGGTTCTAGCCGGTAGTTGCTGGTACTAGAAATCTAAAAAATGTTTTTTTGTATCATTTCACATGATTTAAAGCAAAAATATGTTTCAAAAAGTTGATTTCTACGTAATTTATGACAGATTTGCCCTAAAAATAGCCAAAAAACGACTAAACGGCTGAGCCGTTAGCCGTTACCTTTTCAACTTTTTTTTGATTTAGGGAAAATAGACCTACCAAGGATTACTCATGCAAAATTTCAGATCAAAATTCGAATTTTAAGTGCCATTTATACATTGATTACGAGATGGTTGCATTAAACCCCCCCCCCCCCCTTATAAGTGTGTGTCTACCGAAGGATCTCGCTATACGCTGAACCGAATGCCTCTCTTTTACAGGGTAGCTTCTCATAGACCCTGACCCACCCTTAAGTATGCACCAAAAATATCTGGAAACATGTTTTTAGAAGTGTTTTTTTTAATACAAAATAATGACAACATGACAATGATTTTCTAATGATTTTAAATAAGTATAAGGTATAATTTTTTACCTGTACAAGGAAGAACCATTGCAACGTAGCTGGAAGAATTCTGTTTGTGCTTTTGGCGCCTTGGGTGTTCCTGCTCTTAACTTTCTTGGTCCCTATGGTAAAATATTTCAGGGTTGAGACTTTTTAACCTTATAATAAAGTAACAGAATCTGTAAGTTTGTGTGTCTGTACTGATTCACTGAAGGATCTCGCTAACCGCTGAACTGATATGGTTCCCCTTTACAATGTAGCCTCTCATAGGTCCTGGCTAGCAGACGTAAAAGTTCATAAAAAATGGATCCAGTTAGTTATCTGGATTATATATCTAAGTATACATTTATTAAAATATAAATATTATTTTTACCTGTTTAATAAGAATACCATTAGGGAAATGTGACATAAACTTTAAATTTTCTTGTTGTTGATGCATCTGAACCACCTCCAACTTCTCACCAAACAAGCTTTCAAACTTCTTCTGGAGAGAGAAGGTGAAGGTGAGCCAACCCATGTTTGAACTGTCTCGTCCCTGGTCACAAGATACTTTCAATTAACTGTTAAAAACTATATTTATACCCTTTGATCTTTTAATTTACTTGGTTACTTTCAAAAGATTCCAATCTCTTAAAATAGTTTACATATTGTTTGTTGTGATAAAAATATTGACAATTTGTATTAAATTCATGCATTAATATTTACTGTATGACCTCTTTCTGCTTGCTTATGGATTTGTTTTGTTGGTCATTTTATACAAAACTTCCTTGGGTGTTTTTGAACTTTTTATGATTATCTTTGAACAAATTAATATCTTTTTATCCACTGCAAAATTATGTATTTTTTTACAAAAGCATCAAATAACCGTTCTATTACACTAGTCCCCAAAGTTGTAAATTAACGTTTCCTTATTCGTTGGCGTAACAACTTTGAGGGCGTTTATCGTGTGGTGATTAGTTGATTCATTACCTTGAGTGTCCAAAGGTTTCTAATTGTAAGCACAGAAGGGTTAATTTTGTGTATCATCATTAAGGATTTAAATCAATTTATCGGCCATTGTCTTGTTCCTTTAGATCCCTGTTTAAATGACAGTTTTAGCCTAAACGTTTATTATGATGTAAGTATCCTTTCCTGCCAGAAGTAGACAACGCACTGGAAGTCGTCTTCACATTCATCCTCCTCGTCATCAGGATTATCTGACTCCGCAGGTACCCAGTACCTTGAATAGATAATAAGATAGATAGATCGACATAAATCAAAGCAAGTTAGATGTTAAATATTACATTTCATGTGGTTGTACAAACTTTAACTAAAAAATCTTAGGTATACTTAATAGGGTGGGTCGATTTTGGACATTTTTTTTCTGAGGCCAAAGCGGGGATCTGCACTCAATTTATATAGATATAATACACCTCTGGATGATTTAAAATTTATCCTAAGTCTTACAACCGCTGACGACCAGACATTCAATGGTATAGCTATTTGTAAATGGGATTCAAAAATTTATTTAATCAGAACTATGGCTTCATGGTGCTCCCTGGAAATGCCTTAAGGAGCTGAGTCAGGAACTTTTGTCCGTTTCAAAAAATCTCGTTCCTAGCCTGAGAAAATCTAAAAACCCTCTACAAATTGGACAATTCTCCATAAACCTTAATTTTTTTTGTTTTTTTTAGTGATTTCTAAGGCTAGGAACGAGATATTTTGAAACGGACAAAAGTTCCTGATTCAGCTCCTCAAGGCCTTTCCAGGGAGCACCATGAAGCCATAGTTCTGATTCAAAAATATTTTTGAATGTCGTCTTTGCATACTAATAAGTAATGAATTATATTTTTAAGTGGTCGTGTTCTAAAACTCAATTTTTTAAAATTCTTTTTCAGTCAGAAATGTTTTTAAGGTTAATTTTATCTGTTGCATATCCCCGCTTTGTCTAATTCCGATATGAACCCACCCTAATACTTAAAACTAAGTTGGTAAACAAAATTCTTAAATATTGAAGGAAATGACACAAAGAGTTTGTAGTATTTTAAGAAATCATACAAAGAGTACACAATTTTGCTGAATAGATAGGTATAACGCTTTAAGTCAGTAATAGTAACCAGCAAGCAAAGTCAACATTACGCCATCAATTATCATGACTCCAAGAAGAGAACCCTGTCGCACTCCAATAAGTGACGAATAGACACACAGACAAACTTTTTAGACCACTGTTTTTTAGGTCCCAAGGGCCATACAAATTACTAAAAGGCATTAAAAAAACTTACCTAATTGTTGAAACAAGTAAAAACTATACATGTTTTTTCCAAAAGGCATAATAAAATACACCTGCATAAGAATACATAGCTGTCATGAGAATAGAATATTCCCTTTTCTTCCTCTGGTAGCTTAACAAACTTCTTTCCTTCAAACACAAAGGCCTCCATCTTTTCTAAATCCTCGTTCCAGTCCTAAATTAGTGAAAATGGTAGGTAGGTAGAAAGTTTAAAAATCAATTTTAATTTATTACTTTAAAAGAGGGAGTGATATGATTTATGTAAAACTATTTTGCTTTTAATATTTCCATAATATCCAATTATAGGTATAAAGTACTAAGATTTTTTGTTAACAAGTGAACATATTTTTTGGAAAGATTAACATAGGTACTTTATATTTTTACTTCAGTCATATCAATTTTAGTATGCTATTGTACATAAGGTTGCATAAAATCAAAACAGTTTGTCTTAACATTGCATTATTAACGGAAAGTTAGGGACAAAAGTTCAGATTCTTGTAGAATAAAAAGCATTACCTCTGCCAACCTGGCAGCTTCTTCCTGTGGCATTGGAGGTTGACGACCCTGGAACAGAGCTGTCAAGTCAATCTTTGTCTCCTATATCACAATGGAAAAATAACTTAATTTGTAATTATGATTTCCCAAAATTGTAAAGTATTGATACACTTTTCAAATAATAATGCAACCTACCACAGTTCATTACTACAAAAATTTAGTTTAAAATTACCAATCTTAACTAGACCAATGTCATCTCTAGCCTTGAAAGATTTTATATATGGCAACGAGAAAATCCAGTGAAATCTAATTTTTGAAAAATTTAAGTTTGAAAATGTTAAATTTCATCCAGTAGAAGCTTACACTTATCCACGATAAGAAAAAGAAATATTCATATTTTGAATTCTTTACAACTTTGCTTTTATTAAGTCTTTCATAACCCACTCTATACATGTTTTATTGAATGCTTAATCTTTCATAAAACCACTTTATACCTACATGTTTTATTGACTGCTGAATTTGCGTGAACCTTAAGGAGTGGTTTTATGAAGAACCTTATAAAAGCAGACAATAAATATAAATTATTTGAACGAGTTATGGTAATGGAAAAAAAAGGTTCAGAATTATAGTGTTATTATTCCACTGTGCCTGTTTCTTGGCCCACTTATTTAGATCAGCTCCCGTGCGCTGTACACTCTGTGCTGTGCGTGTGAAGTCCACGCCGATGACGTCATCCCAACCAACAAACTTGGCCTTAAACACCTGAGACTCGGTTCCCTCAGATTGACTGAAAATAAAACCAATAATATTAAATATGCAATAACAAACAATACATGAACTATTATTTCCCATAAGTGGCGCAACAACTACACAATCTTGAAAGAATATTTTAATGCAATGCATTACCTAATGACATTGATAATCTTTTGACTTGCAGTAAAAATATCTAATCTGTTTAAGACAATTAGTAAAGCTGCGCAGTAAGAAGGTTTAATATATTAGCAACTAGCAAAACCATGCAAGTGTTTTTAGCTTTTTTTAATTGTGAATGAAAACATGTTCATTTGTAATATGTATAATGTACAGAAAGGAAACTGCACCCACTTAACCCTAAACTGTATTCTAGGCTTTTAGCGCAAAAGTAATATAGCTTAGTTGACGGTAAAATCAATATAAGCATTTCTTACCTTATAACCATGGCATACTCCGGCCTGATGAGCATATTAAACAGCTCACTGGACAGCTTGAGCGCAGCCACTCGCACCAATCTTGTAGATTTCTTACCAACCCAAACAAACAGGTCGGAATAACAGTCGAGGATGTACACGTTCTTGGTGTTTAGGATGGATTGTTTTAGCTTATTTCCAGGCACTTCAACCTAAATAAAACGATAAACTGTTATTCAGTAATAATATATCTAGGTTTTATTATTAACATATTGTATTCTCTAATTACCGACCAATAAATAGACATGCTTTACAAACATAAATACTATAGGTACACAGGGTGTTTTTTAATTACAACAAAAGTATTGCTGAATTTAACCCACTTACCATTTACATAATTTAGTCAGTATCATCTTCATTAACTTTGGAAGTAAAAATATTTCAGTTTATTTTTATGTAGGATACATTATGCTTGAATAAGTTGTTTTGCAAAAGTTTGTGTTCTCTGAAGTATCTAAGTATTAAGACCATATTATATGGGCATTCTATTGATTCAACAGGAAAAGGACAGACAGAAAACATCTTACTTCTTGACTTTTAATTTTACATTTACCTGTGGAAGTTCAAGATAACCCATACCCAACCCAACAGTATACAGGCGTGGGGTGAGAGCTTTAAAATCGTCTGGCACATGTTCTCCAATTGGCTGTGGGGGCGGAGTATCATTATCTCCATCCTCACTCAGGGTCTCCCAGAAGACACCTGGCTCATCGCCCTGGCAGAAAATGTGAATAACAGCCTTGCCCTTCCGCTCATTTTTATTAATTCTTTCCGCCATGAGTCGCGCCTTGGATTTGAGTACGTTCTTGCAGTTCTTGCCATACCATACCATTATTCTGAGAAAAAAAATTATTGTCAAGGGTGGAAAAGTTTTGCTAGTTTATACCAACTAATCAAATAGGAAAGTCCCCAAAATGTATAGAACTTTGGATATACATAACTGTTGAGTGTTGGTAACCAACAGTTCAATGTTCCCTCCCTCCCCGACAATTTTTACCTTAAACCAGCATCCAGAAGGAAGACATATCTTGTATCCAGGCTTTGATACTCACATGCAACGGCCTACAAAAAAATCTCTTGAAATACTGACGTCACTAAAGATGTTTGAAATTTCACGGATTTTTTTCATGCTTATTTTGTGTTCTATTAAAAATGAAAAATTTCTGAGGCACACTATGTTATATATAACACCTACCCTTGTTAATACCCTTGGCAAGTGTTGAAGGTCTGTGTTTTATTACAAAAAGGGTTTCGTGTGTTTTAGTCAATTTCAATAGTAGGAGCATGTTCGGTGTTTAATTTTTTTTAAATAGGTAAAATTATAACTATACGAAACATTACCATTTGCATTAATACAATTTATACACTATACAGTTTATCCAATGGCTCTATAAAATTTACAGTTTTCATGACAAAACAACACCTAGTTTTTAAATTATGAATTAATATGTATGATTCTTTTTACTGACCTCCAAATGTATTCCATGAACAGCCTCGTGGATCCTGTACAACCTTGTTGTATATTCCACTTCTTCTACAGTGTAAAAACCTGAACAGGAGATTTATTAAGTAATAACAATGTATAAAATAGATTCATAATTAACTAGGTATAAAGTATAGAAGTGTGTCCAAGAAGATAATACTGATAGCCTGAGTCAAAACAGATTAGATATAAAGTAAAGTCAAAATAAATATATATATTTTTTTTAACTCTATACAACGATTTATTATATAACTAAGAGTAGCATATCCATCAAACTACTTCTATTTACAGGATGGATAGTTGACAAATATAGGGAAAAAAATATTTTTTTGTGAAATGCTGAATAACAATTTAGTTCTTTTAAACACTTTAAATTCACAAACCCTTAATTAAAAAAGCACATATTTCTATCTTATTAATTTTAAAATCTAATGTTAAAGATAAATTTGTCTTCCATTTACCTGACATGGTTTTCTGTCCCTGCATGTATTTAAGTTTAGCACCAAAAAGTTTGAGAAATTCTTCGCTTTCATCTGCCTGCTCCTCGCGGCAAGTTCGACTGTTAGCACCTGAAGTTTAAACAGGTTTTAATTGTGATTGATTAGTCAAGTTAGAATTATTAAATTGATTTCAAATTTTGAGTTGTGATTCCTGTAACAGCATAGAGAAAAAAAAATAAAAGAGAGGAATCGAAGCAACTAGAAGACAAAAATAGGCAGTGGGCCCAGGGGCCTAATTAGCGCTGTTGCCGCGCTAAATTTATTGTTATTCCACCACTTTTTAAACAGGGGGATTACAAAATTAATATGTAAAGTTTTAATAATTTGAATATAATATTTAAATTAAAAATAAAAAGAAAATTTTGTTATTAAATATAAAAAATACTAAAATAACAACATCTAAAAATATTTCTTTTTACTTTTAGATATTGTCGTTTTAATGTTTTAATTAAAAATTACAAAGAATTTATTTTTATTTAAAAAAATTTGTGCATGAAAGATGAATCCTTTCATTTCTAAAAAGGGGGAAATTTTTTTCATAATAAACATTCAGCTGATTCTGTCCGCCCACGGCTGTTTGCTAAATATCGCTTTTCTTTTTATTCACATTATTATTTATGATTGACATACAAAAAGCCCTGGGCGGCTTTTGATTTTTGTCCGCTAAATTTTCTTTAAAAATTTAGGGATGGGGAAGTAGTATTTTACCATGAAAAGGGGGTGAGTATTCATCCTCTTATTCTTTTTCCTTATGTGTAACAGTTAGGTACGATTCATAATATAAAATTCTTCAGAATTTTTAACTTTAAGTTTTGTATGATGCAGTTTTGAGGGGGTATTTTCAATTTTTGTGGGGTTGGGGGTGTCCCACCCCCCAAGAAAATAGTTATAAACCTTCCCGGGACCTATGAGAAGCTACCCTGTAAAGGAGAACCCGATCGGTTCAGCGGTTAGCGAGATCCTTCGCTACAAACAGACACACAGACCCACAGACATCGTTCTACTTTGTATTATAGATGAAGCTAGTTAGTACAAAGGGGGAGGGGTAGGATGTGCTAAAATTCCGTAAAAAGTTTTAGGAATTTCAAATAGAAGTAGAACTCTAAATTTTGTATGGCAGTTGCTCTAATATGGTACATATCCACGTTATACCCCATTAAAGCAACTGCAATGACAAATTTTAGAGTTCTACTTCTATTTTAAATTCTTAAAACTCACACATTTACGGAATTTTAGCACAACCTACCTCCCTATTGGTGACATTCTGAAAAGGGTCAATATAAAGAGAAGCTACGCTACTATATCATAATATTTTACCTAAATAATTCCTGAGATTTACACTGTGCATAGCACTACAAGTCCTCTTATCCAGTGTGGCTTTCTCTCCGATCCAAAAATAAATCCTCCAATCCAATTGTTTATTCTCATCCTTTTAAATTCCATTTTAAATAATATTTCAAATCTAATAAGAATCGTATATCAATTTTTAACAAACAAAAAAATAGTTATTTGAAAATCAAGTCGCCTCGCAAAACTTTGAGCTTTTAATTCATATCATAAGGAAAATGGCCAAAATCCTACCAACATAGAATTAAATGTAGAAACCTTGATTCTTTAATATATAAATTATAATTTTGATTATTAAAATGGTATTTTCCTCGTAAGTGTGAAGTACAATGTAACAGTCACCCTCGTAGAAATGACCTTCGTTGCTTTCATTTGTTTCAACCTAAAAAATATTATTTTAATCTAGTGTAAATTCTTTTCGTGTTAGATCTTAAAATGTAAGTTTTTTATTTGATTCTTAAGTACACCTTTTTTCCATCTGAAAAATTCCCAAGTGATGATAGAAATCATCTTTCTTACTTATAGTGATCCCTGGAATACTTCAAATATTTTTCTAAATATCTTATCACTTACCATTTGTGGGCAATACTTTCTATATTTCAGATATTTTCTATCTAATTTCTAAATACTTACCAGGTGAGGATAGAAATTGTCTATCTCCCAGATAGTGATCCCTGGCATGCTGCCAACATCTTCATCAAAGAACTCTGAATAATCTAGTGTAGGTTTCTCCAGTGCTTCATCCCATTTCTTCGCCTTTTCAGAAAATGGATATAAATTAAATTTATCCTTTAGAATACACCAGACCAAATCATTAGGCTTAAATTAGGTCTAAGGACACAAGAATAGGACAATTTAAGAAAGAAATCTTATTAAAAATTCTTTTGTGAAAATTTACATCTTCGATTAGATGTACATCTTTTCTCTCCCTGTAATAGGATGTTTTAACTTATGAAGCTGAGCAAAGCCATAATTAATATTATATCTAATTTCCTTGATTGATTCATTGAGCCCATTCTCCTGCTGATTTGCATCCTTTTCTGCAGCCACATCTGTCATTCCTTTCAATACCTGAACAGTTATAACCAAGTATTATTTAGCTGACTACCTATAGTGTTTATTTTGCATCACAGCTCGGAATACGATTCAATTTTCCTGTATAACTTTACATTACGTATATTTAATCCTATTCAGATTTTTTCATTAGAAACATGCCCTTAAAGAATTTTTCTACAAAAATGTAAATAAATATTGAGATATTAGTCTCTTAAATTTAATTGTTGTCATCTTAATTATCCTTTTTTTATATCTATATCCTAGGCCAACCTTGAATAAAATCATATAAAAAGTACATATTTAGTTTTAGGAAAGTTAAGTACATTTCTACTATGGTTTGCAGACACACACACCTCCTTATACTTTCATAAAGCCTACCTTCTTTTGATCTTCATCGGCGGCTTCGCCACCTCTGCGGTTGCGCAACCTCCTTTTCCTCGCTACTGGGTCCTTTAATTGGGCCTAAGAAATAAGCATATGTAATATTTGTTTGTTATAAAAATGTATCGGTTCAGTTATACCACAGCTAAACTTTCAGACAAACGGTGTTCAATTAAAATGTGGTTTACTATTTATTTTGTAGGCTGTTGCTGCCTTTTGGGTTACTTAATTTAAGTGTAAAAAATTTAATTACGTCGAAGTATTGTATTGTATAGACTATACCTAGATATTTGCGGATTAATGCATTGATATACATTACAATCTAGGGTAAAAATTATATTGTTCACCTGTCCTTGAAGGTCCGGAGGGACGGAAGCACCAGCAAGCCTCAGCTGATTCTGCAGAGAGAAGTCAATATTGTAGAACTCTAATCCAGATCCTTTCATCATTTCTGATGGCTTAGGTGGCATCATAAGGTCAGGATTTCCCTAAAACAAGAATATATAGAAAAAAATTAGACATTTTTCCTCAAAGTGCCTAGTTAACTTGTTAAGAACAACCTAACCCCCATCCCGTTTTTACATTGTTTGTGAAAAGGGAAAAATTACAACACTCTCATTTTTAATCTATGTAATAAAGGGGGGGGGGGGGGGGGTGAGTGCTCGACAGGCATTAATAAGGAAAGCAACAAAATAACTTTTGCAAATATGATAGTGCGGGAATCCAGGTTTTATCTTCTTGCATTAATAAATCTAAAGCCAAAGCAGTTACAAAATTGATGTGTGTATCATTAAGGTTTTATTTTCTTACCTTTAAATCTAAGACCTCCAATTCAGTGAGATGAATAGCCTCTGGCAGCGTGATTAACTTGTTTCTGGCCAGAATTAGCTTTTTCAGGGAAGCACACCTGCAGAGTCCCTCCCTAATCATCTCCAGGTTGTTGTCAGCTGCAGAAAATACCTCCAGACAGGATAGTTTGCCTATACCAGCAGGAATACCTGCATGGGAAAAACTTGATGATTATATTGGATGGATAAACACATAAAATATAATTGTCTAAACCAGATATATTAATGGAATGTTGGGTAGGGGTTTATAAAATAATTTTAATTTAAAGATAGATACCTAGTGAAATAGATATGTAAAATACAGATTAATCGGATACATAATGCAGGTACATTCAAGGAAAGTAAAAAAAAACAATGAAACTTTTTTATCACTAGGTACCTAATGATATTCTAATTTTTTATCATAAAATTCTATTTATTGGTTGCTTTGTAACTAAATACAGAAGGGCATTTTTTTAATCATTTCAAATTGGTTAAATTTCTGAGAAAAAGATTTGTTCTATAAAACTTATTTATTCCTATAATTTCTCCACTCTTGTGAAGGGATTATACTTATCGTATGTGATAAGATAAAACATAAAATCAAATCTTTGTATGCTGAAAATTCCCTATTCAACATAGACAGATAATTGTGTCTATATGACTGTCTAGGATAATAAATTTATTTTGTTTACCTTCGAAATCAAGTTGATTTTCACAGAGATACAACTTCTTAAGTTTTGACAGCTTGCATAAACTTCCTGGCAATGTTGAAATCTAAAATATAATATTTCTTGAAATCTAAGTATTTTTTTTAAACAAAAAAAGAAAAATTCATTTTGAGAAAGCAAATATTTTCCCCATTTCTCACCTTATTCAAAATTAAAGTGTCTTTATAAATAACTTACACTTAAAGTAATATATTCTATCTATCCAAGTACTGATTATTTTTTATTAGAATGAAAATTTTATGTTCTTTTTTTACCCTAATTGCAATCAAATTAAAACTGTATCTAAAACACTTTAGGAAAATTTCATGGTATATAAATTTACAAAATCTTTAATCGAAATATAAATGCCATATTTAAGGATTTTAAGAACTTACTTTGTTTCTGGAAAGGATTAATGTTTCCAGAAGTGGCCATTTATCAATCTCTGGACTAACTTCGTCAATTTCGTTGCTTCCCAGGTTGAGACGTTTTAGACCAACCAGTTGTAAAAGTCCTTCAGGGATCTAAAAAATATATAAATTAGAGTTAAAAACACTTATTTGTTGGCTTAAAAAGACATTTACAAATGTACTTATCCCTTGAGATTCCTGTTAATTTAACTATCTGTCTATCCATCTATTGTACCATTTTGAGTTGATTTTGATTTACCTTCTAACTAGGAGTGGTAAAACTTTTTATTAAAAAATTTTGCTTTACAGAAGCAGTAATATTTTTTTCTTTTATTGTCTCATTCCTGTTATTTAGTAGGGTGGGTCGATTTTGGAATTTCACATTAGTAGACATTTGCAAGGGTTACTTGGCCAATATAAAACCCTGTGAAACTTGAAAGAGGTTTTTTAATCCAAAAACAACGGGCGCGCGGGGGGTATAAAATGTGCCCGCCCCCTTATAAAACCAAAATTGAAATTTCTTCAAACACAGGCATGTTGCATATCAAAATGACCGCATTGAAATGCTGATTACAGATCTGAAAACCGTTTTGAAAAATATTTATCCAGTCTGAAATGATTTTCAAATAACCTACCAAAATTAACAATTTTGACTAAATCAGCTGTTTTTAGGTACTTAATGAGGTCTTATTCGAACTAGGAGCAATATTTTTCCAAACGGTTTTCAGATTCGTAATCAGCATTTCAATACGGTCATTTTGATATGCAACATGCCTGTGTTTGAAGGAATTTAAATTTTTGGTTTTATAAGGGGGTGGGCACTTTTTATACCCCCCGCGCGCCGGCAGCCATAAGAGCCAAGTCACTTTTGAAACTTAAATGGGGCTTATCATACATATATATGACTTCCACAACTTATGATAACAGTAAAATCTAAAAAAAAGGGGGAAATGGGCCCACCCTATTATTTAGTTAATTCAGCTAACTATATATCTAACAGTTCAAACATTAATACCAATGATTTTATTCTACAGTTGGAAAAATTTGGTTTATCTATCATTGTCTTATTAAGATTCCTGTTGTTTTGTCAATTTACTTTACTAATTAGTATCTAGGTATCTCCTATCTTTACATTGATTTTGAAATACCTTCTAACTAAGAATATCCATGTTTTAAACTACCTAATGATTACTTTCAAGCCGTTTAAATCTCCGGGTATGGACGGCATTTATCCGTGTCATTTACAGAAAAGTATCGAAATCATTGGGGGGGACATTGTGAAGATGTGGCGTAGAAGTGTGAGGGAAAGTAAGTGCCCTAGAACCTGGCTAGACACCAGGGTAGCGTTTATTGATAAACCTGGTAAAAAAGACAGCCTTGATCCTAAATCTAAAAGACCCATTAGCCTCTCTAGCTTCCTATTAAAGGGTTTGGAAAGAACACTTTACTGGGAAGTTAGTGAAAATCATCTTAGATCTAAAACAAGCAAGAAAATATTCTCATACAAGGAAAGCACCAATACAGAGGACTGTCTCCACGCAGTAGTGGCGAAAATTGAGAAGGCAAAGTTGAATGGCGAGTGTGCGATTGTTCTGTTCGCAGACATCGACGCCGCCTTCAACAATGCCTCCATAAATATGATGATACATAACCTGGAGCGGATGGGAGCATCAAGACAAACGGTAATGTGGACAGAAGCAATGCTTAAAAACAGAAAAGTGACAGCCATGCATGATGACGTCATGGTTTCCAAACAAACAACTAGAGGCACACCACAAGGATCCGTAGCAAGCGTTCACCTATGGAATAATAATCAGCAGAACCTAAGTGATAGAATGCCAGAAAGAAATCCAACAGACCTCTACATTTTTGCGGATGACATACTTGACATCTCAATTGGCTGGGATGAAATATCCTGTGCACAAAATATACAGAGAGACATACACATACTGGAGGAATGGGCTAAAGACCACAGATTGAGCTTCTCAGCAAGCAAAACCAAACTGATGCTGTTTACCAACAAGAAAAATCCTGTACTACCAAAAATTTACATGAATGAAACTGAGCTGGAGTATGTGTCAAGCATGAAATATCTTGGAGTAACATTCAGAAGTGATCTCAAATGGGATCTTCATATAAGGAACATAACAGACAAAGCAACCATGTCCATGATGTATTGCAGACGGATGATATCCAAGAATTGGGGACTCAACCCAAGGATATGCAGATGGCTTTACACAGCAGTAGTGAGACCAGTCCTGACGTATGCAGCTATGATCTGGATTGAAGGTATCTCAGGTAGACTAAATGGAAAGAACAGAAAAAGACTGGAGAGAGTACAAAGGAAAGGTTGTCTGGCCATACTTAACAGTATGAAGTCCACCCCCACAGCGGGGATGGAAGTGATGCTGGGACTAGAACCCATAGTCTTCCACCTTCAGGCACAAAGTATCAACACCTACAAAAGACTGATATGGAACAACAGTTGGACAGTGCAGCAGGCTGAAATAGTCAGTGAAAAATCACATGCAGTTATTATACGTAAGCTGGCAAAGAACATTAAAACAATCTTTTTACCAAGAGACAGAATGGTGCATACACAGTTTGTACCTACACATTTTAAAACAAAGATTGGCACTAGACAAGAAGCTAGAGAAAGTAACCTGAAGCCAGGAACAAAAGACCAGGAAGTAATTACATGCTTCACAGATGGCAGCAAGATGGCAGGAAGAGCAGGTTTTGGCTACATTATTACTGGAGGAGGACTTAAGATCAGTGGAGCCCAACACCTGGGTAGCCATACAACGGTATATCAAGCTGAATTGTTAGCGCTGGCAGAAGCAGCCTTCACACTCATATCTAACAACATAAGAAACAGGACGGTAAATTTCTACCTTGATAACACCTCTGCTATAACAGCAATTCAAAATTATCAAATAAGAAGCAAAGTTATCTTTGAGACCAAAAGACTGCTAAACAAACTTGGAGAAGACAACAGAGTGCTAGTGGCCTGGGTACCTGGACACGAAGGCCACCTTGGAAACGAGGTGGCCGATAGAAAAGCGAAGCTAGGGGCAATGATGAAAATACACACACCTGGAGAATGCATTCCCATTTCAGATGCAAATATAAAAGCGGAAATTTAAGACTTCACTTTCAAAAACTGGCAGAAAGAATGGGAGAGGATCACAACATGTAGACAAACAAAAATGATGTTACCCAGTGTCAAGAATGGTTTGTGGAGAAAACTGATAACAAAACCGAGAAGGATGATGAACATGATCACACAAATCTATACAGGCCATGCAACACTTGGCTACCATCTGAACAATATGAAAATAGAGGCCGCACCTACATGTAAACAGTGCGAAGAATTTGACGATGCGGAAACGGTAGAACACTACCTAACAGAATGCCCAGCCTTCAGCCATGCAAGACAACAACATCTAGGACATATTTTCTTGCGAGTTATAGACTTACCCACCCTTAACCTCGATAACGTACTTAAGTTTATTAAAGCAACGCGTAGATTCGATTATTTAGAATGAAAATAAGCCCATTATATTATAAGACTAGAAAAACTAGTCGACCAGCATTTGCAAAAATCTTGCAAAAATATTAGGTAACGAAAGCTAGAAAACCTAGCTATGATTATACTTGCAAAAATCTTGCAAGTCGAGAATGGCTAAAACCTAGCCAAATATCCTTAGGTATAAATTAAATAGTTACGGAAAGCATTAACACACAGGAAAAAGGAATTGCAAAAACCTTGCAATATTATTACACATAAGCTAGGAAAACTAGCTGACTCTCACTTGCAAAAACCTTGCAAGTTAAGGTGGCTAAAACCTAGCCAAATTAAATTAAAGATAATGTAATCGTATAAGTGTATAATTGTTAAACAGCGCACTTAAGACATTTAAGAGTTACTGACAGGCAAACATCCAACTATTATACAGGTTATGGTACAGTATAAATAACAAATTACATTAGATTTTTATCAGATTTATTAGAGTTAGATTTTCTTAAATGATAGATAGGACTCCAACATTTTTCATGATAAAACTTAGGTAGTTAATCTGAAATTTCTTGAAAATTAGATCAGTCTTAACTAGGTACTTAAGGCTGAAAGTCTTAAATAGCGATACTCGTAGCTTCATGCATATCAACCTCGTGCTGGAGCGCTGCCAACTCATCAGCTTGGGCATCCGCAGGTTGCTCAGGGGTAGGTCGGCTGTACTCTAACTGGGTTGTTAGATATCCATTCTTATACATACTTCTTGCAACCTCTCTCTTGACATTTTCCTCGTCAGTCCGAGCTTTATTCATCAGAGCCGCTCGTAAGCCTTGTAAACGTTCACTCATCTCAGTCCAAAGTTCCATGTTGGCATTAAAAGACATTTATAATCAACAGTTCAATGTTTTATCCTCAACTGAAAACTTTCCCTTGAAGAAGTTTTTAAGCGCGCGCATGGTTTACCTCCTACGTTTTTACACTTTCACCAATTCTTTCCCTACTAACCTTATAAACTAGTTTTAGGAAGACTGGACTCAGCAATACTAATCTAAACCATTTCAGGAATAAAGAGAAAGGGAAACTCTAACTCGCCCCATAAAAATCCCTCTAAGAGCTGCGGCTCTAGCGGGGATATAAGGGTGACGTCAAGGGTAAACCTAGAAAGATTAACAAGACTAAACCAGATTTATTTAGGGTGAATGGACAGAAAAGGGGACACTACTGCTCCCCTTAGTTTTCCTGGGCTGGTGGACTCGGACTGGTTTTGGTCTCGGGCTGTCAGCCTCGCCCATAAGAGAAAACATTGTGAAAAAACCTAATGATTAATTTTAAACTACAGAAGCGGTAATATTATTTTCTTCCATTGTCTTATCCCTTAAGATTCCTGCTGTTTAGTTTATTTACCTTACTATCTACCTATCTATATGTACCTTTGTAAGTTGATTTTGACTTTCCTACTAACTAAGAGGGTTTAAAATTTGCAACTAATATGTTCAGTTAACTTAACTATCTATATATGTGTAGTTGTACCTTAATAAGTTGATTTTGACTAAGATCCACATCTGCCAAGTTGACAAGGCTGGAAAGGTTCGTGGGAACATTGGATAAAACTCGCTGTGTGTTCCGCAGATGCAGGGTTCGTAACTCTGTGATAAACAAATACTTAAATATTTCATGTTAACCTATTATATAATGTAGTAAGCTTTTTTTGTCTGTAGCAAAGGACATCGCTGACCGCAGATGAACCGATATGGTTCTTCTTTACAATGAAGCTTCTTATAAGTCCAGGGAAAATTTTGGTACCTTAAATTTAAAACACATAGGTACCTAAATGATATTATTATTTAAATAGGTAGGTATATAAATATTTCTTTGTATTAGTTCCTGTGAGAGCTGGCAAAGGACGGATCTGGAAGTGTGACAGAGGGTTGTTGCTTAACATTAAGGTCTGCAAATTACCCAACCTAAAACAGATAAGAACTATGTTAAATTGGACTTTTCTAACTATTTAGGATGACAGCGATCCTATCCTATTATATTAAGATAGTCATAGTTTCTTAGTGTTTGGACCTAAGTAGTCATGGAGTAAGACGAGACACTTTTGCATGCTAGCACCAGGGCTAGCTCAAGGTTCACGCTCAAGTACAAGAACTTGACCCGCTGTCTCAAGGGACCTACTCTTTATTACCTCACCCTAGCCGAGTGTGGCAGGTGTCCCAAATTAAGTCACCGTAATGAATGACGCTCTCCACAGAGGAGCTTGGGTAAGGGTTGTACTGATATTATGTACTTGACTATTGAGTATCCAAACTACCCAATCATCACCCTTCTTACACAACCAAGGGGAAGTTGTGTGAATGAATTGCGACTGAGAAATTCGAGTTGCCACATGGGGACTTGAACCCGAACTCTCACCACCGTAACTCAGTGCGTTACCACTGAGCTACGACGCCCCTTCTATTGAATAGTATGATAAGTATTAAAAAATGTTATTTCATTTCTTAAAATGAATAAAATCTATCTGTCATATTTCTACCAATCTATCCATCTTTTTCTATTATTTTTATTAATCTTTCTAATCTACCTTCTTAGTTGTGGTGGTAGGGCATCCAATTCATTGTTAGATAAGTCTAAGTGAAGCAAATCTGACGTTGACATAAACAAATGACTTGGAACCATTTCAATCTAAAATAAATGGGGTGTAATTAGATTTTTGGTGTTTTCCCATTAGTAGCCGATAGAGCACTGATAGACCCCATAAAATAAATAAAAAAATAAGAGGGAGGAGTAGGTAATTTCTTTCTGTGTTCTTTGAAGTGCTCTAACTCTGCAGGGTTATTCATTACTAATAACCTAATAACAGTACCTCACCAGAATTGAAGAAAAAAAAATACAACCCTCCCCCCTTTTCAATTTAATTCAAAATAAGGGGGGGATTAATGCTCAAGAGGGTACTTTGTGTGATAGCAACATATTTTTTGGTTAGTTTTATTACCTAATGAAAACTAATAAAAAAAAATATTTAGATTAGAATAAAAAAAAATTCACAAATTGAATGATAAACTAATTACTTACCTTATTATGAGATAAATTCAAAACTAGCAAAGATTTGCACCTAAAAACACATTTATTACGTTTTTCTAGGTATTCATTGTTTGATTATAATTTGATTCACGAGATGTGTTGGTTTTAAAGAAGGTACAAGGGACAAAAATATGGAAAATAAATATAAAAGAAATTCAACCATCTTACTTTGAATTACCCCAGGTCTAGCTATTCTACCAATCAATTCTACAAAAATCAAGACACCCTTGGAAGTATGGTGGGGGTATATCTTGTTTTTTCATGTAACTTAAGAGGGGTGGGTAAGAAGAGGAAGAAAAGGGGATGGGGGTTGTGGGGAAACCACAAAACACAAAAAATCTAAAATTTCAAATTAAATTGTTAAATATTATCACCATGTAGAACCTGGCAAAATTCTTATGATAATCCATTACAGGCGAACTGACAAACACTACCTAGTTAAGAAGTAGCTCAAGCACTACTACTAACTATTAAACTTACTTAAGTAGCCCTTCGGGTACTTGGTCCAGTTTATTATGTGACAGATCTAATGTTGTTAATTCTTCATTGTCAAATATTTCAGGAGGAATATTCTCGTGGGTCAAGTTGTTGTACCGCAGGTTCAAAGTTCTGTGAATTCAGCAATTGTCATTTTTAACTGTCATATGTAGGTAATCCTATTTTTTGTCTGTATCTCATATATCTCAATAACTACTAAAACTATCGAGTTCTCTATTTTAGCCTGTGATGGTTTTATGCTGTTTCATTTTCAAATATAAATCTTAGGTTGGTTTTAAGCTATTTTTCAGCCCCTCTCTGCCCATTCGAATACAGAACACCTCAAGATCCTAGGGGCGTAGCCGCTTGTAGAACAATAAAGGCAGAGACAATAATAATGTTTTCAATTTTTATAGATAAAATCTTTAGGTACTAACAATCTCTTGTTAATGATCATTGTCGTTTACCTTTAGTTGTATAATCTATGTGTAAACAATCTGTAATTCATTGTAATAGGGAGATTATAGATGAGATAAATTCTAAAGATGAAAAGACTAAGACTATAATAATAAATATGGTTTAAAATGACAGTTGTATTCCTAAGAGAAGGCATGTGAGTGAGATTGGAACTGATTGACTGCAGCTGATTTTTCTTGGCGGTCAAGTGCTCCAGAGACTGCAGACGGCCAATTTCTCCAGGTATTGTCCTAAAAATCAACATTTCCATGCAGGGATCTAAAGGGATAAGAAAATTGCCGATAAATTGATATACAATGTTGATCCCTCTTCTGTAGATTACAATTAATGGTTAAAACCTATGGACATTCAACTTAATGATCTAACCAATCAAAATTCACTGAAGTCTCCAAAAGTTGTCTACCCAACGCAACGAATAAGGAAACGTTATTAAAAAAATTTGGGGGCTAGAGTAATAAACAGCCCAATTTTCCCTCCCTCCTTGTTTGTAAAACCTTTGGGTACCAGTATAATTTACACAGTTTAATGTCCCTTTCATCACCTTTCTAGAGCTGTTAGTTCTACAGCATGCTGTAATTGTGATAACAAATCACTGTTCTTTTCCATATTATTATAGATAAGATACTTACGTAAGATTGGCATTATTCATCTTGAGCCACCTGAGTGACGTCATGGCCTCCATGGCGTCAGGGAACTTCTCGTCCTGGAGGTCATTCATTGTGAGGTCGATGCCCCGGATAAATCTGAGGACCCCCGTGCTCTCCATGGCGGGGGGGTGCCTACCAGCATGCACTAGGTACTATCTGAAATTGAGACGATTTTCCATGAAAAGTTCCACATAGATTTAACAAAATGTTAATTTCATAAATGAATTCTTTTCATAAATCAATCCCTTACAAATTTTCCACTCTCCAAATTTAGTATTCATGATATAATAGAAACATTTTGAGCATTTTTATATGATAATATACTCATACATTACAATTAAATGACAATGCCCATTAATTTCAGTTGATTTATGGATATCAACTTTTTGTTCATAATGGTACTTAACAAATGGGTTAATTAATAGTTATCACTACGATAGGTTTACATTATTACATAAATATAGAAAATCACATTTTATAGTTATAGCACCATTGGTAAAGTTTATAAATTAAATAGGTAATCTCCTTTTATATTCAAAACTGTATGAATTTTAATATTGCTTATAGATTGTATTAAAAAAAAGATGTGATTCATAAGACATACAAAAATAAACTCTTTACTTAAGAACATGATAGAACAATATTTGTTTTGTTTAAAACATGGCAAAAATGACAAATACATGCAAATCTAAAATATAAATAAAATATATGTTTATTCTCCTTTAAAGTTTGCCTTCCTCTTTTCTCTGAAGGCATTTAATGCTTCGATTCTGTCGGTTGTAGGGATGACCTGTTTTGGTAGATTTTTATTTAGTAAATAATAGTTATAGGATAAGTTTTAAATGTTTTCAAGTAAGAAATTTATGCTAATCTTAAAATCGCCTTTTATGAAATTGATCAAATTTAAATGCAACGAGCAAATACTCAAGCTTTGTCATTTAATGATGGTCGAAAAAGCTTTAAAATTGTTGTTTAAACTTCAATTATAAATCTGAATTAGTTTTCTTGAACCTTAACCTCCCATTTCGAAGTGAACATTTGAATAAAATCTATTCCTGTGCATAGCAAGCCTCCTCAATGGCCAAACCAGTTGCTAGGTCTACCTCAACGCCCTAAAATAAAATAAAAATATTACAACATTCAAGTATATACAACATGCCACAAAATGACGTAAGTAGATTGCAAGTAGCATAGCTACTCCTCAAATTTTGTAAGACTAAAAGTCCGTTCGATAGTTACTGAATGGTTGATACTAGTATTTAACGCTAAAGATATTAAAGTAGTGTTAATCTTTGCCAAGAGCTTCTAAAATAGGCATATAAAAAGTTTAAATCCGATAAGACGATTCTTAAATGCCTAAATAAACAAACTAAAAGGCATACGTAATACAGGGAACACTAAAATAAATTGAAATGCATACCTGGAAATACATTCATTTTATTATGCAATAATGCATTAATCCGGTGAAAATGTCACTATTAAAGTAAAAAAAATTGTTCTTAGACACTAAATTCCAGAGAATATATGATGGTCCTTTAATAGACCCCATGATCCGCTTGGAATTATATCAATCAATCATTATCTTTACCTTTGTGATGGCATTCTTAGCCATCTTGACGCCAATAGGACCATTGGGAAGGATTTCTTGAGCAAGCTTGAGGGCACGTTGGTAAGCAGCATCTCCTGTGCAGTCACAAGTATGATTATTATGTCATCGTTTCCCCTCTGAAATCGCATTTTCTATCATATCTATAATTAGTTACGTTATCATTTTTGGAGCATGGAAAAAAAACTAAGTAGCGGGTTTCGTCGTATTTTCACAGTTGCTTTTGATTAGAAAATAGGACCCGCAGGGTTAGAGCCCCCCGCAGGGGCTAGAAATAGAGGAAAAGCTACTGTGAAAATACAACCCGCTACTTCGTTTTCTTTCCCTGTTCTTTTTTTTCTAAGATTTCTGACAAACTTATTTTTTTTCCCGGAAGAGGATATTGGATATTAAATCATACTGTATAACACCCCCCTGGCATGAAAACTTTAAGGAATTCAATTGGGGTGCTGCCACTGTTACCACTAACAAAAATATAGTAACAGTGTTTTTGACAAAAGAAGTGTTTTTGTCAATTTTTTTTATCCATTTTCAATCAAAAGAAATTCATTGAGGCTGTCAAATTCACAGTTTTCATGACAAAATACACCTATTTTTATATTACGAATAAGTATTTTAACCAAATGCTTAACTATTATGGATTACAGTTCAAACAAAAGGGGTGTGTGTATCAATTTCTAGTACATTGTCCTATTCTTTAATATCCTTGATGTTTTAAAAAATCATTCCTGTTTCAGTTTGTGGGACACAATGGTTGGCGAGGCCAAGTCTGTGAGCTTCAACACCATTCAAAATTCTAATTATAGGCTTCAATTAATACATTTACAATCACACCTAGCATTTAGAGACCTGTATTCGAAGGAATAAGGATGGGTCGAAAAAGAGGCACAACCCATTCCAATTTTAAGTTACAATAAAATAGCCAAGCATCATCCAAGGACCTATGTAAATTATGTAGTGATTCTTAAAAATTTAGTGAATCATCATTGGGTTTGTACATCAATTTATCGGCCATTGTCTTATCCCTTTAGATCTCTTACATTTGGGAGCAAATATCAATGAAAGCTTTCCTTGCAGTGTAGATGAGTTCTTTAGCAATGGCAGGACCAACAATTCTAGGCAGGCGTTGGGTTCCACCCCCACCGGGAATTATAGCCAATCTGGTTTCCGTGAGGCCAACCTAAAAAAGTTTAGAGTAAAATCGTACCTAATTAAAAAAAATAACAAAAAATACATTTTTTTTTCTCTATATGTACATTATTTTACATTTCAATTATCTGAATATTTATTTTCTTATTTTTGTAAAACTTTAAATGTTAGGTAAGTATTTTTTTTCTGCGAAAAAATAAGAATCTTTGTTTATACGTTAATTTTTATCTTTGTCCTTCAGTATGTGAATGAAAGGTTTAGACAGATATTCTGTTATATAAAGTAGTAAAGTTTATGGTGGTTTTATGCTATTTATATGGGCTCGTCTTTTGGGAAAAACTAATCATACTCTTATTTTGAAATAAATTGAAAAAAGGGGAGAGTAATTTTTAATGTTCGTATTTTACCTAGGGCTAGATTAGGTTAAATAAGGTACAGGGTAGCCCAGCAATGTTAAGACACCGCTGGTATAGGCTTCCTAGTGACATAAGATAAGAAATAACAATCCCTCCCCCTTTCTATTTGTTCACTTGTCACGCTGAGTACTAACCTTAGCAGTATCAGCCACAACTCTCAGATCACAAGCCAGAGCCATCTCAAGACCACCACCGAGGGCAACACCATCAATAGCGGCAATCACAGGCATGGGCAGCTTCTCCCAGCATCCGATGATTTCACGGCCTATTAAAAGATGTATTTTTAATGAAGTTTTAATATGGGTGTGGCAGGATTTTTCATAATACAAGTAACTTGGATATATAGAAACATCCTAGACATTTGGAAAAAATTAGCTTTATGTATAAATAGGCAGGAATAGTTTAAACTTTTTTATTAAAGTTTACTAGGTACCTATATAAAATTTTGTTACAAATGAAATTTTATGTTACATGTAAATTTAAATAGGTTTAAGAAAAGTAGATATTTTAATTTACTAAGGTATTATTAGTAGGGTTGGGCCGGATATTCGGTCTGGCCGGTTATCCGGTCGGATATCCGGTCATTTTCAATATCCGGCCGGATACCGGATATTAAAACCATCCGGTTACATGATATCCGGCTGATTTTTTACGCAGGATATCCGGTTATCCGACCGGATATCCGGTAATTTGCCGGATATCGAACGTTGGCCAGATATCCGGCCGGAACCGGATATCCGACATTAGAACGCAGCCGGATATCCGGTATTCGGCCAAAAAAGTATACGGCCCAACCCTAATTATTAGTTTATATGTATTACTATAACATTACCTAAAAACTACAAAAACAAGACGAACACACTACAAACACTGTTAATGCATTCTACAAATCTACACAACCCCTTCTCAAAACAATATTCGTAGATTTTTTTCGTGATGATTCCTCCGACCTTTAGAAACGAAGGGTCCAACCTCAGCAGGAGTCATTTTCACTCTCTCCTTTAGGTCGGCTCCGGCACAAAAGGCTCCCTTAGCATGGCTTCGCAGGATCACAACTCTAAATTTTAAAAAATATATTAAGTTTTATTACAAATGACGTAGTTATATAAAAATATTTTTAATGTTTTAACTAAAAATAGTTATATAATAGGTATTAACGATAAAAAGGTAAACAAACAAATAATGACATTTAAAGCAAATAAAAATATTATTAAGTACATTTACTAAATCACTACCTAGGTATGTTTTTACTTTTACGAGTATTGAACCCATTACAATTACAACCCAGAACTTTTTAAGTAAGTGCACAGTGTTCACTAGTTACTGGGTTCAAGTCACAAATAACTAGGACATGAGGAGTTAAGACGATTTTTTACCCACTGCTACTAATTTTATTTATCTCTAATTTTAGTAATTAGAAATACAATAGAAAGGTAGTTCAATAAAAGGTTGGTCAATAAACTTTCAGATAACTTTCTATTTATCCATCTATCTATCTACTTACTTATTCATAAAACTTACCTCACATCTTTATCAAACATAACTGCATCTCTGGCAGCCTGTAAATCCGCCACCAACTTCTTGCTGAGGGCGTTCATGGCCTTGGGCCTGTTCAGACCCAGTACAACAATACCTAGGAAAATAAAATTTATCATTATAATAATCTATTTAATGGCAACAGGATTAATGTAGAGATCCCGTTAAGTACGTTTTGTACATTTAGAAAGATTCTAAGATACTAAAAAATTAATAAGATCTTTAAAAAATTTTAGACCAGTGATAATCAACACAAATTTCTTTGTAATTTTCTCGAAGAATTTACATTTTTGGTAACCTTTCAAGGCGTTTGGTGTAAGTATTGGATTAAAATGTTCACAAAAAGATTTTAAGGCTCACATGAAGGAGACTAGCTCATATACTCATATATAATCCATCTATTCAATTGAGTTTCCTCAGTATCTAGCTAGGTGATATTTAAACTATATTAAGAATCCTATTTTTCAATTATCAAAACTTACTAGAATATATGATGTCAAATGTACTAAACACAGAGTTTTACGCGGGATATCTATATTTATGGAATAGGTAATTCTAGAGATAAGCCAAAAATTTTACTGATTTTAGAGAGAATTGCATGGCTATTTCCTTTCTACAAAATATTTTGGTAGGTAACACATTAGGTAATCTTCAAATGTAAATCAAAACTCAGCTGTCAAACAAACATTTTTAGAATAGAAAAAACTCACCCTTGTTTTCTTCTTCCAAATACTCAACAATAAGTTCTTGGTTAGGATCAGCAGATCCCGTGGCGAAAGTGCGTTGTTTGACGGGGGCGTTCACCAGTTTGACACACCCCCTGCGTCCAAAATGAAGCGCCCCTATCCCAATACTTAGGGGGGATAACATTTTAGTCATAGACATCGTTTTTTTTTTATAAAATCTGGAGATAAAACATTTAAATAATTGAATATTCTAAAATCTATGCATACTCTTTATTATCTAATGATTGTTCTTTAGCATATTATAACTTATTAACGAATTTAAAAGTTTTTGATATTAGTTTTGAAGAAAAACATTATTTTTATTTTTCCAATTGATTTAGAATCATGTCAAAATCCCAAATTTTTTAATATCAAATGGACATTAAAAGATAATTTTCACTCTAACTTTTGTAAAGTATCTATACAAATCATAATTTTTGACATACATCATAAACTTTATTAAAAAAAATATTTATACATGGAAATCCAAAAATGAAACTAAAACAGTCAACAGAAAGGTACTAACTCTCAGCGGCATTCAGCGCGCTGCGCAATCAATCAATAACATAATTCCAAATATAACTGTTATCTCACACATTAGGAAACGTAATTTATTAAAGAGAAAGGAGAAAGGGAAAGATAAGGAAATGTCTTAAAAATTCAAATAATAATTTTTTTTATTTACACAAACGCCAGGAATAAAGATATCGGAACATAAATATATAAAGATTTCCCCCTTCTTACAGTTGAAACAACAAAATCCTGCCCATCTTTTTCAATTAATAGTTAGTTTATTTTTTAGGTTTGAAAACTTTACCTAATTAACTCTTATTGCCCCTCTTCTCTCTAAAATGCGCAAATAAAATACTATGATAAACAAAAACGCATTGATTTAAATAATCAAACGTAATATAATTAACAATTACCTACGTCCAAAAGACGTAGAGATATATAAAAAAAAAACTATCAGCTTCGGCCCTAGCATCAAGGAACTCTGTATTCGACGGTGCAAAGAGAGCCTAGGAAAATAACTTTAAAGCATGCTAAGAATAAAATTGAAAGGAATAGCCTAAAACCACCACAGGTCCTATGTGAAGCTTACCTTATATAGAGACCTCGATCAGTAATTATTGAGATCTTAAGCGTCAGACAAAAAAAACTACTACTTTGTATAACAGGATATCCCTTTGCAGTTTGATCTCGTTCGAAACAGAGCAGTTCTAATTGTGGATTTTTGTCCTGTGAGCAGTGTTACATCACCAAATACAACAGTTTTAGTCCTTAATTAATGCTATCTATCATTATTGCTGCGCTACTTTTGGACACAATCGTCCATATTTTCTTAACAATTCAGTAACGGGATAAAAATAACTGCAAGTTTGGTTTTTCAATTTCTTTCATGGTGGATTTTATGCAGATGTAGTGACATGTTTCCTTTTATTAGATAGAAGTAACAGGATGTAAATCTTGCTATCCTCTGAACTGATTATCCTTTACAGTGAAGCTTCCTACAGGTCCAGGGAAGATTTATAACTATTTTGAATTTTAATGTTGGTATAGGCCAGTAAGTTAAATAAAGAAAGGCGGATCAAGTTAAGCAGAGTAAGCCCAACCTTGTTATTGCATGTATTGCTTTACTTGTCAAAATATTGGCCTAAAGAAGACTTTACTCCTGATAAACATTTTGTTTTAAAAGTTTATTTATCTTAACCCCTAATTCAACAAAATTTGCCCCAAGTTATAAGTAAACTGTATTGTAGATTTTGTGATCATTGTCCACAAGAGAGTCTTATTTTGTATAGTACATTTTATTTGAAATAGAATCTTATTCGTTTCAAGAAAAGTAGAACTTAAGGTTTTTTATTGATTTTTTTTAACATTTTGCAGATTTAGCAGCAAAAATGGCTTTTGGCTGCAAGGTCTAAAAGTATACGTATAGATGGAGCCTCTGTATTAGTAGGGAGAGGACATTGAGCTGTTTATTACTCTAGTCCACAAAGTTTTATGATAATGTTTTCTTTTCATTGGCTGAACAACTATATGGACTTTTTTAAAAATCTTCATGGTCATTTCAACCACTAAAGAAGAAGTATTTTTGTTTAATGTACATCAATTAATCGGCTATTGTCTTATCCCTTTCAATTCCTGCATGGATATGAGTCATTTCGTGATTAGTCATTTAAAATAAAATCAAACTTTTAAAATAATTTGACTATTAACCCTATCTCTAAAATATATTTATAATACATTTGTCCCCCCCCCCAAAAAAAAATACAACCTACCTTATGTCTTGCTGTCTGTGTGTTTGTACCGAAGGATCTTGCTAACCACTAAACCGATATTGTTCTCCTTTATAGTGAAGTTTCTTGTAGGTCCAGTGAAGGTTGATAACTATTTCAGAGGGAAGGTACCTCAACTTCCCAAGATAAATCGGCCATTACAAAAACTACCTTTCCCATCAAAAAAAAAAAAAAACTTTTTAAAACTAAAATTGAAAGGGGAGGGTCAACTACCCTCCCTTCACTCCTCTCATGTACCCTTAGAGTCACCAAGCGGTATAGCCTCTGATCCTATAGATTAAAGTAAAAGGATGTCTGTGTGTTAATACAATATAAATGTAATAAATATATACAGTAAGCTTATATAAAATATGATTTTATGTATAAAAAGGAAATTTAGAAAATAAATGTGAATTGTAAAAATATCAAGGGATTCATTTAAAAACGAATATTGAAAAGATTTATTTATAATGAAATGAAAATATTATTTCTGTTAATCAGAAAATTGATTTCAGAGGAATTGATATTTTAGTTTATTCAGAAGGAAAAGTTATCAAAGTTGAATTTCATTTCTTTTTAGAGTTGTTTTGAAACGTGAATGGTTACTGTATAAAAAACAAGGATGAAAACATCAATAAAAGTGTAGCTCTAAAATGGTAGGACAAACTAACATTAACTCTTGTAGAGTATCAGAACTGAATAAACAGAACATAAATGTATGAGCCTAAACAAAATTGTAAGTGAATTTGTTGCAAAACTGTTAAAAAAGGATACTGTTTAAAGGCCATACTTACATTTTTGGGACTTGATTATAGAGATGATTCGCTCATGATATTGTAATTTGTTGTCCTAGGAATCAGTATTCCAAAAATCAGATATATCTCACATAAAAGTTGCTGTAAAAAAGTTAAAAATCAACATGATTTAAATGAATGTACGGACATTCTAGTAACGATTATAAATCATACCAAACTGGTAAGGGAATTATCAGATCATGCAAAGTTTGAAATCGATAGGACAATTCTAACATGTCTAAATTAACGAAAAGAGCTATTCGTTACCTAACCGTTAGGTGCTTTTAAAAAATCTACTATGCAAAACAAGGAGTAAATCCAGAAGTAATCCAGCTTTAAAAATTAAATTTTAACAACCTCCTGTTTTTTTTTTATAAATAATAGTTACTGTCGTTTTTTCATCCAAGCTATTGTTAACTTCATATGCCGCTCTTAATTTATTAACATAATTGTCCACCTTGACTTATTTACCTAGCGAGGGTTAATAAACCTAAACAACCCTTCAGTTTTAGTGGTTAGGTAATTCACATTTGAAAGATAAGCCGTTTTTTCTCTAAACAAATTATTCAGTTTTGATTCATATTTCAATGCACAATGACTACTAAAGTGTTAGAAAAGCTTCCACTCTTTGGGTAAGTATATGGATCTTAAGGGATAAAAACAATTGACGATAAATTTATTATGATAAACAAAATTTTCCCTTCTGTAGATTAGTATTATTGGTGAAAACATGGTGGACATTGACACTGCTACTTCTTACCCTCCCATCAAGATAAAAGTCCTCAAAGTTGTTAATACAGGAATAGCGTTTTTATAAAACCTTGAGGCCCAGGTATAATTTATAGTCCAATGTCCTCCCCCTCTTTGGGGTAAGTTCTTTACAGGGATACAATGATGGAGCAATGAATGATAAATTGATCCTTGTTTATTTGGTAAGAAATAGTTTTCTTTTGATGTTAAATATTTTTAGGAGTCTAAGAAATTGGTTTAAAGAAGAAGATTTAATTATTGGAAATTTTGTTACTACCCTACATGATAAGGTGATTCTCTTACTAAACAAGAATGGCAACATCCATAAATATTTCTTAAAAATCAAGAAACCTTTATAGAAATAAGATTTTGTCTTTTTATTTGTGAACGACAGACAGACAGAGAAAACAATACATAGGACAGATGCGCCTACAGGCCAAAGAAAATTTTACTGTAAATTTTAGCTGTCTGTCTCAAAAAGAAGCTAAGAAAATCACGAACATGTAGAAAAAATGACTTGTAGAGTAGTTACGCCATTTAAAAAAGTTAATTAGTAATTAGCATACAAATAACAATAATGACAAAATACCGGTTTGAAAAAATTACAATTTTAAATATAATGGCGGTTAACTATACCCACGGTAAAACAAACTTTTTTATAAATCAACATGCAAAGTTTGAAGTCTATAGGACAATTGTAACAAACCCTAGTAAACATTTAATGGAAAACAGTTATATAATAGTAGCTGTACTACCCTTGGATACAAACTTTAAAACCTTTTAATTGATTTCAAAGAATACATTATTATATTTTATACTGCTTTCATAATCATTTGGCTTTCTAAAGAACTCGGTTGGAAGCAAGGACAATTACGTGCATAAGTAACATTTTGAAAAAAATTTTGAAAAAAATAGTTAAATGTTTTTAAAGAAAACCGGAAGCTGGTAAAAATAAGAAAATAGAATAAATTGAAAGAAGGTGTATTAACTTTTTTGCTTTTTATTTAAGATAGCTAGCCGGTGCTTTTAGTAAGTAGTAGATGTAAAATTTTTCATAGAATTCAGATATGCAATCGGTTTTTTTGTAGACCTCTTATTTTTAAAGTAATTTAAGTTTTTTTTAAAAAATGATTAAGTCGATTTTAAGGTACTAAAACGCAACAAAATAAAAGAAGAAAATGGCCAATATAAACAAAAATAGTAAGATCTTTAATTTGACACATTACTTTTAAAATTCTGTTGAGTAATTATTGAAAAAAACTATTTTTTTAACCTCGGTTTAATAAAAACTTTAAACCTTATTATTTTCTCAAACAGACATAAAAACATGGGTTCATATATACCTTTAGAATCAGAAAAATACATTCTAAGCAAAATTGAAAAAAAAGTAAAAACTTAAAAAATAAAAATGGCCTAAAATATTATATTTTTACAGGCAACACTTAATTGTAACTATTAAACTAGCCAATCAAAAATCTCTAAAATTGACGAATCAAGAAGCTTCACCTCAAAACTTAACCAATAGAATTGACAAAAAAAGGATAATGGTCAAACAATATATACAATAGATACTACAATAAAAATAGTGATACTTACATAACATGTAAAGAATGAAAAATTATGGACAAGTATGCTTCAGTCTGTTAATAAACTTCAAAGCAATGCAGTTAAAAATGCATTATTGTTTCTTGTGTTAAAAAAAAATCTGTTACAGTGTATGTACTTTTGTTTAGGTTTTGTTCAAGTCAACCCTTTAAAGCCAAAAATTATTATTCTTAAAATAAACTTAATTTTTTTATTATAGTTTTATAAAACTTTTTCAATTTTGCTTAGAATAGATTCGTAATATTTTTCTGATTCTAAAGGTATATATGAACCCATATTTATTATGTCTGTTTGAGAAAATATTTAGGTTTAAAGTTTTTATTAAACCGAGGTTAAAAAAATAGATTTTTTCAATAATTACTCAACAGAATTTTAAAAGTAAGGTGTCAAATTAAAGATCTTACTATTTTTGTTCATACTGGCCATTTTCTTCTTTTATTTTGTTGCGTTTTAGTACCTTAAAACCGACTTAATTATTCTTTTTAAAAACTTAAATTACTTTAGAAATAAGAGGTCTAAAAAAAAACCGATTACATATCTGAATTCTATGAAAAATTTTACATCTACTACTTACTAAAAGCACCGGCTAGCTATCTTAAATAAAAAGCAAAAAAGTTAATACACCTTCTTTAAAAAAAAATACGAAACTTTGTATTTTTTTGGTGATAGAATGACAAACAGACATAACCTAGTTATAGATTAGCTGCGCTATTGAAAACAGTATAACAAATTATTATGAATCGAGGACATAACTATTGATTGTTTTCAGTTTTCTGGATTGTTATTTGCTGGAGGAATTGTGATTATATCATTGGAAAATTATATTGATAGCAAAGCCATAATATGCCAGCAAGCTAATGAATTTGCAAGGTATACCTATGTGGTAGATAGATATATTTATCTATTAGAAATATAGATAGTTATAACTGGATATAATATTTTTGTAAAGCTATAATATGCCAGCAAGCTAATGAATTTGCAATGTATACTAAGATAGGGGATCCTATGTAGTAGATAGTAATATTAGTAATTGATAGATAAATAGGTAGATATACCTAGATATTATATTGATAGTAAAGCCATAATATGTCAGCAAGCTAATGAATTTGCAAGGTATAATAAGATAGGTTATAATATGTGGTAGATAGATATATCTATTTGTAATATTAGAAATTGATAGATAGGTAGATATACCTAGATATTATATTGATAGTAAAGCCATAATATGCCAGCAAGCTAATGAATTTGCAAGGTATACTAGGATAGGTAGTTTACCTATGTTGTAGATAGATATATCTATTAGTAATATTAGTAAATGTTAGATAGGTAGATATACCTAGATATTATATTGATAGTAAAGCCATAATATGTCAGCAAGCTAATGAATTTGCAAGGTATAATAAGATAGGTTATAATGTGTGGTAGATAGATATATCTATTTGTAATATTAGTAATTGATAGATAGGTAGATATACCTAGATATTATATTGATAGTAAAGCCATAATATGCCAGCAAGCTAATGAATTTGGAAGGTATACTAAGATAGGTAGTTTACCTATGTAGTAGATAGATATATCTATTTGTAATATTAGTAATTGATAGATAGGTAGATATACCTAGATATTATATTGATAGTAAAGCCATAATATGTCAGCAAGCTAATGAATTTGCAAGGTATACTAAGATAGGTAGTTTACCTATGTAGTAGATAGATATATCTATTTGTAATATTAGTAATTGATAGATAGGTAGATATACCTAGATATTATATTGATAGTAAAGCCATAATATGCCAGCAAGCTAATGAATTTGCAAGGTATACTAAGATAGGTTTACCTATGTGGTAGATAGATATATTTATCCATTAGAAATTTAGATAGTTATAACTGGATATAATATTTTTGTAAAGCTATAATATGCCAGTAAGCTAATGAATTTGCAAGGTATACTAAGATAGGTGATCCTATGTAGTAGATAGATATATCTATTAGTAATATTAGTAAATGTTAGATAGGTAGATATACATAGATATTATATTGATAGCAAAGCCATTATATGCCAGCAAGCTAATAAATTTGCAAGGTATACTAAGATGGGTTTACCTATGTGGTAGATAGATATATCTATTATATAGATAGATAGGTAAACCTAGATATAATATTTTTGTAAAGCTATAACAAGTCAGCAAGCTAATGAATTTGTAAGGTATATACAATTAATAAGAATAATTAAAACTAATCAATAGGTTTGTTCATCAGTCTGTAACTCTAAATGGGGGGGTAAATGAATGATTGCTTTTAGTTCCTTTCGTGACAACGCCTCTTAAGGGGCGTTTCATCGTATTTTCACAGTAGCTTTTGATAGGTTAGGTTAGGTGGCTGTCCCGCAGGGCTAAGCAATTGGCCCCGCATGAGCTAGAAATAGGAGAACATCTACTGTGAAAATACGACGAAACGCCCCTTAAGAGGCGTTGTCACGAAAGGGACTATACCCATGATTTTTCTGTTGCTATTCAAGATAGACTTATATTTTTTTGTGAATATTCTCGTACCAATTAGCATCAAGTTTATAGTTTAGTTGTTCCGTTAGTCTGTCAGTTGTCATGCTACAAAATATATTCATCAAAATATATATAAATCCATGTAAAAGGTTTCGTTATTCTTTTCCAATAATTTTTTTAGAATTTTTGACCACTTAATATCTGCTCTTGTTTCTTGGATGTTGTCATTCTTAAACTTATTATCTTGTTATTATTTTATGAATGATGTTTAGAACGTATTGTTGGCTACATGGCACGGCTTACATTCATCCTCATCTACAGGGCAAAACTACAGGATGCTATGTAGATCAATCCAAGTTAAAATCTCCAGAGGTTAGTCTACCTATCTATCTATCCATTAATCTATCTACTATGTAAACTACAGGATGTTATGTGGATCAATCCAAGTTAAAATCTCCAGAGGTTAGTCTGTATATATATTTATACATTCATCTATTTATATATCTACTGTGCAAAACTACCGGATGCTTTGTGGATTAATCCAAGTTAAAAATCTCCTAGGTTATTCTATCCCTCTATCTATCCATCTATTTATCTATCTACTATGCCTACTATTGAGCTGTGTGTTTTTCCAATTGGATAGTCTCTTTTCAACACCAGTGCCGTGTATTATTCCATTACTATGTTAAACTACGGGATGTTATGTGAATCAATCCAAATTAAAATCTCCAGAGGTTAGTCTATCTATCTATCCATCTATTTATCTATCTACAGGGCAAGACTACAGGATGCTATATGGATCAATCCAAGTCAAAATCTCCAGAGGTTATTCTATCCCTCTATCTATCCATCCATCTATTATCTATCTACAATGCAAAACTTCAGGATGTTATGCAGATCAATCAAAGCTCATTTAAGCACTATCATCAGTATCCTGTTTATTGTTGCTGCCCTACATAATTGTCAGATGTAACCAACAACTGAATTTATTCGAAAACTATTTGGTAACTTCAGACAATCATTTCGTGATTATGAGGGGCTACGCTTCCTAGTAAAGTCGGCCTTTTACCTATTCCTGCATAACTGTTCTTTTTTTAGAATGCCCCTGTAACAAGTTACTACCTCTGGCTGCCCTACTTGCTAAGGAACTTCTTTATAGTGCCTGTAAAAAATGACATCATACAATACAAATGTCAATGAAAGGCCAATACAAAGACTAAATTACCAATGGCATGCCAGCGTACATTTTAATTGACCAATGCAATGGTAGGCCAGTATCACGCCATTTTTTATTGGCGCTATAAAAAACTTCCTTGCTTAGCTTATGCTTCTGCTTAACCATGGCACCTAAATCTTTATGGAAAAAGTTCCTAGCCCACAAATCTATAATGGCTATGCTATTAAAGGTTAATTTGATGCTTAATTTTGGTGCAAAGCTTCTCTATGGATTAAGGCATTCTGTGCGTTTGTGCAACAGTCACTATAATTGTTATAAAAATGGCTTGTTTATTGACAAAAAGCTTTCAATTAATAATGCTAATAGAAGTAAGGACTCTACTTATAGAAATAATATTTTTTGTATAAAAGTAATAGGTTGTCTAGTGTGTCTTTTTGTGGGTACAGAAAGATCACACTATGGACCTATATGGTTCTCCTTTATATAGTAAAGCTTCTCATAAATCTTTGTAGGGTTTTTAACTATTTTGGGAAAGGGTCCTACACTCTTTCTAAAGAGATCACCTTTAGTGGCTATTTTTTGCACTTTCCGACCCTTTTGAATCAGCTTCTACCAACAATGAAATTAATTCGGAAAAAAATCACGAAACCTATACGTGTTTTTCAGCTGTCGTTGGGGGGCAACACATCGTAAAATTGACGACCTCTCCATTTGCCCCCCAAATATTATTTTAGATTTATTTCGCTTGTTGGTTATACCTTATTCCTGCTTTTGAATACAGAACTCGTTTATATCAATGATAAATTTCAAAATTGTATCATATAATTTAGCTTTCCGCGTATATCAAATGAAATTTTATAATAATAAAATTTTTTGATGGTTATTTTAATATTCGTGGAAAATTGTCTTTAATACGATGTTATACATGAATTTTTTGTATTGCTGATAATCGGTTTGAAACCCATACTGGAGATAATACTTAAAAATATTATATTTTTTTTCAGGCCAAAAAAAAGCCAGAGGATGCTAAGAAGCTAGCTCAAACATTCCTATTGTTATCCAAAAAGTTTTCTAGTTTCCACAAAAGGATATTTACTAGAGAATTGATGAATTTTACATTCATGTGCTTCTCATTTATGATGGTTAATCATTTTCTACTTAATAAATTCTTTTGGTAAGATTTAAATTAACAAGGACAATTATTAAAAGCGAAGCTTTTCTATAATTAGGGTCGGTCCGTCCGTCCGTCCGTCACGGATAGCTTTTTTCGTTAATTTGGACATGTTAGAATTGTCCTATCGATTTCAAATTTTGCATGGTGATTCCTTTAGTAGTTAGGTACGATTTAGAAAGCGTAGCAACTCTATAATCATTACCAAAATGTCCGTACGTCCATTTTAAACATGTTGATTTTTTTACTTTTTTAAATAGCTTTTTTCGTTAATTTAGGCATGTTAGAATTGTCCTATAGATTTCAAATTTTGCGTGGTGATTCCTGTAATAGTTAGGTACGAGTTAGAAAGAGTAGCAACTCTATAATCATTACCAGAATGTCCGTACGTCCATTTTAAACATGTTGATTTTTTTACATTTTTAACAACAAATTTGTATGTGACCTAATTATCCGATTGGTCTGATTTTTGGTATACTGATTCCTGGGACAACAAAGTACAATATTATAAGCGAAGCAACTCTATAATCAAGTCCTAAAAATGTAAGTATGTCCATAATCATTATTCTGTATCAAGTAGTTTTTCAACAAACTTACTTACAATTTTGCTTTGACTCTTATACATTCGCATTCTGATTATTCAGTTCTGACATTATACAAGTGTTAATGTCCGTTTGTCCTACCGTTTCAAAGCTTCGCTTTTATGGATGTTGTCATCCTTGTTTTTATATGTGGCAATCAGGGAGGTAGAAACATTGAACTATAAATTACACTGGCACCCAAAGTTTTGAATAAATTTACGTGGTTCGTGGTTCAAAATTTTGTTTCTCACAGCGGTGTCCAAACTTTTCAGAAATAGTAACTTTATTTATTATCAATTTATCGTTTATTGTCTTATCCCTTAAGATCCGGGCTAGTTTTAAGATAATACAGTAATGAGTATTGAATGTAAAAGTAGAATCACTACAGTGAAGGTAAAATAAAAAACCGATATTTAGAGTAGCTTTTTTTCAAAGTTACCAATAAACCAGTTTATACAAACATAGAAATAAAGTACTGTCTAACAAAAAAAAGAATAGAGTAGTTGTGCTCCAAAAAGTGCATTTAATCAAGGAGGGAGGGGGGCATTGGGCTGTTTATCACACTAGCCGCAACAATTTTAAAATAACGTTTTCTAATTCGTTGACTTAACAAATTTGGGGTCTCTTACCGAATTTTGATTGGTTGGTTTATTAATTTTAGCGGTCAAACACTTTAACCACGAATTTTAATCTACAGAATGGATAAATTTGTGTATCATCATTGGGGATGTACAATGTACTTGAATTTAACGGCTATTGTCTTATCCCTTTAGATCTCTGGTATTTAATATTTAAGGTATGGACAAGAAGTTTTGGAATATATATTCTCTGGTGCTGAATTATCCCCAGATGGGAGGAGAGTAAATCATGATCCCATGTGTGAATTATTTCCTACAGAGGTGTACTTATTAGTAGCGAGGCTATATCATAATTAGGGTCTGTACGTCTATATGTCTTAATACTAAGGGAGGGAGGGGATATTAGGCTGCTTTAATACTTGTCCCCAAAGTTTTATAATAAAGTTTTTTTATGGTTTGGCTTAACAACTTTGGGTTTGTTGGTTGGTTTGTTAACTTGAGTATCTAGTCAAAAGGTTTCCACCACTAATTGAAATCTACAGAAGAGGTAGTTCTGTGTATCACCATTTATTATAGAATTTATAGGCCATTGTCCTATCCCTTTAGATCCCTGCTGTAATTCATATGTCACCTAACTACAGTACTAGGCAATAGTTGACTACTTAGTCATTTTTATCCAAAAGTTTTTAGCTGTTTTTTTGCTGTACCGCTTATGGACCTAATTTATATCATTGTATTATGCATTAGAAATAAATAGGAGGTGCAGATATAGATAGGTAGATAGATTAAATGGATAGTTATAAATTAGATAGATAATATAAAGTATCAAGGTTTCTTTGTAAGTCCGCTAAGATCTTTTTTTACCACTGAACTGATTAAGTTCCCCATTTTCATAAATCTTCAAATAGTCTTCGGAAGTTTTAGGCTATATTATTTCCAAATCAAAGTCAGGGGATGGTTTTAGCCTCTTTTCTTTCCCCATTCGAATTAGAAACCCCTGAATGTTAGGAGTGAAGCAACCATATGGAAAGAAAACCAAATTTTTTTACTTTAATAAAAGTCTTACAATAAAATGTACATACAATTATTACTAAAAAAATTTTTCTTTTGTTTTTTCAATTTTCGATGATGTATTAAATAATAAGTAATAATCATGTTCTGATAAGTATCATTTTCCTCATAATAAAATAATATTAGCGTTTTAAGGGGGATGGTAGGGAGACGGGAGGTTACACACTCCCTCTTGGCGTTTTAGAACATATTTTACAGTATGGCTTCGAAACTGATTAATATCCGATGAATTAGAACCGGTTCTCAGCCATAGTGAAAAATCGGTCCTTCCCCAAACGTAGGAGTCCCAAACGTCGGAGTGGACAAACGCAGGAGTCCCAAACGTCGATGTGGACAAACGTAGGAGTGGGACAAATGTCGGAGTGGACAAACGTCGGAGTGGACATTTCTTAAGTAAAATCTAGGAGTGACCGCTATTTTAATAATATGACAATTTAAAAAAAATTTTATACCCCTGTCTACAAAATAATGACCATGGCCTCAGCGCTAGGCCCCCTAGCCTGCCTAGCCGCAGCGCTCGGCCCCCTGGCCTATAACCTAACCTAACCTAACTAAGAAAAATAACGGGACCGAGAGCGGGGGGGGGGAAGGTTGTATAATAAAATTCAAAATTGAAAAAAATTGTAAATTGAAAAAAAATTCAAAATTGAAAAAAAAAATTGGGGACTCCTGTGTTTGTCCACTCCGACGTTTGGGACTCCTGCGTTTGTCCACTCCGATGTTTTTTCACTCCTACGTTTGGCGTGGAACCGAAAAAGCATGTAAAGCATCATATTTAAGACAATTTTCCACAAATATTTTTTAAAAATCATAAAAAATAAATAAGAGCTTTAATCTTAAATAAATTGAAAACTGTATGAGGAATAGGATGCTTGCCTAAAACATCCTTTCCTCAATAGCTTGAGAAGGGTTGTTACTTCCTATACAAAAATACACTATAATTAGCACGGAGAAATGTCTTCCCCCCCCCCCTTCACCCACCCCACAATAATTCATGTACAAATATATCAGTTACTGATATCTGATACAATTAGCAAAGAGCAGGGAGGGAGAGGACATTTGACTGTAAATAAATCAAACTTATTCTCTTAGTTTAATTTTAATTCAAGGGCAATTTTGTACATCACAATTAGAGGTATATATTTATTCATTGTCTTATCCCTTAAGATCCCTGGCCATGAGAGGGATTCCCTTATGTTATTACTTTTCATATTATTTGTACAGTATATAAAAATATCTTAGTAGTAATTTACAAGGATAATTATATCTATTTGTTATATAACATTACAAAAACAAATGTATAGCAATAATTAATCCTAGTTTGAAAGCGAGTTACAGAGCAGATATTCAATGCAATAAAAAATAACCTGAAAACTAAAATCACGAATTCCTTTTGCATTACCAAGTAAATTAAATACTTTATGCTCATCAGTACAGGGAATTTTCACAAAAAAAAATTTAGCTCTATCTTAAATAGTAGGCGAGAAAATCAACTTTCACAAATACCAATTCTTACAGACAGATGGACGGACCGACGGACTTTTCGAAATAAAGGTAGCTTCGCTACTAATGAGTGTTTATAATAATATTATTTTGAGATGTTCTCTATATATTGCTCGTCCCAAAGTACATATTAATTACTGAGACAATCAGCAAAGAGAGGAAATCTTATCATAGTATTATTATTTTTTATTTTCTTTGTTCAATATTTTTCTCTTTAAGGATTTATATTTCTCTATTTTTGGGGGAGTTAAGAATATATTTCTTTGGAGGGTTGTGTCGCGACTAACAACCTTAAACCTTCCCTGGACCAATGGAAAACTTTTCTTAAATTGTAAAAGGGTCGGTCAATCGTTTGCGAGATCTCAGTGGTCATAAATTCATACAGACAGACAGCGGGACGGTAATCATATTACTTGAAGGAATATAATATGTTAAATACAACGAAAATTATGAGTATAATTATTTTTTTCAATCTTGATAGTGTAGCTACTCTAAATCAGACGTTAAAATAAATTGATAATAGTTATTTATCGCATCGTATTATGAACAGCTTTTCGCGGATAAAAAAATGTACAATTAAAAGATTTAAACCATTTTTTAACCCCGAAATGCCGATTATATAAACGATGCTATACATAATTTTTCAGAATGGCTCAGAACCGGTTCTAATCGGTTTCGATACTATACAAATTTTACTTTAATCCCTTTTAAGAACAATTTTATTGTTGTAAAATTTGTATTAGGTGACGTGTTACATTCGCTATGGTGCTATTACAGGTGAGTTGTAGCTGTATATAGTGCCCTAGCAAAAAGGGGATAGATATCAAAGCGTGTTCTGTTGACGTCATAATGAGGGAAAGGGAAAGGGAAGGGGGAAAGAAAACCCTTAGAAAAGAGATGGGGTATTTTATGACGTCAATAAAATAGGCACGTCAAAAGTGGTGACATCTATCCCTATTTTGCTAGGGCACTATAGACAGCTACAGGTTAGTTTATTGTTACTTTAGCCAATGGATTTATTATTATTTGGATATTACACCATATTATCATGTACTCTAAAAAGTGAAAATTGTAGCTGGTTAAAATAACGACCAACCCATCCACCCCTCTTACCTCATCCCTTCCTGTCCTACAAGATGATCAAACCGACCAATAAATGATGACCATGTGTGCAACCCAAATTGGCGAAATTTCCCCTGTCATATTATCCACGTATATTCTATACCCATTGTTTAACCTAAGATTTGCGGATATCGAATATAACAAAAAAATTCTTGAGATACTTTCTCTTGGAAGGGTGGAGTTTAATTTATTTCCATATCAAATACTTTTCTTAAGTCATATTACATTTAATAAGTTTAATATTATAGCTAGAGCTCGGCAGCCGTATGGCTAAAATGAATATAAGTGGTTCTCAAATCAGGCTACTTCTACTGCATAGCGACTGATGCTGAACTAAAATTTACCGGCTGCGGATTCACCATTTTCAAAGCCGCAACTCACCTGGTTAGGGTTTCTGCAATTTATGTCTTATTTTTCCTCTATGCTTTTAGGATTAATCACAATGGCCAATCAGCCAACGGCTTAAATTGTGTATTTTTCTTAAATTCATTATTTTCTTACGAACGATTGGTTGTACAGTTGAAAGGATACAGAAGGAAAATCTATTCAAATCACATTGCCATCCGAATTATAGAAAATCTTTATACAAATAAAAGTTACAGATTTTAGATTAAAATTAAGAATAGACCAGAGGTATAAAACATTCAATTTCATTTAGGGTGTAATAAAATCTTGTTAAGATAATATTTATAAAGTAAGGCAACCCTACAATCTTTTACCAGAAAATCCCTATGTCCTTCTTATGATGATGATTTTTTGGACTTTTTAAAAGATATTTGGAATTTGCATTATATTCTTATAAGCAAAACATCCTTATAGACATGTCTTAAAATGTAAGTTAGTCCAAATCCGCCAGATTTTTAAGCTTCGCTTATACTTATGTATTATGTATGTTGCCATCCTTGTTTAGTTATGAATATATAATTTTTTATTTATCCCTTTTTCTTTGATTTAGGTGGAGTGGACGCCCAGAACTTTATCTGTATTTTAACCAATAATCTATTCAATCAGAAATATTTCTTCGTTCTTTGGATTTGGTGGATTTTTCTATTTGTTTTATCAGGTATTTGGTAAAAAGAGAAGATTTTTTATAATTAGGGTCTGTCCACACCTAAGAGAAGTACCGACATTTCTATAATACTTTCTGTCTTTCTGAAGCTTAAGATCTAGATAACCGCTGAACCAACGACTTTCTACTCTTCAGGGAATATACTGGTAGTTTTAAGCTATTTTTTTTTTTGGGGGGGGGGGGGGGGCTTGGACACCCCTGCTCCCCAAAAAAGAAAACAAAAATCCCTCCACACATTTTTTTTATTTTCTATAAAAAAAAGTAAGGATGTATTAATCTTTTGTATTTGTAATGAATGATTCTTTAACAAAATTCTTTTGATCAATTATTTTAAATTTTGAAGGATTAAATTTCATGAATTTTGATAGATTTTGTGTTATAATATTTTCGATCTCTTTATACATAGTGTACAAAATAAACCTAGATTTCATAATTAATTCATTTTATTGGAAATTTAAATACGGCCGTAAAAAATTTCTTTTATAAATTGAAATATTATCATTTACATTATCCTGATTGGTATGTTTATTTACAGATAATGTTTAGGTGGGAAAGGGAGGGTGATATTCAACATACAACAAACGTTCTGTCCTAAGATTAGCGTCAAAGCTTTTGGAAATGGAACGTTCATTTGGCGGTGTATCAGGGGGGTAGGGGTTTCCATAAAAAATTTAATAGTGAATATGTCACTCGCCAAACAGAGCGACATTTTATTCTCATCTTCTAATTAATTTCAGCATGTGGTTTGATTGTACGGTTAGCAAGAATTATTGTTCCTGGATTTTCAAAGTAAATTTCATTTCTTAATCACTGCTACTCCATAATTTGGTGCTTTAATTCATAACTTTGATATAGTAAGGAAAGATTTTTTGAATTGATTCTATAGCTTTCCTGACACACAATGCAAAAAAACGTGTAGGCTTTGGTTACAAAACTTCAATTATTATAAAACAAGGACAATAACATAACATAAACAGCAAAGTACAAAAAAGAATGGACAAAGTGAGTTTAATAGTAAATATTCAGTTATCAGAAGAAAAAAGTAGTACATACAAGATACAATGTGAATTATGGAGCAGCTGGAGAGACTGACGGACTAAGTAACCGGACAACGTGTCTCAAAAATTAGCCATGTGACGTCATAAAAATGAAGGAATATCCATATTATTTTGAGAGATTTTCTTATCCACTTCTCATCTTATCTCCCTTAATTTTATGACGTCACATGGCTGATCTTTGAGACACTTTGTGCAGTTACCGGACCTAGTCAATTAGATGCTCTGTGTTATAAGAGATCTTAAATATTAACCGAGAAAACACAGTTTTCCCCACAGCGTCAAGGACCGATAAACTAAAAAACAGACAATGCAAATTATGGCTAAGCTTTACTACTAAAAAGGATAATATAATGATAATATAGAAAAGAATCTAATCTTAGAATGCTTTGTCGAAGAAAACTGCGTAACCTTAATTTTAAAGGTAACCTCATATGCTAATCCTGATATAAAAGTAACAAGATGTTGGCCTGTCTTTGCGTTTCTACGTCTCTATTTATATAAGAATATATTTTTTGATGTTAGTTACTTATGAATGTTTCATTGTTTATTTAAAATATTTCCTAGATTATTAATAATCATTAATTTAACACGTACTTTGGGTGTATATTTAATGTAAGAAAAGGTAGCAAGTTCAGTTACAGCTTAATTAACCTAGTAACACAAAAACATTAATACTAATTAATATTACACAATGTAACATTCATTACACGTGTATATAAAAGCTTAGGTATTATATAAGGTTACATAAAGAGTAATATTATTATTTTTTCATTACCACAATTTATGCTCCATGCCTCTAGTAATCCTAGTAACCTGGATTATCTCTAGAGAAATAGATCCACCATTAGGTTTTTTTTTTGCTCCTTGCTTCTAGTAATCCTAGTAACCTGGATTATCTCTAGAGAAAGGGTTCCACCATTAGGTTTTTTTTCTGCTCCATGCCTCTAGTAATCCTAGTAACCTGGATTATCTCTAGAGAAAGGGTTCCACCATTAGGTTTTTTTCTGCTCCAGGCCTCTAGTAATCCTAGTAACCTGGATTATCTCTAGAAAAATGGATACACTATTAGATCTTTTTTAAAGTGTTAACTGTTTATGGTTATGTCATTGTTTTTGGCCAAGGCAATCCCCCAGCTCTACTGTTTATGTCGCACATCTGACATAACAGCAGTTGGTACAATTTGTAATGTGTTTAACTATGGGCCATGAGTCCAACCGTGATAACTGGTGGATGCGGTTCGTGTTTTTGTCGGAATTTCTATTGGACGAAGATTTTTTTATATATTTAATAAATTCAAGAATATGAGCGATTAATTTTTTCGACGGTATAAATTCAACTATAGTAACCATAAAATTGATTAAAATTGAAATAAGATGATATTAATTTTTTTTTGTCTTGGTTTAGCTTTTTAATTCAAAAGAATCTATTATAGATTGATTTTAATGCTCTAAAAACATTGCAAAAAATACGTCTTGGGTATAAATATTAAATAATCTGATACATATGGTTTACATTCATGATCTCTGCCAGAATTAGATTTTTATAGACAACCAGTTACACTTGTAATTACAGTAAAGTAACAGGGTAGTCAAAGATAAATTTTACTGTACTATTTAAATTAATATGGTTTTTGGGAACTATCTTAAGAAATGAATGTATCAGCACTTTCTTATCTAAATCTTGGAACATGAAGGAGAAATAATTTCATATAAATAATTTCATAAATGCTATCTATTTAAGTTTTCTATGTTATTTTACAGATTGCAAAGGTGAAGTAAACCTTGGAAGACATGAATATTTTTTTCTTCAAACATTGATTATTAATATCAGCTTTGAAAATAGAGAAAAGGTAAAAACAACAACTTATCAAACACTTAAACAACCATCAACAATTGCAAAATAGTAGTTAGGAAGGGGAATATAAGCTGTTTATTACACTTGTCGCCAAAGTTTTATATTAACATTATCTTATTCATTAGTTTAACAAACTGAAGGACTTTAATTGGATTTTGATTGGTTGGTTTATTAAGTTGAGTGTCCAAACTTTCCAAACACTTATTGTAATCTACTGAAGGGGTAATATTAAGTATTATCATAAGGGGTGTACATAATTTTAACGACCTTTGTATTAACCCATTGATTTCTGGCAAAACAGTGTTACTGATATCAATTAATGTTTAGATACTCAAACATTTTAATGACCTACCGTTACTGAATTATGTTTAGTACACCCTAAATGTAGAATTTAAACTACACTTTCTTAATACTGTTAATTTAATACATCACTTTATTGTTTATTATTAGTTATGTTTTATAATATAGGTTCTTAAAGAAATATTAGATTTAAAGAAGCTTGAATTAGCGCGAAGAATTTCAGAACGAGAACTTTTAGAAAGTGTATGATATAGTTATTTATCGCATCGTATGATGTGGAAAATTGTCTGTAATACGATGATGTACATGATTTTTCAGTATTGCTGAGAACTGGTTATAATCTAGCAGATATTAATCGGTTTCGAAGCTATACTTAAATAATTGTTATTTTGCTGCTGTTTTAATAAACATTTATTATTTAGACTTTTTATATCAGTTAGACTTCAATAAAACATTTGACAGTATTAGTGTTTATGGGTTTATTAAACCTTAAGTTATACTGGTACCCAAAGTTTTTAATTTTTTTTGTCTTTTGTTGCCTTGAAAACTTAGGATACTGATTGATTGGGTGGTACAAACTTATAATATACTGACGTAATCACTAATGATTATGATCTACAGAAGGAGTAATTGTGGATTTACATGAATTTATCGTATTCTCCCTTCAAATACCTGATTAAAACCGGCTGTACAAGGCTAAATGCACAATAAATGGGTAGCCTCTTTCGCGCGTTTACAACCGCTTCGCGTTATCTATGTAATATTAGGATATTTCAGATTATTTATAATTGTTTTGTAGGTTATTATAATATGCTAATGAATGCATAAATAACAAAAAGATGGTTAAAAATATATTTCCATATTTTTCCTTTCTTTTTTATTGCCTTTTTATTCAGGGATCTAAAGGGATAGGACAATGGTCGATAAATTGATGTACATCCACAATCATGAAACACTATATTACCACTTCTGAAGATTAAAATTAGTGGTTGAAATGATTAAACACTGAACTTTATGAAGCAACAAATCAAAATTGTCCAAAGTCTACAAAGTTGTTAAGCCAACGAATGACAAAACGTTATTAGTGTAATTAACAGCCCATTGTCCCCCCTCCCTCTGCTTTTGATTAAACTTGATTATGACAATACTGTGTTATCTAAGCATTGCTGCGCTACGTTTGGACATATTTTGTGTACGTGAGTCGTTTAAGTCGATGTGACGTCAAAAAAAAACACAAATAACAAATTTATCAATTTATTTAAAATGCTCATGTAGCTCTTGAAGGTATAAATAGATTATATGTTTATATACATATATTTAGACAGTAGTGTACATTAGCAATTTTTAAAAGCGAAGCTTTTCTACTTAGGGTCGATCCGCCTCAAAACAAAACAAAAAATTCTTTTTCTATTCAAACAAAAATTGAAAATTGGGGGTGGTTACTTAACTCCCCCCCCCCCAAAAAAAAAAAGATGTAAGATTTTTGAATTCAAGTTAGATGGGGAAGACAAAGATTTCATCAAAGTTTAGATAAAATGTCAGAAATAAGAATATTTTTATATTTCTATCATAAATAGTTTTTAAACCAGGACTGGTTTATAACTATTTGGGGGATGGTTTCTCTAAAAAATTACCCCACCCCCACAAAAAAACTTGTAATTTAAATTTGTTGCTAATGTAAGTATTGTCTGTATTGCATGATACAAAGAATGAATGTTGGAATGTTCAGAATAAAAATATTCAATGGTTGCTTGACGTCGTGGATGGAAGGAGCGAAGCTTCTCTGCAACACGGGGGTAGGTGAGTACATCAGTCTTAACTCTTTGGAATCCTGAAACAGAAAATTATTTAAATGTGGGAAATCTAAGAGGATAAATTTAACAGCACTTAAGATGATAGAGGCAATGAATTGGTATTAATGGAAAACCTTTAAAAAATACACTGAAATAAAAAAAATAAATGGAATTTTATTTATGATCAGTTAAGCATATGAAAATACAGAATACATTCCAATTGAAATTTTTAAAATTATAAATCCTATATAAAGTAGTAAATTTTCTTTGTCTGTAGCGAAGCGTCTGATAGATTTAAGGAAGGTCTACCCTCCCAAAAAATACCCCGTTTCCCAATTTTTTTTTGCTTTTTAAACTCAAATTAAAAATGGGGGGGGGGATATATTAAAATATTACTTCTCCCCTAAAGGCTTCTAGAGGCGTAGCCGCTATTGAATATTAATTTTTTAAAGTACATATTTAAATAAGTTTTCTATTTGTCTGTCTATTTGTCAATAATAATTTACTCTAATCCACTCGTTATCTGTTAGAAGGAAAATAATTTAAATGTTATGATTTCTTAATTATCTCAGGTAAGTAGGGAGAGACTGTGAATAGTGCTCAAATCTAGACTTTACTCAAAAATTTTATTTTACAGAAGTCTAATTTTGTTTCTAAGTTTAGATCATTGGGGATGTAAATCAATTTATCCATCTGTTATTCTTAAATTGTAAGACTCCTGAGTTTACTATGAAATAAATAATGAAATAAATGGTTTCATTCCTATCTAATAATATTTTTTTATTGATTTCATAGAATTATTTAATTATTTGTTATAATAACATAATAATATCCGTCTTAAACAGTGTACAGTTACATATACAGGAATAAATATATAAAATCTAATCAAAAAATTAAGTTGATACCAACTTTTCGGAATTTAATGTTCATGAACAATCCCTGGGTATATATGTAGTGTATTAAATTGATTTACATCCATAATGATTATACTCGTTGAAACGTTTGAACACTCAACTTTTTCAACATCTTAAAGTCCCAAATGTTGTTAAGCCAACGAATAAGAATAGTTATTTCTTTCATCGTATTATAAACGGCTTTCCGTGGATATAGAATGTACAATTATAAGATTAAAGCCAGTTTTTTAGCCCCGAGGTGCCGAAGGCACGGGCTAAATGATTAATAAGATAAACAGTTTTGTTAATCTATTTAACAAGAAAAAAATATAGATATAATATAAAATTAATTAGAATATTCAATACCAGCTACGCCTTGGAGGCCTTAATGCTCTTGAGAAAAGAGGATGGGGAAAAGTCTCACCCTACACTTTTATTTTTAGTTTCTAAAAGTAAGTTTAAAAAAATATATTTTCATTGTATTTTTTTCTAGGTAAGATTTCTCTGAGGGTTGTTAAAAATACTTAAAAGCCATCCGTGGACCTGTAAGAAGTTTCGATGTAAATGAGAAACAAATCGATTCAGTGGTTTTGAAATGAGTCTAAAATTATTCTTTTATGATTTTTGCAACGCATAAAAAGTCTTTTTGGCACATTTATTTGTATGAAATGTTTTGATAAATTATGTTTTATTATGCATTTTAACAAATTTTTTTAACGCTTTTTCTTCATTTGCTAGGCCTAAATGTCTGTCGCACTATGCCATTACTTTTTTTCTCTCGGATAAAATTATTAAAAATAATTTCCAGTCGTTCTATGCAGTAATTAGATGTCTATCTGCTAAAGTCGTCTGCTGATTTTTGTCTGTAAGAGTAATATTTAGTAATTTTTTATAGGATTTTTCCGCTGTTTTTTTACGAAAAAAATGGCATATGTTTTCATAAAAACTAATTTTGTTCATTTTAGGTTAATCTTACAGGAAAAACTAAATTTGTTTTAGAAGAAAGGCTCCGGAATATGATTTTATTCCATAATTTTTCATTTCCCTTTCCGCAGAAAACTGACTATAATACAAAGCGGTAGATATTCAAATTATTATCTCAACCTAACGGGAAAATAGTCTTAAAAATAGTTCAGTAAAACCTTATAAATCAAAATAAATTGTATGTAAAGATATATTTTGACATTTTTATGTTTTCATATCAAAATAAAGTTTCTTAACTCTGAATAATAAATGTATAAGTATGGATGTATAACCCAGATAAATAGCTGGTTCTAGTGCTGGGGACCTTTTTGTCTGCTAGCAAATTGCATTCTGCTTTCTTTCGGAACAACTTAGCTGTGTTAATATTTCCAATGTTATAGGCTGATATTCTAAGAATTAATTGAAATCGGCACAGGGTCCCCACCCCCCCATGGACATACAGTTATCTAACACTTGCTTCCTCTATTCACTTACTTTAATCTCTGAATTGCATGTAAAGTACACATTATAGATACAATCTTGTCAAAAAGAAGCGCATAAAGAATCCATATTTCTGAGCTGGATCTTTAAACCATTTCAATGGTGCGCTAAATCACCCCGCGCACCATTGAATTAATTTAAAGATCCAGCTCAGGTGTAAAGACTATAACTAGTTATAGAGTAGCTACACTACTAACAAGAACAAGAATACTCACAGTGCCATAGTGGGTAGATGCATTGCAGGTGTACAGACCATAACTGGACTTTGTCACGTTCTCAAATTCTAATATACTTCGGATACCTCCCTCCTATAGATAGACAAAAATATATTAGGGGATACATAGATAAACAAAGATGACAACATCCATAAGTAGCGAAGCTTAAAAGTTATGAATGGGTATCGGAAAAAATTACTATAAAGCAGTTTAATACAATAAACATTAATCTTGATAAAATAGGGAAACCAGGAAACCCTAAAAATCACGCAACCTTAAAAATCACGAAAATTTGAAAATCAAGGAATCGATCTAGCATCGCAATCTATAGACAAATCTTAATGAAACTTGTTAAAAATATGTAGAAAGTGAGCAAATTCAATTCCTGATAATTTCAGCTGCAAATCCTGAATAGGAATCGAGAAAACCATAGTAAACCTAAAAATCTAGGTATCGATCTAGCACCCCAACTAATAAAAAAACCGTAATAAAACTTAAGGAAAATATGTAGAATGTAAATTTAAGCAACCCCTGAAAATTTCAGCCCATTATCTTAAAAAGGAGTAGAGAAAATCACGAAAGCATGAAAATCTAGGAATCGATCTAGCACCCCAAACAACAGACAGATGGACAAAACAAAGTTTAGATTAGATGGGCATATGTTAAAAGAATCTCCACTAAAAATTTCAGCTGTCTATCTTTTCTAGGAGCCGAGAAAATCACGTTTCCCCCACTTTGTCTCAGACGGACAGACGGACGGACATTTCGAATTATAGAGTAGCTTCGCTACTAAAAATACGTATAAATATATTAATGCTTATAGAAATATAACTAGATTTTGTAGTTTTCCTAAAGTCTTAAATACTTCAGATACCTCCTTCCTAAAAAATAGATGGTGGGATAGATAGATAGATAACTAAATTTGTAAGTATTCTAAAGTCTAAAATACTTGGGAAACATCTCTCTAGAGAATAATCTATAATACAAAGTAGCTTGATGTCTGTCCGTCCGTCCGTCTCTTAAGATCTCAGTAACCACTAAACCGATCGGATTCTACTTTTTAGGGAATATATCTACTGGTCCTGTGGTGGTTTAAGTCTATTATCTTGGAGGGTGGGACACCCCCCCCCAAAAAAAAAAAATCTCCCGAAAACAGTAAAAGTGTCGAACTATGACGTCAGAAAAAATTAACAATTAACCAATGAGAGGCCACCATATATTTTACCACAGTGAATACTGGCTTCTTATTGGTTAATTGTTAATTTTTTCTGACGTCATAGTTCGACACTTTTACTGTTTTCAAATCTCCCCCCTTCCAATTTTGCGAATTAGCGATTATTTTTTTTTACGAATTTTGCGATTCATTCGCATTTTTTTCCGCTGGATAGGTAATAGAAGATGTAATTATGAGGCTAGGGGCGAAGCCGTTAGTATAGAATAATATAGATTGAAAGATAGCAGTCTATACCAACAACGTAATTAATTTTTAAAAAAAATAGCGAAACCTATACGTAATTTTAGATAGATACATGTATTGTATACCTAGATAGAAAGATAGATTGTGAAAAGATAAATAGAATAGAGTGGTGGATAAATAGATAATTAGACATATACAAATATGGATTGAAAATAATTTGATAAATGAAAAAATGTAAATATTTAGATGAACGCAAATGGATTATTATACAGATAGATTGATAGATAATTGAACATTAGATATAAAGCAGATGGATAGATAGATAAATAAATGAATACTTACCACAAACTCATTAATAAAAGTCATATTTGTAATTTGCTTCAAAGTAGAACTTGTATGATTGTTATCTACTGGTATTATTTCTTCTTTGTACCAACTAAAACAAGAATTAATCTTTAGAAGCGCAGGAAAGTGTCATGTGTGACATCATAAAAATACGTGTCTTTCCATCTCTTTTTGGGGGTTTAATTTCCCAATTCTCTCCCTCATCAGACGTATTTTTTGACGTCACACGTAACACTTTCCACCGCTTCCAATCTTTAAAGTTTGATTTAATTTTCAAATTTATATTTTCTTCTTTCTTTTTACTCTGAAAATACAGCTCTCTTTTTTTTCCTTTTGTTCTCAAATCATTTCTTTTTACATCCCCTCAGTCTTTTTCTCTATCGCTTTCTCTCTGCCTCTGTCTCTCTGTCTGTCTTTCTCTGTAAATGTACTTCTTAGCTAGTTAGAGAAATGGATGAATTTTAATCTAAAAATTCTGTTGACCGATGAGAATCTTCTCTGTAACTCGGTCTATCTGTACTAAAAATCTTTTGATTTCACTCTGATTACCCCCAACTTAATTTCTTGAAAAAATTAGGATATTAAATTCTTACTTGATTATTGGTACTTCAGGGCTATGGACAGAACAGGACAACTGAGCTGGGTAACCAGGATGCTAAATAGATAGTTGAATGGATAAATCGTTGATAAATAGGTAGATAAATATATGAATAAACAGATAGACGAGTAGATAGATAAATAGATAGATAAATAAATAGAAGGAAAGATATTTAGATAAATAGATAGATACATTGATAGATGGAAAGATATAAAAATAGATAGATAGATAAATGGATTGAAAGAGGGTTAGATAGGTATACAGATAGATTAGTTGCTAATATTAGTACAGGGTAACCAGGATGCTCAATAGATAGATAGATAGAAACATAGATTAGATAGTTATATAATAGTAGATTGGAAATATCAGTTGAGAGCACAGGGATTCATCAAGGGGTGTATAACTAGAGAGGAATGAAAAAGGTCGAAGGGCAACCCTTCACAATTTTAATTTTAAGGCGGTGCTGACATAAATTGTTAATATTAATTAGTTACTTATGTTAACTTATGGTATCGCTAACCACTGAACCGATCGAGCTCTCCATTTGAGTAAGCTTCCTACAGGTCATAGGATGGTTTTTATACTTTTTTTAAAGTTTTATTTTTATCTTGAGTCTTTTGACGCTGGAAGGCCGTTTTTGGCTCCCTCTCCTAGAGGTTAGGGGCGCAGAATCTATAGTGTTTTCCTTACTTTTGTGTTACATTTTATAATAACTAATACAATAAGTACATGTGCTAAAGTGGAATATATGTATAGGATTTAATGTATGTATTGATTTAAGGCATTTTATCACATAAAAATAGATGGATGATACAACATTTTAAAGTTTTATTTAGATAATAATGCTTGGATAAGATAAATAAATACTTTAAAAATAAATTTTAAATAATGGAATAGATTGCATGGATATTGTGAGAGATTCTCGCATACCCTGATAAAATGTTTCATCCACTCCACTGACCATGGAGGAACGTATTGACCAGTATCTAAAGATTATATTAGCAACCTAAAATTGACGACAAAATTGTCCTCTCACAATATCCACGTATACTATATCCATTTATATATATTTAAATATGGTTGGTCAGTAATCTTTTTTTTCATCTATTGCATAATAATTTCATTATTGTGTTTTGTAATAAATATAAATAAAATTAATATTTTCTATGGGGGCAGACAAATAGTCTAAAACCACCATTAAGATTTCAATCTTAAAAACAAATTAGCCTGAAACCATACTGGGACCTGGAATACTCAATCGGGTCAGTCAGTGTTAAGCGAATTAATAATGGACAAAGAGTTTAAGTTTTATTTTAAGCTTCACCTGTAAAACTTTTCTTGATTTGATAAACACTTTCGGAGAGTTATCAACCTATAACAAAATTTCTTTTATGAAATTTTTACATTAACCTTGTGCTTTAAAGCATTACTTTAAAACAAGGGCACAAAGCAGGGACGTCAAAGCTTTTTACTTTAAGGGGGGTAATATGAGGGGTTTCAAAGGTTTGAGGTGGTGAATCTAATGTATTTAGGGGCCAGATAAAAGTCTATTCTACAAGGTGTTGCCCTCCAACGACAGCTGAAAATCACGTATAGGTTTCGTTATTTTTTTCCTACTTAATTTCGTTGTTAGTATTAACTGGGACGTGAATCTGAGTGAATTAGTAAAGAGTCATTCACTTGGTCAGTAAGGGAAAAATATATTTGAATACTAAAAATCTAAAAGCAGTAGCAATAGCAATGTAAATAGCGCAATAAAAAATAACAAGGTATTGTTATATATGTAGAAAAAATTCTATTTTTAACAGATTTAACAGATGTTGACGACGTACGTACAGTCGGACATAACCTTATTATGGATTAGCAGCGATACAAAAAAAATAATTCTTGTTAACTAAAGATAGTTAATGACATACAAAAGAATATAAAATTAACTTCTTTTTAAAGTGCGTCATCAATATAATTCTTATTTCCTAATAAGAAATACGTAATGAGATAATTTTATTGTGTATACAATTAGTTTTGTTTCATTTGTTTAAAAATTGTCCAAACGCATTGGTTTTTATAAACCAGAGCTGGATCTTTAAATCACCATTAAAATGATTTAAAGATCCAGCTCTGGAAATTTTTTATATTACACATCCAAAAAGTGAATAATAAACCACCCCTAGACGGGATTATCACACCCAAACCCATATAAATCTTACCTCTGGAATAGGGGGGGGGGGGAAAGGAGTTTACCCTCCTAAAACTTGAATTACCAACCAAACCCAAAGTTAATACCTTAACAGTAACGTTTCTTTGTATATTTCCTTCAACAATACAGTGATATTCTCCTAAAAAAGACCAACAATAATAAAAGTATGGATCATGGAAAGAAAACAAAGTTGTGGAGTTCGTCGTATTTGATAGATAATTTTAGATTAATGATTGCCACGAAGGAATAGTAAGTTTGGGGCTGCCAGAACTGGGTTTAAATAATTTTTCATTTTAATATCAAAGGAAAACTGTTTTTAATGCCTTACCTTCGTCATCTTTATCAACTTTAAAAATTTTTAATTCTGGATTCTCTGCAACGACAACTAAAAAAGATATTTTTTTATATTTTGAAATTTAAATTAGAATTTTGCTCGTTTGTCAGCCCTGCAGGGTTAGGTCACCGCAGGTTTGATGTAGGCCCGCAGTTTTAGTTTAAGGGTTTAAGCGTAAAAAAATACTACCTCTCTAAAATCTATTTAAGAAACAAAGAGAGGGGGGATATGAAGGTTCAGTGCTCGATAGACACTTTGAAGGAAAGCTCAGAAGAAATAAATGGATGTTCGGAAAGAAGTTCCATTTTATTTTACCTCCATTCTTTCTCCAAATAACATTTCCAGAAACTTCTCCAAAGGCTCTTTGCTAAACAATAATAAACATAATTTTTAGATAATGATATAGGAATTAAAAAATTTGCATGTGGTGATATTTTTTATTCGAAGAATCATGGAAAGACAGAAAAATAGCCCAACAAGACTTAAATTTAGAATGGAATAGCTTAAAACTATCCTAGGACCTATGTACACTGGTACAGTTAACCAAAAAAGGAGAACTATATCATTTTAGTAGTTATCAAAATTTAAAGCTACAGACCAAAAAACCTTTATATTTTATATATACTAAGATAAATGTATCTAAAATAAGATCTCCAAAAATAAAGTACAAAAATGTTACCTCCATATCGACACAAACAAGTTGTACATTTTGATCTATATCATAGGTCACTATTTCTCCTTCCTCAACCTAAAAAATATCATAATGTTGAGATAAATAATTAGGTAGATACATTATTTAAGATAGAAAGAAAGGTTTTCAGAATGGAACAATGAAATTAGACCTTTGATTGTAAAACCTTTATTTTGAAATCTTAACTAAGAATTTGCTTCAATTTATATGTCAAGAAATGCATGTTATTTTCACGCGCCTAACTCAGCAACATAGAAAAAGATGAACAACAAATTAACCTTTTAACTACTCACTACAACTTTAGATGAATCTAGGGGCACTTGACCCCCCACCCACATTTTCAATTTTAGTTTTAGAAATAAAGAGTAAATTAAATTTTTTTTATTTTGGTTGTTTGTGCTTTTCTAGGGGGCGATTAATCTTGGGAGGGTAGTTGTACCCTCCCATAAAACAGTTATGAAGCTGCCAAGAACCTACATTGTAAGGATAAACCGTATCGGTTCAGTATTTTGTGAGATCCTTTTGTACACAATATATGGATTACCTTTTTAGGTTTTCTGACATCAACAAAGCATTCCTCTTCCACTTCTAGACCTTTATTGTCAGACACCTAAATTAGATAATTAGATATCAAGATTTACCCATTGTTTATCAAAAAGCAGCTTATAGTGCCTGATGGAAAATGACGACATACAATACAAATGACCAATCATGGGCCAGTATACATTGTTATTGACCTATGGTAAAATGTATACTGGCCTATCATTGGTCATTTATATTTTAACTTATTTTTATAATGGGCTTCTTCAGCTGCTTCGTTTCAGTGGCGTGCGAAGCACTTTGTCTAGGGGGGGGGGGCATTTTGAAGATTTTGTAAACTTTGCTTTAGGGGGGGGCATTTTGATTATATATACTAATTTTAAATAAGGGCGTTTTAAGGGGTGGGATTATTATTTACTTCTTGTCCTTATCCCTTCTTACCCATCCCTTCCCCCATCCCAATTTCCCATTTAAATCCCCCATCTCTTCCCCCCATCTCTTCCCCACCATCTCTTCTTCCCCCCCCCATCATTTCTCCCCCATCCCTGCAATGACCAAAGGGAAGGGAGCTAGAAAGCATCTTCAAAAAAAAAGTACAGAAGATAATTTAACCTCCCCCCCCTCCAAAAAACATTTTTTATGGGTGGAAGGGGATGTTATAAAATCTCAGCAGGAAGAATGAATAACCAAAAATTAACCTAATATGTAAAACTGATTTTAAATATTTTTTTATTGTATGACAACAAGGATGACAACATCTTTAAGTAGCAAAGCACAAAAAATCATTAATAAGATTGAATACAGACAAGTAGATTTAAAGAGCATGTGTTGAAATAAATATATATTTTAGGTAGAAAAAGTCACAAATCCTTTTTCCTGTATGTTGTGTGATTACAGTCAAAGTAAATTACATACTGGATGCTCAAAACAGCGAGAAATTTTATTTTTTTTAATATTATAATCCACAAAAAAATTTATCATACCATAAAAACCAAAGATTTAAAGAACTATGAAAAAAATAAAAAAAATTACTTGTCCTTTCATCTACAGATATAAAATTCTCTTAGAAATATGGAAAACTTTGGGGTATAGTCTCTTTTGTGGCAACGCCTCTTAAGGGGCATTTCGTTGTATTTTCATAGTAGCTTTTAATAGGTTATTCTAGGTTAAGTTAGGTCAGGTGATTTCCCCGCAGGGTTAGGCAATTAGCCCTGCATGGGCTATAAATAGGTGAAAAGCTACTGTGAAAATACGACGAAATGCACCTTAAGAGGCAATGTCACAAAAGGGACTATACCCAAAATTTCAAAGATACAAAAATAGTAAAAAAACGTTCTGAAAAGCAGTCTGACCTCCATGAATTTTTAATAGTTAATTATACTCCATAATGATGGGAATGTTAACATTAAGTTTTAGCCCTCTATCTTTAATTGCAGTTGAAAAAGTCACATTTACCCCTTAGCATTCAGACTGACAGCCATAGTGAATTATAGAGAAGCTAAAAAGTTATATTAACATATCCTACCTTCTTTAAATGGCACTTTAAAACTCTGTTAATTTTTGATTAAGTGGTGTTTCCAAGGATTTATAAGGGCGGTGCGTGAAGCGCACCTAAAAATAATTACTCCCCCTTTGAACTAAAATCAATTAAAGACAACAAGAGTGGCGTATTTTATCAAGTTAGGAATATAGAGTGTAGTTAGTTTTAAGGGTTTTTAATGAAAATTGCCATAAAAAAAACATGTCTTTTTGTAAGGGTATGTACTCAAAAAAAATGATAAACTTTTCCTGAAAATAATATGACATCATATATAGTTATTCATTTAGACAGACATACAGTGCAGTTGAGAAAAAGGCTTAGATAAATATCAACGCTGTTTCTTTTTATATAAAATAACTTTTTGATTAAATATTTGTTGTTTACACATGGTTTTTAAAAATAAAAACAAAGTATAAAATGTGATAAAAAGCAGAAACCATTTGGAAGGGTGCGAAGCGCAAATTTTTTTCTTCAAATATGCAGGGAGGGAGGGGTTTTTGGGCTATTTATTACACTAGTCCCCAATATTTCATATAAAATTTTCTTATTCATTGGCTCAACAACTTTGGGGACTTTAATGGAATTTTGATTGGTTGGTTAATTAAGTCGAGTTTCCATACATTTCATCCACTAATTGTAATCTATATAAGGGGTAATTTTGTGTATCATCAGTGGGGATGTACAAAATTTCTTTGGTAAAAAGTTTATACTATACAAAATAAAATACTTCATATACCTGGTTTGTTATGTTCAGTGAAAAAGATTATAACCTAATTTCTACACTAATTAAAAAATTTGGTAAGGTTAAATGAATAGTAACTGTCTGTTTTTTTGGAGTATTTCTTGATCTTTTTTTGGAAACTGGGATAGTTTTGCTTTTTGTAGGGTAGGGGGCAAAAAGGGGCATTTTTGTTGACCAGGGGGGGGCAAAATGGGGCATTTTTCAACATTTAGGGGGGGGGGGCGTTTTGGTCGCTAGGGGGGGGGGGCGATTGCCCCAAATGCCCCTTTCGGTTCGCACGCCACTGCTTCGTTTATCATGGCGACCAATACCCAGTAGTCCAAGAATGTGACTTTGAAAAGTGCTAAAATAATGCTACCAAAAGTTATTGATTAAAGATATGATTCTCCCTTTTTTATGCATTTTAGTAATATATTTTAAAACCTTGAGAAATAATTGTTTTACAAAACTGTAAATTATTATGGTAAGTTTTATAATCACGCTTTCTCATTCGCTGGCTTCATTAGTTTGAAATCATAATTGTAAATGTTTTGTCGCTGCTAGTTATACTTATCAATTAAGATTAGGGAACCAATTAAGATTAGAGAAAAGTAGTTAACCGATTTAAAAAGTACCAAAATTCTTTAAAGCTTTAAAACTTTGGGTACTAGTAGAATATACAACCAGTACATTCCAAGCAAACTATGGAGTTACTGCAATTACATGGCTAAGCCAACAAAAATAATTACAATTAATGTAAAAAAAAACTCTAGAAATCAATACCATTAATTTCAAAAAAGCTTGTTTAAACTTTAAAACATGAAATTTCGACCACCCTTCCTTTTTTATCTTTTTCTGTTTACTTAAAACTACATATTCATTTTCTCAGAACTTAAAATATACATTTTTATTCGCTTTAAAAAAGGTTTTCAAGCTTGGTTTTACATAAAAGTACCATTGTGATTCTAGCGTAGATTATGCTGTAATTCAATGGTTTTAAGGGCCCTGGAATCCTTATTTATATGATCCACGCCCGAGTACGAAAAAAGTTCCGTTGAAATACCCTCCCCCTAGCCTAGCTAGCTCTTTATCAAACCATTAGACCATTGAATTTAGACCAATTACAATAGAGTTTTAAGACTTTACATTTTGGGGAAATATATTTATTTTCGATGTAATAAAACATTATTTTGCTTTCAACTAATTTGTCAGTTAAAAATTGATATTAATAAGTCCAAAATTTCTTTTTTTTCTGCATTTTATTTTACAATTTAGGTTTTTATCTGTTACAAGAAAAAATTCTAAAAAAATACTTAAAATAAAAATTGAAATTAAAAGGCTAAAACGAATTTTTTGGTTCTTTAAAATATCCCCAAAAATTTGATAAATTTTTCTTGTCCAATCCCTATATCCCTGAATACAATGGAGGGAAAGGAGGGTTCTGCGACCCATATGATTTCCAGAAAAATTTCTAACGTAGCACAATAAAAAATAGGCCGTGCTTCCGAGAATGGTAACTTTGGCGGTGTCCATACAATTCAACCAACCATGTTGATATTTTAATCATTAGATTTATAGATTATAATCAGACTCGAGTGACCATTGAGCAGTTTATTAAAAGTTTTATAATGGCTTTTTCTTATTCGTTGGCTTTGGGGACTTTTATTAAATATTATTGGTTGGTTAATGAAGCTGAATGTGCAAACGTTTCAACCACTAATTTTGATATACAGACGAGGTTCTTTTCTGTATAATCATTTTGGATCAATTTATCGGCCTTTTAGATATCTGATAATTTATGCTAAAATAGTGGATTGCAACATGTTATAATACAATAAGTATTTGTAAAGAAAGCAGGGTTCCCAAGGAATAAGACAGTTGACGATAAATTGAAGTAAACCCCAATTAAGCCAAACAAAATTACCGCCTCTGTAGATTAAAATTATTGGTTGAAAAGTAGCAACACTGAAGGTATGTACGTACAAAAAAAACAAGATATAATAAAAGTACCCGAACGTTAGAGCCAACAAATGAGAGATAGAATTAATAAAACTTTGGGTACTGCATCAATTTTTTGCAGTCTAATATATCCCCCACCTCCCTGACTATATAAGGATCATATTTAAAGAGAGCTCGTGTGTACCCTCCAGGAATATTGAGAAATTACACGGACTAGGAACAAGCTTTACAATAATATGTATAATATATCCCCCGCCTCCCTGACTACAGAAGGATCATATTTAAAGAGAGCTCGTGTGTACCCTCCAGGAATATTGAGAAATTACACGGACTAGGAACAGGCTTTACAATAATATGTATAATGTATCCCCCGCCTCCCTGACTACAGAAGGATCATATTTAAAGAGAGCTCGTGTGTACCCTCCAGGAATATTGAGAAATTACACGGACTAGGAACAGGCTTTACAATAATATGTATAATGTATCCCCCGCCTCCCTGACTACAGAAGGATCATATTTAAAGAGAGCTCGTGTGTACCCTCCAGGAATACTGAGAAATTACACGGATTAGGAACAGGCTTTACAAAAACTTGACAGACGAAAATAGCAGAACATTAAATTCTTAATTTTCTTTTTAGAAAACGTGGTATGTAAGTCTTAAAAGGAATATGTCATTGAATTGAAAATAATACTGGTTCCTAAGTTCTCCCATTCGTTGGCTTAAAAAAATTTGAACTTTTCATATTTCTTGATTGGGTGGTAGAAGCTAGCAGTGGCGTTGCTACAAAAGACCAACTCTACAAAAGACCAACGTCTACAAAAGACCAACTCTACAAAAGACCAACGCCTACAAAAGACCAACACTACAAAAGACCAACGACTACAAAAGACCAACGCCTACAAAAGACCAACACTACAAAAGACCAACGACTACAAAAGACCAACGCCTACAAAAGACCAACAAATATATATTGTTATATAAACATCAAATAAAGGTCATGGCCGCAGCGCTCGGCCCCCTGACCTGCCTAGCCGCGGGCGCTCGGCCCCCTAGCCTATAACCTAACCTAACAAAAAAATTGTAAAATCAATATTAAAAATTGTAAAAACAATATTAAAAATTGTAAAAACAATAATAAAAATTGTAAAAATCTACCAACTACTTTTTGTAAAATCAACGAAATTCTAAACCACCTATGTATTAACAGTTTTTGAAGAACCGACTAGTTGGTCTTTTGTAGCAACTCCCTAGCAGTGGCCAACCTTTTCCATCAATAATTTAAATCTACAGAAGGGCTATTTCTAAATATAAAATCCTTTTCATCTTTACATAAACAATTTTTCTACAATTAAATGCAGAAAATCAATGCATTTTGTCCCAACAGTTATCACTATTAGCAAAGTTTTTAGCTAATTATTTACAGGTTTATGCTATTAATATGATTTTAAAAATAAGGTTTAATATAACAAAAGTTACTCTTCTTTTCAAGCGAATTTGACCAGCCTTTTTTTCTGTAACCTTGTCCATGTTACTAAAAATTTACCAACATGGTTTTAAGAAGTATATTTATTGTTCAAGAACAATGAGGGATATTTATTATGAAGAAAAAACTTTTTGCTATCACTATAAAGAAAAAACCAGGGGTGTGTAGACTGCTGCAGCTAACACTATGGCTGCGGCGTCTGCACTTACCCACTGCTGTTTAATTTGAGATATTCATAATATAACCCATAAATCTTAGACCTTTTGTTGCATTTGACCAAAAATATAAAGATGGTTCTATTTTTTTAAAGTTCAAAAAACATTTAAACAAAAAAGGAACCAAGTAGGCTGGGGACTTTGAACTGTAGATTATACTGGTAACAAAAACGTTGGGTACTTAAATAATCCTTATAAAAAATCCTTAAAAATGTATGAACATCCATGTAGTATCCATGTGAGATATATTGGCATGCAAACAGATGAAAATAAATTCTTTTTATTTTGCTGACTTTGAATTCTAAGATCTGATTTTAAAGACGTTTCCACCAAAAAATAAATATAACATAAAGGAGAAAGGAGGAGGGGAATTACCCAACGCCCCCATAAAATATTTTCTGGGGGTAAAGTCCTACATTTTGTGTGTAAAATGTCAAAAATTTACCTGATTTGTAAAAATTAAGGGGTATCAACTATAACAAAATGTTTTTGGGGGGTTTCAGAATTTTTTTGCCGTGGAATAATAAGTAAAATATTAGGCTGCATCTGGCAAATTAAACATACGATATTAGGCAAATGAAAATGCTATTAAAAGTCAGAGAAAATATCCATGACTTGCCTAAATGGATAAACGTCTTTTATAGTGAACTGTTGACCTTAACGTTGCAAAACCTTTCTTGTTCTTATAATCAAAATGTATATTTGTCAGTATGATTCCACTCAGGTAGATAGGCACATTGGAATCAAATTATACTGGTCCCCAAAATTTATGATCACGATCTCTTATTCATTGGCTTTTATTAAACCACGATTAGGTTGTAAAAACGTTTCCATATAATATTAATCTACAGAAGGCAAAATTTTGTATGTTATATTAATAAGGAATGCATAAAAATTTAGCATCCATGTCCCTATCCCTTAATATCCCTGTGTTCTACTAAATTTAAGAATTAAGGAACAATTATGTTTAGTAAAAATAAAGCTTCATCACAAAATTTAGAAAAAATGGGATATTTGTATTGTCAATAAATCACTGAGTATGACATTGACATTGTTATTAGATTAATTAGTTTAACTCAAACAAATTTAAGTGAACAGCATTTTTATGAAAAAAGAACAGTTGATTTCACAAGTGTTTTTTAGATATTTATAATTTAAAAGTAATATTCAAACGCTAATAGTTCGCAGAGACGGATGGACAGACGGACAGATAAAAATCCATTTCTTTATCTCTAAAGCGCATAACAAATATATTTTTATACTGTCATCATGAGAGGCAAAAAAGTTTTAGTTTAATAAAAGAGACTTTAAAACATGATCATACTTTGAAGAAAAAGGGAACTCTAAAATAAGAATATCATTTTCATTATTAAACAATACTTATTGTTTCAATAATGATTATTTTGAAATAAAGAAAATTTTTCATAAAGTAATAAATATTGTAAAATAAGACATTTTAATTTATGATTTATGTGGATATGCAATTTTATTTTCTTTTTCTGTTTATATATGGCAATCATAAAATATTCTTACTTGACCTAATAACGACATCACACTTTTGAAAACACTATTCATCTTTACTATACGGCATATGTCTGACATGATAAAGATGTTCTTGTGAGTTTATGACTATACTAGAGGCTGCGCCCCTAGCATCTAGGAGCTCTGTTTTCAAAGGAATAAAATAGCCTAAGACCATCCCGTGACCTATTTGAAGCTACCCTATAAAGTAAAACTTAATCAGTTCAGTAGTTATTGAAATTATATTCTTCAGTCAAAAAAAAGGTAATTTGTTGATATATTAACCACAATCTTTTTTTTGACAGGAAACTTTAATAAGTCAGAAAATAATTATAAAAAGTATAGTTTATACTATTACTAAATTTTAGGAAAAGCGCGTTTGTTTAAAACTATTTTACGGAGAAAAAGCTTTGATTTTAATACATAATTAATAGACGACATACAAAAAGCTCAGCAAAAAGTCATATTCAAGGAAAGGACAAATGTTCTGGTAATTAATTCTAACTTTTATTGTATCAACTAGTGGCTGCGACCCTTGCATCTAGAAGCTTTTTATTTTCAGTTTGGCTTCGATTCCGATTAATATTCACTGGATCAGAACCAGTTCTCAGCCTTACTGAAAAATAATGTATATCATCATATTACAGACGATATTCCACGAATATTAAAATAATAAAAAAAGTGAATACTACTTTTGATAGGGTTTTAATCTTATATTTTTTAATTTTGATATCCGCGGAAAGCACGATGCGGTAAATAACTATTCTCATATTTTAAGTCTTTCTTTAATTTGTTATTTTATAATACATATTTCTATCCGAGTATAATAAGAGACAGCAAAAACTGTGCTCGGCTGAAAGTTGGATCACATAAATTTAAACCTTTATTTCTAATCATGCAAGTATTGACAGTCACTATACAAACCAACCAAAAATATTAATTAGTAAAGTTAGACAATAGCTTTAGTTTCTATATTTATTGATTTCATTTTTTATGGGGAGGGGGCCGGGGGGATGGGGAATAGTAATCCTTCCTTCTGTAAAATATATGAAAACCTGCAAACATGTAATTCTCTTACAATAAAAAACATTTAGTCTTGCCGTTTTTGAGAAAAGGGTAAGAGAAACGAATATTATGCTTCTTTTAGTAAAATTAAAAGGGAAATAATTAAGTACGTATAGAAGCTGTTTTTTTTCCAAAGTTAGACAGTTGTAGGCAAAATAGTTTTTATTGTGAAAAATATGTTTTCGATCAACGATTTAAAAAAAAATACAAATCTGCAAAAAGCTTAAAAAGAAAATCTACAAATTATTGTAAGCACATAAATATTGACGAATTGTTTAATATTGATTCAATATTCAACTCCTTTTTTGCTGTTTGTCTGCCAGGGGCGTATATTGTATTTTCTGTAAATTGTAGAGTAGCAACAGTTTTTTTAATTTTTAAAAAGTACTAATTTTATGTTTTTTCCAAAACAATTAAATAAATTATCTATCTTGAAATTTGAGAAAATAAAATATTTGTTATCATATTAAGTTTAACTGATATGTTATTGATACAGTAATTTATTTTATAGATTTTTTTGTGGGAGGGGATTTAAAAAAAACATTTTAATAAAAATCATTGTTTTTTTTTTTGTAGATAATATAGATGATTTTTGAAGGGGTTAGATAGACAGATAGATACCCGCGACCGTGGCTCAACACGTAGCGCATCCGCTCGTCGTCGGGAAGGTGATAGGTTCGAATCTCGGGCCGACACCGCGTCATAACTAAAGACGTTAAAAATGGTTCCTACTGCTGCTATGTCAGATGCGCGACATAAATAGTTAGAGTAGGGGGAATGCCTTGGCCCAAAACAGGCGCAACTCGTTACCATGCACAGTTGGGACTTCTCAGACAAAGGTCGTGCATCACAGAGAGTTGGTTGTCTGTTGGATGTTACTTAACCTAATATCCTTGGGTGTTTGGACAGAGAAGGGTGCGTAACAGCCATCCTTAGTTCTCCTGGATTGCTGGACCAGGACCTGGACAGTACACCAAGTCGAAAAGGTCCTGGACTGTAATCCCGCCCGTACGAGGTAATCTACTAGGTAGACAGATAGATAATAGATAGATAGATAGATACAGATAAATACAGATATATTAATAGATAAAAAAAAACAGATAGCTAGATAGATAGCATTGACATGAGAAAACTACTTATAAACCCAAATTTATAATTATGATACTTTTTATAGAAAAGCCCTTTTTAAGAACCTATGAGAACTAAATAATGACCTTTCCCATTCATAAAGTGGTAGCTATAGAGTTAAGATAGATCCTACAACTCATGCTAAATTACAAAATAGTCGGTATATTGCTACTCATATCTATGCAATGCAGACTCTTAGCTGACAGACGTGCAATCAAATCTCATCCCAAGTAAAAATTTATATCGTTATTTATATCCACAAAAGTAACTGCGCCCCTAGAATTTATGGGAATCTGAATTCGAAGATTTAGGAATGGTTATATTTATATAATAGGATATTCATATAACCATATTTCCAGTATAGTATGTCTTCGAAACCGATTAATATTTGCTGGATTTAAACGGTTCTCAGCCTTACTGGAAAATCATGTATAGCATCGTATTACAGATAATTTTCCACGAATGATAAAACAAAGATCACAAAATTAATAACAAAATTGTCAGCCCGGGCCTTTGGTCCAACGGGGATAGCAAAACTGGTTTTAATCTTATAGCTTTTCATATTAATGTCTGCGGAAAGCTGTCTATGATACGATGCGATAAATAACTATTATCCATCTTGTGAGCAATCTATAATTAATTAGTCTTCTGTTGAGTGGCACTATTTTAATATTGAGGTATTTCCGGAGAATTTTAGGGTTCTAAATACATATAATAACAATTAATAACTTTATAGTTCAAGATTTAATTGTGGTTTTATTATACTGTTACATTTAAATATTTAACTGAAATTTTATCTAAAGATAGATCACATATTGTGTTAATATGAACATTTTTTTTGTACCAAATACCAATTAAGTATCTATCTATCGACATTAAAATTCAAAAGCTATTCTTCTATTTTAAAATATGAAAATGTAACAAGGAGGGAAATGAATTCTCTCATACGTTTTTTCAAAAACCTTAGTGAGCTCTTTTATAATACCTTAATCGGTTGGTTACAACTGGTAGTGTCAATACTTTTCAACCAATACATTTAACCAAAAAAAGAGTTAATTTTATGTTTATTCATACCAGAGCTTTATGAGGAACCCCCCTCCCACCTTCAACTTTTTTTAAAAATACCCTCAAACCACTCTTACTAACTGTATAAAGCTTCCCTGGTAAGAAACTAGTCTTTTCAGTCAGGTATTTTAAGAGAAATGGGAAGGTTATAATATGCTATTAAAGATTTCTCTAAGTCTTAAACAAAGCTTAATTGAAAAGGAGAATTTAAGGCGGTCAGCGAGATCTTTTAGTATATTATAACCCGCGACCGTGATACAAAACGTAGAGCATCCGCTCGTCGTCATGAAGGTGATAGGTTCGAATCTCAGTCCGACATCCCGTAACACTAAAGACGTTAAAAATAGTTCCTACTGCTGCTTTGTTAGATGCGCGACATAAATAGCAAGGGTAGGCGGGATGCTATGGCCCAAAACAGGCGCAACTCATTACCATGCGCAGTTAGGATTTCTCAGACAAAATTGACCATTGGTGTTCGAAATATTAACACAGCCAAGTTACAGCAAACAAATTAATAACATACGAAAAAGGTCATTGAAAAAGGGAGGGAGGTAGCTAACTGTATATACATCTATACTATAGATCTGTTGTATCAACAAAAATGGATATAGACATCCCACTAATTTTATATAAGGATAATAATATTACAAAGAGCTATTTACGATTTGCAAATACTTTTATACTGTGATTAAAATTGATATGAACAACTATCATAGACTTTATTTTAAAGAATTAAAATGAAAAACGTGAACAATAGTTTTATAGCAGCAACGCCACCACAAAAAATATAAGAAAAATGTATTTTGCAAATATAAGATGGCCTTTGAATAAATAAGATATTTGAATAGTCTGCTTATTAATTATTCAATTTTCAAAATGTCATCTGAAAACCAAATATTTAGATTTGCCACAAATAAAAGATTAAATTTCTATCAGAAAATTTTAAAAGTTATTATTAATATGATTTTTCAAAATTTAAAATGTTTAATTGTTGCTTAACTTGCATGGGGGCCAATCTTTAAACAAAATATATAGATGAAAATAACAAGATATCTGCCTGTCTGATTCTAAAGTAAAAGATCTTGTTGACTACTGGACCGATATGGCTATCCTAACAGTGAAGCTTCTTACTTGTCCTACGAACAATGAAGCAACAGCATATCTTAATTAGCTTTCATGATTTTTCGGTAGGACTGAGAACCTGTTATAAAATAAAACAACTAAAGGATTTATTTGGTAATAATCATAAATAAGTCTTCTGTATTTAATGATTTCTTCCTCATCTATTTGGTTAGACCGTTATTAGTTTAGAAATTATACTAAATCTAAACATTTCTCGAGCTCGAGGGTAGATTTTGGGCTATATAGAAATAGAATAGGATTTAGAATTTTAAAACAGGAAAAAATAATGTTGGAAACTGATCAACTACTCCCAAACGACATATTATTACTTGGACGTTGCACCAGATTTTCTTGTACTCTGATCATAAGGAAAAAGGATTTTTTTCTCTATGACTCTGATAAAGTGATGCTCACAGCAGGCTAAATTATTGATAGCCCCCATCCAACCCCTTTTCCCTATCCCCTCCCATTATACTGGTTCAACGAACTGACCAATTCATGATGTCCATATTAGCAAGCAAATTTGACGACAAATTTTCCCCTGTTAATATATCCATGTATATCCTATATCCATTCTACTGCCAGACTTATTTATGCCGCCTCCTCCGTACCTTCTGACTGACGCAAAAATATTTACAATAAATTTCTTGGCCAATTTCCAAATAGATTTTTGGACAGGAACCCCTATAACTCTTTTATATAAGAAACAGGATGTCTGTCTATCTCTGTGTGTAGCGAAGAAACTGGCAAACCGATATGGTTCTCCTTTACAGTGACGTTTCTTAAATGTCCATTAAAGGTTTATAACTTTTGGGGGGAAGGGTACATCATCTCTCCTAAAAGATAACACCCCAAGAAAAGTGCTTTCCTCTCAAAAAAATTTTTGTTTTTAAATCTAAAATCATAAGAGTAGAGTTCACTACCCTCTCCCTTCCCTCCAGTGTAATTTAAGGTATCTAGCTGACAGATAGACAGAAATACAAATTGCAAAAAGCAGAAAGAGAAATAGACTGAAAGACAGACATATATTTAATCTACATCTTACAATATTAGTCTCTGTCCCTGGAGATATTTAACTTATATTTAGATACTGGATTAATAATTATAAGGAGAAATCATATATCATAACAACTTTTAAAAACATCAATAAACTAAATGATGTACTTTTTACTTAAACTTTACTTTATCCTCCCTTTTTTCATGTTTCTAGCCTGTTTTTTTAGAATATGAATATTTTATCTTTTTTATAATACACAGTGCGTATAAAGGTGCTTTGACTTTTGTGTCAGAACCTAAATTGGGACATAGTGCATTTCATTACCCTAGGTTAGGTAACTTCATTTCACTTTTCAATAAAATCTAAAATGCAGCCGTTTTGGAGAAAATTAGATTTGAAAATTTTAAGTAAAATTTTCATCCACTAGGAGTTACCGCATAATCATGACAAGAAAAGCAAATATTATTTATTTAAAATTTTGAACAACTTTGCTTTTATAAAGTTTGTCATAAAACCTCTCTCTATATGATGTATTTAAGGCTGAATTTTTGTGACCTTAGCAAAGCAACTGATAAAAATGGCCATGAATCAACTCGCTTAAGGAGTGGTTTTATGAAGAACTTAATAAAAGCAAACTTGTTCAAAATTTTAAATAGATAATCTTTGCTTTTCTTGTCATGATTATGCTGTAACTCCTAGTGGATGAAAATTGAACTTGAAATTTTCAAATATAATTTTCTCAAAAACGGCTGCATTTTAGATTTTATTGAAAAGTGAAATAAAGTTACCTAACCTAGGGTAATGAAATGCACTATGTCCCAATTTAGGTTCTGACACAAAAGTCAAAGCACCTTCAAACGCACTGTGAATATGAATCCTATTACGTAAAAAGTAAGATTTTTTTGTTTGAAGCTTAATAACCATATGAACCAATTAAGTTCTCTTTTTTAGGTAGGCTTCTTTAGCTCTTGTAATGGTTTTAGGCCATTAAATTTTGAGGTTTAAGTCTCGAGATTATTTTAAACTATTTATTATTTTTAGCCCCTCCTTGTCACTTTGATACATAACCCCTAGAGGCTAAGGGCGTAATTACTAGTATTTTTAAAAAGAAACACTTAATCCATTGATTTTAGTTTGTTTATTTGTATTTAGTTGGACAAGGCAAAAGATTGATTTGACCTTATTTTACAAAAATACTTAGAAATAGGGAAAAACTTGCACTTCAAGTAATGAGCTCAGCATTTTTTAAATGCGTAGCAACTCTACAAATTTTCCAACATTATATCTCATTAGAATTGTAGAATACTTATAAAATACAATTATAAAGAGATAATACTGTTATTATAATATAAAATATTAGTAATGTATTGATTTGGGGGGGGGGGGGTATTTACACCCTCTTGTCACCACACGCCTATGACACTAATACACTACAGATGCAATTGTACAGCTATATTTTATTAAATACTTCGTCCATAGTAGACATAAAGAGTGGGTAAAAATAGCATGAAACCATATTAATACATTTATAAAGCTACCCTGAAAGCATTACCCAATCAGACCAACCATTTTTGATATATTGAGTTACATACAAAGATCTTTAAACTTTATGCATCTAGGAGCTCTCTATTCAAAAGGGTAGAAAAGTAGGAAAATAACCTAAAACCGCCAAGCTTCTATAAAATGAAGATCTCAATCTGTTCTGTTGTTTTCGAAATTTTAAGCTACAGACAAAAATCCTTACTACTTTATATAATAAAATGAGGATTATTGTTATTTATTGCCGTTTCTGCGATAATAATGGACATAATTGTTCTAATATACTCTTAAGAATCTGTCCTACTTAAACAGTCAATTAAATACAATATTTAAGAAGTATTTTTATCGAAACTAATTGATTTTCAAAAAAAATTTGACACGTAAAAAGATAAACATTTATTTAGATTTCTGGCCATAACAACTTATTTAACACTTGCTCGACAAGAACAAAAAATCCCAGTATTTTTTAAGAAAGGGAGTAGTCACTGGAAATTAGTAACTGCTTAAATACTTTTATCGCATCTTGATTGGTATATTCAAACTACCAGTGTTCAAAATATCCAACAAATAATTTTACAAAGGGGGTAATTTTGTATTACATAAATTCATCGTCTTATTTCTTGAAATTCCTGGTTTCATTTTGTAGAAAATTTAATAAATATTCTATTAAATTTTCCACAAAAACTTACTTACTGAATATTGGCTTTTTAAAAACATGTTTTTAGCTGTCGTATATGACAAACCAACTTAATATAAAGGATGTATACATTTTTTATTTTCTCGGAACAGCGGAAAAAGGAGGCGAATTCTAGTTAAGCGATCCTCCTCCCTTTCCAAAACCCTCGTTTTAAATCCAATAGACAAAAACATTGTTGACCAATTGAATAAAGACACCTTTCTTATTTAAAAATAATAGACAAATGGCTTCGCCCTTTGACTCTAGGAGCGTCATTCGACAATATGTGTAAATCATTAAATCATTTGTTCATAAAAACATAAGTGTTGATTATTGAATAAAATGAACAAAATAATAAACTTAGGTTTTAGGCTATTTTTATTAAATCTAAATTAGTGTAATTTACTGACAAAATGTCTTGAATGAATTAAGGAATGCCAAGGTTAATTATAGACCTTTCCATAATGTTATTCCAGTAAATAATTATTAGTGGTTGAAAATTAACACGAAAATAACTTTTAATGATACTATGAACAATTTAGTGTTTTTAATGGAGATAATCTAGAGACACACTCTCTAGAACAGCAAATTGATAAACAGCGGAGTAACAATCCGATCATACTATTGGTTAGAAAATGTACAAATTTTAATGAGAAATGGTGGTTATTTTTTATTTCATTCGCATAATGAAACAGATATAAATAGTCGCATTATTTAGGATAAATAGTCGAATTATTTAGGATAAATCTTAACTAGGTTAGATTATAACGTGTCAAAAATTACAAAAAATTCTTCGTTCGTATATTATGAAGCATATGACAAAGCATGTATTAGAAGTCAGCTAAGAATAAAGCTTGCTTTCGGTAAATTTTATCATCCAAAAAATTTTCTTTGGTATTATTAGAAAGAATCGTATATAACAAACATAAATAAAGGTGTTTGTCTGCTAGAATTTCCTAATAAATTTGACGAAGATGGGGGTCAGATAGACCATCTAAATATATTGTTAAACTTTTTTGCTGTTATTGTATTAAAAATGATTTCAAAGTCAGCCACGGTCAGTTTTTAATGTCATATAGTAATCTACAAAAGAAAGTAAAAGGGTATTTGTCTGTCTGTCTGTCTATTTGTTTGTCTGTCTGTAGCGAAGGATCTCGCATAGCTGAACCGATATGGTTCTCATTTACAGTATAGCTTTCATAGGCCTGGGAAGGTTTATAGCAATTTAGAGGGGATGGTACCACCACCCCCCTAAGATAATTTGCATAAAATCAAAAAATATAAAGCACCGCCTAGCGGATATTTTTGGCAAATAGATAAACTTAACGTAGATTGAAAAAAAAACATTTTAAGTTCCTCAAGAGGCATCTAGGGGGCGAAGCCGCTAGTGTTGACATAAAACATAAAAATCAATACATTAAATTTGAAAGGATTGTTATAAGTGTCTAATAAACTTTGTTATTCAAAGTAGTTTTATTTAACCGTCAATAATTCCATTCAAACAAGGACGACAATATCCATAAGTAGCGAAGCTCAAATATAAAATTAAGAACGGCAAAGCAAACTTTTTTGGTAAAGGGTGCCTCTACCCTCCCAAGAGAAAACGTCCCCGGAAGAAATACCTTCCCCCTTAATTTTTAACTCTTTCTTTTTAAACTAAAAATGAAAGTGGAGTGTCGACTTACTGCCCCTGAAGGCTCTTAGAGGCGTAGCTGTTGGTTTTGTTATAAAGTTGTTGCGATTGTCCAAAATTCATACGTAAATTTCCTCTATATTTGTATAAAATAATTGGATACAAAAAATACATTTATACAGTGTGTTTTTTTTATGAGAACTTTTTTGAAAGCAATTTTACCCCACTTACAGTTATTAGAATTTAATGATTAATGGCTTATTTTTTTCGTTTTTTATAACCATTTATAGAACATCAAAAAAATATATCAGTTTGTCTTTAAAAAGTACAGTAAAATCAAAAATTCAAAACTTAGGTGTCAACATCTAAAAATGTTTTTAGCGCATTTTTCTTAAGCTCAAATCTTCTACCCTTTGCAAGAAAAAAATTGGATTTTCAGTAGTTGACTTTGGGGGGCCAGTACTCCCACCCTGGTTGAGATATGGCCTTCAAACTTTGATATGATCTAGTACATGTCCCCAATAGTATCTGTATCAATTCAACTCAACTTTGAAGCGTTTTGCAGCCATTCTTGCAAAGGGTAGAAGATTTGAGTATGAGAAAAATGCGCTAAAACCAATTTTAGATGTTGACACCAAGGTTTTGAATTTTTGATTTTACTGCACTTTTTTAATAAAAACTGAATTTTTTTTTAATGTTCTATAAATGGTTATAAAAAACGAAGAAAATAAGCCATTAATCATTAAATTCTGATAACAATAAGTGGGGTAAAATTGCTTTCAAAAAAGTTCTCATAAAAAAAAACACACTGTAGAATATTATTTTTAGAATTATTGACTAAAATGAATATTTATCTAGAAAACATTATCAGCTAATTTTTATAACTTTCCTATTTGATGAATTAATGATGTACAAAAAGTATCTATTTTAAGCATTATATTAATGTAAAAGTTTAAACTTTCATTTAGTATTAAAAATTCTTAATACTTTATGATTACAACTAGCAGCTACGCCCCTAGTGGTATCTAGGGGCCCTTGAAGGTGGGGGTAAAAGTCTACCCCTCAATTTAAGAGTAAAAAAATTGGGAGGGGGGATAATTTTTTTTAGGGTTGATTTCTCTTGAGAGGGCGGTGGTGTCCTCCCTCAAAATAGTTATAAACCTTCCCAAGACTCTTTCAAAGCTACATAGTAAAGGAGAACTATATTGGTTCAGCGGTTAGCGAAATCCTTTGCTACAGACAAAAAAAAACACTACTATACATAATAGGATTTTTGGCCAATGATCATCTACTCTATAACTTACTTTGTCCATCCATCCGTCAGTACATCCAAAAGAAATTACTCTGCTGTTACCTAGAATATGCTACTGACATTTCTGGTGAGGATTCCCCTAATAATTTTCCATATCACTATGTGGAAATTTCATACGTTTTAATATTGCCTAGGCAAAGCTTTGAAGATTGTGAATATTACAAATATATACAATACAAGTATACATACTCGATTAGTCCTGTCCGTCTGTTTTCTTTTTCTTTTTTTCAACATTACTAGTGAATGCGCCCTTGGCATCTAGTGGCGCTGTAAGGGATATTACAGAATGGCAGGAAAATAGCCCAGATACGTCTCAAGTTAAATCTAAAAAATAGCATAAAACCATCACTGGACATACGTTAATTTTCCCTAAAAAGGAAGTATCAATCAGTTCAGTAGTTATTGAGATCTTTAGCTTCAGACAAAAGAACTTACTACTTTATATAATAGAATATTTCTTTATGGCAACCAAATCATGCTTATTTTTCTCTTTACTGGACATCGCCCCATTCCTTAAACCAGCGGCGTGCTTAAGGTTTAGCAAGGGACCTCAATGGAATCGGTGGATGTTGTTTTACCCCCCCCCCCCCGCCCCCCATTAACACAAATCTGTACTTTTAAAAGGATTATTTTAAGAAGGTACAAGAATAGCAGAAAATTTATAATAATGCACTTTTCGTGTTAACACAATGATCAATCATCTTCTTTTTTATAAAGAGTAAGGTTGCTCTGTAAGTTACCTGAAGGTAAAATAAACGAATTCATTTAGATGGTGGTTTCTCTTAAAGTGTCCAGTCGAGCACACAACCCCCCCCATCATTATTTTAAATAAATTGGATATAAGGGTGGGTTTAAAGATGTAGTTTTCGTTTATTACTTCTTTTGATTCTTTATTACTTCAGGTCAGGCTAGGTTACGTTGTATTGGGTACTGTGTAACCCCGAAGGGTTAAGGCACCGCAGGTACAGGCCCCGCATTCTAAACACTAAATGTGAGGAATGTATTGCTCATTATGCACTTAAGGGGAAGAACCCATAGGCCTGTGTGTGCTAATATTTTGGTTTCTAACATATAATCCTTATAAAAAGTAACAGGATGTCTATCTGCCTGTTAGTATCGAAGGAAAACACAAATATTGTCTAAATAATAATCATTTGAGGCTTTTGTTATTTAGCAACTCTATAATCGTTACCAGAAAGTCCTTTCGTCCATTTCAAACATGTGCTTTTTGACCTTTTCATCAACAATTTTCATATGATATATTTATCAGATTTTTGCAATACTAATTTTTATTACAACAGGATACAGTTTTATAAGCAAAGCACCAGAAAATGCAAGTATGTACAGTTTTCTGTATTTACTTAGAATTTCGTTTGTCCTATCGTTTCAAAGCTTCGCCTTAATGGATGTTGCCATCTTTGTTTTATCTCTTGATATTGCTGTATAAGAAGTTTATAAGAAAAATGAATGGAGATTAAGATATAATTTTACTCTTACATTGCAATTTTAATAATTCACAATACATAGAGTATATAGTCCAATATGGCTATGAAACCGATTAATATCCGATGGATTAAAACAGGTTCTCAGCCATATTGAAAAATCAAGTACATCGTCTTATTACAGGCGATTTTCTACGAATAATAAAATAAAAATAAAATAATTAATACTGGTTTTGTTAGACCGGTTCTTTGGCCCCTCGGTATCTGCGGAAAGCTTTCTACAATACTATGCTAAAAATAACTATTTTTTTTGTTGATTTAAAAAAAAATAGATTTTATTAATTTGATTAGAAATTGCATTCGGCAGTTTTACTAATAGTACAAGTACACTAATTATTGTATTTATGTCGCTCATTATTTTATACAAGTTATAGCACAAAAAGGAGTTGTTAAGGTGTTGTATGGGTTTGCTAGAAATTGAATGAAGGGAAGGGACCTTACATAAAATGGCTTTTGAGTTTGCCTTTGGTTTAAATTTTCTACTCATGTAATACTAGCAGATACGATACTAGAGGCCTCTAGGGGTAAGGAAAGAGGTATTTGGTAAACTCCAATTACAATTTTAGTTAAAAAAAAAAACTTTTTTCCCAGGGCAATATATCTTGGGAGGGTGGTGGCGGTACTCTGTCTAAAGTTTAAAAATAACTTCCTGAATCCTTATACCTGTAAAAAGCTTCATTGTATACCAATATACATAATTAACATGTACCTATTAGATTAAGTAATGAATATCTCCATGGCTTTAACATTGAAATCAAAATAATTTACAGAAAATAATATATCTTACCCTACAAATATAAGTACCCTCTTGGGAGGGCTGCACCCTGTCAAGGTACAAAGTAAAGGCATCTCTGGTCAACCGTACACTTGTACCATCCAGACCATTTCTTGTGTACTCTCCTTCATTTTCTCCTTCTGGTAAGTTTATACAATTTTGTCATTAGGCATGCTAATATATCTTAAGACTTTCTAAAACTTACTTAGTGGTAATGTATGATTTCAACTTCAAGAGAGATGAAACAGGAATTGTAGTTTACTTTTTTAACATCGACATAATAGAAATCCTACGTGCTAGGAAAATGGAATCATGCATTACCTTTTTTATATGGATAAAACAGTAATCATAGAATATAGATTATATTTCTGCTTTTATAAAAATGATTTCAACCTTCTAACTGCTAAAGACATGTATTATTACTGAATATACTTTATGGGATTCACCAATCATTAAAAAGAATTTGCCTCTGAACTTTTTTTTCTCCGTTGTGCAAAATCCTATTTTTGTAAATTTTTCAATTTGTTTGAACAATGACTAAATTGTATTTGTTCCTTGCAGGATATTCCAAGAAACAGAGTAGATTTCTTCTAATGACACATAGGAACTGAAAAAAAGTTTATTGTTAAACAGTACATACTAAGGTAATTTTGCACAGCAAAATTATACATGTCTTTTTTCTTCTTATTTTTTTCAAATATTAGGTACACTTTCCTAATTTTTTGATTAAATGATGATTACATCTTTTAGAATAAAACTCTTTTGAAAGTCCTATCATTGTGTTTTGATATGTTGACTAAAATAAATATTTTGATTTGATTTGATTTGTTTGGGACTATTTATTAACTACCCTTAAAATCATAGCTACTACAAGATTAATGATATCAACCTTTTCACCTTAGAAAATATATTGAATATTATTTTTGGAAATAATTATAACATTTAATATTTTTACCAGTTGACCACTTTCCGTCCACCCAAATTACTGGTTGGAAAGCGTGAACTTTGTCAACCTGGCCAAAGTTTGCAAATTAGACAATTACTAGTTTATAGACAAATCATATTTTGTATTTTAGAGATAACTGGTGGCTGCACCCTTAGCATCTAATGGCTCTGTATTTGAAGGAGAAGAATAGGTACAAACAAAACCTAAAACCATAAAAAGACAAACAAATCTAAAAAATAAAATAGCTTATGAACCCTCACAGGACGTATGTGAACTTGTGAAGCTTCCCTAAAATGGAGAGATCAATCAGTTTAGTAGTTATCGATGTCCTAGAAAAGCTACAGACAAAATACATTTACTACTTTTTTAGTTTAGCATTACATTTTGAAAGAACATCCAATAGTAAAATTAAAGATGAAGTAATTTTAGCATTACAAATTAAAGAAGCCTTTGCCCTATTATTACTCTTTTTTTTGCACTTTTACCTTATAATTTGCAATTATTTTTTATGCAAATGTTCGCGGATTTTTTTGCAAAGGTTTTTATTTCCATTCATGCAGAACATAAAGAAATACGACGAATTATGGTTGCAATAATTTTAGTAGCGAAGCTACTTAAGAAATCTGTCTGGTGTGTCATGTTAGACTGTAAATATTTCCACCAAAAACAACTCACTGAAAGGAACGTACTTATTTACACAATGCGATACTAAAGATATTAACAATACTTATCAAATGTAATAAAATGGGGAATGCATTGGCCCTTAATCAGGCACAACTTGTTACAAAAAAATAATAAGGACTTTAAGACAATTTTCGAGCAATAAAAATACTTGACCAAAAAGAGAAATAGAAATAGATATATTGATAGATAGATAGATGGATAGATAGATAGATAGATAGATAGATAGATAGATAGATAGATAGATAGATAGATAGATAGATAGATAGATAGATAGATAGATAGATAGATAGATAGATAGATAGATAGATAGATAGATAGATAGATAGATAGATAGATAGATAGATAGATAGATAGATAGATAGATAGATAGATAGATAGATAGATAGATAGATAGATAGATAGATAGATAGATAGATAGATAGATAGATAGATAGATAGATAGATAGATAGATAGATAGATAGATAGATAGATAGATAGATAGATAGATAGATAGATAGATAGATAGATAGATAGATAGATAGATAGATAGATAGATAGATAGATAGATAGATAGATAGATAGACAGATATACATATATACAGATAGACAGATAGTCAGATAGACAGATAGACAGATAGACAGATGGATAGATAGACAGATAGATAGATAGATATATTTTTTGAGAAAATTATTATTGCATTAAAAATATACCATTGTTGCATAATTCAAAGGTCCAAATAAAGTATAACAAAGATTTTATATGCTTTCTAAAGTTTATAAATAACAATTCTATTACTGAAGCAGTAACTAGGGTTAAAATATACTGTAAATTTTAAGTTTTTAAAAACTTTTAAACCCAACAATGTATTGTGTTGAAAGGATAAAATTTCCTTGAATTGCAACACAGGGATCTTAAGAGACAGACCAATGGACAAACAATAAGTGTACATATATCTCTAACGAGGTTTAACCAAATTATCCCTGTAGATCAAAAGAATTACTTATAAATAAGCCAAAATTTTTTAAGTAACCAAAGTTTTAAAACCAGTAAATGATGTTTTATGACTTTGGGTACCGATTAGATTTACAGTCCATGTTCACTTCTTCCCTGATTGCAACCTAACCCAGGTCTATTCCAATTTTGGTGTGTATTCATTTCTGCAGATTCCTTCAATTGCATAGTGTTTCATTAAAGCATAGACACAATAGCAATAGATATAGCATATATATATACTAGCGGCTTCGCCCCTAGCCTCTAGGGGCTTTGCCCCAAGAGGTGATAAAAAAAATTATTGCGAAAATCGTAAAGGACCATGGAAATCTCCTTCAAAAAAAAAAAAAAAAAATGGGGGGGGATTTTTTGATTTTTTGGTGTCCCACCCCCCGAGAAAATAGCTTAAAACCACCACAGGACCAATAGGTAGATACCCTGAAGAGTAGAATCCGATCGGTTCAGTGGTTACCGAGATCTTAAGGGACAGACGGTCAGACGGACAGACAGACATCGTTCTACTTTGTATTATAGATATTAGTACAGGGGAAAATTGTCGTCAATTTAGGTTGCTAACATGGACATGACATATTGGTCAGTTCGTTCATCCAGTAGGAGAGGAAGGGATGATGTTAATTGGGTGGATATGGAGGGGGTTGATCGTTATTTTAGCCAGCTACAAGTTTCACTATATTATAGAACATGATAATCTGGTGTAATATCCAAGTAATAATAGTAAAATCAGGGTAGAATGGGTTTTAAAGAAAGTTTTAAAACCATATTATCTTATTTGTTGGCTTTAAAACCTTGGATACTTTTATTGAATTGTGATTGATTGGTTCCATTCTAGTATTGTCTAAACCTTTTAAACCAATAATATTAATCTATAGACGGGATAATTTTGTAGAGCACCTTTGTGGATGTACATCAATTCATCGTCTATTGACTTATCCCTTGTGATCCACAGTATAATATGCAGTTCTGAAAAATTTATTTATTTCAAGGAATTCATACAAAAGATTGGATACTTAAAATATTCCCCGTGCTTAATCTAATAATGTTAATTTGATGTATATTTTCATGGATTCATATGAATATGTTTCTATCTAATGATTTACCATTTGATATGAAACCTACCAGCATCTAAGGAAAGGTTTACCAGTGAGTATATATTAGACGGAAAAGGTTTATTTTTCAACTTTGAAGAAATAATAATATCTAGAAATATAAAAACATCTGAGGTTTATTTGGGTTTTAAACAAATATAAATCTTTACATAATAACAACAGCATTTTTATCTGTGTGTACCAAAGGATCTCGCTAACCGCTAATCCGAAATTGTTTTCATTTATTAAAGCTTCTTTTTGGTCCAGGGAAGGTCAATAAATATTTTGTGGAAGGTTATCATCCGAAGATAAATCACATCTAGAAAAAAAATTCTAAAAAATAAGTCAGAGCCGCTAGTGGAAGTATAAAGCTATTATATTTTGTCTATGAAATGTTTCGATTGTAAGGTCAAAATTTTTAAAAATAAACTTTAAAGTGGCATAAAAAGTGTAAGGCTTGGAAAGGGGTGGGGGAGGGGGGTTATTTTTCCCCTCCCCAATGAGCAGAAAACTTAAGATATTTATATTAAAGAATTGAGTTCAAAAAAGAAATAATATAAAAATTGATCTATGCATTGAAATGTTTGTTTGTATTTGATGGTTTGTTCAGGGAGGGTGGAATATGGGGCTGTTTAGTACACAAGTCCCAAAAGTTTTATATCAAGGTTTTTTCTTATTCGTTGACTCAACAACTTTGAGTGCCAAATGCCAAATCATAACTAGTATTAATTTTATGATTTTTTTTTCAATATATTCGTGGAAAATTGTCCGTTCTACGATTCTATAGATGACTTTTTAGTATGGCTGAGAACCGGTTCTTAACCAGTAGATATTAATCGGTTCCGAAGCCAAACTGCAAACGATGCATTATCCCTTCTCCCAGTGCAAGTGTATTATCCTTTACAATAATATTAATGTTTAGATTTAATAATAGAAATGTGAAATTTTAAAAAGAAATTTGGGCCAATGTCATTTTATTCTGCTACCATTTGTTGTTGATATCATATCAACAAAAGTTATATTGCTATCTACAGTATATCGTTCTTTAGTAGATTTAGGTTTCTAATAGTTATGTTTGAAGTAAGTCATAATGCTCAATAGTGGACCATAATAAGACAAACGTTATTGCTTATTTAAATTTATAATGAAGATTTAAATGCTTTATAATCCAACTACCTTTTTTGTCCAAAATTCTCATTTAGACCATTTAATATTTTATTACACTGGCCACGTCCATTACCAATTAAATGTAAAGCTTTTCAACATTAAGGTATTGTCGGCTAAATAACGTTCGTTAAAGGAGTATTATTTTTATTTAAATCACAAAACCAAACCAAATTCATCTAGATATTTTTCTAAGAAGTCTTCATTTTTTTTCAGTGTTAAAAATAGAAACGTGAAAATTCTTAAAATAGCATAAACTTAAGTAGAAATGAAGATCTTCATGAAGAACGCTAAAGTTCACTCATAAGGTTAACTTTTATTTTTATTTTTTAGGGTAACAAGAAACTAGAATTTCAAGAAATAAAATTCATGGTATTAAAAATATTTGGTTTTATAAATTAAAACAATATAAAAACCCATATAAAGGCTGGTTTCAGGCTATTTACCAATTCTAGTATATTTGGACTAATCTAACACCCTATTTCTATACGGAAGAATCGTCCTATGGCTGTAAAACCTTTACCTGTATAGCTATTCTAATATTATGACTTGTCTTCATCTATGCTTATTGGACTAACCAAACATCTTAATTCTTTATGAAAGAATCTTCCTATGTCTGTTAAACCTGTACCTGTATAGCCATTCTAATTTGATGTCTTGATATTCATCTAAAATTGTTGGGTTAAGCTCACACTTTAGTTGTACATCGTCTCCAACCTAAAAGTAATGTTCAATAGTAATAGGTTCATTTTCTGTCTATTTCAAAAGTTAAAAGAAATAAGTCAAAACGGTTTAGGAGGTTTAACCTTCGAAAATATTTTCTTTTAAGGGCTCGGCAGCCACAGCTGAAGAATATAGCTTTATTTCTTACACTTTTCAAAAATTGTTTGATTTTAAAACGGAAGAAAATGTTAGATATTTAAAAAATGTTAAGAATGTGTACTGAATGAGTCATGCTTTAATGTAAACAATTTCTTGTAGAATCATTCAATACGTCGTTCTTAACAGTTCATAAAATTGTCATGAAACTTTTTTTATGCAACTTTAGGTTAGGTTATGTTAAGTAAGCATCTTTTAAGTGGCAGGATATAAAAAAATTGGAAAGAAATTCGAAGCTCGTGTTATTGTTCCAAAGATTGAAAAAATAGTTGTACTAATTTATGTGAAAAAGATTTTGAATTTTTCTTGTACTTATTATTTTGAGTACCAAGCCCCTTATTTAAGAGGCGAAGCTTCTCTTGAACTAAACGTTAAATTAACTAGAGAAAAAATCCTAAAATCCTACTTCGAGTGCCATAACCCACTTGGAATGTTAAGCCCAAAATGTTGTTTGTCGTCGTGCCAAAGAGCTTTAGTATTAGAATTTAAAAAGTACTGCCTTGTTCAAGACAATTCAATATAATTTATATAAATCTATTCTATGTTTTATCATCCTTATAATAAAGTAACAGGATGTCTATCTGTTTGTTTGTGTGTGTGTTTGTATGTTTGTACCGAAGGATCTCGCTAACTGCTGAACCGATCAGATTCTCCTTAACAGAGTAGCTTCTCACAGTTCCCGGAAAGGTTTATAACTATTTTGGGGGAATGTACCACCACCCTTCCAAGAGAAATCACGAAAAAATCGGTTGTTTTATGTAGCGACTTTTGTCAAAAACATTTTAAGTGCCACTAGAGGCCTCTAGAGGCGTAGCCGCTAGTATTATAAAAAGTAGTAAGGGTGGGCTTTAGATCTCGCAAATTGCTAGTGGAAATGTGTTGTAATTTTTAGGGAAGCTTTATAAATGTCCAAGTGTGGATTATATTTTTCTGACATATACAGCACTCCACAAAGCTGTTTGAAGCTACAAGATAAATACAAGAGGATACAAAGACTTAGATATGTAAAGAAAGAAGACTTAAAAGGAAGAAAGAGAACTTAAAAAGAAATGAAAAGAGAGAGAGCATATGACGTCACTCCTTCTACTCGGACATACAGGAAGCTTTTTATAGTGCCTATTAAAATGACGTCATACTGGCCTACCATTGGTCAATTACAATGTTCTCTGGCTTGCCATTGGTAATTTAGTCTGTGTAACGGCCTATCATTGGTCATTTTTAATAGGCTCTCGAAAGAGCTTCGAAAGACAAAAAAGAAAGGGACAAAAAGATTGACAATACATGTATTAGAAAATGTAAGAAAACAGACAGACAGACATACAGACAGAAAGTCTTGGATTTAGAGTGTCTTTGCTCTTTAAAAAGTCAAGTTATAAATGATGTAAAACACAGTGGGATCTTTTGCCAAAAAACGGGACATTAAGAGTAGACAAAAGTAAACTTCAATAAATAATCTTGTATTTGAAGAAATGATGTAATTTTTTTTGCTTTAGCCAGGAAATAACTTAAATTTTGCCCCTGTTAACTTCTAATGTGCATTTTGTAAGTACATCTGGCGGTTTTGGAGGAGCGAAGCTACCCTATTTTTTAAAAATCTATAAACCTTCATAACTTTAGTTAGGATAGGAATATTTTAACAAAATCAACGTCTATGTAAATATTTCTTCAATGCAAACATGAAACAATGTTTGTGAACATGAATATAGCGTCAGGTGCACCCAGTTCGAGTCCCGGCATTTTTAGGTAGGTCCAGTATAAGTAAAATAGGACACTTATAAGGCATGTTTTTAAATGTTTTTTTTTACAGATATAAACAACAATAACATAATTTTCAAAACACTTTTGATTTTGTGTTAATACCTTTATTCTAAGTCTAGCTATCTTCATTTAAAGTTTATATAAGAATATAAACATAATTACTAATATTATATTCTCTCTCAAACGTATATTTCTCTCTCTCTCTTTGATGCGTATATAATGTTTTTGCAATATTATAACTAATCTCCAAATTTGAATTTCCGCTGGACCAAAACCATTTAGAACTACAAATTTTTTTAGAACACATGAAATTTAGCAAATTTAATTGCTAAAATAAAAGTATTTATAAGTCATCTTTATTTAACGACTCCTTTATCCCTTAAATGTCCATTAAAACCGCGAGAACGGCAAAAATCGTTAAAAATCACGCCAACGGCGGCAAATAACGGCGAAACGGTTCGCCAGAGGCAAATGATGCATAAGTCAAGAAAGTTCCGCCTCAAAAAGTTAGAAAACATTGCAGAGATGACTTTGGGCTTTAAAATGACTCCTTCCCCCTCTAATGGGGGAAAATTTGAAATTAACAAGAACGAAATTGTTCAAACCATGCAATGTAAAATGCTTAATTACTCAAAAACGGACAAGAGGCCCCAGGTTGTGAAAACTGTTTAATACACAATACATGTTGTATATTGATATTATTATTGCAAAACCCGGGGCCTCCTGTCCGTTTTTGTGTAAAATGGAGAAAACTGATTTTTTGGGGTTAAAAATCTTAATATTTTTGGTGAAATTTTCTCACAAAATGTCAATTTACACCACCAAAAAAATATTTTTTAAAAATTTTTCTTTAATTAGACATTGGTACAGGTATCTGAAAAGTACCTCAATCAAAAATTATTTGCATAAGCTGAACATAAATGTATTTTTTGTTGCTTTGAAAAAATTGTGTAAAAAAATCTGGAAAATCATCAAAACTGAAAAGAAATTTTTCACTACCTTTTTTAAAAATGGCATAAATCCGCCAAAAATGAATATTTTTTAAAAATTTCTTTTCTAGCTGTCTACTTACAGCCATTATTAATTCCTAGGATAGATAAAAGTCGATTTTAAATTTTTTGGATGTCCCGATTTTTTTCAAAAGATCCCACTGTGTAAAAATTTGCATATTTGCCTTTTCATCCAACAACATAAATGTAAATTTACTGTCAGCAAGAAAATTATTTAAATAAAACAAGGATGAAAAGTTCCATAGTCAACAGATATTTATTATGGAAGGGTCAATTGAAGAAAACAAAATTTACCCAGTCTATCATTACAAAGTTACAACAGGTTCTAAGCCATACAAAAAAATGTATCGTATCATTCTAAATCCATTTTTCTGCGAATATCAAAATTTAAATCATAATATTAATACTAATTTTGTTAGCCCGGAACTTCGGCATCTCAGGACTATCAAAACTGCTTTTAATCTTATATTTTTTCACTTTGAAAGCTGTCTATAAATAACTATTTTCCCACTCACGGTAAATAAATGTAAAGGAATTTTTTTTTCTTAGGTTTTTCTGTCTTAAACCATTTGATCTAAAGACATTTAAAAATATTAAAGATTGAAAAAAAATTTCTTCTTTGTTCATTCTTTTAACTTCTCATATGGAGCCTTTTAAAATAAATACAATAAAATATTTTAGTTGTATATATGCTACGCAAATGGATTTATTATTACTTGGATCTTACACCAGATTATCATGTACTCAGATGGCTAAAATAACGACCCACCCCATCCCCTTCCCTCCTACTGAATGAACGAACTAACCAATAATTAAATCCATGTTATAAACCTAAATTTTTCCTGCCATAATATCCACGTATGTTCTAAATCCATTGCTACGCATTAGAATATAAATATAAGAATCACAAAAGAGACTTCTTCAAAGCATTAAGCATACTGAATAGTTTTGATAATATTTCACAAAGTCTTAAAAAGCTTTAAATTTTTTCCTTAAAATAAAGTTCTTTTTTAAACAAGATACAAAATAAAAAAATATAAAAGGTGTATGATGTCTATCTGTCTGTTTGTACCGAAGGATCTCACTAATCGCTGAAACGATATGATTCTCTTTTACAGTGCAGCTTCTCCTGTAGGTCCTGGGAAGGTTTATAACTATTTTGGGGTAGGGTATCACCACCATCCCGAGAAATATACCCCCTAGAAAAAATCCCCCCCCCAAATTTTTCTAGAATTAAAAGTGATGTAGGGTCGACTCCCCCACCCTGCGTGCGCCATAGTGACTTGTATACTATAACTATAGATAACTCACCTGTGCTTTAAGAAAAGATTGTGAAATTTTGACAAACTGCGGATAACCAAGTCTTGAACATGTTACACCATTTATCTGTTTTACGTGGATTTTTAATATTTCTGGTAGTGATCAGGGATCTAAAGGGATAAGACAATGGCCAATAAATTGATGGACCTCCCTAATAATGATACACAAAATTATCCATTCTGTAGATTAAAATTTGAACACTTTAGTTTATGAATCAACCAATCAAAGTTCACTAAAGTCCCCAACGTTGTTAAGGAAACGAATAAGAAAACGTTGATACAAAACTTTGGGGACTAGTGTAATGAACAGCCCATTGTCCCATCTCTCTCTCTGAGTAGCGTTGCTGCTCTTTAAACCTTTTAAAATGACACCATAATGGCCTACCATTGGCCAATTAAAATGTATACTGGCCTGCCATTGGTATTTAGTCTGTGTATTGGCCTATTATTGGATATTTGTATTGTATGACGTCATATTTTATAGGCACCATAAAGAGCTTCACATGCATGGTGTAATCCTTGTTTGCCCCAAGATTTATCAATAAAATTTCTGATTTCAGGCAATTAGAAATATCTAAAAATCCACAATTCCTGAATGAATATTATAAGAAAACAGAGGCAAGGCAGCAAAGGAGGACCTACACCTCCTGTTGAAATCATATTCTTTAATAATTTAATTCAATCAGATTTTTTTCTCTATATTTTGCTAGATTTAGACCTTTAATGTCAAGGTACATAATTATGTTAATAAGTGATCAGGAGAAGGGCCCAATGTCGTAAAATTGGTCTACAACCCGAATTTTCACCCATTGATTTAACAGCTACAAAAGGAAAAATTTTAAACATAAGTTTTACAATTTTAAAACTTGATATTCTTTACAGACAACAGACATACTTACAGAAAATTGGGACAGCGGAAAGTGTCATGTGTGACGTCATAAATATACGCCTAAAAAGGATGAGAGGAGAAGTGGAAAAGTAAACCTCTAAAAAAGAGATGGATAATAGACGTATATTTATGATGTCATGCATGATACTTCCGCTGTCCCATAAAATTAAGCTATAAAATAATGCTTATAAAACACATATTGCCTATTAAAATCTAAAGGAAAAAAAACACATTTCTATATGTAATTTGTACAATTGCATAAGATAACTCTCCCCTCCGTCATATAATTATCTTATTTACCTAGTTAATGTAGTTTCTTAATTAACATTATTTTTTTCATCTACATATATACAACTGGGATGATTAAAAATATTTCCAGTACGGCTTCGAAACCGATTAATGTCCGCTGTATTTGAACCGGTTCTGGGTCATACTGATAAATCATGAATAGCATCGTATTGAAGACAATTTTCTACTAATAGTCCATAAAAAATCATAATATTATTACTAGTTTTGTTAGCCCAGGCCTTCGGCCCATCAATGCTTACCAAACTGGTATTGATCTTATATTTTTTTATATTTTAGCATCCGCGAAAAACTGTGTGATGAATAACTATACTTGTCTTTCAAATAGAGTTGTGAATCCGCCCCAAGAAGGGCCCATTTATTTTGTTCATAATGAAATAGAATTTTTATTTGTTGGAGGATTTTACTAGGGTCCGTTAAATTAGTTATTAATATTTATGTCCAAATTTTTTACCGTACTAATTGAGTAAATTAGGGGTCTATCTCAAGTTTAAAAATATTTTAGAAAAGTATTATTTATTAAAATATACAAAACACAAAACCAACGAGATTTTAAAATCTAAATAGTTATACAACTTTAAGAAGAAGTATTTAAGTGTTTTTTTTAAACTGACGTGTATCTTAAATATATTAAATTACAGGCTAATAATCAAGACAAGAGACTTATTTTCAACTTCCCAATTGTAGAGAGAATCAACAATGATCTTAAATATGACGTCATCGATAAAAAATTCATGTAAAGTTGCTTAATAGTTATTTATCGCATCGTATTTTAGACAGCTTTCCGCGGATATTAAGAAGAAAAATTATTTGATTAAAACCAGCTTTTTTAGGGGCGGATAAAATTTTTTGAAGGGGGGGGGGGGGTAATTCGCTTTTGGGGGGGGGGGTGAAATGGCGCAAATTTTTTTACCCCCCCCCAAAATTTTTACCCCAGGGTAGGGGTAAATTTTAAATGGGGGGGGGGGGGTAAACGCCCCATTACCCCTCCCCCCCTTGGACGTCTATGTTGCTTGCTCCGATGGGCCGTCAGACCAGGCCAACAAAACTGGTATTAATTTTTAATGAGAAATTTTCGTGGAAAATTGTCTGTAACACGATGCTATAAACGATTTTCAGTATAGCTGAGAACCGGTTCTAATCCAGCGGATATTAATCGGTTTCGGAGCCATGCTGGAATATTACAGAAGAGATTTAGTCATTATAAACGACTGTAAACATTTGTTTTCTTTGGAAATCAAGTAAAATGCAGGGATATAATGGGATAAGACAATGGCCGATAAATTGATTTACATCCCCCATTAAGAAACAAATATTTACCACTTCTGTCGATTACAATTGGACACACAACTAAAAGAACCAATAAAAGTCCCCAACATTGCTAGGCCAATGAATAAGGACTAGTGTAATTAAGAGTCTAGTGTCCCCTCCCTCCCTGCATATAATGAGTCATATCCTATCAATATTCCTGTCTGTTTATCAATTCATTTACCCAAATTTCTTCCTAAAATTGGGTTTTCTTTTATTTACACAATGAGGCAACTTAGTATTTCTAAAGTCTATTTTCAGAGTGTTGTTACAGCAAAGTTTCAGGCTTGCCAAGGCTTGAAATTTACTGTTATTAATAGTTCAAAGAACCATCCAATGTTGACTTATTGTATATACAAGTATCAAGCATAATTTCAATATATTGTGAAATTTTAAATTGTTTGTGACGTTTTAAAAAGTAAGTTTGAAACCAAAATTACTTTTTGTCTGTTTTGGTTTTATATTTCATCAGAATATTAACAAATTTTCCAGTATGGCTTCAAACCGATAAATATTTTCTGGATTAGAACTGGTTCTAAGCAGGTTCCTAACCATACTAAAAAATCATGAATAGCATCGTATTACAGACAATTTTCCAAGAATATTCAAATAAAAATCATAATATTAATACCAGTTTTGTTCGGCCGGGCCTTTTAATAGTAAAAATACAGTACATACAAACAATAGTTCTGTTTTATAATTTTAACAAAGTAGAATGATGTCTGTTTGTTTGTTTTTTTGTCCGTATCGAAGGATCTCGCAAACCGCTGAACCGATAGGGCTCTCCTTTACAGGGTAGGTTCTCATAAGTCCCGGGAAGGTTTATAACTATTTTCTTGGGGGAACCCCCACAAAAAACTGAAAAAATTAAAAGAGGCTAGGGGCAAAGCCGCTAGTATTAAATAAGATGTTATTTTTAACTCACTTGAAAGTTAATACTTATTTTGTATGATTTGGAGATTTAGAATGTAGAAGAACACTTAAGAACGAAATTTTTTTTAAAATCAATCAAAAATCAAAATTCAATTGAAGAACTAAACCTAAGAGGGAAGCTAAGCTTTATAACCCATACTTTGTGAAACAAACTATGAAATTTAAAAAAATAGTAAATATGTAGATCTTAAAAGATTTAGATGAAATTAATTTTTGAAATTGAATATTTAATATTCATTATTAATAAATCAAATTAGGAATACTATAAGCAACTAAATTTTGAATAAAATACAACTTGTTCTATAAGGATTAACCTTTTTTACATAAACTTAATAAAAATTAGTGTTTATGATGTTTTATCATAAAATCTATTTGCAAAACAATTCTGTACCTTGACGTTAAAGGACCAAGACCTGGTAGGAATTTCTGTTATTGCGCACTAGCATTTAATTCGAGAAAGAGGATAGGGGTCGGTAAAATAGCAAAAAAAGCTTAAGACAAAAGTTTTAAATTAGAATAGAGTAAAATCATCTCAAAACAGCTCTCCTGAAACCGAGAATTCAATTGGTTCAGTTGTTAGCAAATTCCTAACGGACAAACATTATTACCTTACTACTTTATATAATAGGATGAATATATTACACAAGATTGTCAATCACACAATAATCCGTCTAACTAAATAAATATGTAGCAGACGAATTATTATTTTATATTAAGTCACATATGATTTAATCGTATGATACCAACGCAATTCTGGGACAATTATAGCGAACCAAAAGCTTTACCATTGGAAAATCAACTATTGATATTTAATTTTTAACTAATTAGTTCACTTTCTAACCAATAACACGGTCGGATTATCACACTATTTCTATTGGTAAAATTAAAGAATTGACATTTTAACTTTCTTTACTTATTATATTAAATTTTGTGAAGAATATAATTTCCTTGTTTAAAAAGGTTTGCTAACATTGGAACTCCAGTTTGAACTCATCTGGTAATTAGAGAAAGCAATATTTATTCATTCTTGTCATAACAATAACGTTAAAATTGTGGGCAATGTCTTGGCCTACATTAGGACAATACTATTATCTCGTAGAATACAATGTAATAGGGTTTTATCTATTTCATTGAACATGTTTAGCAAAATTAGCAGATAAAGGTTGTGCAATTAAAGGTATTTCCATAACATATCATAAATTTTCCAGTTTTTTATGAACATCTAATAAAGAAAAATGTACTGAATTTGTACAATATCTATTTTTTATACTTTTACATAAAATAACATCAAATATTTAAGTATTTAATTTAATTGAATATATATTTAATTTTTTTCTACAATTAGGGTCGGTTCGTCCGGAACGGATAGCCTTTTTCGTTAATTTAGGCATGTTAGAATTGTCCTATCGGTTTCAAACTTTGCATGGTGATTCCTGTAGTAGTAAGGTACGATTTAGAAAGCGTAGCAACTCTATAATCATTACCAGAATGTCTGTACGTCCATTTAAAACATGTTGATTTTTTTTACTTTTTAACAACAATTTTTCTGTGATCTAATTATCCGATTGATCTGATTTTTGGTATTCTGATTCCTGTGACAACAAAGTACAATATTATAAGAAAGCAACTCTATAATCAAGTCCTAAAAATTTAAGAATGTCCATAAACATTTTCCTTCATCAAGCAGTTTTTCAACAAATTTACTTACAATTTTGCTTCGGCTCTTAAACATTTATATTCTGATTATTCAGTTCTGACACTATACAAGTGTTATGGTCCGTTTGTCCTACTGTTTCAGAGCTTCGCTTTTATGGATGTTTTTATCTTTGTTTTTAATTATACAATAATGATCGAAAGATGTATCAAATTTGTTCAATATACAATTTTATATACTTTTACATAAAACAACATCAAAAAATTAAGTATTTGATTTAATTAAATATATATTTGATTTTCAATACTACAATAATGATAGAAAGATGTATTGAATTTGCCCAATAGCTAATTTCATATACTTTACATAAAATATCTAAGAATTTGATTTAATTCAATATACCAATTTAAATATTACAATATTAGTTTGATCAGAGACAAGGGACCAGGAATCTGACAATCAATTATAAGAGAATAACTTTCTTCTTTTCCTTTTACCCACTTCTCTACGGCTACAGCACAAAACAAGTTTTACGCCTAAATTAGGCCACAAAAATATCCAATTTTCAGCAATTTCAAATGTAATTAATTTTGCTGAATGACGGCCCCTGAGTTTGATTCCTTTTGTTGTAAATGGATCCAGAATAACCAATTTTGTTAAAAAAAAAATTGATAAATTTAAGAGGTGTTTTTTCAACCCTTCCAAAAACCAAAGAAGAAAAGATGTTTAAGGTAAAGGCAAGGTCCCCATTTTTCATACTCAGAACCAGCAGAGAGCCCCATCCCTGCAAGCCGAGGTTAGACCGTACCAAGCTTAACCTAAACTAACATCAACAGTGACATCAACCGTAGCATATAAATGTAATCACAAGTAATTTGACATTTCCCCTTAAAATAAGGTTCTATTTTGTGGGAGGAGTGGTTATACTTAGTCCACTGGGGGCTTGAAGGGAAAATACACAATTCTCGAATTGCAATTAAAATAAAGGTTTGAAGTAAAATACCTAATACAAGAAATTAGTCAAATATTTCTAAATATCAAAATTTGATCTTCAAGATGCGATATAGATCTATAACATGTAAAAAAAAACACTGTAAAGTAATATGGCAGCAAAAGTAAAAATATAACCTTCATAAAAAAACATGAAAAATAGGTATGGGGCTTTTTAACCTTCTTAGTGCAATGTCCCTAAAGACTAAGGGCATAATCAGGTTAGATAATGTTGTTTCTCCTTATAAGCTGAGGGGAGTGGAGTAGGCGTCAAACCCCTCTAAAATATCCATAAGTTTGTTGTTTTGTATTTTGTAGCTTAGCATTTTGAACAACTTCGTCCTTGTTCAATTAAAATATATTTGGTACAAAGTTGGTAATATTTCTGCCTAAACTAGGGTGAGAAAAAGCGATAAATATGTTTAATGGACATGTAAATTGTAAATATCCTGCAATTTACATAAGATTTCTGAATTCTTCTTGGAAGGGTTGACCTACCTGCAATACATATATCCTATTATATTTAGTAGTAGGCTTTTTTTGTCTGTAGAGAAGGATCTTGCTAACCGCTAAACCGATATGGTTCTTTTTTTTAAAGTAAAGCTTTTATAGGTCAGGAAAAGGTTTATAACTATTTTGGGGGAGGGTTTGTCCACCCTATCAAGGAAAATCGCCCCAATAAAAAAATACCCTCCACATTTTTCGAAAGTTTTATTAAACTTTAATTGAACTTTCCTCAAACCCCCACCCACAAGAGCCCCTAGATGCTTCAAGAGGGCGTAGCCGATGGTTTAACAAAAAGCAGTTTTGTCTTTTGTTAAACTAGGCTTTTTTTATGTAAACTTTTTCTTAAAATCTCAGAATCTTTTTTTTCCATTTAAAAAAAATGAAGTTATAAAGAAATATGTTTTGATTATATTAAAGAATTCTTACTTATTTTAAAAAAACTATATTGAGAACATTTGTCATTATCCTTACAAATAATATGTAAAAAATCTCAGCTCCCAGTTTTATTGCCGTTTTACCATCCATAACCCTTTTAAGAGGACACTGTAATACTCAAGCATATATGTTCATCAAGATTTAAGATCTAAAAACATAATTTTACATATACATATTTCGTTGCTTATTCACCATTTACAATTAATAATTCATTGGAAAAAAACTGAATTAATCAGGATAAAATTATGAAAAGTGAAAAAAAGATATCTTACTGATAAATTAATAAACAGCATTTTATATTTGACAAAGTTAAACTTCAAAAAAGGGTCGAATTTTTTGAGAGGGAAGGTAAACTTTCTTCGCAAAGTATAGATAAGATCTTTCAAGGGACCTATACAAAGTTTCACTAACGAAGAATATAATCATTAATAATTTAATGTTTTAATTGGCGGAAATCTACTAAAATAATAACTGTAGAGTGTCCTTTTAAGCCTTAAATGCACTGCTCTTTCTAGTTTTCTTGCTATAAATATAACTAAAGTATAAAATAGTCTAAATACAACCAATTTTACCTATAAAATTCAGATTTTACGTTTTACGCTTTCTACATTAACACAAAAAATGTCTGTAGTTATGGAGGGAAAAAATGTGTTAAATGTGCAAAAAAAAACAAAGTGCAAAAAGGTTCATAAAAGCGCAACTACTCTATATAAGTGATATAATGATTAAATTGTTGTCTAGTATGGTTTCGAAACCGACTAATATCCGCTGTATTAGAACCGGTTCTCAGTCAGACTGAAAAATCATGTAATGTTTCGTATTGTAGACAATTTTATACGAATATTTTAATGAAAAATAATAACATTAATACCAGTTTTGTTAACCCGGGTCTTCGTTCCCTCGGGGCTAAAAAAAACCGGAATTATTCTTATAATTTATCGTTTTCCTATCCGAGAAGTTAAAAATCTAATGGTTGACGCAATTTTATTTAATTTTGAATTAGATTATAAATTTAGGCAGTCAAAAAATAAAACAAAATTGTAGTGCATATTCGCTTATGAGACATTCTTATACGCGTCAATTGTGTTAATCTGAGGGAACTAATTGCTTATTAAGATGTTACGCATTCTTAAAGCAAGGATGACAAGATCCATAAATAATTTCTATTAAAAAATACTTAAGATGCTTAATATAATCAGACTTACAATTAATGCTTCGCTCAAACACTGTGCTTAAACGTTTAGGAATCAATATTAAAAACTTAAGTAAATAGAATAATTTATTATATATTTTTTTTTGTAAAAAGCTTTAAAATGGATATATGTAGATGCGGACATACCGACTCTAAAAGAAGAAAAGCTTTGCTTTTAAAAGGCATAAAATTTGCGGAAAAAATGCTAATTCTCATTTACTTCCCGTCTTCCACATCATAATAAAATTAATAAATATTGCTTTCACTAATTTTCCTAGATCATTAAATCTTTATCAATTAAGCACTGTTTTCATTCAGTTAAAAACTCATTTTCTACGCTTTAAACACTGCTTTACATTGTTTGTTTATAACATTTTTGTAAACTTGTATGAATCATAGATTATTCCACTTTTTTGAGTCTGCGTTATAGAGTTATTTTACGTACTCCTGCTCCGACAAAGTCTCGTAGACAACTAAAGCTAAAATGTAAAGTAGACGCAACTTTTGCTCTTTTATGTGTGTGTGTGCTTGTGTGTGTTATTGTGTGTGTGTTGCGGTGTTTTAATCATTGAAAGATTTTCTACCATTTTGTTTGCGGATTTTTCTTATAAATGATTTAAAATAAAACATTTTATTTATTTTTTCCTTAGAAATCTTTTCTACAATTAGTGTATGGTCGTACGTATTTTACCCTTTTTACCCCCCACCTTTTTTTTATTTTAGTTTTAAAAAAAAAAATATTTTTTTTTTTTTTTTGGGGGGGGTTATTTTTTTAGGGTTGATTTCTTTTAGTAGGATGGTGGTATCCTCCCCCAAAATAGTTATAAAATTTCCCAGGACCTATGAGAAGCTACCATGATAAGGAGAACCCGATCGATTCAGCGGTTAGCAAAATCCTTCGGTACAGACAAACAGATACACAGACATCCTGTTACTTTATTATAAGGATTAAAAGTGTTGTACTCTCATGTTTGTTTTTTAAAAAAGAAGCAGAAAAATACTTATTCAAAGTTAAAATGATTTGTAATTCATTGAAAATTTTGAATTATAGACATCTTAAAAGTTCTTTTTGGTTTATATACATATTTGAATTTCTGGATTTTAGGACGAAATTGCATAGATAGGTTATATTGTATACTAGAGTTGGCTCGATATAACTATCTCACTATTGGCTAGTTACCTATAATGATCTTAGAGAACAATTTTGTTGTCACCCTATAGGTTAAGAAAATATAAAAAAAAAATTTAAGATAAGATAATTTTCTTGGAAAATACTTGCCTAAATTGGTTTTACTTTTCTTAGAATCTTTATAATGTATTGGCATGGTTTAATAACCAATTTAAAATTTATCTAATAATTAACCTTTACAAACTGAAATTTTAATTCATACACTTTATTTCACTGCCGTGTTAATGCAGAGAGGGAAAAGAAAGGTGTGGGCAAGGGTAAATATTTTTCAATCTTGTATACTTCGGCATTTAAACTGAGACTGTAAAACATATATATAAGTCTTATGCTTAAATAGCTCTTTTGGTTAAGGCGTCAGGTTTCAGATGTCAAGGAGGGTGGTTCAAGACCCACCACTGAAACAATATTTTGTTCAATCTTATATACTTTGGCATGTAAAATAAAACTGTTGAACACACACACACATGTCTCATGCTGAAATAGCTCTTTTGGTTAAGGCATCAGCTTTCAGATGTCAAGGAGGGTGGTTCAAGACCCACCACTGAAACAATATTTTTTTCAATCTTATATACTTTGGCATGTAAAATAAAACTGTTAAACACACACACACACATGTCTCATGCTGAAATAGCTCTTTTGGTTAAGGCGTCAGCTTTCAGATGTCAAGGAGGGTGGTTCAAGACCCACCACTGAAACAATATTTTTTTCAATCTTATATGCTTTGGCATTTAAAATAAAACTGTTGAACACACATACACATGTCTCATGCTGAAATGGCTCTTTTGGTTAAGGCGTCAGCTTTCAGATGTCAAGGAGGGTGGTTCAAGACCCACCACTGAAACAATATTTTTTTCAATCTTATATACTTTGGCATTTAAAATAAAACTGTTGAACACACATACACATGTCTCATGCTGAAATGGCTCTTTTGGTTAAGGCGTCAGCTTTCAGATGTCAAGGAGGGTGGTTCAAGACCCAACACTGAACTAATATTTTTTTCAATCTTAAAGACATTAACATTTAAATAAGACTGTAAAACATATTGACATGTTTCATGCTAAAATAGCTCTTTTGGTTTAGGCATCAGGTTTCAGATGTCAAGGTGGGTGGTTCAAGACCCACCACTGAAACAATATTTTTTTCAATCTTACATACTTTGGCATTTAAAAAAAAACTGTTGAACACACAAACACATGTCTCATGCTGAAATAGCTCTTTTGGTTAAGGCATCAGGTTTCAGATGTCAAGGAGGGTGGTTCAAGACCCACCACTGAACCAATATTTTTTTCAATCTTATAAACTTTGGCATTTAAAATAAGACTGTTGAACACACATATTTGTCTCATGCTATAATAGCTCTTTTAGTTCAGGCATCATGTTTCAGATGTCAAGGAGGTTGGTTCAAGACCCACCACTGAAACAATATTTTTTAAATTCTATATACATTTAAAATAAGACTTATGCTGAAATAGCTCTTTTGGTTAAGGCATCAGGTTTCAGATGTCAAGAAGGGTGGTTCGAGACCCACCACTGAAACAATATTTTTTTCAATCTTATATACTTTTGCATTTACAGTAAGACTAAAACAATAAATCTACAAAACACACATACCCCTCTAGAGATTTGGAGGTTTGGTGAGAAAATAATTTGTATTTTCCACTGATATTCAGTTTCATGGATGCGAGTTCAAGTCTCACCAAAAACAAATTAAAAAAATATTTTGATATTTTAAGTGACTGTATAATGTATAATGGAAATGATTAAAAATATTTTTAAAATTTTTTATTACTTAAAAATTAAATTTGGTGTTTGGGTAGTTTTGAACTGAAAACCTCATCTCTACCCCTAAGCTACAATGACAGACATGGAAGAGTGTGAAATTTTAAAGTATACTATAAGAAATAAGTTTTGTATACATTGTCTATTTTCACAACTGATAATTGGTCTCCAATATAGCTCATTTATAGAATGTTGGTTGCCTTATCCGTATGTTGCGGGTTTGAGGCTCTCCGAGAGGGGCAGGGATTTTATTGATGTTAAAAATTGGGAGTTTCTGTGTAATAAAAGTTGTCGCAAATATAGGTATTAAATATTTCTGAGCTTACTTAAATTTTATTTTTTTAAAATCATTTCAAAGTCATGTTGAAATATAAAACTAGTTTAATGGATTTTTAAAGGCACAAATTTTATTTTGATTAATGACATGCCTATTATGCGTTTCATGAGCAGCGAAGCTTTTCTTCACTACGGGAGACTGAATCTAATTATAAAGAGTCATATGTTTAACTAGCAGCCTTTAAGGAGCCCTTGGGGTTGTGGGAGGGGGAAGTCGACACTCTCCCAATTTCCATTGTAGCGGAAATTTCAAAATATATGTGTTTGGAATTTTTTAACGATTTCTCTTGGGAGGGTGGTGGCACCGTCCCCCATAATAGTTATAAACCTTCCAAGGACCTATGTGAAGCTATACTGTAAAGAAGAACCATATCGGTTCAGCGGTTAGAGAGATTTTTCGGTACAGATAGACAGACATAGATGCTGTTACTTTTATATAAGGATATATCAATTCTAAGTCAGTCTATTGACGTATGAGGGGATGTACGGACAGACCGGAATACGAGTATAGAGTAGCTTCGATACAATTAAATATCAATAATATAACAAAGGTATTTCTAAAAAATACAACATTTATTAAGCAATTAAAACTGGTTAGAATAGGCAGATTAATGGGATTATTATTATAGGATATATTTAATATGATATCAATTAAAGGCTTGGACGTCTCGTTTTCTGTAAAGGACAGAAAACCACGTGTATGATATAGATACCGCCAGCCTAGACTTATAGGCTTGTATCTAACCGAATGCAGACGGGAGAGAAGTATTCACTCTTTGGCCTGCAACAATCAACTAGCCCTCAACACAGCAGGATGGAGTATAGTGGCGGTTACAAGTGGAGGTCTGACTCAGCCAGAGAAGTATAGGAATGTGGACAGGGATGGGGATACATAAACTTGGATGGTGAATACCACACTCGCCCCCTTCTGAGGGAATATGAAATATTCCCTCACAGTTGACCTGCGCGCCTGCTTCTGCGGGTTGCTGTTGTACTCGCAGGTTCTTCGATTGCGGCCATAGCTCTCTTTACGATATCAACAGGATTGGGTTCTGAGGAAGTAGGATCTTCTGGAGCTGCTGGAGGCTCTGGAGCAACAGCATTCTGGAGGGCCAACACGCCCTCACAGGGAGCCGTGGCCACTGGATCTTCAGAGGCAGCGCCAGCCTGCGGATTAACAGGCAGATCAATTCCAGATGGAAAGAGCTCACTGATTTGAGCATCGAGCTCTGTGTCACTGTTTTCCTCTGCAGGATCCAGGACCTCTGGATTGCCTTCTCTATCGGTGGGCCTGTACTCATCAGAGCACTCAGAACCGCCATAGTGAGAAACCAGCTCAACTCCATCATCATCTGGCCGGGATACGTCCCCAGCGGGAAGGGATGCCTCTATGGTCGCCACATTCTGCCCAGGTACATTCATAATATTACAACGAGTATTAATATATTTAATTACCCTGTCAGAGTTTTGGTCCAACAATCGACTAGTGGCCTCAATGACCGTGGTCATTCGTGATTTTAACTCAACGGTCGAGTCCTCAGAGACAGTGCGAATTTTTTCGCGTAAAGTTTTGCGGTTCCGCAGTAATTCTGCGGAAATTTCAATAAGGCGCTTGCCATGTTGTATATATGCTTTCTCAACGAATGAAGCATTGCTAGCAATTTTAGATTCCAGGCTTCTCTGGAAGGGGAGAAGAGCTTCCTCCATTGCTTCTTTTACAGTGGAGGATAGGACTTTTTTCCATTCCTCAGCAGTCACCCAAAAAGCCTTAGGCTCAATTTTGCTTTCTGCTAATGTCTCTTTCTTTTTAGGGGGTAATGGAGGCGGTTGAGTTTCCACCTTAGCCTTCTTGGCTGCTGGGCCGCCGCTGCCCGTTGGTGTTGGCGGACGTTTTTCTACCGCTTTTGGGGCTGATTTTACGGCGACTACCTCCAATTCAGGTGAGGCACTACGTTTTGGTGGCGATTCCACCCGATTTTTTTGCGGTTCCCCTCCCCTATTTTGTTCCATTAGAGGCCTGGCCCTAGGCCTGGCTTTATCGGGATATTCGTTGGCCTCTAAATTTTTAGCCTGCCGCAATTTTTCTTGCAATTCAAGGAGTTCCTTTGGAACATCTTTTCTCGCGGTGCGGTAGACGTGGATCGATCTTGAGACGCATTGAAGTTCACTGAGGTTTTCAGGGTTGCGTGGCGGTTTTACTCGCGGCTGATACCTGTTCTCGTCAGGTTCATAGTAGGCTTCCTCAGGGCCGCCCTGGGGATAGCCATGATTGCTGTCATAATAATAGTCCTCTTCATTGTAGAAGGGTGCCTCTTCATATTCTCGACGGTATGAAGAGTGACCGGCCCCATGGGAGTGGTGGAAACCCCTTGAAAAATTCCGCCTGGGATATCCTAAAATAAAAATAATAAACTTAAAATTAAGGGTCATTAATTCCTTATACCGAATAAGGAAATATTTTTACAAAGACGACCTTTAGGGACGACAATCTTATAGGTATATATGTCTGTTTACAGGTCGTCCGTTTTTGGGGATTAGTTTTCCCCATTATTTGTAAAATCCCGCAATTCGTGTATTTCACTCGTACCTCCTTCTTTGTACGCGTGAATTTTGGTGCAGGCTAATATGTAAATGATAAAAGCGACGCATAATAACGACCCTATTCCTGTAAGGATGGCTGCTACTACAAGCACTATATGATACCAAGTACTAGATAGAAAATCAACCACCTTATGATACGTTTGAATAAACCAGGAGTCAGTTATTTTTACTTCAAAATTATTGGAGTCTGCGGCAAGTTGGCTGAGGTATAATTCCTCGGCACTTTCTGAGAAATTAGTTTTTTCTAGGCTTTGCCAAGAATGATAAAGAAATAGGCTAATCGGTTTATCCATAAGATATTGGTTTACATTTAGTATTTGCATACCCTGCCCTTGATTCCCAAGGAATTTTCCTTGGTACAAATGTAAGAAAATTGGATTTTCGGAACATTTAGTCGGAGTTAAATGGGTGGTGTTAACCAATCTGCGTGAAAATGGTGATATTCCCATAGTCTTATTATTGATTGAAACCGAGAAATGATCCACAAAACAGGGTAAATTTTCTCCCAAAGAAACATTGATTTTAAGACTATCGCACTGTATTACTAAATCCAGTTCACCGAGCGCCCTAACTAGTTTTTTACGATGAGTCTGGATACTACTTTTAGACAGAAAATGGTTCTGTAAACAGCGAGTTTCGGGGACAATTAATTTATTATATTGTTGGTAGGAATAGAAAATCTCTAGTGGTAACATGTCATCCTTTTCTTTAGCGTTTAAAAGTGGGAAATATGGTTTTATAGAATTTGTGAACCATACCATTAAGTTATCAATATTAGTTTTGTAATAAAATAATTCGGGAATTAGATTTTCAAAGTGTTTTTTATCTTTAAGTTCTAGCGCTAGCGTAATTTGGGGATCGATCACTAGATATTTTTGGGCACCCTGTTCTCCTTCAAATGTAAACAATGAAATATTAAAGATGTCTACCGTTCGCCAAGGAGAAGTGAATTTTTGTGCGCTATCAGATTTATCATCTGAGATAATTCTATCGTAGCCTATTCTCAGATTGTGATCTAAACAATTGTTTCCCACCCAGTGACTGCCCAGGTAACAGCCCGCTTTTGTTTGTAATAATTCAACAGGCTCAGCCTGGACCCCTATTTGTTTTTCCTCAAATGTCCCAGGGATAAAAATGCCGTTAATGGTTACGCCGTTTCCCTCGCAGGCGGGGTCGATGCCGTTAAGGAGGTCGTTGGGGTAAGTAAGCGTCCCGTTTACCAGGAAACGCGTGTATGACATCTGGTGTTCATACACTGAGACTGATTTTCCTTCAAAGTTAAATATTTTAGTTTTGGACATGGTGTAACAGTCTTCATAAGTTACGAGGCTCGGTATCTCCACGAGTGCTGGAGCAGCGAGGTGGATGTGGCTATATCTGCCACAATACCAGTAATGAGTACTGGTTCGGAGGTGGCAACGAATTCCAGGTATAATTTTTCTTTCAACCTTTTGAAGTAGGTGAAATTGTTTTTGTTCAATATTGGTAATATTGAGAAACGCAGCGCATTCAGAGATTTTCAAACGCGGATTTTCGTTTGCTACACATTGAGTCGCATCTATTTGTATTATTTCGGACGCATTTGATTTTGCCAAAATAATAAAAAGCCCCAAGAATCCCAACATAAATTTACCTCGAGCTCCTGGTGCCTTTGCCAAATGATGCTGCATTTTATTTTTATGCTTCTTGTTTTTCTCTGAAATATGTTAATTAGTTAGTTTTAACATATATTTTTTGTTTATTTTCGTTATTATACATACGTAGATTAAGCTATATACATTTGCCACCTTGGTTTTATATAATTATACATTTTATATACATTTTATTTCTTCCTTTTAATTGGGTTATGCAGTCCGATTTGGACATGTATGCGGTTATCCCCCCCTTGTGACCTAGTTTTTCTTTCTTCTTCTAATATATACTTGGGTACTATGCTTTGTTTGTTAACATTAATAACCTTTTCAGGGCTGGATTGTTTGGGTCTTTGTGCGAAGAAAGAAGCCTCGGACGGGACGGTTTCTTCCAAGAAACTATTTTCGACGTGGATGTTAGGACCGGATGACCGATCTGCGCCAGGGGGTTCTTGGTCTTTGGGCTGTGGCTCAAATGGTGAGTTTTTTTCCATTATATCCCCTCCCCCATCACAATCCACCTCCCCCTGGGGTAAGTCCTGACTAGTTTCAGGGTTTTCTTCTATAAAATCGTCACCATCGTTATCTAGGTAGGTAAAATCGTCATTTTCCATACCTTTATTATCGTTTATTTCGGTTTGCCCGGTATTATCTATGGTCAAGGTTATTTCCTCAGACGGGACAATTTCCTCAATTGGAAAGACGTTAAAGGAAAGTGTTTCCCCCAATAATTCTACTTTAGAATCTATTTTTCGTATTTTATCTCTACTAACAACTTGGTTAGTTTTTATTGGATTTGATCCAAAGGGACTGAGTTCAAAAAGGGCCTCTGAGAATTTTTTTGTTACAATAAAAGGACCCCCATAGAAAGATTGCAATTTTTTACTGACCCCTATCTTGACTAGGTTAAAAAATGCAAAGCATACGTCGTTAACGAAAAGGGGAGATGAAGCCTTCCTAGATTTATTTTGAAACTCTAAATAGATTTTAGATTTTTTGGAAACCTGTGCAATAATTTCTTCCAAATTTTTTAGGTAGTTTAAGTAAGACCTGCAATCAATGTCCTGCCTTTTCTGCAGGATTGGAGAAAAGAAATCGAGATTGAGAGTTGGTTGTCTGCCGAACATAAGGTAATATGGCGTATACCCCGTTCTTCTAGACGTACTAGAGTTAATTACAAAAGTGGTCAAAGCTAATTTTCTTGCCCAGTCTTTACTTTCAAATCGGTCATCGGATCTTAGACCTGCATAAATGCTTTGATTATGCCTTTCACATGGGTTACTATTAGGGTTTCTTGGGGGAATAAGTTTAGTTTCGATACCTAGTTCATCCATAACTTTTTTGAAAACTTCCCCAGTAAAGTTTGTTCCCCTGTCACTCCTCAATGACCGAAATAAGCCGTAGGTGGGTACCACCTGTTCAAGGATGACCTTCACCGTGCTTTCCACGGTGGCGTCCTTGATGGGGTGGGCGATTATGTACCTAGAGAATAGGTCAACTAGGATAAATATGTAACGGACATGTTGTCCTTGGAAATAGTTAGGGGTTAAAGGACCGATAAGGTCTACTGATACCTGGCCAAAAATCTCGTGACTAATGGCTGAATGGGTGATAGGTTGTTTATGTTTAGGTACCTGTCCTATTTTTCTTAGGCAGGTGATACAATTTTTGATGCGTGATTCGACAAACTTATTAATTCCTATAAGGAAGAATCTTTCATTTATCTTGCGTATTGTTTCGTTAACCCCCTTGTGACCTATAATATTATTATGTGCTAATTCAAAAACTTTATTATATAATCCAATGGGTACGACGGGTCTTTCAATGAACGTTCCATTGCTAAGAGGTTGTCTAAATATTAGAAGTCCTTCCATAACGTATAAATGTTCTATTAATTTAAAAAGGACCTCTTTCCGGCCGGTTAGTTCAGCTTTTTCAAAACTCGACAACTTCTTTTTTTCGAATATCCACCTACGAATTTCAGATAATACTTGATCTTTTTGTGTTTCAGATTGCCAAACATTGTGCACACCGACTTCCGAAGCCGCATGTAACTCAAAAATCTGGTCTTGGTATGGGCAATCCTGTTCATAAGGATCCAAGGTAAATGAGCTAGTACATTTTTCACAATCGGTTTCCTTATGTTCTTTGCATAAAAATTGCCCTCTAGATAGATTGTCGGCATTGCAATGGTCCCTACCCTTCCTATGAATTACTGTAAAGTCAAAACTCTGGATAAAGAAAATCCATCTCAGAGTTACACCATTTATTGTTCCTTTTTGCCATTTTTTGTAATGAACTAAGGAAATCAAATCTGTACGTACAATAAAGTTTCTAAATCTTAAATAATGAAGAAAGGTTTTAAGAACAAATACTAGACATGCTAATTCGCCTTTATAACTTGGATAATTTTTCTCTGCCCCGTTACATTTTTTGGAACATATTCCAATAATTCTTTCTTCCCCCCCCTGGTTTTGGCTGAGAATTCCAGCGAAATAACTTGTAGAAAAATCTACGTCTACTATAAAGGGGTTAGGATTATCCCACTGGGGATAGCCTTTACTTATAGAATTTGAGAACATATTTATGAAATTTTCCCAATCTTTTGATAGGGAATTGGTCCATTCGATAACTTTATCGTTTCTGTGTTCGTCTAGGGTACAAGAATTTTTCGCATAGGATGGGAAATAGGCCCTATAATAATTGGAGAAGCCCAGGAAACGCTGGAGTTCCTTGCCTGTCCTGGGCCTGCTCCAATTTTTAATTTGTTCTAAATATGCGGGGTTCATTTTAAGTCCTTGGGAACTGACTATATGACCTAAATATGTACATTCGGATGTGAAAAATTTACATTTGGCTAGATTTAACTTAAGTTTTGCTATTTTTAGGACTCCGAAGAGTTTTCTGAGATGCTTCAGATGTTCCTCAACATTCTTTGAGAATATAATAAGATCATCAAGGTAAGAAATTATAAATTCGTATAAGCCAGGGATAAGGGTTAGGACTCTGTCCATCAAATGGCAGAAAACACTTGGCGCGTTACACAGTCCGAACGGCAGTTTCTTGAAAAGATACTGCCTGTTAAGGGCTGTGAACGCTGTCAAGTGTTTACTTTCCTCCGAAATGGCTAGCGCATGGAATGCGCTAGTCAAGTCGAGGGTGGTAAATACATTGCCAGTGCCTAATTTTTCTAAATTACTAGAAATCAAGGGAAGGGGCCAATTAATTTTTCGTGTTACACTATTAAGCGCACGAAAATCGTTAACGAACCTAAGTTTGCCTTCCCCCCCAGCCGTTGGTTTTTTCTTTACCGCAAAGATTGGGGAGGACCACTCGCTGTAGCCCTCCTCAATGACGCCCCCCCTTAGCCAATTTTCAATTTGTTCTTTTAATTTGGCCTCGTATAATGGGTTTAATTGAATGTTTCTAGCCTTAATAGGTTTAGCCCCGGGGATCAAGTCTATTTTATACTGTAAGAGATCGCAGTTACCGATATCGGCATCGTCAACCGAAAATATATCGAAATGATCAAGGCATAATTTTACTACCTTTTCCTTCATCCCTGGGTTATTTCTGATAAGATCACTATTTTCTAAGTCTAATTTTTCTTTAATGAATTTAATTCTTTTAAGAAGTGTAGTTCCTGACAATTCATTTATTTGATTAATATTTTTATTGCAGGAATTTGGGGAATCTGATTCAAATTCAAAGCAATATCCAACTTTAACGTTATTCAATAAGGTAATATTTTTTCCTGCTAAATTGACAAAGTTTACCCAACATTCTCCCTTCTCATTTACATTATAAATACCCTCCATAAGCATCAAGCCGTTATGGCTTGTCATTTTAGAATTATTTGGGGATATATACAGCTTCCTATTTTTTTGATGGATAGGTATTGTTATCACCGTTGTATTCCCCCCCGGCAAGAATGTTGTTTTCTTTGCTAATTTTACGCATGTTTTATTTTGTTTTAATGTCCCAGTCCCCCCCTGGTTACTCCAATTTATTCCTGGGATAAGGGAGTTTTGTTCCGTATGAACATTATTTGTAGGAATCAAGGGTATGTTTTTACTTTCTTCAACTATGTTAATTGTTGAATTTTCTATTGGGATTTGCTCGCCAGTGGGGAGCTCAAAGGACAACTTATCTAGTAACAAATTAATTCGATTAACTTTGAGAAATTCATATCCTAGATTTATAATTTTAGACGTCGTTTCAGGGATGTAAAACGTTTCTTCGAGTATTTTATCTGACCCATCAAAGCTGAATTTTAAACTTACGTGTCCTATGATATTTACTGGTTTTAAATCTACAGACAGAGCGCTAAGATTGGCAGGGGTGAATGTGATTTTATTATCATCTAAGATTTCTTTAGAAATAAGGGACCTAAAGTTGTTTCCTGTATCCACTAAAGCGTGTTGCAGGAATTCCCCCCCCACGGGATTAAGAACTTTTAGTTTTGCACAGATAGGCATTATAAAATAAATTATATTTTTAGTCGAAGCCTAAGATGCATATTTTCCAAGATCCCCACCTCAGCGGTTAGACGATGGTAATCCTCACACAGAGATTTCCTGTGTACCAGGTATAGTTGTCTGTCGAATTTTTTTAAATAATGAAATGTTTTAACAATATGGTTAATTGTTAAAATAATTTTATATAACTTTCTGGGTTTCATTAAGTTTTTTATTAAGCGCTTTTCAGCTCCAGAAATTTCTTAATAAGCATGAGAATGTTGATAGTTCTAAAGAAATTACTAAACTTTAATACGGGTCCTTATTTATATACTTGGATATATGATAAAAACCTATCGGAATAAAATTGAACTAAAAAGTTTTCGAAAGATTGAAAGGCTACAAAGTAGCTTAAAAATAAGTGTTCAGCTTGCAACTAACAAGACATTAAAAACAGACTGACTTATTTTTTGACTTATATCTGTATTTATACAAAATATAGTTTTACTAGTTAGTATTTGATTCACAATATCAAATAATATAAAGTTAGCGCTGAATTATAGCTCAAAAATTATTAGATATGGCTAATATAATAAAGAGGGTCAATGATGACTGGTTTATTATTCTGATATTGTTAGTATTTATACTTAATTTTTCCACCTATGGGGTAGAACAAGTTTATTTATTTACTAAAGTATAATTAATGCTGAAATCAGCTTCAAAAATAAGATGTGGTTTGTAGTAACTGCTTTGATAGTAACTGGCCTTGATTAATAATATGCATTCACTTTTATATAGACTTTTTATTCCGCTGGTAATCCTAGCGGAAGCTAATAGAACTAAGTTTATTTTATTCTGCCAGTAATCCTAGCGGAAAATAATTTAATCAAAATGTTTTAAGATTTTATTAATCACGTTTTAAGTGATTAAAGTTTTTAATTTTTAACTGCTGCTTGATTGCAGCTCAAAAAATCAGAGAGTAAATGATAACAACAAAGAACAACTGAATTAGATTTGGAAATTTGCTCGTATTTATACAGATTTTCCAGTAGACCCCCCCCTTCTTATTATTTACTTATACGGACCGCGGTAGCATTCTAGGCGACATCTTTCGGATACATAATAAATTAAATATAGTTCTATTATTGTCACTGTACAAAATGCAATAATATTTATCCATATGAATAAGTTATTATACATAATTGCTGAAATATTTCAGCTACAAAAATCAGAGGCTAAGAGTGTGCAACTCTCAGATAAAATTGATACTGAGGATTTAACTCAAAAATCATTGTTTATATACAGATAATTCGCTTAAGGTCCCCTAGCGGTTAAAAATTGAACTAGAATGTTTTAGATTCTTATATATACACTCAAAATATACGATATTTACATTTTAGATAGATCATGCGATATTAAAAATAAATACTACTAAATAGAAAATACACGCTATTCCTCAACAGTTTAACGGATTTAAGACCAACACGCAGCAAGCGGTCAATGGATCCTATAAATAGACATATTTTCTGAATCAAAACTGGTTTTACCTAAATTGTATCTGATCCTTCTTCAGGTCTGTAGTATTTCAAAGATGTTAACTAAAAATGTGTGATAGTTTGACTTTAAAATAACGTTTAATATAAAATTCCCTTACGGTTTATAGCTTAATAATATAGTTTTATCATATTTGTTGAGGCTTTAAAACAACATTTCTATAGACAATTCAACATTACGTTTTTAGGATAAATAACGGTGGTTATTTTATGCATTTTTGTCATGGAAAGTCATGTAAAAAAGTACATTATATATTTAAATCTTAATTGTTTAAATAATTAGCCGTTTATTACACAAAAGTATTAGCTTTCTGTTCAAAACTATTTTGAATTTTATATGGATTAAACAATTGATATAATAAAAAAGTAGGTAGGGTAATATATAACATAAAAGGTTCTTTAAAAAACATTATTGAAAAAATATATTTAAATGCATTTCATTTGCCATTTATTACATAATAGTTATTTCAGTAAATGCTTTTTTAATTTTCTATAAATTGATTACAATTTGGCAACCATGTTTTAATGATCATCTGATACGTACTGTATGTAAACAATTGTCTGCTTTTATATTAATATTGTTGTGTTTTATTTGATGGATTGATTATTTAGTGTTATTCTATTATCACACATAGATCTGTATTATAAGTGATTTCCTAGTGCATAAAGTAGTAAGGTATTTTATCTGTAGCTTCAGACTTCGATAGCTGACTAACTGATTAAATTCTACATTTTAGGATAGCTTCACATAGGTTCCAGGATGGTTTTAGACTATTTTATTTTTAGATTTAAGTCTTAGAAAGATTTTATGCTATTTTTGTCCCTATCTTACTCCTTAGAAAACAGACCCACTATATGCTAGGGGGGCAGCCGCTATTTTTTTTATATAGAACCAGTATATTCAAATTTAACATCAAATTAATACCTTATATAATTGAGATTTGTTAGCAATTGAAAACTATTTTTATTTAATTTTGTATCTTATTTAAGACATGGCAAAACCTTTTTCAAAATGTGATCATGAGCAAAACAGGTCAAAGGTTTGTGGTCCTTGTGGATCTAAAATTGTAATTTCAAAAAACAAGACTCTTTCAAGTTATAGAATAAAGGATAAAAGCTTGGTCCATATTAAGAAACTGCTTTCTCCAGAATACAACCTAGAAAATCCAGTATATCCAACGAGTATCTGTAATAGATGCCGGATTTTACTTTCACAAGCTGATAAAGGTTAGTGTTTATTTATGTTAGACTAGAAAACCTTTACATCTTATTTCTGATACTTTTGGTTTTAAAAATGAAGCTTTTTTATAAATAGGGTTAGTCTGTTCCATAGCGGATAGCTCTTATCATTAATTTTGATATGTTATAATTGCCCTAACCATTTCATATCTGGCATGGCAATTCCTTTATTAGTAAAGTACGTCTAAGAAAGCATAGCAACTGTATAATTGTTAACAGAATGTCCGTACGTCCATTTAAAACATGTTAATTTTACGTTTTTAACAAAAATTTAATGTTATATATTCAACCTATTCATCTGATTTTTGGAATATCGATTCCTACTACAACAAGGTACAATGTTAAAAGAGAATCATCTCAACAATGTAATGCTAAAAATGTGAGAATGTCATTAAACATTATCCTGTATTTTCTAAGAAATTTACTTACAATTTTGTTTAGACTTATTCATATATACATTCTTATACAGTTATGACACTCTACAATTGTTAATGTTTGTTTGTTTTACTATTTTAGATATTCGCTTTTATGGATATTGTCAACCTTGTTTTACAATAATACAATTTAAAAAATGCACATTTACTCCAAAGGTTCTTTATATAGGTTTATCCTTATCATTTATCCAATAGTAATATTTCTTGTTTGAATATCTTTGCATATACTGGTCTGCAGGGAAGCTTTACAAATGTGGTTTTATTCTATTTTTCTGACCTCCAGCGCCCATAATGCTGCTTGGGGGAGATCAACTATTACTATACAAAGTATTAAAATTTAAAATATTTATATATTTTTCAGGATTAAAGCCTATCAACTTTTCAATCCCAAACTATGACCAAATTCAGCTTCTAAAAGAGACAAGAAAATCAAATACAGATAAAGATTGCAATTGTTATATTTGTCAAACTGGTAGATCTAAATGTCATTCAAAGTTAGAAAGAGGATCAACTAAGCTTTCAGCATCAATTACAATAGAAAACGGTTTGTTGGCAGCTAGTAAACCAAAAGTCCCCAAAGTCAAAAGCAATAACAAAGTTACCTCAAATACAATAAAGATTTGTGCTCACTGTAAAAACAAAGTTAGTGTAGGAATAAACCATCCCTGTAATAAATCTGAAAATGTGGCTAATGTACTAAAAATTATTGATACTCTTCCAAAAAAGCAACAAGACCAGATTATTTATTCCAAGCTTAAAGACTCAATTGGCAATAGATCAGGGGAGACTGCACTAACAACTAGAGGTTCCAAAGCCACGGTCACTTTAAACCCACCTGAAGAAAAGAAACCTTTCTACTCCAAAGAATGTCTGGATAATTTCCAAGAACATACAGGTACTTCATCAAATTTTATGAAGAAAATGACAAATTTCATAAGAGTAGGGGCTGGTAAAAAAGCCATACCTAGCCATTACAGAGACCATGCCTCTAAAAAAGCCAAACAATTAAAAGATATTTACCATACTTCTAGTACTATTATGGATATAGGTGAAGGAGAAAAAGGCAACAGGCCTATTATATAGGCAGATTGTCAGGAAGTCCTGAATGCTGTAGAGGATGCCAGAGGATACACTGGAATTACAAAGATAAACATTATGGCAGATGGTGGACAGGGCTTCCTGAAAATCTGTGGTATATTCCTACCAGAAAACTATCATCCTGAACTAGACAGAGTTGTTACCAGTGAGGAAAAAGAAGCTATGGAAGTTGATGACAATGAGCACATCAAAAAAAGAACTCTCTTTAAAGATGGTGGAACAGCTTCCAAAGCAGGAAAATTAACAGGTGTGAATAGAATGATAATGTTATGTATTGTTCCTGACGTTGCAGAAACTTATGACAACATGAAAATTTTGTTTGATTTGATTAAAATCAACAATATTCCTTTCAAATTCATTGCTGATTACAAATTGATTTTAATAGTCAATGGAATGCAGACAGCATCTTCCACCTGGCCTAGCCCTTACTGTTATGTTAAACTTAAATCCCTCAGAAAGACAGTTGATGAAAACAATGAAGATGAGTCTGTGGAGAGTGAGGGAGAAGTTGATAATACAGAATCAGACAAGCTTTGCAATGGACAGAGGACCTATGGTGATTTGAGGCGAAGCTATGACAAGTAAGATCTAATTATGATAAGTGTGTATTAATTGTGTAATGCACTGCAATAATATAACTTATAAGATTAGGAAGCTGGCCATAATTTTGTTATCCACTTGCTTTGTACACCAATGTCTTAAATTGCAAAGCTTTTCTATAATTAGAGTTTGTACATCACTTTAAAAAAGTGTTGAGAGGCAAGGTATAATTTTAATTATTTTTTAGATTTCTAAGTCTTGGAGGGGACAGAAAGAAGCATGGCAAACTTGCTGAAAGTGTTGTAAATCCTTCCCTATTTGATGAAGCCGATGATGTTGCTGTTATAGACAAATGTCCTGCCCCTGAGCTTCATATGCAACAAGGTTTTACAAACCATTTATTCTTTAAAGGGCTAGTTCCTATCGTAGGCAGAGAAAGAGCTCTAAATTGGCCCCTAAAATTAAAAGCTATTCCCAAAAGTTACCATGGGGATGTGTTTGAGGGCAATGCATGCAGGAAGATGCTTAAGAACCCTGATTTAATCAACAATCCTGATGTTCTGGGAGAAATTAGTCCTCTTGTTGTACAGCCTATAATAATGGCCTTCAAGGGTATGAACAAAGTAGTTAATGATTGTTTTTCTACTGGTAAAGTTTCAAAATCTCTAACTGACGATGTTATAGAACTAAACAGGCTTTACAAGGGAACTGAACTTAACGAAACTCTAAAGATTCATGTTGTCCTACATCACCTAGAGCAATGTTTAAGTCACATAACAGACAACAGAGGTCTTGGGATGGTATCCGAGCAGGCAGGAGAATCCATCCATAGAGTATTTCTGACCTACTGGAACAGGTATAAAATCAATGTTATATCAGATCCTTCCTACCCTGAGAGACTGCATAGAGCTGTGGTAGAGTTCTCATCAAGACATGTGTAAAGTAATCAGACTTCAATTATATCCAAAGAAATTATGTTATATGTAATTTCTGTACAACTTAATATTCTAGTTATCATCTAACCTAATCATCTTTCATGTTTAACCAGTGACAATTGACAAAAATGACACACTATATGTGAAATACAATGACCTAAAATTATAAGTTATATGTAAAAACAGTAAAGCTATTAAATGTATAATGAACTATTCAGTTGTTAACTAGTTGATAATAGTCCTTTGATATACTAAATCAAACGCATAATTTCATCAACAATCTATTGTTTATGTGTTTGATAACTTAATGTTTAATACTATTGGGCATTTTTTTCTTAGAAAATTTACGTGTAATGTTTCTAATTGTTTCTATATAAAAAGCATGTTATGTAATTGATGTATTGAATCAAATGCATAATTTCGTCAACAACCTATGGTTTATGTTGTTGATAACTTAATGTTTATTACTATTGGGCATTTTTTTCTTAGAAAATTTAAGTGTAATGTTTCTAATTGTTTCTATTTGAAAAAGCATGTAATGTAAGTCAATTGTGTCAATATTTTTTAGTTAAATAATATGTTGATTTTTTATTACTGTTTTTTCTTTCTAAGTTTAAGATTTGAAGGCAATTTGAAGAAAAAAGCATTAATTAAAGCCAGAAGGTAACAACGTCGACTATTTTATCTGTTATAATTAATCTACAAAAAAAGGGTTTTAAAAGAACTACTGCTTTCATGTGTTAAAAGTAATATATAGCATCTAAATTTTACATCAAATGCTATTTTTAAGTCAAACCATCACACATTTTTAGTTCAGATCTTTGAAACACTACAGACCTGAAGAAGGATCAGATACAATTTAGGTAAAACCAGTTTTGTTTTTGCAAATGTGTCTATTTTTAGGATCCATTAACCGCTTGTTGCGTGTCGGTTTTAAATCCGCTAAACTGTTGAGGAAAAGTGTGAATAGGTATTCACTTGTTGGTTTCTTTATAAAGACTATTAGATTTTAAAAAATGGAAATATTAAGTGCATGTGAAATGCTCCTCAGGTTACCTCCCTATTTCCCCCAATTTCCTGTATCAGCTACATTTGGATAGGGAAAGGAGGGGAAGGAGTTTATTTTGTGTTGCTTAGTCAGACTTAATAATAACAATTTGTTTTATTTTTTCGCGCCAAAGCATTGCTTGGCAAGGGATATTTGATATTAAGGAATTTGCAAGTTTAGCTTGGCATGGGATATTTTGTTTATCTTTCATATCAAAATATGAAATTCATTCAGCAAATTTTTATTTTCTGGGATAGGGACAATTAATATCGCATAAATCCACTTATTTTTTACATCTAGTGGACGTGATTTTTAACAATCGCTTGTACATATTTATCTATTTCAGATTCCTCGCTGGCTTCCTGATCCATTTGGTTGATAGTTTTACGCGCATACTGCTCAGGTATTTTATTACTATTACTTGGAGCTTTTCTAGGTGTGAATTTACTCCGTGTTTTACCAAAGCGGGACTCAGGATGTGGGGGCTCCCCAGCTTTCTTTTTGTTGCAATTCTGCACTACATGGCCAGGGATATTACAATGCCAGCATTTAATATTTTTACTCCTCCCATTAAAGGCTCCTATAACGCCCTCGATTTGATCCCAAGCAATAGGATCATCCTCATGATCTACCCAAGAGGGAACCTCGTCAGGTTCTTCGGTTAAGTTTTCCTTATACATTGCCGTGTTAGTGGGGATATTATCTTCGATAATGCTGATTATGGGTTGTTTTTTCGTTTCCGCAGAATTTTTAGGTAGGAACATTTCCATGGCTTGGGAATAGCAAGCCGAAAGGTTTTCCTTGCTAATATGACCAGACCCATCCCAATTAACGTATCTTTGTCCGAGGTTAATAAGTTTATTTAAGTAAGCGTTGTAATCGTCCAAAAATTGCATACTCTCAACGTAGTTGGCCATGTCCATGGCAAGGTTGGTATACAGCAGATTTTTGCTAACGTTAAGATAGAATTCTTTCCACTTCTTTTTAGGTATGAGGCCAGGATTCATGAGTTTGAACACCCTAAGTTTGTTTTCAAAATAGGTGTCAAGGGGTTGATTAGTCTCCTGTTTTAGGTTGTAGAAGTACTGCGAGGCTACTTCTGGATCCGAGAAAGGAGTGACCAGCCTCCTAATCATCAGGTAATAACTTAAGGCAGATAAGGCCTGATTTCTTTCAGGCGTAATTAGGTCTCCTAATCGTTCCCCTCTAGAGTCATAAATTCGCTGGTATAAAATATCCTTAAAAAGGATTGGGTCACAGATTCTGTATGTCTTTGCAACCCTCCACAAATTAGAAAAGAAATTATCAAAGTCGGCCCTGCCGTCCCACCTAGGGGCATCCCTCGCAAAATCGGAATCCCATTTTTGTCCCTTAATAAAGCATTCTTTAATAAAATCATCGTCGGCGGCGCTAGTTGTTGCCGTCGCAGATGTGCCTGTGTTTGGCGTGTTTCTTGTAGAGGGTCTTGTTGCTACATTGGGTGCAGACCGTGTAGGTCTACGGAGGGGCTCTAACGACTTAATCCTATCAGGGATAAAGGGAATCCTTTCTAATAAGGTTTTTTCATATTCCGTTAGAGAAGTTTCTCTTACATTCATCCAATTGTCATTATCCGCCGGACCTATAAAGCCTACAATTGAATAGGCCATACAACCTGGGGCTGTAATCCTATCCTTGGCGACCCATTCGACCACGTTTATCTTTTGCTGGACCGACAGCCGGTCATAAAAAGTGGCATTAATTGAATCATCACCTATGGTGTTAAAATGAGTCGTGTTAAGACTTTCGTTTAACGTTTTTTCCGCAAACAATGGGCCAAGATTTCCGTCCGCTGGGAGTTTTGATACTCTACGTTTTAGATCTAAGATGTCGGTGTCGGCTAATAATCTGCGATGTGATTCCGTGTCCTTAAACCCTGCCCATTTTGTTTCTATTTCGAGCTTCATAATCTCAGATTCTTGTTTTATTATATCTCTATAATGTGACGAGTATTCGTTTAACTTAACATTTAACGCTTCCGTTATGAGTTCTTTGATTTTTTCAGGAGAAAGCGGGTCAGCCTGCTGCTGCGAGGTACCAGGGACGGCCGGAGCCGGCGGAGGCGGCGGATTTTTGGTTTTATCATTATCCCCTTTCTTGGCATTATCGGTCATGGTGCTGGAGTGTAGTGTTCGTTAACACTGCTTTGTCTACCACGAACTTTTTTAAGAACTTGGAACTATCCCTTTCTTCCTGTTTTAGGGAGAAAATATGGAAATGTGTGAAATTAAATACTAGTGTGAAAATAAAAGGCGGGTTCCTTTTTATCTTTATTTGGCAGTTTGCCACGAAATAATTATTAGAAATATTCTGTAACAAATTGTTACTAAAAACTGTTTCCGTGAATAAACTTAGTTATCAGGAAAATATTAATTTCACTTTGCAATCGAAGCTACTTTACAATTTAATTTTGTCTGTACGTTAATAATTATCTATACCTTCCCCCCTCAAAAATTGAGTGGTAGACAAGACTGCGCCAAAATGACGTATGAGGGGATGTACGGACAGACCGGAATACGAGTATAGAGTAGCTTCGATACAATTAAATATCAATAATATAACAAAGGTATTTCTAAAAAATACAACATTTATTAAGCAAGGAAAACTGGTTAGAATAGGCAGATTAATGGGATTATTATTATAGGATATATTTAATATGATATCAATTAAAGGCTTGGACGTCTCGTTTTCTGTAAAGGACAGAAAACCACGTGTATGATATAGATACCGCCAGCCTAGACTTATAGGCTTGTATCTAACCGAATGCAGACGGGAGAGAAGTATTCACTCTTTGGCCTGCAACAATCAACTAGCCCTCAACACAGCAGGATGGAGTATAGTGGCGGTTACAAGTGGAGGTCTGACTCAGCCAGAGAAGTATAGGAATGTGGACAGGGATGGGGATACATAAACTTGGATGGTGAATACCACACTATTGTTTCCTAATATTTTGAATTAAGCCATTCTTGTTTATGTTTTTTTACAGCAAGAAATCATTTGAAACTCATTTATTTTGTCTTATTTCAAAAGTGCAATTTTTAAAAAGATTAAAGTCCATTGTATTGTAAGTATACTTGTAAGTTGAATTGAGATTTAAGACAATCCTGAATTATATAAAGCAGTAAGATTTTTTGTCCGTAGCTCATAGCTCATTATAACTTCTGAACCGATTGAGTGTTCTACTTGGAAAATCATTACATAGCGCGAAATTTTTTTTTGACAATTTAATATTTAAAAGGTTAACTTTATAGTAAGCTGATAGTTTAGCTGATACGTAATACATACGAAATGAAAAAAATATGTCTTTACATGCTGATTTAGACAACAAGTCTCTAGATTATCTCTATTAGCGAAATTGATAAGTATATGATATTTATGCCTATTTGACAACTCTTCAAGAATTGCAACTGTCTAAAGATTAAAGTCCAATGCAAGTCTCAATAATCAATTTGCTGAATTTGCTAATCAAAATTTAATATATTAAAAATGAAATAAATTAAAAGGATTTATGTTTGTCTGTCTGTAAACAGTAAAAAACGGCATTCAATAGCGTTTACTTACGTGATTTTTAGGGGTTTGGAGTACATAAATTTCAATAGTTGAATCATTTAACTTTGGGGCAGTTAAATACCCCTTACCCCAAAAAATCTTTAATAAGGAGTAAAAAACTCACTCTGGGATGTAAAATGTCAAAAGTTTACATAATCTTTAAAGCCCATGGGATTTTAACAATTTTTTTGTTGGATTTCTTAGATTTAGCAGAATATGGTTATAATTTTTTTGAGGTGTGTTGGTTAAAATCTAAAATATTTACAAAAATTTCAACAATATTTAGCCTTAGATTTCTTCTATGCACTTATTATACGTCAAATCTGAAGATGATTGTAGAAAAGCTTCCCACATTTATAAACTACCAATGCAGTATAATAAAGCTGATATACACCTAAATTGCCTGAAGAAAGGCGACTAACTGAGATACGCGAAACTATAGTTTCAGGTCCAATATATATACATTTAATATGTGTAATCTTAGTTTTTAGAAAAATTATATGATAATATATGATACTTGTAAAAACGAATAAAAGTGTTCATACAATAAACAAGGATGACAACATCCATAAGTAGCGAAGCTAAAACATTATGAATGGATATCGGGAAAAAATTACTGTAGAGCAGTGTCATACAATAAACGTTTAACATGACAAAATAGGTAAAACAGGAAACCTTTAAAATCATGCAACCTTTAAAATCACGAAATCTTAAAAATCTAGGAATCGTTCTAACACCACAATTAATAGACAAATCTTAACAAAACTGAATGAAAATATGTATAACATGAGCATATTCAATCCATGATAATTTCAGCCGTCAATCCTGAATAGGAATCGAGAAAATCAACAAAACCTAAAAATCTAGGAATTACATTATATTACATTACTGACGGACGGACTGACGCACAAAGTGAATTATAGAGTAGCTTCGCTACTAAAAAAATAAAATAGCAAAAATTTTTTTTAAAAAAACATAGTTTTAGGATTTATGGGCTTTGTATAAGAAGAAAGCAGAAAATTGACAGAAAAATAGCCTAAAACTATTCTAAGGCTAATTACAAGAATAAAATATCCTAAAACCATCCTAGTACCAACATGAATCTACTGAACTTGATTTGTTCAGTGGTTAGGATCTTAATGAACAAACAAGAAATCCTTACTACTTAATATATTAAGATGCTGTTTTATCAAAAAATTCAAATATGCACTTTTATTTCCCCATGTTCGGAAAAAATCGTCCTAACAAAGAAAATTTTGTTGGATTATTTAAAAACCAATGTTATTTTTATTTAATTCCTAGAATAAGTCAAGTTAAAAAGGATTATTATCCAGGAATAAGGTATAGCCAACATTCGGCTATTAAATATAAAATAATGTTTTTTTGGGGGGATAAAAAGGTCGCCAATGCTAAGTGATGCCCCCCAACGACAGTTGAAAATCTTTTTCAAGGAAAACTTTGATTCCCTCCAGTCAAAATCATCATACTATATTTATATAAAAGTAACAGGATGTTTGTCTGTGTGTACCAAAGAATCTCGTTAACCACTGAGCCGATATGGTTCTCTTTTACAGGGTAGCTTCTCAGATGACCTGGGAAGGTTTATTTTGGGGTAGGGTATCAACAACCTCCCAAGAGGAAAAATTACCATAAAAATTTTTTCTTTTTAAAACTACAAATGAAAGTGGATGGTTGACTCCCCCGTCCTCCACTCAAGGACCCCTAGAGCCTCTAGGGGCGTATCCTTTAGTTCCCTTCAGTCAAAATAATCAAACTACCTTTTGGACAACTAGGGTTTTCTTCCCCTTATTTATTTTTCATCTAATGGGTATAAAAAGCTCTTTTTAATTGGTAGTCAAATGGTATAATATTATGATAGATACAACAGACAGACATTCTGTAACTTTAGGAAATGGTATCAACAGGATTTAAAAGTAAAAATTTTGGGTTGGGAATCTTAAAATAAAACCTTCTGTAAAACTTTTAAATAAAAATCACAAAACCTCTTACAATTACTATTTGACAAGGTTTCGTGACTATATTTTAAAAAAATATCTTATTTCTAAACTTTTCAGCTGCAATCAAGCATCCATTTAGACCTGATTTAAATCGTAACTTCAATAAATACTTTCTTTCCTTGCAGGATAAGGAACAGAATTCCTAAAATAAAAGTCAAATATTAAGTTTGTTTGTATAGTAGCGGATACCTATAGGAAAAACGTGGATATATTGACAGGGGGAAATTTTTCGTCTATTTTGCTTGCTGATATAGACCTCATTTAGTGGTCAGTTGTTCAGGGGAGGGGACGAGGTAATGGGTGGTGGATTGGGGGTATCTTTATTTCAGCAAGCTGCGAGCAACACTTTATTAGAGTACATGAAAATCTGATGCAATATCCAAGTAATAATATTTTGATTTTTGTAGTATCTATAAGTGTGCAGTAAAAATCCCCCCTCAGATAAAGCTCATCTATAATTAGGGTATGTCAATACGTCATTCCGTCCATTTAAGATATAGCTGCGCTACTTTTTTTTAGAATTTTTATTCCTATCAGTTTTGCATTAATCATATGTGATTTGAACATGGGATATTTCCGAGAAAATTTATACCATTTCTATTCTAATCTGATTACAAAAGAAGAATGGCATTATCAGAAGGATTAGAATATTAATTTATTTAAAAACAGCTTTCCGCGGATATATAATGTACAATTAAAGATTAAAACCATTTTTTTAGCCCCGAGGTGAGGGAGGGAGAGGGGCTATCCTACCTAACTAATTTTAATTAGCAGTACATCGTCCTATATTGTCAACCAGCGACTGCCTCCCTTTTTAGAGGGGTATTTTTAAAAAAGGATTTTTTAGGACGGTAGAGGTACCCTCCTACATAATAGTTTTTCAGACCTTCCCAGAACATGTAAGAAGCTTCATTGTATAGAAGGACAATACCAGTTCAGCAGTGAGATCTTTCGGTACATACCATTACATACAGACGTACACTTAGATAGGGTGATTTAGTTATAAATTTTTCTAATACAAAAAAATTTCTAGCATAAATTTACTTGGACCTTCAGTATCGATAGGTAATGCTAGAGGGGACATTGAATAGAAAGCTGAAATTTCTTGAAAAGATTTCTCTCTTCTCTATAATTCACTCAATCCGTCATTCTGTCGGTAATGTTATTATAATAATTGAATTTTTATGTTATCTCAGATACTCTTATATTTTCAAAATGATATAGTGCGAATCTCCTTCTACAACACCCATTGCCTGTTCGACTATACGTCAATACTTTTTTTTGAATGATTATGATTTACAAAGCTATTCTGTGAAATACAATCTTATATAACACAAAAAGTAATGTAATAAGTTTCCTTAATAATAAAAAATGTTTTCATACCAAAAACTTAAAATTTATCTATTCATGTTTAAAATTAAAGTATTTTAATTCCTGCAATAACTAGTATAAAATGTAATCAAATTAAAAAAACTAATTTACTAACTTAAGAACCATTTTCTATTGATATTAAAAAATGAATAGTCCAAAAATAAATGTATTTGTTGACAGTTGAAAAGAATCAAATAATGATAAAGATCAAAAAATTTTGAATGTAAATGGAAATAATATTAATTTTGGGACCTGGCCTTGCCTCTTTCCTTTCAGTAGGTAAAAGAACATCAACAATGGAGCTTCAAAAGATTTTTCTTTTCTGTGGTTAAATTTGATTTTGGCCATTTAGATATGAGAGTGATGGAAACATCAGGATTTCTTTGCTTTACTTACAATGCTTTATTTTGTTGCTGGAATAACCTTGTATGCACTTATGATTTACAGATTGACTCCTTTGCTTACTACAATGATGGTTACCCCTAATGAAATAGGAGAAGTCATATTTGTAATTGGCATGGTGATCATCTACTCGTCACCACTACTGAGATGGGTTTTTGAGTCAAGAATGCCGCGTTTTTTCGACATTTTTTAGACCTATCGTCTTCCGTCAATCAATCATTATCATGAAAATGCCTCGTAGGATTTAAACAGAGTATACAACTATTTATTTAATTATTTCGCTTTTGTTGGTACGGCTTTTATAGAAGAAAAATAAATAATCTTAAATCCACTTTTGCTGTATATTAATTAATGCATCTTTTTAGAGCTTAATTAGACATTATACAAATGGCTAAAATAAGAATTTTAAAATTTTGAATTTCTAAGTTGTATACTCTGTTAATATCCTACGAGGCATTTTCATAATAATGATTGATTGACGGAAGACGACAGTTCTAAAAAATGTCGAAAAAACGCGGCATTCTGGACTCAAAAACTCATCTCTGATATTTCTAACACACAAAACATTTGAACCAAATTTAACAACATCCGCAATTAAAATCAGTTATTTGAAGGTTATAGGATTTGTTGTTTTTAATTTGACATGTGGCATTTCTGTTATTGGCGTGCGATATAATTAATTTGCTTTGTATTATTGATATTCAGCAATAAGATGTAGTACTAGTTGCTGGGTTGGCATTTCTTGAAATACTTGTGTACTCATCAGCCTTTCTACTGATTGCACTTATTTGTTTGAATCTGAAAAACAAGATGAATGTTTATTAAGATGGACCATTTTAAACTGTTTCTCTCAATCATTGCTTATCACAGTTTTGGAATCTCAACGACAAAGATTTTTTTATCCAATCTTGACAAGTGAGGTATTTTTGGAAAGAGGAATATATATAGAAAACGCCTATGAAAATTAGAAAATCCGCAGAAATCATATTTGCAAGTTATTTGCAAAAATCTGCAATGCTAATTTGCAAAATTAATTTCATGCCTTAAATGACTTATTTAGAAAAAATCTTTTTATGAAATGTGTTTATTTATAAGCTTAGAACATACTTAGGGCAAAAAAAATTTCTTTAGTGTTACTTTTTTCACCTTATATATGAAAAAAGCAGTTTCTCACATTTTATGATAAAAAAAGGTATAGGAACAAAAAATATGATTTTTCTTGATGTAAACACAATAATTGGCATAAAATCTATCATCCTAAATGTAAAAATCAGATATAGAATCCTTTTTAGAGCAAAAATAGTGCAAAAAGTAACCAAGACATTTTTGCAAAGTATGAAAATCTGAAGAAAATAGTTCTTTTTGATTTTGATATACATATTAGATAAATGTATATAAAATTAGTGATCAAAAACTATAAAACAAGTTATAACTTTTTCAATCCTATCATTGATTAAAATGCACTTTTAGGTTTACTTATTACCAAAGTAGCACATAAAAACTCTTTTTATTAAGTTATTAAACAAAATAAATTCAAATCAACAATTAGGCGTTTTTTATAATGCAGTAGACTATTTTGTAGTTGGTTTTTTTGGCATTTATTTTGTTTAATTACATCATAAAAAGAGTTTTTATGCACTACTTTGGTAATTCTTAAACCTAAAAGTGCAATTTAATCAATGACAGTGTTGAAAAAACTTATAACATGTTTTATAGTTTTTAATCACTAATTTTATATACATTTATCTGATATGTATATCAAAAGCAAAAAGAACTATTTTCTTCAGATTTTCATACTTTGCAAAAATGTCTTGGTTACTTTTTGCACTATTTTTGCTCTAAAAAGGATTCTATATCTGATTTTTACATTTAGGATGATAGATTTTATGCCAATTATTGTGTTTACATCAAGAAAAATCATATTTTTTGTTCCTATACCTTTTTTTATCATAAAATGTGAGAAACTGCTTTTTTCATATATAAGGTGAAAAAAGTAACACTAAAGAAATTTTTTTTGCCCTAAGTATGTTCTAAGCTTATAAATAAACACATTTCATAAAAAGATTTTTTCTAAATAAGTCATTTAAGGCATGAAATTAATTTTGCAAATTAGCATTGCAGATTTTTGCAAATAACTTGCAAATATGATTTCTGCGGATTTTCTAATTTTCATAGGCGTTTTCTATATATATTCCTCTTTCCAAAAATACCTCACTTGTCAAGATTGGATAAAAAAATCTTTGTCATTGAGATTCCATAACTGTGTTATTGTAAAATCTGCTTTAACAATTTTAAATAATATGGGTCTAAATTCCAATTTTCTAAATGATTTTCTAAAGTTTCTATTAAAACAAAAAAATAATAACTCATACTTCAAATGTACATGATTTATATTCCTTAATTCGTAATTTATCTATTATAAACATTTAAAAATACATAAATTCATAGTTTGTTTCAAGTTTAACTCGAAATGAATTATATAAAAACAAAACTATTGGCTGATATTTAAACACCTAATTGAAAGTCACTACAGGGTCTCCAACCCCATACATACAGCTCGAGCCCCTTCTATTCTTATATTCTTGATATTTATATATCAATTATTTTAATTTTATTTAAAAATATGATCTCATAACAAATGATCAGTGACGTCCAATTTTTGAAATAAACATGAAATTTATATTCAAATTCATTTATTATTAAATTTATTTTCATATCAATATTTAGAGCAAAATTTTTGTAATCTAGTGTCAATATTAGGTTTATATGTTTATTGACGTCAAGAAAATTTTACAATTTAATTTCTTCGAACTTATAGATTTTATTGTTTGGTGCTATACAAATTTAATTGTTTTTTTTTCATATGATATTCAAGATGTAATTAAAGTAAGTTTGTAATAAAGGACAATTTTATCATGCCTATGTCATTGATAAAAGCTGTGACAGACGTAAGGACAGACCCTTATTACAGAAAAGCATTCTAATAATTTAAATGGAAAATTTTGGGTATAAATTTATTTTAGCAGATGTTCAAAACAATATATGGAGTTTATATGCATGTACTATATTGTTATTAATTATTTCCTTGGGGTCAATATGATTGCATTGTTTATAAATTCCAGGGAGGGAGGGGACATTTGATTGTAAATTATACTGGAACCCTATTATTTCATTTGTTGACTTAAAACTTTGGGCACTTTCCTTGGATGGAAGGTTGAAACTAGCAGTTTTCAAACGAAATACTAATAATAAAATCTACAGAATGGGTAATTAATCTTGTTAAAACATTAGTGATGTAAATGAATTTATCATCCATTGTCTTATACCTTCAATTCCCTGATAAATCCTGATTCAAATGTTTATGTTATTGCTATTGAATAATAAGTTATAATGAGTTTATCAAAATAATATTGTATAATATCGATTTTATGAATTGTACATTTCTAGATGCTTCGCATTTGAGACTATTAAATTAAGGAGAAAAACAGCATAATATTATCCCAAGACTTCGAATTAAGAATAAATTTGCCTAAAACCAACCTGTGAAGCTTCAGTAAAATAAAACACTTATTCAAGACGCTGATCATCGATATTTTAACGGACAATTTCAGCTTTAAATTATAGAATTGTGTCATCTGGAAATATTTGTAAAATTGAAAATACTAAGTTTTCAAGACTACATACTAACAAACGAACCAAAAATCGAGCGAGAAATTGTACTGGAAATCGATTTTTTTTAGCATTTTACTGGTAATTACAAAGTTTACACAATAAAATATGATGATAATCCTAATCTATCTAACACTATAGATCATTTCGCTTTTAGTTTTATGATAAACTTAATATCAAGCCATATTTTTGTAAGTTAGGGAAATTATAAACTGAAGTTAGACGAAATAATCAATTAATATAAAATAAACAATATAAATGCGCATAGTAAATTTTTCCATTCATAAGAGTTATATCACACCCAAGTTAAACTTATGCGTCGTTATTATGTCTACAAACGACAAGAACATGAAATATGTTATCTTAATATTGTTTACAGTTGTGCCTACTACAAAATATCAAAAATGACTAATCAATTTCTTTGCTGTCATTTTGTCCATTTTAACCATCAAATTCAACCCAGGGGTCTAATAGGATAAATTTATATACATCCCCAATAATGATACACAAAATTATTCCTCCTGTAGATCAAAATTAGTGGTTGAAACATTTGAACACTCAACTAAACGAACCAACCAATCAAAATTCATTAAAGTTCCCAAAGTTGTTAAGACAACGAATAAGAAAACGTTATTATTAAACATTTTAGACTCGTGTAATAAACAGTCCAATTTCCCCTCTCACTCTGAATGGAACCTCAACATGACATTTAAATCCAACAGGATATTTTATAGTACGAGTATGCTTGGATCATGAACTTTTTCAAGGGTAAAAATGTGTTTTTGAGATGTATCTCTTTAAGATTTAGGTTCCCACGGCTTCACAAACTTTGATTGCACGAATTTTGTCGGAGAAGTCCTAACTGTGCATGGTAATGAGTAACGCCTGTTTAGGGCCAAGGCATTCCCTCTACTCTAACTATTAATATCGATCACCTGCCATAATAGCAGTAGGAACCATTTTTAACGTCTTTAGTTATGACGCGGTGTTAAGCCGAGATTCGAACCTATCACCTACCCGACGACGAGCGATTGCGCTACGTGTTAAGCCACAGTCGCGGGTTAATCTATCTATCTATCTATCTATCTATCTATCTATCTATCTATCTATATATATATCTATCGATCTATATATATCTATATATCTATCGATCTATATATATCTATATATCTATCGATCTATATATATCTATATATCTATCTATCTATCTATCTATCTATCTATATATCTATCTATCTATCTATCTATCTATCTATCTATCTATCTATCTATCTATCTATCTATCTATCTATCTATCTATCAATCTATCTATCAATCTATCTATCTATCTATCTATCTATCTATCTATCTATCTATCTATCTATCTATCTATCTATCTATCTATCTATCTATCTATCTATCTATCTATCTATCTATCTATCTATCTATCTATCTATCTATCTATCTATCTATCTATCTATCTATCTATCTATCTATCTATCTATCTATCTATCTATCTATCTATCTATCTATCTATCTATCTATCTATCTATCTATCTATCTATCTATCTATCTATCTATCTATCTATCTATCTATCTATCTATCTATCTATCTATCTATCTATCTATCTATCTATCTATCTATCTATCTATCTATCTATCTATCTATCTATCTATCTATCTATCTATCTATCTATCTATCTATCTATCTATCTATCTATCTATCTATCTATCTATCTATCTATCTATCTATCTATCTATCTATCTATCTATCTATCTATCTATCTATCTATCTATCTATCTATCTATCTATCTATCTATCTATCTATCTATCTATCTATCTATCTATCTATCTATCTATCTATCTATCTATCTATCTATCTATCTATCTATCTATCTATCTATCTATCTATCTATCTGTGTCTAACTATGCTCAAGAAGCTCCTTGTTATGTTCTTAATCACGAGGTTTTATATAAAGATGATCGTAATAATAAACATACACGAAACATATGAATTTAAAGCAGTACTTCATTGGGATACACATTTCTGTCTATCCAATAAAGCAGTTAGATTAAAATATCTATAAACTTTACATATACGAATTTTACTTCCAAATTTTAGTGAATAAAGTCCACATAAATTAAATGCACACTTTGGTTTAGCAGAGACAAAGTCAGTTGGGATGCAAATCAATAGAAAATGTTGAAAAAAATATTGTTGCAGCTGCCGATTGCAACAAGGGCAGGGATCTAAAAGGATAAGACAGTAGCCGATATATTGATGTACATCCCCAATAATGATACATAAAATTACACCGTCTGTGTTTAAAAATTTAAAGTTGAACTGTGGGGATTAGTTAAATAAACAGCCCAATGTCTACTACTTCTCTGAAAAAAAAATTTCTAAGATATTGTAACTAAAATGTTGACAAATATGCATCTACAACTTTGGCTGTTAGCTGCCGCTGCATTTTATCCATAACTATGGGTAAACATGAACATGGCAGTTAAACAAAAAATATAAATGCATTAAAATAGCTAAAATGTATAATAATTACTTTTGTTATTTTGTATTCTATAGATATTTATTTTGAGAAAGAAACATATGTGATAAAATAAAGTTATTAGACTAGTTAAACATAAGAACTATATAAAATAAGATGTATAATCCAGACAACTACCTGCCTCAAATGGTGAAGATCCTTTGGAATAAATATGCGCCCTCTATGTTTTACTTTAATATCAAACTAACCCTTAAATTTTCTTTTTTATAAAGAGTTTTTTTTCTGAAATCAAATATATTTAATAAAATGTTAATCCTAATGACTTATATAGAATTTGTCTCTTTATTAATAATACCTCTAATCTTATATAAAAGATGTTCGATGGAAATCTTTTTGAGACTAACATGCATGTTTAACTAAATTGACAGTGAAAAATGATTTATAATGCATTTTTAAAAACTCTAATTAAAATAAAGATACAGTATAAAATGTAAATGTTTAAGGAGAGGGAGGGGACATTCGACTGAAAATTATACTGGTACCCAAAATTTCCTAAACAAGTAACTTAAGGACTTTGGGACTTATTAAACCTTGTTTGGTTGGTTCAAACTTTTCAACTAATGCTTTTGATGTAAAGAAGGAGTAATTTTGACTATAATTATTAGGGTGGAACATCAATTTATCGTCCATTGTCTCATTCTTAAAAATCCGAGGATATTTTCCATTCACAATTTCAAAAAAGAATTATTAAACTTATGGATATGTCAAAGGGCGATAAGTTGATGTATCTTTTAAATAATTTTTGACAAGGGGTTGAAGATTCATGAAAACGTCATCCAATTATTTTATCTTCTTGTCATTCTTTTTATATTAAAGGTACAAACTAAAAATAATGAAAATCAATGTATAGATTATTTTACTTGTCATCTTTCAAATTTGTGGTAATGATTAATTAGAAATTACAAATCTAAACAAGACTGAAAACTTTCATAGTTGCGCAGACGTGTTTATAATCTATATGATTTAAAATAGTATTAATGATATATGTCATATTCATAAGGAAAGATATATATTTGATAAATCTTCGTTGTCCTCTCCCTCGTTGGGAAATTTTAAAAATTCCAAAATGTTTTTCATAATAGAGCACTTTAATAGCATATACTCTAATACTCTAAACAACATTTTGTAGGGAAAGAATGAGGGAAGTGCATACTTATAATGATGCTTCGCATCTAGAACAATATTTTTACATTCATTTATAGAAAGTACAGTCTTACATGGAGTAATAGAACTATTGACCCAAAATATTATTCAATTCTTTTTCTTTTGTCATTATTTGTAATAAACCTAAATGGTCTTTTGTAGGATTAAGTCTTTTGTAATTTAGGACTCTTGTAGCAACGCGGCTATTTTTAAAAAAACATTCGCAATTCTGTGAGTATAGTACTTTATTTTTTTCCAGTGAAGATTAATGCATTTATGTTTATAAATTAGCTTCAAAAATATAGGCTATATCAATTAAATAAATAGAGATGAATACATATATGAAACTGTCTAGGTCTGAGCTTTTTGCTCAATGCATGAGTATATTGTTATTAAAATAAAAGCCATTCCCTAAAAACCATTTGTTTTGTCAGTATGTTGATTCGTACCATATGATAACACATCTATTAACACAACTAGAGTTGGGCTCGATATAATTATCTCGCTATTGGCTAGGTTTATTCAATGTTTTATTTACTTTCTTTTGGTTATCTGAATTCTGACTATTTACCCTATTCTTCCATTATCTTCTCCCTGACAATTTCTTTCTTTAAACTATTTTAGGATCTTAATATTTTTTTATTTCAAATTATCGTCCTGAAAGGGTTAAAATGTTCAGTTAACTGTAAAATTTTAGTTCAATATCTGACCATATTACACACGTAGTATCAAATTATTTTAAAACTAAGTTTTCTTTTATTTACTATATTATTAATTAAAATTTTCTGTTTTATGGATAGAAATTTAATAATTCAATATAATTCAAATAGCAACATGAAATAAAAAAATGAATTTATTCTTTATACAGTAAAATAATGGGTCTTATCGTTCTGGTCAATGAGAGTTTATTACTGATTATTGGATCACTATGAGTTTTAAACATTTATTGCTAGGAAAACTTGAGCTCATATATAGATCTGTCATTGATCTTGATGCAATAAAGCAGTCTGTTTTGTAAATGTTAAAAATTGGAAGATTTCATTAAACAAAAGTTCCCGCAAATATAAGTATTAAATAAGATTGTTGTTGGGTAATCATAACAAGATAAAGTATCCATGTTAGTATTATATAGAAGAAATAATCTTTTTTGTCTGATGTTTAATATCTCAGTAATTACTTAATTAATTGGTTTCTCTATTTTAGATAATTTTCACATAGGTCCCTTGATGGTGTTAGGCTGTTTCATTTTGAAATTTAAGTCTTAGGATGGTATTAAGCTATTTTCTAGCCCCTAGAAAACATAGCCCGTATTATATAAAGTAGACGTATTTGTTTTGTATGTAGCTTATATTAACTATTGAACCGATTGAGTTCTTCATTTTTATGGAAGCGTGCATATAAAAATGTGGTAATATAATATTAGGTCACACGGTATTTTCTTGTTCTTAATCCTTGTAGCTGTTTTTAGGTTCCCACACAGCGACTAAAAAATATTAGAATTTTTTGCTAATTTCTGTGTAAGATATCAGTATATGAATAAATGGGGCAATGAACTATGGGGCCGACTTCCATTTGTGTCTTGAAATATCAGCCAATAGCATCGTAAATATTAACACAGCAAAGTTGATACAAAAGAGCATTAAGTAATTTGCTAGTAGACAAAAAAGGTCCTCACCACTTGGGCTATTGGGTAGTTTTATTGGGTTATACATTACATCTATATGTTTACGATTTCTTGACAAATATAAAGTCAGACAGGTATTATTGATACTTCATAATATGAAACGGTTTCCTTTGACGTTGTTTCAAATCCTACAACAAGCAGAAACTAAATTCTCAACATTTTTGGCGGTTTCGAGAGAACATCCATGCTTAAAGCAGTGTAAGTCCTTCCTTCCGTTTTTCGGCTTAGTTTCACATATGTATTAGTCATGTGTAATTACATTTGGGATTAAGAAATATATTTTGTTTCATAGTGGGGCCAGTAAACTAATAGTAGTGTGCTAAAGCACTAGTATAGTATATTTGTTTTTTAGTGGGGCCAGTAAACTAATAGTAGGGCCAGTAAACTATTAATAGTGTGTTAAAGCAGCTAGTATAGTACATCTGTTTTATAGTGGGGCCAGCAAACTATTAATAATGTGTTAAAGCAGCTAGTATAGTAATTTTGTTTTATAGTGGGGCCAGTAAACTAATAATAGTGTGTCAAAGCAGCTAATATAGTACATCTGTTTTATAGTGGGGCCAGTAAACTAATAATAATGTGTTAAAGCAGCTAGTATAGTATATTTGTTTTATGGTGGGGCCAGTAAACTATTCATAGTGCATTAAAGCAGCTGGTATATTAATTTTGTTTTATAGTGGGGCCAGTAAACTATTAATAGTGTCTTAAAGCAGCTAGTATAGTAATTTTGTTTTATAGTAAACTAATAATAGTTTGTTAAAGCAAATAGTATAGTATTGGCTTAGTTTCAAAGCAGAATGAGTCATTTAGAATTACAATTAAATTAAAGAGATTTTTTAGAAAGGCTGATAAAATGATTTTGGGATTTGAAAGGGTCTATTTTTTTTTTAAATTCAAGAAGATTTTTATAGTGCCTATAAAAAATGACGTCATACTGGCCTACCATTGGTCATTAAAATTTATACTGTCCTGCCACCGGTAATTTGTTCTGTGTATTGGCCTTTCATAGGTCATTTTATTGTATGACGTCATATTCATATATTCAGATTCAATTTAGTATATATTCAGTATTTTATAGCAAAACTAAATATTAACCCTCTCTATTTGATAAATGATAATTTTAATGTCAACATTTATTAAATAAGAAACATGTTAAAATTGTACATTTATGTTGTGATTTTTTATTGATTATTGATAAGTACTTTTAATTTGATTTCATTAACCTCAAACATGGACTTTGATTAGAAAAAAGTATTAGTAGAATAGAACATATTATCAATTTTAGCTGGTTTGTCCTAGGGAAGGCGGAGACATTGGGCTGTTTATTACACTGATCCCCAAAGTTTTATAACGCTTTAATATTCGTTGGCTCAATAACTTTGGAGACTTTAACTTTTGATTGGTTGGTTCATTAAATTGAGTGTCCTAACGTTTCAATCACTAATTGTAATCTACAGAAGGGGTAATTTTGCAGACGTATACCAATTTCTATGCCAATGTCTTATCCCTTTCGAACCCTTGGTTTGTCCTGTTATAATTTTTGTTGTTATCATGCTTATAACCACTTTCTTAAATGTCTTACATTCGACATAAATAATTAAATTATGTATCAAAAAAGGATGAAAACATCCATAAAAGCGATGCTCTAAAACGGTAGGACAAACGAACATTAACACTTTAGAGTGTTAGAACTGAATAATCAGAATATATTATGTAAAATTTGTTACAAAATTGTTGAAAAACTGCTTAAATACAGGATAATATTAAAGAATATACTTAAATTTTTAGAACTTGATTATAGAGATGCTTCGCTTATAACATTGTACGTTCTTGTCCAAGGAATCGGTATTCCAAAAATCAGATCAATCGGACAATTAGATGATATAAAAATTTGTTAATAAAAAAAAAGAAAAAATCAACATGTTGAAAATGGACGTACGGACATTCTGGTAACGATAATAGAGTTGCTACGCTTTCTAAATTGTACTTAACTACTACAGGAATCATCGTGCAAATTTGAAATCAATAGGACAATTCTAACATGCCTAAATTAATGAAAAAAGCTATCCGTTACGTAAGGACGTACGGATCGACCTAATTATATAAAAGCTTCGCTTTAAAAATGCTTCAAAGATTTTATTTTCTTATATAAATCACACACACTGGAATCTAAAGCTGCCTAAAAAACTTTTGTTACATTTATTTGATTAGTTCATGAATTCATTGTCTATTGTATTATCCCTTAAGATCCTTATTCCATATATTCTTTTTTGTTTTTCTGATCTATATTTTTTAAAGAACACATGCTCCTGTCTTTGAATATTACATACTATTTCATACATGTTGACACGTGCGATAATTAGTAATTTTTAAAGGTAAGGTTATTCTTTAACTTATTTTACATCAATGCATCGATTTCATAAATGAATTAGTATATTTCAGAGCTATTCAGTCGCCTTTTTTAGAGGGGGGGGGGAGGGGGGGGGGGGTTCCCTCTTTATAAACAACAAATTTTATTCATTTGAATTTCTAAGTTTTAGTTAATTCTAAAACTATTTTGCTCAAATATTAGAGAAAGAGTTTTTATGAAGTATCATACAGTTTATTTTCAAAAATTGAAAATATGAGGAAAGGTGGGGAGTAATTTTTTGTGTGTATATTTTTAGCTTTAGTTAAGTTTAGGTTGTATTGGGTATCGGGTATCCCTGCAGAGTTAGTATACTGGGGCTAGGTATAGGTATCGTAGAGTTATTTTCTAAAGTTAGTTTAAAAATAATGGTTGGAGTTTTTGTGTTCGCTAGGCACTTTGTGGAAAAGCACATCTAAACCTATGTATATTTTAAACTGATACATTGGCATATTATCATTCTTGTATATAAGAAATGTAATACTAAATTTCCTACCCACAAAACTATGAAACTGAAAATATCCGGATAAAGTATAAATATGAGTGAATGATCTGTTGATAAAAAGTTTAGTAATATTATTGTATGTCTAGTACTAGCACATATTAGTGAATATATAATAAATTTGTATGAGTATAAATATATAACCCAGACAACTACCTGTCCCAAGTAGTGGGGACCTTTTTTATCTGCAGGCAAATTACCCTCTGCTCTTTTTGTAGCGACTTGTTGTGTTTTTATTTCCGACGCTATTGGCTGATATTCAAATATCCATTTAAAAGGTGGGACATCCATGGGTAGAGTTACATATAGCTCGTGTCCCTTTATTCATTTACTTATGAATACATAATAAGTTTACTACAAATGTTTTGTTAAGACCAGGGAACTTAGGGAATAAGATAATTGATGACAAATTGGTGTATATACCCCCAATTTGATACAAAAATTACCACTTCTGTAGATGAATATCATTGGTGGAAAACACAAACGTACATTCACGGCCCGCTGGGTCTCTTAAATCTGTTTTTTTTTATAGAGTACAAGAATAGTTATTTATTGCATTGTATTAAAGATAGCTTTCCACGGATAATTAAATGAAAACTTATAAAATTCTATAAATGATTTTTCAGTATGGCTGAGAACCGGTTTTAATCCAGCGGATATTAATCGGTTTCAAAGCCATACTGGAAAAAATATACAGCTAAAGTTTTGTCTCAGTATTTTCGATTAAAAGCTTCAAAATTAGAATTATGGAATTAAATTTTTTTTTGTAAAATAAATTGAAAAAAGAGGGTCATTGACATAGATCTCTAAATCTCTAAATTTTAATAAAATAAAATAATTAAATTTTATAAATAAAACTTTAAATCTTGTTCATCGGGGGATGCTTATCAAACAAAAACAATGTCTTATTCATAAATCAATATATACTTAGCAATAACAAGGACAATTATGTTTAAAAGGAGCGCAACCTTGGAAGTTTACTATAAAAGCTTCGATGAAAAACAACAGTAAAGAGTGCTTTAGGAGACTAGATACTTGCGAAATTATCGATTTTAGTATATAGAATTACATTAGCTCTGTAAATAACAATACTAAAAACTAAAAACTCTGTGGCACGCAGACAGGCTTGTGGACGGATGTACAGACATATAAGAATTATAGAGACAGTGCGATTATGAAAGAAAGCTAACACTATTTATGAAGTATCTTTATTTTAAGCGGACAAATTTTTTGATTCTCACAACTGTCATTTACATTGATACTTGCAGTCATTTGTAATATCATAATCATGCCCACACACACACACACACACACAAACTTGCTGCTTTATTGTCACCAATAGAAGATTCTAGGGGCACTTAAGGGGAGGGTAGACAGGAGTTTAACCTCCGCTTTCTTCAAATTTTAATTTACAAGGAAAAGTGATTTATTGGGGGGGGGGGGGGCATTTTATTTGGGGTGATTGCTCTATGATTGTTGTTTTGGAGGCAACCTTCACCAAAATAGGTGTAAACCTTCCCTGGATCTAAAAGAAGCTTTACTGAAAATATCGGTTCAGCAGTTATTTACAGAAAGACAAACATTCTTTTATTATTGTATATTGGTTATTTGAAAAAAAATGCTTTAATAGAGCACAACTTGTTATTTATTTTCATATTCTGAATATTTTCATTAGTTGTTCTTGAGAAAGTTAGTAAGAAGCAACTTCTTAACATGTGTGACTTTTCTAATGGAAAGACGAAGAAAGTCCCTAAAAAAATCAGCATGTTACGTCATAAAAGCGAGGGATTATCCATCTCTTTTTTAGGGGTTTTCTTTTTCACTCCTCCTCTTCTTATCCCTCATTTTTATGACGTCATTGAGGGACTTTCTTCGTCTTTCATTCTTTACATTACATTTTAAGACTTTAGTTCAAAAAAAGGAAGAGATATTGGGCTGTTTATTACACCCTTCCCAAAAGTTGTATTATAACGTTTTTTAATGCATTGGCTGAACAACTTTTAAGACTATTATTAATTTTTGTTAGGTGTTTGATTAAGTTGAGTGTCCACACGTTTTAACAACTAATTGTAATCTACAGAAGGGGTAATGCTTCATTGGGGATGTACATCAATTTATCGACTATTGTCTTATCCCTTTAGATACATTTAAAAAACTTGCTTTTAATTGCTGATGTTGTAACTTTCAACTTACTTTGCCTTTTTATCTGATAAAATCAGGGATCTCAGGGGATAGGACAATAATTTATGTAAATCTCCAATGATGATAAACAAAATCAGTTTGAACCAACCAATCAAGATTTATTAAAAATACCCAAAGTTTTGGAGCCGAGGAAAGAGTGAACTTGATAACAAAACTTTGGGTACTAGTATGATTGACAGTCCAATGTCTATACCCTCCCTGGTTTAAATATAGTTTCCATAGTTGATTTATGCATAGTGTTACAGTATGATGTCATTACCATTGCAGGACTGTTCTTTGCTGTACTTTTTATAATGTTTAAGGTTATAGGAATCACCCAAGATAAAATTGATTTCTCGGAATACAAGGTTTCCTGTTTTATATTTTGACTTTATTAGATAGCTTTTTGATAGAAAGGAGTATATTTTTCGACAATTGCGGCCACTACATGGCATAAAAAAAGTGAGGAAATTTGATTTATTCAGCTGTTATTCATGATAGTTTTTTTGTTGTTTTATAGATTACCTATACCAATGAGCAGCCAGTATGTAATTTACTTTCTCCGTTGGGCTGTTAATCATGTTACAAAATATCAGGGACAAGGGATTCGGGAATGATATTCTGACAAACAATTCTAAAGGAAAATTTCCCCACAACCCCCTTCCCCTTTTCCTCCCCTTCTTACCCACCCCTCTTCACTTACATGCAAAAAGCTAGAAGCTACTTGAGATTCCAGTCATCCTTCTTACATTATAACTATACATTTAAATAGTAGGGGTTACATAAAGCCGAATTTTATCTTTATAGTATCAGAAACACTGCTTTTACATAACTATGTTTATACAATGTATTCAAATTTTAAACCAAAAAATAGCAAATCATAAAAGTTAGACTGGAAGCTAATAAAGGCTGTGTTCTGGTTGGTATATCGATAGTTAATTTTGACAGCATGAGGTTAGTTGACTTGAGTATTTTAGAAAACAAAATGTAAATAATAACAAGGATGACAACATCCATAAAAGTGAAGCTCTGAAACGGTAGGACAGACGAACATCAACACTTGTAAAGTGTCAGAACTGAATAACAATAATATAAATGTATAAAAGTCAAAACAAAATTGTAAATTTGTTTTAATACTGCTTAAATGCAGGATAATGTTTAAGGACATACTTACATTTTTAGGACTTGATTATAGTACTTGTACTTTGTTGTTCTAGTAATCAGTATTCCAATAACCAGATCAATCAGATAATTATCTCACATAAAAAATTTTTGTTAAAAAAGTTAAAAATCAACATGTTTTTGGTAAAATGGTAAGCGTAACCAAAAAACGATGATTCGCGTAACTTCCTCCTGGCTTATACAGTATTATACAATATACGCTGCAGAGAGTTGTTAACCAGTATACGGCAGTTTTTTCATACAATTAGACTGAGTTGAAGCCAAAAAAGTGATTCAGACGTAAAGTTCTATGTATAAAGTGCTTTATATGTAAAGTGTTTATATAAAAAAAGTGATTTTATGTAAAGTTTAAAATAAAAAAGTTATAGGAAAAGCATGCAGCTATTAAAAATGATGAAAAATCAAACAAAACTAGATAACAATGTAAATACAGTAACTGCTACAATTAAGTCAAAAAAATGAATGAAAATTGGTTGGATAGCAAAAGTAAATAGATAGAGAAAGAAAGTGATAGTCAAAGATAAAAACAATAGATAGAAATAATAAATTTAACTAAGATATAAAAAAAATTACTAACTGTCAGAATGAAAGTGAAAAGTGGTTTGTTTTGGTTTCCTCTAGATTTATACTTTTACTGTTGTTAACACCAAAGACTAAGTTAACAAACAAAAGCAAAATCTAATCTAAAGTTATGAAATACAAAAATTCTGTAATAATTTTGTTTTCAGAATAAAAATATAAAAATGGATGATAATGATGAAACGCCTATTTTACCTCCAGAAAGGTAATATCTATAAAAAAAACTTTAAATGTTGACTTTTCAAAGTTTGTAATTTATTTAATTTACATCCCAATAATAATATAATGATAATCTTTTCATTAAATTTTAATTTTGCTTTAATTGAAATTTTAAAGCAATAACCTGTAAACCTAACTTGTTGAATATCCTAAAATACAATGTAGTAAGTTTTTTTGTATTAATATCAAGATCTCGAAAATTTCTGGTTTGAATTGGTTGTACTTTTCATAAAAGATCTTTAATTGTCTTTGGGTGGTTTTAAGCTATTTTCCTGAAATCCTCACACTTCCCCCAGAAGCTAGGTACAAAGCAACTGGTAGTTATTAATAAATATAAATCTTTTTAAATCAATATGATTATGAGTTAAATCAAATTTTTAATTTTAATTTAATATTGTTTAGCAAGAAAAGTCGAAGCTGTAGTCTGCAATCATGGTAGTTATAATAGGTTGAACCCCGCAGGGTTAACCCCTGCGGGGATGAAATTTATGCACATTTATAGGTCTAGGACGTTTGGCTTTAGATTTTTTGGTGATAGGTTGATTGAACATTATGTTTTTGCTTTTTTATTTGTGTTGGTGTGCTTTTATTTTTTCTCATTTTATTTACCTTTAATTAGATAAAAAAAAAACTCACTCAAATGCAAATTAAAGGGAGGGACAGGGAGATCGTAAGTAAAACTTTTATCCAACCTTTCCACTGAAAGTTTATAAGTCAAATAACTTTAGATTGTGTGGGGAGACGGAAGTTTTGCAGTCATAGCAATAAATGTATAAGTATAGATGTTTAACCTAGAAAAACGACCTGGCCCAAGTGGTAGTGACATTTATCGGCTGCTAGCAAATTGCTTTCTGCTCTTTTGTAGCAACCTGGCTGTGTTTATATTTCTGACGCTATTGGCTGATACATAAAGGCCCAATTGAAAGTCGGCACAGGGTCCTACCCCGTGGTTAGAGTTACTACAGCTTGTGACCCCTATATTTTTGTACTTTAATGTCATGGCTCTTTGTTTTGGAAATATTTGTACATTAGACTCATTTAGGACTATGAAAATAAACATGTATATAAAACATTAAAACTGCACTTTTGATTTATAATCTTGATTAAGTTTAAGTTTTACCTTATTTAGGGAAGTACAGACTTACAAGAGAAGATGGTACATTCTAGCATTATTTTCTCTCACTGCCACACTACAAGATGCAGGTAATCCTTTAACATAAAGTAGTAAGAGTTATTTGTCGGAAGCTTAACATCTCAAAATTTGCTGGTCTAAATAGGTTGTACTTTTCAGTGATTCTTTAAAAATGTCTTAAGATGGTTTCTGGTTATTCTACTGACTCCATCCCCTCTATCCCTAGAAGTTAGGGTCGAAGCAGCTGGTAGATATAGAATATACGTGGGATATTATGTTAGGAGAAAAATTGATAATTGATAATATGGTGTAAGATCCAAGTAATACTAAATCCATTGTTACAAACATAATTAGAACTGTTTTTTACATTTTTTCACCAACTATAATTTTAACATCATTTGTATGCCTTATATCTAATAAAAAATATCTGTCCAAGCTAATATTGCTTGATTCATTTCTACAAGAATTGCGAATGATAAAGAGTATTTTTTACTTGTAATATATTTCGGAATTTAAAAGTATACTTTTTTTCTTTAAAATTGAGTTGAGAAAGATTTTTAACAGAATAGAAATCTGTAATGAGTTTGCTTAGAAGTCAGCTTTATCATATTTTTTCCTCAAACATCAATTTTTTATTCAATCAATAGTCTTTTAATGTTTTTTTTTAGTTTGGAATACTTGGGGACCAATAGATCACACAGCAAAGGAAAAAAACACAAATTAAAACAAACTTCAAAGAATTATAAATTATTGCAAAAAATTTTATTTTTACTTTAAAAATATGAATAGTTATTTATCGCATCGTATTAAAAAGCGCTTTCAGAAGATATTACAATGAAAAAAATATGAGATTAAGACCAGTTTTGTCGGCCCAGAGGGGCCGAGGACCAAGCTAACAAAACTGGTATTAATTTTATGATTTTTATTTTTAATATTCGTGGAAAATTTTCTCTAGTATAATGCTATTCATGATTTTTCAGTATAGCTGAGAGGTTCTAATTCCGTGAATATTAATCGGTTTCGAAGCTATACAGGAAAATATTTTTCTTTTAGAGTTCCCTGTCCCTGCAGCTAAATGTGATTTTATATATATTCTTTATACAACTTTTGTAAATTACTCAAATAATACATATTTAATCATTAGGAAAGAAAATGATTTTAAGATTAAATTTTGCTCATATGAAATTTTAGTTTGATAAATCATCATTTTAGTTCATGTAAAGTTTAAATTAAAAAGTATAAATCAAAATTGTTATCTTTTGTAACACGCACATTGTGGTGTATGAAACTTAGCTTGCTTGTTTTTTTGCATGGAAAATTATTTAAATTTTGTATTTGAAACTAAGTATATTTTTCGTTATCAGCTACATTAGACATTGCTAGTTTTAAACAACCAATCCAGATTTAATAAAGATTTTAATCTAACGAATGTGATTTAAACTTTGGATAATCTACAATCTAATATACCGCCCCCCTGACTACAAAACCATTAATTAGTAGTATTTTATTTCGCGCACCCCTTTAGTAAAACTCTTTGCACATATTTTCAAAAACTAGCAAAACATTAATTGTGTTTTTATATTACCAGTACCTTTATGGATGGTCAGATGATTTGATAGCTCTGTTTGCTAATTATGGATCAATACTCTACATTGTCGCATTTATTCCAGTTGTTTATTTATTACAAAAATCTTTAAGGTATGTAATATGTATCTGTCTATCTATCTATTTATTTATCTATCTATCAATCTAGCTTTATCTCTACATTGTCGCTTTTATTCAAGTTGTTTATTTATTACAGAAATCTTTAAGGTATGTATGTATTTATCTATCTTTCTATCTATATATCTATCTATCAATCTAGCTTTATCTCTACATTGTCACTTTTATTCCAGTTGTTTATTTGTTACAGAAGTCTTTAAGGTTTGTATGTTAATATATCTGTCTATCTATCTGTTTACCAATCTATTTATATATCTCTCTATCTATACCTGTACATTGTGACTTGTATTCCGTTTATTTTACAGAAGTCTTTGAGATATGTATGTCTCTATCTATGTGTCTGTCTGTGTATGTATCGTTCTATCTACTGTCTATAAATCTCTCTATATATATCTATATATCTCTCTTTTATTCCAGTTGTTTTTTTGTTACAAAATCTTTGAGGTATGTATGTATGTATCTATCTATCTATCTATTTGTCTATCTGTACTTTGTCGCTTTTATTCCAGTTGTACATTTGTTACATAATCTTTAAGGTATGTATGAATCTATCTATCTATCCAAATAACTATCTATTTGTATCTATCTATCTAGGGGAGCTATGCTTATGACAACAGGATTTATTGCTTTGGGTACAATTCTACGATGTGGCTTTTTACAGGTAAAATTTTACACATTTATTAAATTTAAGTTGTAATTTTTGGAGGTTTCTCTAATTGTACCAAGGTGAGCAAAGAAAACAACACCCTCTCCCGCGTTATTTAAAAACAAATGAAAAAAGGAAAGGGTTAGTTGTTGTGTTCTATATTATACTTTAGGTGAGGTATGATTAGGTTATATTTAGTACCTGGTTAGCAAAGAAAATACCCACCATTTAAAATAATTAGTAGAATTGGAAATTGCTTGATTGTACAATCCAATCACGATTTAGAATAACAAGTAGAAATTGCGTTTATAACACCTTAAACACCTGCATAATTTTCAGTCCAATGTCCCCTCCCTCCCTGATAAAAAAAGTCAATGGAATGTACTTAAAATTAGATTAACCATAAAATATACCAGTTTGCTTACAATAAAAGTGATGAAGGATTTCTTTAGCAAAGATTTTACAATTATATAAATATACACTTTGTATGAGAATCTGTTTTGCTGATTAAGCCTGTTTAGAAAATCCAGGGAAGCCGGGGCATTGGACTCTAAATTTTAAAGTTTTATAAACACTTTCTCTCATTTGTTGAATATCTTTGGGTACTTTTATCAAACCTAGTTTGGGTGGTTCTACTAGCAGTATCCAAACTTTTCCACCAATAATTATAATACACATATGGAGTAATTTTGTGTATCATAATCAGGATGTACAGTAATTTACCGGCTATTATCTTATCCATTAAAATCCCTGAGTTAATCTAAAGAGTTCAAATTTATTGAAAATAATTTGCTTATATTGTTTAAAAGGTTTCCGATATTGCAGATTATAAATATTTTATCAATTTTCTGGGCTAAAAATAATAAAATTACTTGAAGCTTTACAAAGGTTTTATAGAATAGGTATTTTAAGAAATAAAGGAGAAAACAAGGTTGATAACATCCACTAGTAGCGTAGCAAATGAAAGGACAAAGAAGCATAACAAACACATAGACAGACGGACACAGTAAGAAAAGATGATCAGTGGTCATACAAATCTCAAACAAATATATTTTAGTACCAAGAGACCAACGGTAAATATATTTTTATATAGAGTAGTTTTTACTAAAAAGAAAGTCTTTTATCTTAAATAACAGATGAGAAAAAATCCATTTCTATAACCCATAAAAGTTTAAAATTCCCTTGAAATATATTTATAGCCCAATATTTTGAAAATATGTAGGTGTTCAAATATGTTAAGTAAACATTTTATTTTATAAGCCGATATTTAGATTTCTTAGAAAAATCTATTTATAAGATAAAATTTTGTTTAATTCATTCTTGAATTTAAAATTTATATAAAAAGTCGTAGTTAATAAATTTTTATTTAGGGATGTTTCCGAGCTATTTTTCTAAATAAGTTAACTAGTTTCTCTCTGTTTACTGTCTTCTTTTTGTTATGTTTTATTCCTAACCTTTTTTTTTTGACATCCTTTACTTTTTTCACATTTACTTCAAACCCTATCGTAGTCTAATGCTGTTTTCCAGTTTGTGGGAAAACGTTAAATCAGAAATGGAAATTTGTGTTGTTACTTCACCTGTCATTTATTGGTCAGTTCTTTTTATAATAATAATTGTAATAATAATTCTATTCAAAAAATTTCTGACCAAATTTAAAATTTTTATTTTGTTTCATTTTGCTCTTTTTCAAAGGGCTATGCTTTAAAACATAATTATCTTTGTCACAAATAACTAATTTTTAGGATGCAAATATTTCTGATTTTGTATTCACAGTCTCCTGCCACGTGTGCGCCATTTTGAATGGAATCAGCAATGTCGTCGTTGGTTCTGCTCCTCTAGGTATTGTTTTAACGCCATTGTTTAATTGGTTATGTTGCATTTGTAGATTTTTAAAACTTTTATTTTTACATTTTTTATTTATAAGATCTGTAATTTTTATTTTTATTGCTATATTGAAGGATTTGTCTAAATTAATTTTACAATGATTTTTTAGTCATTTCATCAGAATGGTTTCCTCCAGAAGAAAGAGTAACAGCAACATCAATCGCCCAGGTATAGCAAAACAAAAACAACCAACACTTTGATTTTCCGGACTTTGTCTTGCAGTCAACAATTTTTTGGGCTTAAAAGTTAGAAAATGTTTGTTTGGTATTTGAACTTTATGATGCTAAAAAAGCAATTTATGTAATTTCTTAATTTTATATCATTGGCAACATTTTTTGAGCATGACTGAAAGCTTTTATAGTCATACTGGCCTACCTTTGGTTATTAAAAATGTATACTGGCCTGCCATTGGTCATTAAAAATTATACTGGCTTGCAATTGGTAATTTAGTCTCTGTATTGGCCTATCATTGGTCATTAGAATTGTATGACCAAGTTTTTATAGAAACTATAAAGAGCTTCACATGATTGTTATTTTCATTTATATTCCAGGTTTTCAATGGACTGGGAACAGGAATTTCCTTTTTGTTGGCCTCTCAGCTTGTCAGACCCATTGATCAGTACATCAATGATACATCAAATGCTACTCTTCCTCCAGATGTAAGTTTTATAGTTAAAAACTTAGTGTCATGCTTCTGTAAGTGTTTTTGATAGGATGCCATACACTTGGACAATCCTAATTAACCTGCTGTTAAAAAAATATACATGATAAAACAAAATTCTGCTGATATAAAAAATGTGCTTTTACTTTTTTGTAATATTTTTAGCAATTTAAAAAATACATTTAAAAATTTAAATTATTCTCTCTGTACTTATTCTACACATGTACATACTTTTCAACCAATAATTACTGATTAAGGAGGGTTAAAAACATTCAATAACATACCTTTTGTTGGATTGACACAAGCAGCTATTACACTACCGCACTCTATCTCCCACAAATTGAGTTTTCATTACGTCTGTAGATCAACACACATCTACCTCATGACAAAACAAAACAAAAACTGCCAAAACAATGGATGCGGCGTCACATTTTTGCGTCACATTTTGACTCTCAGAGAATTGGTCAAAATCTTTTTCTCTGAACATTTTTCCTCACAATGTCGTCTTACACATGAATTTATGAAATCCTAAAACAAACACATATTGTCCAATACACTTAGTTATATTGGTTGATGGTTGATTTTGGAGATGAACTTGATTTAATAAATTTGATGGATCTTATCATCTTTGATCAGTATATCAAGAAAACAGTAAAAGTGTCTGACTATGACGTCAGAAAAAATTAACAACTATCCAATGAGAGGCCGCTATATATTTTACCATTGTGAATACTGGCTTCTCATTGGTTAATTGTTAATTTTTTCTGACGTCATAGTCAAACACTTTTACTGTGGCCGTATATCAATGATACATCAGAGGTGAATTTGGTTCCAGGACAAACGCAGGAGTCCCAAACGTCGGAGTGGACAAACGCAAGAGTGATAAAATATTAATTTTATTAAGTATTTCTTTACAGATTAGGTCAGGTTAAGATATGAATGAACAAATAAGCCCCCCGCAGGGGTTAGGCACTTAAAAAACCTATAAGATGGTCTAAAATAGTTTAGGTTAGGTTAAGTGTCCACTCCGACGTTTGGGACTCCTGCGTTTTTTGTAGGAACGTGAATTCTTAAAAAAAATTTGCCTTACTAAAATCAGTTTGCCCTACTAAAATCAGTGAGGCTCGCTAAACATTTAGAGGGGATAATTTTGCCTCACTAAGATTTTAGCGAGACAAAAGTTTTTTTAATAATTCACCTCAGGTCTAACAACACAGGGTAACTAATTAAGAGAAACCATGTCTTTTTCTTTGTCTAAATATCCATAGTTATACTCGAAAGACAACCTACCAACCATTTGATTACACCACCTTTGATGGTAGTAGAAATGTAATGAGATGCGGATGTTTAATGTTTATGGACAAAGGCATTCCCTTAAATCTTACTATTAATTTTACAGGCCTGACATAGTAAATACCATTTTTAGTGTCTCTAAATCACGCGGTGAGGTAAACTTGGGGAGAAATGACATTTTTATTCATAAATAAACAATAAACCACTTAACTATATCAATAAGTTTATGAGTGCCTTTGCTTTAAAGAACACACTTTTATATATTGATATTGATATTTATGATTTCTTTAGGTTGAAGCAGATTATAGAAAAGACATTCAAATTTATATGTACTCTCAGGTATGATACTGTAAGAATTATCTGATCAATTTGATAATTTTGGATAGGAAAGGGTGGCTTACTTCACTGCCATTTGCCCCTTTCTTAACAAAAATTTAATTTAAAAAAATGACTACCTTTAGGCGATTTAACAATTAGGAATCATTTCTATAAATCATCTTTTTGCTGATTTTAAGAAATTATAATGTTTATTATTAATAAACTTTTGTAAATACTTAGATTGGAATAATAGTTATTTATCGCATTGTATTAAAGACATCTTTACGCGGATATTAAAATAAAAAAATATGAGGTTAAAACTGGTATTAATTTTATGATTTTAATTTTCATATTTGTGAAAAATTGTCTGAAATACTACGCTGTAAATGTTTTTTTTTTAGTAGGGCTGAGAACCGTTTATAATCCAGTGGATATTAATCGGTTTCGAAGCCATACTGAAAAATAATTTCTAGGCAATACCAGCTGGAATATTCTTTCTAATGTCTCTTCTCTATTTTCCATCCAGGCCTGTTAAACCTCCAAGTATCAGGTATACAATTTGTGGCGGTTGTCCTCAAAGTGCTTAATTGAACACAGACATCCCCTACCCCATTTATATTGAAATGAATTAAAACTAGGTGGGCATTATTGCTTGTATGTTACTTTTGGTCAGGTTGGGTTTAGATTTTATTGGGTAAAGGGTAGTCTTACAGGGTTAGGACACCGCAACTATAAGCCTCGCAGATTTATGGCCCCCAACAAAAGTCTTACACTTAAAAGGTTGGTTGTTCGGCAGAAGATGTATTTTCGCCAATGCAATTTAAAAAGTATGAATGTGTGGTATCCGCCTAGGGTAAATGGCAGACACCAGAGTTCGAATAAAGACTACGGCAGTGTGAACAGACGTGGACACCTTACTATAGAGAAGCTATGCTTCTCTAGCATTCACTAGACAAGAATCAACATCTATTTCAGTTGTCACTTTATTGGAGGTGTAAAGGATACTAAAGTTATATACAACAAACAATAACTACATGGATAGGAATAAATGATCATAACATAAAAGCATTATAATACATATACAATAGTCAGTTTGGGCAATCATGATTCCCCATCCCTGGAAAGGGTGGGGGGGATTAAGAATACAGTTAACCATAATATAAATACATATGGATTAGGAATAAAGATGGTTAAAGATAAATCATACAGTAAAACATAGATAATTGCAATGGTTAGGTAGATGGCTATCCCTGTCTGGGGCAGGCAGGATAGCCCATGGAGCAGCACAATAGGTAGATAAGCATAGAGGGGTTGAGTGGTAGGTCTGGGTACTAAAGAGGGAAGGTTTGATGATTACTTGTGACAACAACAGTCTGTGTGGGGGCAGGTTTAGATCCTTTATCCTCAGGGTTGAAGTGGTGCTGATAACTTGGTGGTTGAAGGGGAAGGTTCCGGTGCTTAAGATGGGAGAGGGAGGGTTAACACCCCTCCCTCCATTGGCAGGACAACTGAGGGATAAAATCAGTACCGTTATCTGACATCTTTTCAGGTGGCTTCATAATTGTAGAATAACAGGATTTAACTAGGTGCGTAGCATCACTATAATGTCTTGGTTTCTGCATGGTCCAGAGCTGCCGCATACCACAACTTTCCCCTCGGAAGGCTGGAGGGGTTGTCTGCACCGCCAGACTTCCGACAGTGGTGGCGGCCTTCAGTTTGTTGTCCTTGTGGAATGGGTCCGCCAGGATACCAGTTGCTGGACGGTGGTGGACTCCAGCCCTCCCCAGGTCTAACGGAATCGGCTATATCTGCTGGAGTAGCTGGTCCTGTTGGATCTTCTGGCCGTTGGATGTGTACCTCTGAGGCCACCCTGGCAACCTCCAGGGGTGGCACAGCACCTGAGGGGGCTTGGACCAACAGCCTCCTGGTGGACACCTCTGCAGGTTTCTCCACTGGGCTGGTGGTCTCCATCGTGTTGGTCACCTTGCTGCTGGCAGGCTGGCTACTGGATGCAGGCGCAGTTTCTTCGCCCTCGGGGCTGGTCAGGTTCATTTGGCTTCCAGGGTCTCTGTCAATGCGGGCAGGTGGTGGTTGCCATACTGTAGGAGCGTTGCCTCCTTCAGGCTCATTCTGGGCATTGGCAGGGTGGTGCATGGCAACCCGACCTGCGGGGTAGGGAAAGGTAACAGTCCACCCTTGATGCCGGAGGCTGTCTTGGATCTGCAAGGGTGGCTCCGCTCTAGTTGGCTGGGAGACAGGCCCATCCACGGACACTACTGCTAGTGGACTGGAGGCACAAGGCTCCGGATTTCCTCCCCTAGCCTGAGGGGGTCCAGGCACATTGTCTCCATCTTGGGTAGACATAATTGTTGGGGATCCTCTACTTCTATGGTTAGGCTCGGCACTTGGCGCATCTAGTTGTGTTACTCCCCAGGCAGCGGTCAAAGCTTCTTCAGTTTGGCTGGTCATGGCTGATACCCTGGCTCCTGGGGCAGATGCAGGGGGCGCAGGCAAGTTTGGCCCAGCCCAAACGTCCTGGTACACCAGTGCAATACAATTACCCTGGCTTGGTTGAGGGAGGTAGACAGCTGGATGCAGTTGAGGGTGAGGGACAGCTGGACTCTCCCTGCTGGCTGGGGGCTCTGGTTGGCTGGGGGTGACGGGTGTCACCCCTTCCTCTGGGGCTGCGGGTTCATTCCGGGGTCCAGGTATCTCGGTGGCGGCGACGGTTGTCGCCCCAGGCACCAGTGTGGGGGCGCTGGATAGCACCCCCCAGTCTTCACAGGGGTCCAGGTCTCTCGGTGGCGGCGACGGTTGTCGCCCCAGGCACCAGCGTGGGGCGCTGGATAGCACCCCCCAGTCTTCACAGGTGGCGGCGACGGTTGTCGCCCCAGACATCAGCTTGGTGGTGCAGGGAAGCACCTCTCGTTCCTTCCAGGTGGCGACGCCGGTTGGCGTCCCATACATCGACTCAGACTCGCTGGCTAGCGCCTCTTGCCTCTCCCACTCGGCGGCCGCCAGGGCCTCCCCGTACACCGTCCCGGTGGCGCTGGGTAGCGCCCCTCGGCTCTTGCTGGGGGTGACAGGGGTTACGGACACCGGTCCCCTGTGGTTGCGGCTGAGGTCCAGGCCAACCCGGTTGGGTTCAGCCGCTCCTCCCAGCACGTTGATCCTGGCCACCATGGTCCCAATCTGAGACACAGACTCCTGGGTAGCCGCGGCCCCAGCGGCGGCAGCTAGTTGGGGTGACGGCTGGGCATCTCCCTCCAGGTGGACCTGGGTGGCAGACTGGTTGCCTGCAGGTTGTTGGGCGGCCTGGTGTTTCTTCATTGCCCGGTCCCAACCGGTTCTACACTTGGCGGCTGTGTGGCCGTTGAAGCGGCAGCGCCCCTTCGTCCAGCTGGGTCCCATCAGGCCGGCTTCCCCAGGGTGTATCAACCTGCCAGGTCTCTCCTCCTCCAGTTGGGGCACCAGCTGACAAACAGGGTCTCCCCTACTAGGGGTCAGGCGGTGCTGGGCTGCTTGTGGTGGCTCCTTGGTTACATTCAGCCTCCTCCCCATACACACAGGTTCCTTCCATCCAACAGCGGCTCTCCTCCCCTGGGTGGCGAGGCCAGCCTCGGCCTTAGCTTCTGCAGGTGCTTCTCCACATGAGGGATCCTGCCTCTGGGTATGCCAGGTGGTTGGTAGCAAAGGCTGTTGATGGTGCCAGTCGGAAAGGGGGCTATGACCTCTGGGGGGTACCTGTGGCCAGTGTGTGGACAGGTACCCACAGGTGGACCAGCAAGGCCCAGAAGATGCCATACTGATGGTAGCCTGAACTGTATTCCGGACTGTCAGCAGACTGTTGGTAGCCACCTGAGTTGGGCCAGAGTTGCCAGCTAGTATTGCGTCCCTGCCAGGCTCCGTCAGCTGCTGGTGGGGAGCCCCTGCGGTGGTTCTGGTCTTGGCAAGGGGTGGCCTTCTTATTGACTTTCCTAGTTGGAGCTCTGCATCCTGGTGGGCCTCCATCTTCAGCAGCATGGGGGAACTTGGCTGGGACATGTGCAGTGGTTCAACAGAGTAGCGGCATCTGGTCTTGGAGTGTGGGGGAACAGCCTCACTGCTGCTGGTCAACCCTGTTCCCTCCGTGCTGGGTAAAGTCTTCCACTGCAGCAGGTCACCAGTCCCCATCCTTAGGCCGGTCCCCAGTCGTTCCATGCCTGGGGGCTCCCAGGGAGGCTTGGGTGGCGGCTCCCCCACCCCCAGGTACGCGTCGGGCATCTGGGTGAAGAGCCTATTCCCCTGGGACAGCTCCCCATCCTCCAGATTGGTGAGGCCAGTGCCAGGGAGGACCTTTCCACCCCAGAAACAGGTGGTACTGGCCCTAGGGCTGGGCCCCTTTGAAATCTCAGTTCTGGGAGTAGTGTCCATCTTGGGGCTGGCCACTAGGTCTCTGAAGCTTGTCACCTTCTCATTAGGCTCAGTTGCATCGTTCAACACCCCCAGGAGGACACCTACAGGTTCAGCAACCCCCAGTCCAGTATTGCTATTTCTCGTACGTTGAGCACCAACTGAACAGGAGCTGTGCAGCGGACATTCAGTCACCCTTCCAGACAAGGGCATCTCAGGGACCAGGGGTCTGTGACCTGGCATGTGTTTGATGTTCACTGTACTCAACACAGTAGGCCAAAGTAATAACAGAAGTAGTATCTTGTAGATATAGAAGCAGAGTAGAGTAGCCGCGCCGCAAGGAGGTTCGAGCCGGCTCACCCCTAGTATAAATACTATAGCTGTGTAATTAGGGTGGTAGTCCACGTAGCCGTAGGCTCGGTCCTCCTGGCTCAAGAGTTTCTGTGGCTGGCGCGCCCCCATGATAAGTAGCAGGGCGTTGGTCTGTTGGTGCCAGCGTCTTGTTTAACTGTTGAGCCTGAGTTGTTCTCCTTTCCAGTATAGCTCTTGATTTCTGTGGTAACTAGCGGATCTTAGCTATATTCGCCCTTTAAAGGTAACAGGGAATATGTTAGGCATCCACAGATGTCTCTAGGAGCGTATCCACTAGTAGATATATGGATAGGTAGGCTATCTATATATATACATGGCTACACGCCCATATATATATATATACGTGTATAGGAATATCCCCAGAGCTAGCTAGCTTTTCCTCCTTGCTCCAAAAAAAATCACGCTTCCTCTGTATATAGTTCACTACTATGAGGGTCGATGGTCCAGGTACACACCACCACTGCCCAGTGTGGGGCAGCAAGTCAGGCTATGTCCACAGGGTGGGCGTACTTTCGTTCAGTTACCATATCAGTTTCCAGTGTTGTTTGGTGAGGTTAGTATTCACTTGATTGTACCCATGATACAAAAAAACAACATTATTTATCACTTGGGTATTTATATATACATATATTTGTTTCACTAACCACTCAGCTTTGAAGTAGGGTTGGCAGAGCTAGGAGATGTTGAGGGTCTGAGCGGGTTCAAGGAACTGGTTTAGTTTTCCTTATCACACTGTAGACAGGGAGGGAGGAGCTTGCAAGTTTTTCTCCTAAAAAAATATCTCTGATGTATGCTATAGAATGGCCCCTCTCCTGTGTGGGTGTGTGTGTGTGTGTGTGTGCGTGAAATCTCCTGTCCTTGCAACGCGCGTCCGCACCGTCAAATCCGCGCACACGGGGAAAACGCGCTCTCACCCCTCAACTCGCTCTCTCATTGGTCCGCTTCGTCCGTTAGATTTATGATATTTTCCGCACTCTGTTGCGCTACCCGTGAATGGCGCTCTGTGTGTCCGATCGCTAGCCCCACACTACAGACGGACTTAGTCTAGTGTGGGTAGGGAGGGGGAAGCGCGTAAGGGGACGGGGGTAACTCCGTCCGTTCCCCCTGTGAGGGAGGGGGGTAACTGTGGGCTGGTGTAATATTGCCTTTTCTTCTTAATCCTAGGTTTATCTATTATATCACCCTGATTGTATTTGCCTTCAATGGAGAGGGGGGCCCCTCCCCTTCCCCTAGAATAAGGGGTGTATTGTTATTGTGCTGTGGGCTTGAGATATTTTGATTGTGTATCAGGGTCCTTGTTTATATTGCATCTAGCTTTTATTATTGTCCTTATCACAATTGCATAACAAATTTGTTTACCAACTCTGTCCTATTTTTAGTTGTTATCACAATACCCACTAATCCAAGCCTGTTCTATTCTTAGATTTATCACAACACAACAATTTGTTTGCCAAGCTTTGCTCATAAATCTATTGTTTGGCCATAACACCAGGGTGGTAATCCTTGCACTGTAATATAATATCTGTTTTTCTAGATGGGTGGCTGCGTTGTAGCCTCTCAGGACACTTAGAGTTGACGTAGTTTTTCTCTGTTCTGGTGCACTACACTCGTATGTTGGCTCGCAGCTTGCAGCTATGTGGCATGTTTCAGCCTATCGGCGGCAGGGAATGTCCCGTCCTGCTAGCGCCGCTTATCCAAATCCAGCTGATGGCGGCAGGGAATGTCCCGTCCTACTAGCGCCACTGGTTCGGATCCTGCTATTTCTTGCAGTAAAATTGGCCTATTTTCAGCCGTTTACACTTCTTTGGCTTGTTTCAGCCGGTCCGCAGGCCTGTTTCAGCCCTTTTGGCGCTCAATTCTCCGTTAGATATCAGCGCTGCTCGCGGTTATTCATCAAATTTCGCTGTCTTGCTTCCACAACTGCCGGATGCAGAGTTAAACTTTGCTATCCAGGGTGGGTAATTCAGGTTGCTTGCGTCAGTTTTGCCAGATTCACTGCTGGGAGTACCTTCGTCTCAGATGCGCGTCTGCTCTACACTTGTGGTTCGCCGTAATCTCACACAGCTGTCACCAAAATTGTGGTATCCGCCTAGGGTAAATGGCAGACACCAGAGTTCGAATAAAGACTACGGCAGTGTGAACAGACGTGGACACCTTACTATAGAGAAGCTATGCTTCTCTAGCATTCACTAGACAAGAATCAACATCTATTTCAGTTGTCACTTTATTGGAGGTGTAAAGGATACTAAAGTTATATACAACAAACAATAACTACATGGATAGGAATAAATGATCATAACATAAAAGCATTATAATACATATACAATAGTCAGTTTGGGCAATCATGATTCCCCATCCCTGGAAAGGGTGGGGGGGATTAAGAATACAGTTAACCATAATATAAATACATATGGATTAGGAATAAAGATGGTTAAAGATAAATCATACAGTAAAACATAGATAATTGCAATGGTTAGGTAGATGGCTATCCCTGTCTGGGGCAGGCAGGATAGCCCATGGAGCAGCACAATAGGTAGATAAGCATAGAGGGGTTGAGTGGTAGGTCTGGGTACTAAAGAGGGAAGGTTTGATGATTACTTGTGACAACAACAGTCTGTGTGGGGGCAGGTTTAGATCCTTTATCCTCAGGGTTGAAGTGGTGCTGATAACTTGGTGGTTGAAGGGGAAGGTTCCGGTGCTTAAGATGGGAGAGGGAGGGTTAACACCCCTCCCTCCATTGGCAGGACAACTGAGGGATAAAATCAGTACCGTTATCTGACATCTTTTCAGGTGGCTTCATAATTGTAGAATAACAGGATTTAACTAGGTGCGTAGCATCACTATAATGTCTTGGTTTCTGCATGGTCCAGAGCTGCCGCATACCACAAATGTATTTATGGCAAACTGAATATTTTCTGTGTAATTAACAACAAAAAAATCCTGCCACTAATTCATAATTTTGTTGACAGAAATATAATGTGAATGGAAAATCTTAGGCTTAGATTAGATATAAGGGACATTTTATCGACATGCCATCATTTTCTTACCAGCATACACAATTGATTTTATTATTTAGCTCTGGAGAAGAAAGACTCGACTTTTTCAATGGTTTTAAACAAGGTAAAATTATTTTCTTTTAATTCATATTTTCAATAATTAAATTTAAATTTCATTCTTGCTTACTTTTGCAATATTGATTTTGATAAAGGGATCCTTTTCTATAAAACTAAGATCATTTCTCTGTCTTTTTTACTATTTACCTATATATTTTTCTATTTTCTATCTATTTATCTTTGTACAATATCTATCTATCTATCTGTCTAGTAATGAAAAACAAGGTAGCCTGGGCTATAGCTATTGGTTCCTCCATCCCGCAGGGGATTATGATTGCTATCTATCTATTTGTCTAGTAATGAAGAACAATGTAGCCTGGGCTATAGCTATTGGCTCCTCCATCCCGCAGGGGATTATGATTGCAATCTATCTATTTGTCTAGTAATGAAGAACAAGGTAGCCTGGGCTATAGCTATTGGTTCCTCCATCCCGCAGGGGATCATGATTGCGTGGACAGCCATGATGGTCGTTAACTTAACTCAGGTATACAGTTAGGCAGCAGCGTGCACAGGGTTTTGCAAGAGGGGTTCCAAATACAATAGTTCCCCTGATCAGTAATAATTTTAAGATTTTATGAAGTTTGTAGGTTCCTAATCATAATTTTAAAGTACAATATCGTATAAAATTATAGGTCTATATTGCTAAATTTATTTAGAGGAATAGGATAAGGATAGGGTAGGATTTTATTTTCTATACAATAACTATTGGATGCGCCCCTAGCATCTTGGGGCTCTGTATTCGAAAAAAAAAATTTTTTGGTAGTTATTGAAATTTTGTGCTTCAGACAAAAGAAAACCTTACTACTTTACTTACTACCTGTAAAAGAAAATGGAATAAACATCTAACACATTTTATTTTATCAACTTTTTAATTTTATAGGTTTGTGCAGCTGGCCATTGCCTTACTCAACATTGGGTCAACTATCTGGGTATATACTCAACAGTCGCGAGCACTATTTCTGCTATTCTAGTCGCAAGATTAGTTGATAAAGTTAAAGGTAATACTAAAAATTTGCAAATAACATTTTTGCTGTTCAAGTCGCCAGATTGGGTGATAAAGTTGATTGTAATACTCAATAATTTAAAGCAAAAAATTTTCAAAACTAATTACAAGTCTACTATGAATTAAATGTTTAAAAAAATCAAACACTTTGTTGACATCAAGGTGTCTGAAATGTTCCTCCATTTACAATTTTTTCCAATACGGCGTTGAAAAGCATCCGGTGGATTATAACCGGTTCTTAGCCATATAAAAAAATCACGTATACAATCGAAATACAGAAAATTCTTCACGAATATTAAAATAAAATTCCTGAAATAATATCAGGTTTTTTTAGCCAGGGCCTTATAATTGCATTTTAATATTCATGGAAAGCTGTCTGTAATACGTTGCATAATTAACTATTCAGATAAAAATAACATAAAATTGAAATCATTAGAAAAATAAATAGTTCGTCTAGATTTAGAAAAAAATGTGTTATTATTCAATTTTTAGAATTAAAACATGTTATGATTTAATTTATATAATGATAAATAGAACATGCATTTTATTAATGTACTTATAACTGTACTAGCTGAAGAACTGTTTTTTAAAGCACAGCTACTCTATGAATTTTTATTTGGGGGAGGGGGATATTATTAATGGTGTTGCTAAATAAGATGGATGTTCATAATTTGTATAAATTTCCCTTTCAAAGGAAAAAAGTTATCTACTGTTATCCTATTGGCCAATTTAGGGAGTATGCCTCTAGAATATCTCTATTATACCAAGGAAACCTTGAACACTAGCACAATAAGTACATTAAAAAGAAAAAAAATCATGAATTTACCATTTAATGTTAAAAAATTTCAAATCAATTTCCATGATTATCATTTTAAAGAATATATACTTTTCTTATTTCCTAGATGATTTTTAATATAATTTACATATTGAGTCAACTTCCTTTTAATTGTCTACCTCATTAATTTTTAGTTTTAAATCCTGAATAAACTTATACATTTTTATATAATAGTATCCAATAAAAGTAGTAATATTTTTTTTGTCTGGAGCTAAAGATTTTGAAAAATTCTAGTGTAAATTTGTCATTCTTTTTAGGGAAGCTTAAAATTTAATAAAGATATTATTCAAATAATTATGTATTATAGTTTATTATCTAGTGTTCTTGTAAACTATTTACAAATTTTTAATTTCTCTCACTTTATATTCATTCAGTTATTGCCTTTTTATATTTTTTTCAAGACAATCCACTAATTTCAAATCAGCAATTCAAATTAGAATATTTTAAACATAATTATTCATTTGTGTATTATCTATCTATCCGTCAATCAGATTACCCAAGAGTCTATCTAATAATCTATCTATCATCTATTCTTTAATTATTCTCTATAAACTGCCGTTTTTCGATTGATATCTATTATTATTTTAGGATATTTGAAGTTAATCATTATAATCCTACTTGGTGTGGCTGGTTTTGTCTTCATATTTCTCACCCTCATCTCATCAAAAATTCTCATGTTCAACCATATTGTCAATGTAGAAATTTCAGGTAAACAATATCACGAAACCTTTCCAAAAATTAAAGAGGTTTGGTGATTTTAAAAAAAGTATTTTAGACAATTTTTTTGACATCAAGTACTAATAGGATCTAATAGGTTTAAGCCACACTGTAAAATACATCGTATTAAACACAATTTTCCACGAATTTTTAAAAAGTTAAAAATCAATACCAATTTTTAATTGTTTTTATTTTAACCCATTTGTACCCACACGTCAATAAAATTACGTTAAAGTAGCCTCTGTTTAGATGGCTCTAAAAACTGACAGGGATGATAAATCTAAAAAATAAGAATAGATGTTGAAAGATTATTGCTATCACTTTCATTTTAAAAAGTAAAAATATTAAAACAATAAAAAACTAATTAAAATTTTAATGTTTTAATGGAAGGCTTAATCAAAAATTGAAAATTTAGAGGGTAATAATTTTTATAGCCATAAATCAACCAAAGGATATGGTTTTTTTTACAAATTTTCTTAAATGTTCCATTTATCAATAATTAAAACTTTTAGCTTTTAAAAAAAAATTGTGAGGGATTCTTAATATTTCACGGAGAAAAAAGTGTTTGAAAAAGTTACGTAAGTATTATTTCGCATGGCTTAATAGTAGTAGTAATATGCATAGTGAATATATGTATAAATCCCCTAGAAATTATGTTTAGGGTGTTTGGTCAGTTCTTAAATATTTATCATTTTTAAATTGGTAACTCATCTTTTCAAAATAATTTCATCTAAAAAATATTCTTTAACGCAAATACATTAAAATAAAAATATAGATATATAATTTTTACTATTTTGTTTTTATATTACTTCACCATCAAAAGAATAAGTTTGATTTAAAAATCGAACCTTCAATTGAAAAATAGTAAGGAAGAGGGTCAAAGTGAAGAACAATGATGACAATATTCATAGGTAGCAAAGACAAACAAATCATACAGTGACAAACAGACAATGTGAGAAATTTTATCATGTTCGGTATTCATAAAAAGAAGAAAGAGAAGGAGAAAACTGAAAAAAAAACAGATAGAAAGATGATGGAAACTTTGAAAATTACAGTTTCTTAATGATAGACGAACGGAAATATATAATTATAGAGTAGCTGCACCACTATTTATATAGTAACTTTGCTTCGCTAGTAATAAAAACAGGAAGGACAGACATAGTGATAAGTTGGAAAAAAGGATAGTTAAATGACCTAGTCTCTTGAAATTATTTTTTTAAAAGAAAATAATAAGACTAATATAAAGAATATAAATAATATATTTCTATGAAGTTAGAAAACAACTTTCCTTCATATACCTGATACTTAAAAGTTAAAATTGTTTTTTACAAAAAAAAATTACAACACTCCAAACCATTTTTATGTGTACAACATTTAGATTTATAGATTTTTTCATACTATACTGAGCTCTATGGCAATGATTTTCCAGATAAATAATTTTTTATAAAAAAACATATCTCTTTATCCCTAGATAAACAGGAAATAGGATTGGTCAAGTCAAGGTATAGTTTTACGATAGAGTTTAACTTAAAGTCAAGAAAATAAAACATTATGATAACCCGTTTTACCCCATCCCTTATCCTCTACCCCACTTTTGCTTTCATTACAAAATTCTTCCATCCTAACTTAACAACGCTATTCAATAATGTAGCTCACCAAATTTACACATAAGGTGACGTTAACATGGGAAATACATATAATTAATTATGAAAATAATATATCCAAGTGCGTCTGTCGATAAAAAGAGAAAGACGCAATAAATCATTTAGCTCTTTATTTTTAATTTTTTAAGTTTAAAAATATTGTACTCGGCTATTCCTTGGCCGATTTAGGCTTTTAATCATATCCTGGCCGAGACAAATTTAGACCGTTGACTAATCAAAAATCGGTTCAGTTAGAGGGATACCCAACGTCTCAATTTATTGCTACCAAAAGTCTTATAACTACGTTGCAATTATATAAAAACCCGTAAATTGAGTTTAATCAAAGGAGTATACTACACATTTCAATCACGCCCCCATCCCATGATACAGCGTGGCATTAATTTGTCATCGACCAGTTTTACAAAGATGTGATAAATTAATTGGATGTATAATGGTGTGTGGGGGGGGGGGGGCGGTTTTTTTCCATAAAAGGATTAATTTTATGGTCAAGAATATAATGGGAGGGGTCATATATAAGCTGATAAAACAAAACGACCGGAAATGCATAGTTGGGCGTTCTTTCACATCTAGAATACTCTGGGTGAAAATTTAGGGTGGGACATCAAACCAGCTTATTTCTGATTGGTTGAAATCATTGTCATGTGTTCTGGTAAAATCCTCGCGCATTTGTGAAACCGTGTGATAGGAAAGGATTTAGTAATGCGATTTTATAAATGGAATAGGGTATAAGAGAAGTAATTAATAAGCCTTACTAATTTGTATTTGTTTTAGCAGGAACTAAAGGTATTGATGAGAATATTTTTTGATAGTTTTATAAGACATAAAGATAAAAAACATTGTACAGAAACAAAGAAATACTTTTAAAAATGAAATTTTTCCCTAATTCCTGAATACAATTTATCTAGCTTACATTTGTCTCTAAGCTATATCCTCTCATATATTAAAAGTGTCTTATGTCTGTTGCCTAAGATTTCTATAACTACTAAACCGATTGACTTCTACATTTTAGGGAAGCTTCTCATAAGTCATGGTTTTAGACTCTTTAACTCTTTATATTTAAGCTTTAGGTGGTTTTGGGCTATTTTTCTACCACCTTCCTATCCTGTTAGAGACAGAGTCCTAGATGCTAGGGGCGAAATCGCTAGTAATTTAATAAGAAATGGTATTTAAAACCATTTTCATATTTTGTTATATATATATAATTTAAGTAAAATAACTTTTCTTTTGAATTAAGAAAAACAAATAAAGTTTTCTAGCAATATTAGTACCTAATGTCAGTTATTTCCTATCATCTCATAATGGGGTAGGGAGTGGCCAAACGTCAATTTATAAACGTGGTCATATTTTCTGTCATAGTGGTCATAACAAAAAAATTTCTTTTGATTTGTATTCAAATCATCCATAGTAAGTAGGGTATTTCAAAAAAAGTTTTAATTTTTAATTAAATCGTGGGGTGGATACTAATGGGTTAATATCCGCGGAAAGCTGTCTATAATACGAAGCGATAGATAATTCAGATTTTTTGTATTTTAGTATTTTTGTTGCTGTTACTTGGTTCAAGTTTGGTGGTAGCAACTATGCCTTTGTCTATGGAGTTAGCCATGGAGGTAATCATCGTTTTATCTATCTATCTATTTTTCTATCTATCTATCCATCTATCAATCTACTGAAACTTGGTTCAAGTTTGGTTGTGGCAACTATGCCTTTGTCTATGGAGTTAGCCATGGAGGTAATCATCTATCTATCTATCTTTCAATCTTTCAATCTATCTATCTATCTATCTATCTATCTATCTATCTATCTATCTATCTATCTATCTATCTATCGATCTATCTTTCAATCTATCTATCTATCTTTCAATCTATCTATCTATCAATATACATATCTATCTGTCTATTTATCTAAAATTCAGTAGACGTAATTATCTGGATATCAATTTGGTTCAATATTTTAGATTTCTATTCATTTTTCTATCTATCTATCAATATACCTATCTATCTAGGCTTGCTATCCAGTATCAGAATGTGTAGTTGGTGGCTGGATATCAATTTGGTTCAATATTGCTAGTGTACTATTTCTTACTCTGTTTGATATTCCGGGCATAGGTAAGTAAAACACTAGAGGGGGGAGGTGTTAAATAACAGTATGTTCACGACCCGTGAACCATGTGCAAACTTTCAATTGAGTCTTTAATATCAGCTAATATGGTCGGGAATATTAACACAGCCAAGTCGTACAAAAGATCAGAAAGCTATTTTCTAGTAGATGAAAAAGTCTGAAACACTGGGCCCAGGTAGTTGTCTGGGTTATACATTTATACTTATACATTTATTGGATTGTTTATAAAGAACGATAGGAGAAAATAAGATAATAAAGGGAAAAAGAGAAAATCTGAGAGGATATAATTGAATTGACAAGTTAAAGGAGCTAAATAAATAATTCGAGATAGTAAATATCAAGAATAGATAAAAAAAATAGATACTAAATACTAACAAATTTTCAGGTACCTCTTGGTTGGACTATGTACTGCCTGTTTCTTGTTTTGTAGCTCTACCTTTCTTTGCATTATTCAAGTAATTATATAATATTTTTATTTATTGGTCCATCTTTTCTTTCTCGACATCTATTATATATAATTTGTTAGTTATGTTAGTATGCTTAAATTAGGTAAATCTATGCAAACAAAATTTACCAAACTTCATAGCCACAAGTCTTAATTAAAAGAAAAAAATGTATGTTTCGATTTGTTTTATCTCTGCTACAATATAGATTTTTTAATAATAAAGATAATTTATAATTTTTTTCCATCATTTTTCCTTATGTTTTATACGCTATGTGAAAAAAGTGATTTTCTGTCAGTCAGCTAAAAATGCCAAATTGTACCTATTCTCATCTTGTGCTTTGCTACTTATGGATGTTATAATTCTTGTTTCTAATTTATTTCACTTTAATCAATAAATTTATATTTAGGGTTGAATACAAAAGATCAGCCATAGACGAGAACAAATCTTCTACAAGAAATAGCATAGAAGATCTACACAATAAAACAACAGATTCTGATGATATAGAAAGATGACCTGGGTTACTTCAACCCCTGGGGTTTTAGGGCATTATGTATATGTAACTTATTTATATTATTTTTTTATTGTGTATATAAATTTTTATATATTGTTAACAGAATTTGCATTAGTTACTTAATATGAATAAATCTAATTTATTTCAAATATTTAAACTGTCAATATTTCATGTTATACAATTATTCTATTCATCACGTTTTCATTCCTAGGACAACAAAGCACAATATTATTAGCAAAGCATCTCCATAATCAATTCCTTAAAATTTAAGACTGTATTTAAACAAACAGTTTTGAAAAAAAATTACTTAAAATTTAGTTAAGGACACATTGTTAACATTGCCAAAAAAAGTACTAAATGGTAATGTTAAAAAAACACGTAAGAAAAAAAGTCTGAATTAAAGGTGTATCCAAAGGCAGTTTCTATCATTAATCTATCTTAATTAATCCCTGTAAAGTTAGAAATACAAATTGATAGAAATTTTATTGTTATACTAATGAGTAAAGAAATGCGGGAAGTGCTATGGATTTAAGAATGTCTGGAATGTGTTGCATCATAAATGTTAGACAACAACTCATATACCTGCATTTAAAAAAAAACTTGTTTTTTAATAGCATAGCTTCTCTATAATTAGGATAGGGACTTTTAAGTATGAATTATAATTGCCCTCAAAAGATTTGGTTGGATTTGTTTGGAACTTGTAATTGTAATTGGCTTGTACAAACTAGCAGTTTCAAAACATTTTCACAAATGATTTAAATATTCAAAAGTAATATTTTCCACGAAAGGGGATATGCAGTTTATCGTCAAATTTTCATATCCTTTAAGATCCCTGAGAGAAAATACATTTTTATCAGACATACATTCATTGTATTGCTTATTTAATTTATATTTCTTTATCAATTTAAAATTGCCTAGATCCTCAAAAGGTCTACTACTATTATCAGACAAAACTCATTTTAAAATTATTCTATAACTTATTATTTGTTGTGAAATGCACCTGCTTGCCGTTTATAGGATAAGATTAGAAATTTCCGGTTGGAAGTTAAAAAATGTTCTTACTTTCAGTTTCAATATTTCTATATGTCTATCTATCTATCAAGTGTATCATTCTTTCTCTCTCTTTTTCTTTCTTTTCCAACATGAAAGAAAAACTTTCCCTTTTATTTCCTTACTTTCCTTCCATTTTCCCTTTTCACTATTGACTTACACTTTTCATAGGGTGTTCATTCAAAAAAAGAAAAAAAGCTTTAGTTGTGGTTTTGATAAATAATAATTTTCAAGAAAAAATATAAAAATACTATTTATCCCCAAATAAACTGTAGGTAACATAAACCAAAATTATAAATCCTTCTTATCTAACCAAATTGGTTGTAGTATATACGTAGATAATATGACAGGAGAAAAATTGTCGTCAATTTAGGTTGCAATATCCCCTCGCATTTATTGGTCAGGCCGTTTATCCAGTAGGAGGTAAGGGGATGGGGGAGATCGTTAATTTAGCCCGCTACAGAGTTCACTTTACTATAGAACGTGAAAATCTGATGTTAGATCCAAGTAATAATAAATACATTATCTAACCTAAGAATTCGACCGATTGAGCAATATGGTTGAAATTGAATGCTAAAGTTAGCTATGAATTATGATATTATGATGATTTTGATATTTTTGCTGTTGACCCAAGAAGATGTGTGATGACTACGTCTTTTTGCTTTTAATCTAAATTTCTATTATCTATTTTGTAGGAACACTTTGACTGGCTTACATTTTGCAAACTGCAGTTGGCTACCACTCCTTTATACAGACATTATGCAACGTTATCACTTAGTGGGATAACAAAATAAGATAAAAATTCAAACTTTACATGTTTTAGGTATTTTCTTTTTCAAAGCAAAGCTTCTTTATGAGTCTAAATGTCCCTTCGAATATTTTCCGTCCGTAGAAATGATACGTGTTTAAAAATTCATCTGCTGTATTATAATTAATAAATTTTATTGGGTACGATAATTCTTTTTCTGTTAATGAAGTCCTCAAAACGTCCAGGCCAAATCAAACCCAATCTTATATACTTTTCTTAAATTTATTCTTTGTGATAATATTTTCACTAAATGTAAACAACGGGTGATGGCGACTATGATTGCACATGCAATTATGAATGCAATTTTACAACCAACCAGAAAAACACTCACAAAATACAAACACACACTAAAAAAAGCATTAAATACGTAGATAATACGAAAAATTGAAAAATGCAAATTGATTTGGCGATTTAAGGATAGAAAATAGTTATTTATCGCTTTGTAAAATGGACATTTTCCACGGATCTTTAAATTGAATTTTAATTATTGAATGAAATTGTTTGTAATACGATGGTAAGCAAAGCGTATAAAAAGAGAATTAAATGAACAAATAGAGAGGCAGAGGTTAATTTTTTTTCTATAGTCAGACCATAGTACAAGCGAATAATGTAGAGTGTCAAAACTTAATAGTAAGAATATAACTTTTTTAGTCTAAACTTTAAAGATTTTAAATGAATTAAGGATAAAAGCTATCCGTTACGATCGAAGAGGCCTTCTATAACTATGGAAAAGCTACGCTTTTAATATAAATTAGAAAATAAACTAATACTCAAATAGAAAAAGCAAATAATAATATTTTTAAAACGCGCAATGAGCTTGAACAACGAAAAAAGGTTATTTTTTAATGCTAAAAAGTAAAGGGAGAAAGAATGTTGGAGAGAGAGAAAAAAGAAAGGTAAAGAGAGAAATTAAGATAGTGTTAGAGAAAGAAAAAGAGGAAAAAAAGAGGAAAAATAAGATAAATAAACATGGAGATAAATATAAGGAAGAGAGAGGGAGAGAGAGAATGAGAGAGAGAGAGAGAGAGAGAGAGAGAGAGAGAGAGAGAGAGAGAGAGAGAGAGAGAGAGAGAGAGAGAGAGAGAGAGAGAGAGAGAGAGAGAGAGAGAGAGAGAGGGAGAGAGAGAGAGAGAGAGGGAGAGAGGGAGAGAGAGAGAACGAGAGAGAGAAAGAGAAACAGAATAAGGGAGAGAGAAAAACAGATTGTCATAAAAGAGAGAAAAAATAGAGAGAATGAGTATAATAAGTCTGAAGGATACAGAAAAGGGGATAAAGAATAAATCAGAGAAAGAGAGGGAGAGAGGAAAAAGAGAAAAAGAGGGAAAAGAAAAAAAGAAAATAATAATAAGGCAAATAAAATCAAATGAGATCAAAACAAAAAATAACTTGATAATCTATGATAAAAGATAAAAAAGGTGAATTGATGAGTTTTAAAAAGTAAAAAAGCGAGGATGAAACAAAACATTAACAAAAGGAAAAAACTTAAAAGGGAGAAATTATAATAAAAAGGAGAAAGAAAGAATGAAAGAGAGAAAAAAAGCATATTCGTCAATAATTGCGCAACTCTTTAAATATATTTTTTTTCTAGCTCTCTACTGCTCAGTATATTGTGGAATTTTGGTTTAACCAGTTATATAATAATTATACTGCAAGTTTTAGTGCTTTTATGACAACTGAAGTAATTAATTTTGATGTAATAAATTGAGTGATATTTATCATTTTGTTTAAGTAAGACAAATGAAAACAGAAAGATAGATAGAGAGAGATAGAGATAGATAGATAGATAGATAGATAGATAGATAGATAGAGAGATATATAGATAAAGAGAGAAGGATAGAGAGAGAAAGAAAGGAAATTAGACATTTGACAATTAACCCATCCCTGTTTTCTTTATTCCTTAGCAATACGAAGCTTCTCTAAAAATTAAAAGCTTTTTAACGATTTTTAGGAGCATAGACAGACACACAAACATTAAACTACTTTTTAAAAAGATATGAAGAAGAACAGGATACAAAATACAAAAAAAAATTTTTGTTTTTCAACCAATGAACCTGAACCTGTTGCGTTTTGTATTTTTTTAATTCTATGCAGAAAGTTGGGACTTTTTTCATAGATATTCAAAAGGGAAATACTACCAGAGAAATAGGAACAGGAGTATTTATGTTTCAGAATATCTCCTATTCTCTCTTTAGTCTTTAAAAGCTAGTAAATTATAGAAAAACATTTTATTTTACCATCAATTTAAATATGGCTTTTTAGGCGGTTTTACTAGTTTATTTTTACCTTATTTTATACTAGCGGCTAAGCCCCTAAAGGCCTCTAGGGACACGTAAAATGTTTCTTTTCAATCTATTTTAAAATCAGCTATTTACCAAAAATATTTTTCTCATCGATAGATGGTGTTAGTTATGTTTTTAGCTAATTGCAAAAATGTCCGCAGGTCGGCGTCTTTTTAATTTTATTGATTTTTGTCGATTTTTCTGGAGAGGGTGGTGGTACCCTCCCCCCAAATAGTTATAAACCTTCATGGGACCTATGAGAAGCTACCCTGTTAAGGAGAACCCGATAGGTTCAGCGATTAGCGAGATCCTTCGGTACAGACAGATAGACACACAGACAAACACACATCCTGTTACTTTATTATAAGGATTGGGTGTAGTGTAGCTCTCCAAGGTTTAGTGCTCGCTAGGCACAATAAGGGAAATACCAACTTTTAAGATTAATTTGTGCTTGTGTCACAAGATTTTAAAGTGTTTTCATCTACACATTCTTCGTGTTTTCGTTCAAAATAGCGTAAAACAAGCTAATGACTAATACTGAATAGTTATTTTTGAGTTCTTAAAAACGTACATTTAACCATTTGGTATTTTGATTTTTTTTTTACAAAATTTCATTTTCATTATATCATCATAAATTATAAATTAAAAAAATGATATTCAAGATTTGTAGAATTTTCAATAAATAGTAACAAAAAGGATTTTCACTAATCATTTAATTAATTTAAGTTCTTTCAAGTTTTAATTTCTTTAAAAATTAGAAATTATCAGATTTTTGAAGCAAAGCTTCTGCATAAGTGTTCGTTCTCTCTCTCTCTCTCTCTCTCTCTCTCTCTATCTATCTCTTTCGCTCGCCCTATCTCTCTCTCTCTCTCTCTCGCTCGCCCTCTCTCTCTCTATCTCTCTCTCGCTCGCCATCTCTCTGTCTCTGTCTCTCTCTCTCTCTCTCTCTGTCTCTGTCTCTGTCTCTGTCTCTGTCTCTCTCTCTCTCTCTCTAACTCGCTCTCTCTGAATCTATCTATCTTACTTATAATGTACGTTATTATCTTTTGCTTTTTATTTCACTATATCAGACGTAATTATTTTTTATATTGTCTTCTCTTATGAAAAATTTATAAGAAAAAAAACATAGTTTATTCAACCTGTACATACCATTAATGTAAATTACTTATTGAGTAGCTGCGCTACTAAAACTATTTGGGAGTGTCCTTATAATTAGCTATTTTACATTTGATGGGTTTATACAATTTATATATCATTATGAAAAAACAGGATTACAATTTTTATGGATTCTTACATACTGCAATTTCCCCCAAATTTTCCCCTGCAGAATCCCCACATGGAAATCTGTAATGTGTTGAACCTGTATTGGCTCAAGGCATTCCCCTGTCTTTTAATGCCGCGGATCTTATAACAGCAGTAAAAAGTATTTTTATCCTTCAGAGTCGAGCTGAGATTCGAACTCATCACCTACCCAACGACGACTACGTGTTAAGCCTAGGTCGCGGGTTGTCTTATGTGACTATCAGGAATCTAAAGGGATAAGACAATGGCCGATTAATTGATGTACAGTACATACCCCATGATAATATACAAAATTACCCCTTCTGTAGATTACAGTTAGTTTGGACATCCATCTTAATTAATGAACCAAAAAATCAACCCCAAAGGTGTTGAGCCAACGAATAAGAAAACGTTATTACAAAACTTTGGGGACTATTGTAATATAAAGTCCAATGTTCCTTTCCTCACTGCGTGACTATAAATATGGTACCGAATATTTTAGTAATCTTATGCCACAACAAATAAACATGACAAACAGTACAGAAGTGCACAGTATAAACTTTTAATTTTTTAGTAAATTGTTTTTGATATAATCTTAGTAAGGAACGGGAAATGACTCTGAAAATTTGCATAATTTCAATGAATTTCTATTATTATGGTTGCATAGTTTAACAATAAATGAATATTTTTATTATTTTTAATGCCTATTTTAGAAGTTTAACGTAGGCTGATTTTAATATTTATTGGAATTATAGTTTGTTTTTGTTTTTGCATAATTTGAATATGATAGAAAACCAACTATTTATGCAAAAGGATACCGAATATCACTAGAACCGATAAAATAATGATTTCGATACATTTTAGCTTAGAGAGAACATATAATTTCAAAACAATAAGCTGAAGAAACAAGGATGACAACATACATAAGTTGCGAAGCAAACAATTTCAATAAAAGTGAGCAGATATCCAACATTCAAAGAGAGGGTATTGGTGCAAGGAATCTTCGACCAAACTTTTTACTGTCATCCATACTCCATTTATTACAGAAATTATTTCACTGATTTTAATTTTGACTATCATTTCCATTTTTATTAGGTATTAAGTTTTATCAAAGTTTTTTTTTTCAGAATGATTTGATTATGGCCTCTGACCTTCGCATGTACTACCAGGACCTGGTGGGTCCAGAGGTGAAGGCTGCCCACCTGGATATTGTCAGGAATAATTATCATATTGTTGGCAAGTCTGTTACACCACAGGACAGTTCAAACATAAATAGAAAAATATATAGCTGAGACTTTAATTTGATAATAAGACCTTTCTGGGAACTGTTATTATCATTATTTGTTATGTGTGTCATAAAATTAATATTTGAAGATTTCCTAAAATGTTGAACTCAGTCAGTATATTGGTCAGCAAGATCTTAACTGAAAAACTTACTGCTGTAGTGAATACTAGCAGCAATACCCCCTAGAGGCCTCTAGGGGCACATGAGGGTATGGAAGGGAGGTTGACCACCGCCTCCCCCAAACACTTTCAATTTTAGTTTTAAAAGGAAAAATTTAGAAACATTCTGGGGTGGGGAGAGTTCATTTTATATGATTCTAAAAATTATAAACCCTCCCATTACCTCTGAGAAGTTACATTTCAGTGCTTAGCAAGGTTCTTAATTAAAAAAGAACACAGACATCCTGTTACTTTTATATGAGGATGATAAATGCTTAGATAATGGATAACAATTCTTTGGTTGAAATAATTTATGTTTGAAACTACAGAATATCCGAAATTACCTGAAATATTTTGATGAAATTGTCAACACTTTTCCAGTAACAGACGAGTTTTTTCAATCTGCAGTTCATAGGTAAATAATATGAGCGCTCTATTATTAAATGCTGTTGATTCATCTGAATACGATTATCTTTTATCAATTTTAGAAGATAAGGTAATTTAAATCTTTTAAAATAAGACGACTAATTCGCATGTTGATCATGAGTTATTGCAACTCTTTTATCTAAACTATTACCTTCACAGGACCTATGAGAAGCTACGTAGCAACGTTATAAGGGAGAACAAAGTCGGTTCAGTGGTTAGCGAGATTCTTCGGTACAACCATACAGACAGACAGATATACATCCTGTTACTAATATATAAGGATACTAGCGGCTTCACCCCTTGTCTCTAGGGGCTTTCCCCCAAGAGGTAATTAAAAAAAAACATTAGGTACGTGCCTATAAAAAAAAATGATATGAGTATCGAAATTGGGGAAGGATTTTTTGTTTTTTTAGGGGTTGGGGGTGTCCAACCCCCAAGAAAATAGCCTAAAACCACCACAGGACCATCAGGTATATTCCCTGAAGAGTAGAATCCGATCGGTTCAGTGGTTACCGAGATCTTAAGGGACAGAGGGACAGACAGACGAACGGACGGACGGACAGACATCATTCTACTTTGTATTATAGATACTCGAATATCATAAAAGATTTCAATCAAAGGGCACTCTAGCAACATAAACTCTAATAGCATAAATTCTAACTTTCCTGTTAAAAGGTATTAGTCAGTCAGTGAGGAAAGCGGATACTTTTAGAGATGTTACACACCTCATGAAAGATTATTATCGTAATGGAGGTGTCCGCTTTGAAATAATTTCTTTTCTTTTCCAGATATGAGAAGATTTGGATTCCGTTTCTGAAAGAAAATTCCAAAGGTTTTGAAGATGATCTGAATTTTATTCCCCCTGATGATATCAGGTAATTTGAGAAATTTAATTTCCAGTATGGCTTCGAAACCAATTAATATCCGCTGGATTAGAACCGGCTCAGAGCCATACCGAAAAAACATGTAAAGCATCGTATTGCTTTCACGAATATTGAAATAATAGTCATAATACTAATACTAGTTTTGTAAGCCCAGACCTTCGGCCCCGCAGGTCTGACAAAACGTGTTTTAATTTTATAATTTTTTATCTAGAATCCGCGGAAAGCTGTATAAGAAACGATGCGATAATTGACTGTAATTAGATTTTGCAATTAAGATCGACAATTTTATCAATAAACCTTGTTACTTTTTGCATCTATGCTAAAGTTTTTTTTTTAACTCAGTTATCCTGCGGTGCCCTAAGTTAACTCAATATAACCTAACCTAATTTTTAGATATGTTTGGTATGTGCATATGTTACATCCTGATAAATATAAAGAGGAATTAGAATACTCAGTACTTGGAAGAACAATCAACTATGATTTTACAGTTCTAGAGGTAAATTTTATGCATAATAAAGAAGTTTGATGTGTGTCTATTTGGTTTTTATAAACATGCAAGATATTACACAAGATAGTAGAATTTTTTTTTGTCTGTAGCTTAGGATTTCCATTACTACTGAAGCGATTGAGTTCTCCATTTTACGGAAGCCTCACATAGATTCCGGGATGGTTTAAGGCAGCTTATACGAATAACGAAATTAATTCGGAAAAAATAACGAAACCTATACTTGTTTTTCAGCTGTCGTTGGGGGGCAACACATCGTAAAATTGAAGACCTCTCCATTTGCCCCCCCAAAAATTATTTTAGATTTATTTCGCTTGTTTTTTACCTTATTCCTGGGTTTAAGGTCTTTCATTTGTAGATGTAAGTCTTCGATCGACCTTAATTATAACACAGACACCAAACCCTAACCTAACCCCCTTATTTTCAATTTGTTTCAAAATAAATTCTGTGCTCGACTTGGCACTTTAAGGGCAAACGCCAAAAATTATTATTAATACATATTCTAGGAAAACATAAAAAATGCAGAGCTATTGGAGAAAACTAAAGAAGCCTGGAAGATGTTTACAGAAGAACCTTATGATTATATTATCAATATAAATAACAATATTGATGTTAATGATGATACTGATATCAAAATTAATAATGAAAGTACAACTATAGAGAGATACAATAATCAAAATAAGGTAATACTAAATAAAAATATGCAGGGATCTAAAGGGATAAGACAATGGCTGATGAATTGATGATCCCTTATGATGATACATAAAATTACGCTTTCTGTAGATTTAAATTAGTGGTTGAAAAGTTTCAACTAAATAAACCAACCAATCATTGTTCATGAAAGTTTCCAAAGCCAACGGATAAGAAAACATTTTAATAAATAAATGTGGACTAGTGTACTAAACAGCCTTTATCCCTCTCTCTATAGCATATATGCCATATATATTGATCTTTCTGTAGAGAAGTTTGGATACTGCTATTTTGCACAGCCATAACTAGATTTAATACAAACCAAAGAGAAGGGGTTTGTTAAACTTTGGGGACCAGTGTACTTTTCAGTCCAATGTCTTCTCTCTCCCTAATAAAATTATGACACATGATATAAATTTTAGGAAATCAGCAATGGAGTAGCGGTCAGATCAGACTACAAGTTCAACATTGCCACTGTCTATAAATCAGATATTTCAGAAATCAGGAAAAATATATTTAATCTTAAATTTTAATTAACAGTCATTAACGTGCAGTTTTAACTTAACTATATGTATATTATTTTTTATTCTGCCTTATCAAATACTTTTAAATCCTTTACAAAAGTAACAGGATCTGTGTATGTCTGTCTGTGTGTACCGAAGGATGTAGCTAACCACTGAACCGATAGTGTTATCCATTACAGTGTGGCTTCTCATAGGTCCTGGAAAGGTTTATAGCTATTTTGGGAATAGGTACCACCACAATCATAAGAGAAAAAAATGCCTCCCCCCTCCCCAAAATATTTTTTTTTACTTTTTCTTTTTAAACTAAAATTTAAAGTTGGATGCGTAGGCTTCATCCTGACTCAAGTGCCACAAGAGACCTCTAGGGGCGAAGCCGCTAGTAGTAAATATATCAATAATATGCATTATCTACTAATTTGAACAACTTGGAATGTTAAAACTTCTCGTCCATGACGTAATTAGTAAAAAATTGCATATAATAATATTCAGGTTTTATGTAGGGATAAAGGTATTTTCATAAAAGGAATATAAGATAATTTCTCTTAGTCCCTTAATCCAAAACAAAAGTACAACTTTTATCCTTATACTAAAGTAACAGGATGTCTGTGTGTTTGTGTGTTTGTACCGAAGGATCTTGCTAACTACTGAACCGATCGGGTTCTCCTTAACAGGGTAGCTTCTCATAGGTCCCGGGAAGGTTTATAACTATTTTGGGGGAGGGTACCACCACCCTCCCAAGAGAAATCGCCCCTAGAAAAAAATTCCCCCCCCCCAAAAAAATTTTGTTTAAATTTTTTTTAAACTTAAATAAAAAATGGCGGGGGGGGCACCGGCACCCCCCCCCCCAAAAAAAAAAATCTCCCCCAAATTTTTTTTTACTTTTTCTTTTTAAATCTAAAATAATAAAATTGGGTTATAAAATTCGACTCTCAAGTGCCCCTAGAGGCCTCTAGGGGCGTAGCCGCTAGTAATAAAATATTGGAAAAAGAATTGTTGTAAGAATTTATTTACTTACCACTTCAGTCCAAATTTATTGCCATATAAATTACTATTGATTATAACCCGTATAATACCAAATCTAACCATTTTAGAAAATTTAAAATTTAAAATAGTTCATGCATTTTGCATCACTTAGAAGAATTGAATTATTCATATAAAAGTCATAATAATATTTGTAAAATTTAAATTTCTTAGAATCAATCCTTTTTCCATGAAATTCTAAAAACCATAAGAATACTGACGTAACTAAAAGTTAATAAAGATTCTTGATTCAATATAAAGTTGTTTGTGTATACGATTGTTAATTTTCTGGGAAGTTCAGTAATGGTCAAAGAAAGGTTTTTGGCTATTGAACTCCTTGAATCGATTAATCTGACAAAGGCTATGTTTACGGTCTTATGGTCCATTATGTAATAAGGTTACAGATGACTCAAAAGATCTCAATACTCTTTTTCAAAACCTAAATTGGTCAAAACTATGAATAATAGTTTGAATTCGCTTATATATTTGAAATTTGGAAATACCATAAATAAATTAAGTATTAAAAAATATGTATTTTTGTACATTAGAGTTATGCATTCTTCTGGGAACTTACACTTTGCAAACAAGGTATCATTTTATACATATTTTTGAATATAAATTTCTAAATCAATGTACAAAAAATCATATGATGTTTTTGCTAACTTTGCTATGATTTTTAGTACAAAAAATTGTTTCACTTAAAATAGCTAGAAAAGGCCAATTCCTGCCATTTTTTAAAAGTTTGCTTTGGTTTTATTTTTTTTGCTTTTCTTAGGACAGTCCACCAGTTTCTGTTGGATTTACACAGCATATTTGGGACTCCCTAACCACCTTACCTTACAAGAACTTCAGCTATGCAAACAGGGACACCCTAATCATTAAATTGATATTTAAATTCAATCTATGGATGAACTTTTTTTAGTTTAGGAATAGACATACAATGAATGTAAATTCAAATTCTTTTATAAAAAAGATTTCAATGAGACATGTTGTTTTATTTTTTTTAAAATATTCATGGATAACAAAGAGGTTAATAGGATTTTGAAAATTGTTTGATCATCTATCTATGCTTTAACTTGTAATGTTCATTCATGCAAATTGTAGTGAAGGCACCTTTAGTAAATTTGAGATTGGCTACATTGTTAGAGATGTGAAGTGTGATGATTTTGTGTTTGTTAGAGTACATCCTAAACCTACACTGGGAACTGCTAGAAAATTGAAGATAGAGAAAAGTACTGGATTTGAGTTTGATCTTGTCATGGCTGCCAAGCTACATGTTGACAACAAGGAATAATTTGTTTTTAATTCATCCTAAACAGAAATACCAACTTCTGTTTGATGCTTTGCTAAAAACTCTTTAAACTAAAAAAAGGTTAAAATACCTTATAAATGTTTAATACAAGTATAGTTATTTATAGCATCATATCATAGAAGGCTTTCCATGGATATTTAAATGAAAAACTATATGATAAAACCAGTTTTGCTAGATAAAATTTTTCAGTATGGCTGAGAACCAGTTCTAATCCAGCAGTTATCATTCAGTTTTGAAGCCATACTGGAAAATACCTCAAGAAAATAAGTGAAACATTTAAATCTCTCTATAACATTCCACATATTTTCATAGTCAGATTCTATTTTAGTCAGAATATCCACCCATCCAGGCACTTGTTCTCCTAGACTTTAATAAAACCCTAGTAAAAGTTTTAATTTATAATGTAAAATTTTGCATAACATCCTAATTGCATTGTTGATTAGAGATAATTATCTTATCAACAGTATTATTGTACATGCAATATATCCTGTTTTAATTACTTATCATCATTTTATTATGCATGTTAAAATTCATTACATTTTTGTCCACGATAGCTTAGCAAGTACAAATCTAAAAAAAGAAAAGTATTTCTCGTATTCACTTAAATCCGGTGGATAGGAACCGGTTCTAATCCATACGAAAAAACTATGTCTAGCATCGTATTATATCCAGCTTTCTACAAATATAAAATGTACAATCATAAGATTTAAACCCGAGGTGCCAAAGGCACAGGATAAAAAAACTGGTTTTAATCTCATAATTTTACATTCCATATCCGCGGAAAGCCGTTTATAATACGATTTGAGAAATAACTATTAAATTCTTTCCAAAATGATTACAAATTAAAAACATAATTTTAAGGCATCTTTTCTGTTACATGAGTCTGATTCTAAACTGGACGAGTGCATATTCAGGTAACTTGATATTTTTTTTTTTTAAAAATGCAAAATGTAATCTACCACATAGACTGATATTTTCTAACTTAACTTGATTGGTTTTAGAACATAACTAAAAACTAAAAAAGGACTACTAGAGCTTTTTTTATCAACTAAAATTATGACATATACACAGATTTGCTTAATCAGTATTCTTTTAATTTGTTTTAAATGACTTGAATCTTAATTTAAACATTTCAGCTTAAAGCTCATGCTTGTTTCTAAATATCCTAATATTTGAGATATACAAGCACAAAAAATAGAAAAATAAATATTTTCTTCATAGGTTGTTAAATTCTCATAACATTTGTAAAAATTGATAGTTGTATATTTGTTTGTTTAGATATGCCATGTTGTTAGGATTACAGAGAATATATCCTGAAAATAAACTTGTACCAGATTATGATGTGGACCTTGTTTGGAGTGTTCACAAACTTAAACCAGAAATTTATCAAGAAGATTTTAAAAAGTATGACAAATATTTAATTAAGACTTATAGGATGACTAAAAGTTACAGCAATAAATCAACTATCAATTGTTTTCCTTTGATGAACCAATACAATTATTTGTGGTGTACACCAAATTCCATAAATGATGAAAAACTTGTTTTTTCTAAACATATCATAAATTTAACTATTTATATGATGCACAGAACAGCAATAGAAACCATTTATTATCTACATTAGATAAGAATGTGATAACTAGGAAAACTAAAAATAGTTTATTTTACAGGATGAATATAACAGACTTGAAGTTTATTAGTTCTTGTAATAGCTCAGGTTAAGTAATTTTATTTTGTAATTATCTTTGGTTAAAATTAATGGATAAAAAATTATTATATTTTCCAATAACTTAACCCTATTTTCCAGGCTATAACCTAGGAGAAATTAGTAGCATGTAATTGTATTCTAGACTCTTTAAATAAATTGTGTTTTTTATTTCAAAATCTTAATCTCTTCAGGAAATGATTTAGCTTACCTGACTGAAGAAACATCAGATGTCTGGGAAGAAACTTTCCTCACCTCCTACTCACTGCCAATTAGTTTCACAAGCAATCAAAATAGTTTCAAGGATGTTGCCAAAGAGAGACAGTTTCATACTCTTGGTTCTAGGCGCAAGTATTATTTTATATTATTTTATTCGTTATTGAAGGTTCATTAATTAGGCTACTCTCTATTGAAACAGGCTTATTTGATCATATAGATAAAAAAACTGCTTCTGATAAGTTTTTTTTTAACTTTGATTACTTAACAATTACAATAAGAAAAAAGTAATAATGTAATTTCAGATCAAAGTTCAACAATCAAAAGACCAAACTGGGTACAACAAGTAATTTCAAAGAGTTGACAAAATCACTGCCATCCCTGTATCCAGATCTGGGAAATGAAATAAGAAAACTGAATAGAGTTAGAGACAAATCAGTAGATACAAGCATGAGCAGATTTACTAGCAACAGCAGCATTACTGACCACAGAAGGGTTATTAGTAGAAACACAACTAGTCCTTTGTATCATAGTGAGGCGAGATTTACTCCCGTATTTCAAGATGTTGATGGTAGGGAGTGGAATGTTTACAGTGGCCATGATAAGACTGATGATGAGCACAGAGACAGAAGAATGAGAAGAAGCAGATCAGGAAGTACTAGACAGTATTATAGAAGTCAAGTCAGCATGGCTGGTCTTCCTTCATACAGGAAAATTTCATTGAGATATTTCTAACAATATTTATACTGCTTTAGTTGAAAACAATAAAAAATCATCAAGTTAATTGTAAAAAAAGCAGGATGTCTGTCAGTCCATCTGAGCATACAAATAGATCTTGATTTTATATACACTGATCTAGCTACTCTCAATTATACAGGGTGTCCCTCGTAAACTGTTTTTTTTAAAAACACTTATTACTCCCTTAATATTTGAGCTAGCTTAGTAAAATAAAATGTATTTGGCAGCCTACTACTGACAATTTAATGATATAGTAATGAAAAATCCGCAAAGATAACAGAAAAAAATCTACAAGGTAATACATAACAGGCTGATTTTAGTGAATATAAGACTAATCCACAAGAAAAATATGCCTTAGTTAACTTTAAAAGCAGCTGGTGGTCAAACGGTGGATCACAAAGACTTACTACATACATTTTAAGAACTGGCATTGTAGTATAATTAAAAAATCTGGTATATTTCAGGTTCTTGTGTGCATTTGAAGCGAGCTCTCATGAAAAATTAACAAAGAAGATCAATATTATGCCTATTTTTACTTATTGTTCACTTATATTACACTTTAGATTCTTGAATATTGCGAATTTCTGGTATGCCATGTCAAGCCTGTTCTGTTTTTGTGCTTAGAAAGTCTGAGCAAACAGCCGTTTGGACCCTAACTAATCCTAAAGTTCACAAAGCAAATATTTCTTGCAGGTTAGTCTAAATTCAATAAATTGAACCTCTTATGTAATACCTTGTAGATTTTTTCCTGTTTATTTTGTGGATTTTTCATCATTACCCCATAAAATGGTCAGTAGTAGGCTGCCAAATACTTTTTATTTTACTAAGATAGCTCAAATATTAAGGGAGTAATAAGCGTTTAAAAAAAAAAACAGTTTATGAGGGACACCCTGTATATGCCAATGATGAATTTAAGGACATAGCTGCTAGTACTATGAAATGAAATTGTTTAAACAGAGGCCTATATGGTTCCAGGGATGATATCATCAAGGTCCCTTCAGGACAAGTTCTGTACAGGAGTCATGTGATTCATTTGATACCTTTGGATGCTTCATCCCTTAACCCTGAACTACTTTGTCTTTCTCCACAACAACTAGCATCATTTTCTAAGGGCATAGGTAAGTTCAAACTTATTTGTCATAGCTTAATCAAGTATCCTTGAAATAAGTAACATCACTGTAAATCCCTAAAATGCTAAAAAGGAAAAGCACATATCATTCAGCAGATTTACTCAATTGTAAACATTTAATTGATTTGTAATATAGATGAATAATTGTTACAAGATTGTCAATTATAGGTTATTCAATGATAATGGAGATAACATTGAAAGTGCCCAAGAAATATGATATTGAACAGACTAAGATAACACTGAGCTTCAAGGCAAGTTATATTTTCTTTCTGTCTTATAAACACTGAAAGTAAATTTATCAAATTTTAAATCAAACTTTATTTTAGGACATGTGCAATTCAGAAGAAAAAAAAGGTATTTTTATAGAAGATATGAATATTGTAAACTATTTTGAATTAAAAAATCAAACACTAATGACCCATTTTTTAAATAGTTACACTACCTGGAATTGAAGACCTGAAAGAAACAGATGTTGATGTGAAGGATAAAAAGAAAATCTTGAAATACAAGGCATTGGTTCCAGGAAAGCTAATCATGATTTTAAAACAATTTTACTCTTTTGTTGCAGACCTCTGAATTTTTAAAGATGAAATAAAACAAATTAAATGAAATTAAAACACTCATTTTTTAACTTTTGATCAAGATAAGCTACCTTTACTAGGATATTTATATTTTCCTGAAGATGTTTGTGGATTCCAAATTCAAGCATTTCTTTCAATAGGTATTTCATTTTTTTATCAACCTATTTTCTAGAATATTTTTGTCAAAGCTTAATACTTTACTAGGAAAGTTGCTTTGAGAAAAATGGAACAGTACTCTCTCAATTGACTAAAAATTATATATTCAGGGAGTAGAGTAAGCTCAGATATTGTTCAAATCATCCATCCATCCCAGTCTTACAATTTTATCAATGAGTCAAGAATATCAAATCTCAAGTTTTACTTCTCTGGGGCTGAGAAAGAAATGAGAATGACAATACTAAAGGGAAGAAAAGTCTTGGAGAAACCTGTCCACAAAGTCTTTAGGAAAGTGTGTTATAAATATTGATTACTTTAAGAAAATACTTTATTGCGCTGTCAAACACCTCAATCTATGCTTCAGTAAAATCTCTTAATCTCCTACAAAAAAACTCAACATTGTTAAGTTTTCCTTAAAATTAGTCAGAGTAGATTAGATTCTTTGCTTCAAGAGGTATGAAATAGGAAGAAACATACATCTTTCTGAACAGTATCAAAAGAGGACTCTTTGAATGTTTATGCGTTCATCCTAAAGACTTGAGTAAGGTGTTAGGACCCATGAATCTGGATGATCTGCCAGACCTTAACAGTGAAGTGCCACTCTGGCTGGCAACTCATACAATCATACAAGAAAAGACTGGAAGAGAAACAGGTAATTTATTTATAAAAGAACCAGGATGTCTGTTTGTACAGGATCTTGCTAACTGCTAAGTCGTTATGGTTCTCCTTTACAATGTAGCTCTTCTCATTCAGTAGGTTTGTCATCATTTTAGAGTAGGGTATCACACCCCTTTCAAGAGAAATCGCTCCTGAAAAATTGACCAAACAAAAAAAGTTTTTTACAGTTCCTTTTTTAAACTTAATTTCAATAAAGGGGAGTGTTGACTTCGCCCCTCCCAACTGAAGTCCCACTGAAGGTCTCTAGGGGCATAGCAGCTAGTATATGGGAAGGTATTAAATATTTAATAATCCCTACTTTTTAATTTGTATTTATAGAATAAAATAAAGTTATTTATATTTAATGTTTTTATATTGTCTATCCTATATATTTTAGAAATATCTATCAGAGTTATTCACTGTCTGGATCTTCTTCTATCTGTTGTACAGGTATATATGATAACTATCGGTTTTCTTCCAACCATCCTGAATATTTGGTAAAATAACACCCAACTCACAATCAACACTATATTTTAAAGTCTGAACAAAAATTTCCTACACTATGAATCACAAAATTACCTAAAACAGAATACAATTATAGGAATCTTCTTGGATAGTTTAAGAATTATATGACTATTCTCACAGGATTAGAGTTAACTGATGTGGATTCATAGATGTACAAACAGAAATTAATTCTTTATTGGAATGTACCAAGAGTGATACAGTCAGATTAGGCCAACCAATTTATTGTATTATTAATTTGAAAGTTTTCGTTATTCCTTAGGTTATTGTTGATAACAGAATGGTAGTAGTTGCCCATACAGTGGGGACAGACTATGTAAGGAAGTACAAGAAAAAGTTGGGAAAAGTTGGTGATAATCTAGATGATATTGCTTGGAGAGCTATGGTTATTAAGGTATGTAATTAAAAAATGTTAATAAAAAAAGTATAATAAGGGCAAAAAAAAAGCAGTTAAGACATGGCAGACAGATATTGAAACCAGAAAAGAGTTCATACACAAAATTCTCCAAACTTATTACTTTTAATTCAGGATTGTTTTGGAGAAACTGGTCTTGTTCTAGGTGCTTGGACACACCTTGTAAAATCAAAAAGGAAGAGTTTAGACTTTGGCCACTGCTCATACACCTACCTCAATCTAAGAAAAAATAATGAGGTTCAACAGTTTGAACTGAAGCTGCATGGAAGCTCTAAAAAGTTGGCAACCACTGTTGATTTTGGAGGAACCAAATTAGATTTCAAGAAAGGTAAAAATATAAACCTAAATCAAGCTTTATTACATACAAGGACATCCAAGCTTTTTTTTTTTTGGGGGGGGGGGGGTGAAATTTGAAGGTGGGGTAAAATGGCATGGTAAAATTTGCTTGGAGGGGTAATTACCCCTCTGAAATCTATTAGAGGGAGGTAGTTACACCCTCCTAAACCGTTGGAGGTGCCCACGGCACCACCAAAGTAGGGGTAAATTTAACTGAGGCACCTCCCTTTCTTGCATGTTCCTTATTTCATAGTATTTTCTATATTTTGTTCTATTATAGGTCAACTTTCATGTGGCTTGACAGAAAAAGATTTGCTGCACAAGCTAGGACTCAGCTTTGTTTCAAGTGTTCTGTACCTTTTAACTCAGACTAAGCCTCTACCTTTATCTAAGAAGCAGGACAATTTTACTTCTTATATTGAGGCTAATGATTCTTCTGAAATGCTACTCTGTTCAGGTAGACCTAAAATTGTTAAAACAAGTGATTTAGTACACTTTTCATTGGATTATTTTTCAACAGTCTTACATTTTTATGCATACAAATAGTTTCTAATGTTTCTAGGTTGGGGTAGTAATGAGAGCAATAAGAACATTCCTAGTATTATAAATATGCTGGCAACTCTGTCCCAAGGATCAAATCTATTTGAATCTTTGGCACTTAACAGGTATATATAGTGGTTTAGTAAATGATAATCAGAGTATCAGATTTAATCTATACAAACTTTAAACTTTTTTTTAGACATTATACAGGAGAAGAGCTTTTTGTTACACACAACAGGTAAACTATGTCTAACACAAGGTGAACTAATTACAGCATTAATGTTGAAAAAGAATAGAAAAGCTAGAAATATTTATAATCATATTTGTGTTGCTAAGATCAAGATGATTAAAAGAAAAGATTAACAAAAAATTATCAAGGAAGAAATGATATATTATAATCATATTTTATAACTGCTAAAAAAAAGAAAGATTTGCTAATTATTTAAAATTTTTAAAAGAAATAATGAAACAAAGTATCCGGACACAACTTTGTCAAGCTCAAGTAGTGTTAAGGTTATAGAAGAAGATGTACAAGGACCAACATCTTATGTCAGGTTTGTTTATAACTTTTAGTTTTGAAGTAAATAAATTTTTTTAACATCTATTTAAGCTTTGTTTTTTTATAGATGTTACAGTGTAGATGATGATATTCATGAATTTGACATAAAAGAACCCTCTGTAGAGAAACCCCTTGATGCTTCTTCTAACTACTTCACTGATGAAGATGAAAAAGAAAAGTACATTGAAAAAACAATTCATTCAAATTTGAAGGCTTCTGAAAAATCAAGTTCTTCTGCCAGTAGTAGTAAGTCTTGTTTAAAATTGAGCCAAAATGTTAAGAATACAATTAAGATTATACAACAAATTTTTTGTTATGTATTAGGTTCCTCAGAGCAGTTAAATGAAATCACATTGAAAGAAGATGAGATTATAATACTTGATGAAACTGAAATTCAAATTGATGATCAATTTGTTGAAGTTTCAAATGTTGATGAAGTTAATACAAAAGATAAAACAAACAGCACTCCAGGTATTTTTTATGTGCTTTGATAATACCTTTTAATATTTGAATTACTTCCAAGTTTAAGGTTTAAGCATAATGATTTCTCTGTGAAGTTTCCATTAACCATACTCAAGCAGTAAACTATTGGGTGTACCAAAGGGTACATAAATATGAAAATAGAACTTGTGTTTTTTGCTATAAATTTTGTTTAGCCTATTCAATAATATTTTCTTTAGCTAAGAAAGCAAGCAGATCCTATGCACCCACAATGGCTTTTGCTGGTGTTTTCTAATCAAGCAATGACATGCATGCAAGAAAAATTGAGAAAAATATGATTTTTGGCTTTATTTCTATGATTTAATAAAGCGCACAATTACTATTGATTAGATGACATTGTTGAGAACAAAACTGAAGAAGCAAGTAATGAAAAAAGAGCATCCAAAGTTGACTTCCAAGAAGAAGTAATGACTACTCAACTAAGTGTAAGTGAGGATAACATCCTGAATGATGTATATGAAAATGAAGATATTAAAAAGCATGAAGTAGCTACCAAGGTGCCAAGTAGCGGACAAGTTAGCATGTGGGATGAGTGCGAGATTGTTATTTGATTCCTAATGTATAATTTTATAACTTTTCTTGTTTAGAATTGGATAATCTTTTTTTTATAAAGTAGTAAGGGTTCTTAGTCTGAAGTTTAAGATCTTAATAACTACTGAACATATTGGGTTCTCTGTTTTATGTGCTTCCTATTCCTGTAATGGTTTTAGGTTATTATATTTAAAGATTTAGGTTTTGCACTTTTTAGGTTATCTTTATAGTCCCTCTCTGCCACTACAAATACACAGCCCCTAGATGCTCAGGATATAGCTGCTAGTTTCTGTAAACAACACTGATTAATTAAAATAATTGTTTAAAGTAATACAATAAGGGCATAACAAATTTTATGTGATACATGAAATAGAATAGAGCATTTTTTGTATTAAAATTGTATGAATGTATTGTTTAATAAGAATGATTTTATTGGGTTTGATTTTTGCAAAGTTGTTTTCATGATATTAATAATTTACAATACATGTTGATTAGAATAAAGTAAATTTTATAACCAAATAAAAATCATTTTGTAAATGGAAAACCTCTTTTTTTATGATTTTCCATTAAAAAAATAATGGCCGGAAAAATAGTAAATATAAAACTTGAAGCTTATAATGTATGTGCTAAAAGTTAGTGTATATAGATTAGGCAATATTTACTTAGAGAGATAAGGTATAAAACACAAAACAAGCCAGTACTAGCTGGCTGGGGAATCAAGCAAAGCAGCAAAAAATACAGGTATCTACATTGGTATAATACATTGGAAGATACATTGATATACATCTCCATACATATATTATCTCTTCTCTATATTAAAATTAGTGGTGGAAACGTTTATACACCTAACTTAATGAACAAACTAATCAAAATTCAATAAAAGTCAGCAAGGTTGTTAAGCAAACAAATATAAAACATTATTATTAGACTTGGTGTAATAAACAGCCCAATGTATATTCTTTCCTAAAAACACTTCAATTTGAATTAAGAATTGATAAAAGTAAAAAATAAAATCAAGCCAATGATAACAGAACATGTTTATAAACCAATTTCATAAAACATATAAGGTTACCTAACCTAGGTAACCTACGACACTCAGGGAAATAAGCTTGGTTTTAACTCAATAGGACATTTTGAAAAAATTCTTATTTGTCCTACATTGTCTAAACTCTAGATAGTTTCATATCTCTCTGACTCATGCAAAATCAAACAAAGCTTTAACGATTTTTATTTTCTTCTTGTCTTTTAGGGATTATAACAAACATTTTTTTTATATTAAAAAAATCAATTGAATTTGAGAATCTTTATTATTTACATAACATTATTAATAATATCAATAATTCTACATTATTACGTAAAAAGAGCATATTATTTAAATAAAAATAAATTTTATACTCTGACATTTAATTTTGAAATTTTCTTGACTTTATAAAAAGAATCCGTTACTTTCATATGTAAAATGCCAAAAAACGAATGAAAAAGATAAAAAAAATGTTCAAGGACAAATTAGCTTGTGTAGAAATTAAATAAACATAATAGAAAGTCTGTTTTTAACAACAACAAAAAACCTTATTATATAATTTGCACCTTTTCTACTGAATATTTTTTTACTACAAAAACAAATTCTAACTTTTTAGATATCACTTTGAGTCTTTTTTCTCTATTAAAACAAATAATTAAGCCACCAATAAAAGATATTGCACAAAAAAAGTTTAAAATTGGAAAAAAAAATTGAAATGATTATTTTTTAGACAATTTTCGACCTAGATACTTGAAGCTCTGCATAGTTGAGCTTATCCAATTTGGGGAGAACCTGATTTTTGGGAACCATAAACGATTTATGATCCAGGTCAGCATATGTAACCCTATCATTGTAGCTCTGACCGTCAGGGTACTCATCAGGAACAACCTGGCGGTCAGGTAATTCATGCATGGACCCAAAATATTGGGCGGTACCCAAATTTGGGTTGGAGCCAAATTTTTTGCCGTTTGCTAGATTTTGATTTGATGTGCTGAAACCGCTGTTGGAAGTTGCGCTAAGATTGTGGTTGGATCCAAATTGTTGTTGATTGTAAGAATCATAGGATTGCTCAGAGGTTGAGGTTATATTTTGTTGTTGATGATATGAATGGCGGTTCTTTTTGGCGGGTGCTTTGGGTGGAAGGCTGTCTATTGCGGCGGCTGTTGCGGATATGTGCTGGCTTTTAGGCCGGCGTTTTGGGTTCTTTATGTAGGAGGAGCCGTTGGATGAGGTGGAAGAAGTGCGCAGGGTGTTGCTGGTGGTTAGGGAGGAGTGCACGGCCAAGGAGGGGGAGGAGGGGGTGGAGTCCAAACCAGAATCAACATTTACAGGTTTCAACTAGAATAATGCAAATACTTTTTAAGACATTATAATTTGTGAAGGTTTAACTTGAAACGATTTTCAATTTAAGCATAATATAAAAATGTTATCTTGAAAAAATAAATGACATTCATCTAACTATAATCTAGGGAAATTAGGCATTGATATTCTTTTCTAACAAAAAATAACTTGTTTTTCAGGAAAATTATCTATATTTACTTACCAGTGATTAAAAGGGATAAGACAAGGGACGATTAATTAATGTATATCCCCCAATATATGCAATTAGGTATTAAAACATTTGGACACTCAACTTAATGAACCAATAAAAATTTAATAAAAGTCCCCAACGAATAAGAAAATATTATTATAAAACTTTGGGGACTAGTTTTATTAACAGTCCAATTTCCCCTCCCTCCCTAATATTTACAATGTGATTGTAATTACCTGGCTTTTATCCAAAAGTTGTACTGGAGCACTCTCCCTGTTTGGATGGGGGGCAGGGTCACCCTTGACCTGTCCCACGAGGGTGGTGTGGGTGCGCCCCAGGGGGGCACTGGGGGCATAGTCACCCTTAGCTTTGATTATGGAGGAATCATCACTAAAACAAATAAATAATTTTTAATAATGCAGTAATTCTTTTAATAAACTAAAACAGTGTTAAAATGCTTTAGATATTACAAAAGCTGATTTTATACTAAATCCCTTATAGGTAGGTAATTAGAATTATCTTATTGGAATGGACCCAAGGGAAGAGATATAAATTTTCAGTGAAGCTTTAAAATATATATCATATATGTATATATGTGTGTATGTATATGATTTAACATAGAATAAATAAAACAATAATAATACACTGTGTTTCGTAATGAAACTCTTCAGTTACAATAACATTTTGATATATAGTTATACAGTTTCACAGAACCAGAGATCATATTAATTTTTAAAAATTTCTGAAAATCCAACTTAAAACTGCAAAGAAAAGCTGAATTTCATATCTTATAGGCAAATTTTTTTTATAGACGACTGCTTTAGAGGTATGGGCCATATAATAAAGAGAACAAATCAAAATGAAGTTTTGAACTGGTTAAGACTATATGATATTTTCTGAAAACGTATTAAAAATATTTAAAATATTCTACACTCTATCTCCACTATCTCTATCTACTAAACTAGTAGCTAACAGAAAAAAATACAGTTTTGCTAGATCTATCTGACTGTCTATAAAATCATAATCATAAACCTGTAAACATCCACCTGGGTTCTCGGCCTACGCTTCTGGTTGTTGGCGTCCTCGTATCTCCTGTCCGGGTTCTCGAAGCACCACCACCCCTTGATGGCGGCACAACAGCACACAACGAGGAGTGCAACTAGGATGGCGAAGCCGAGGATTGCGCCAATACTGATTCCAAAGATTTCCCATCCGTTGAATCCGTTCCTGAAAGAATAGGAATTAGAAGAATGGTAAATTGTTAAATAAGATCATTTATAGATATATGGATGGATAGATATTTAGATTGATAGATAGATGGACAGATACATGGATGGATGATAGATAACATAAAACATAACATATTTATAGATACGTGGATGGATAGATATATAGATTGATGGATAGATGGATGGGTGATTTAATAGATTGATGGATAAATAGATGACAATCTAGATGGATGGATAGATAGATGGATGGATAGATAGATAGATGGATAGATAGATGGATAGATAGATGGATATATAGATAGATATAGATATACATTTGTACAATGTACATGGAAGGATAGATGGATTGATATATACATGGATGGGTAGTAAAACAGATTGATAGAAAGATGGATGGATAGATAGATGGGTGGATAGATAGATCGATGGATAAATATGTAGATGGATTGATAGTTAAAGAAGTGGAAAAATAGAAGGCTATATAGATGGATGGAGTTAAAAATGGATGGCTAGTTAGATGCTTAGGTATATTATCTATGGATATATAGCTAGTCTAAACCTTTAATACTTAATTTTGTATTCCAACTATTGCAAATATTCATCCAATGAGTCATATATCACACATGTAAAGATAACATAAACTCATGTGACTAACAAAATTAACTATAGTAAAAGTATAATATGAATAACATTCTCTAGAAATGTTATAGGTCATGAATGACAAATTATCTACATAATATAACATTTTAATTACATTAAGGCATCATTATTGTTTGGCAAAAAAACCCAAAAGATATCATACTTACATTAACGGCATAATTATAGTTTCTAATTAAATTATAGACTTCTTATGGATAAGTGCTCGGCAGCCGCGTGACAGACGCCTGTAAGCCTGTAATTAACATTTCACAATTTTTAAAATCAGTCTCAACATGAACCCAATATGACAATCCTTTAGAAAAAAATTTACAAAGCATCCAGAAAGGTTTAAATTCGAGGCCTAGTCCTAGCTGACGCGCGGAGCCCTAATATATATCCAAATTTCAGCTAGTCACAAAGATTAACAATGATGACAACATCCATAAAAAGCAAAGCACAGACACACAAAGCAAAACTTCAAAAAAAAAGTCAAGCATAGGGCTTAAAACACAGGTACAAAGTATTGAATTATAAAGTTGCTTCGCTAATTAAAATATGGAAATAATGAAAATCAATTAATAGCATTTCGACATATTACAGACTTGCTTCGACTGATTTATAAATATTGCTCATGACGAGTGGCTACCAATCCCTTGTGAGTACCGAGTCCTGCTTGTAACCAAACATGTATTTGCATTGTGAATGATTATTGCATATTAGATACAATGAAATTTGAATCCTTATCAATAGATAAATATAACTGTAATGGGTCAAAAATTGGTTGACTAATACAAGGTAGTCCAAGATCATACGCAAGATATAAGTACAAGGTTTAATAACCATTAAGCTACTGTTTCTAAATTTTGAATTTACATTTGGGGTTTAAGATATCAATATTTTGTTTACAAAATATTTATTTTAAAGTATCTGTAAAACTCTGGGAAAACTGTACAGAAAATTTACTGTATAAAATCAGACCCTAAATATGTCTGTCATCGATGAAAAGAGCAAATAGAAATCATTTCAAACAATAAAGACCTTACAAATAAGAACAAACATAAACCTATTAAAATTTTGTCTAATTGAAAACTTTTAATATGTCGTTATAATGTGATTAAAATATAGGAATATCGTTAATATGTCAATCATGACCATTTTTCATCATTGGCATATACGCAACCTTAAGCATTTTAATTGCACGTAGCCTTAATTCGAAGGAAAGACATACGAACATACAGAGTGAAAGACAGATGGGCAGACATATGAACATACAGATGGACAGACAGATGGACAAACAGAGGGAAAGACAGATTGACAGACAAAGGAAAAGACAGATGGACAGACAGCTAGACATAGAGATGAACGGACAGATGGACAGACAGATGGACAGACAGATGGACAGACATATGGACAGACATATGGACAGACAGATAGAGAGACATATGGACAGACAGAAGGACAGACAGATAGACAGACAGATAGACAGACAGATAGACAGACAGATAGACAGACAGATAGACAGACAGAGAGGTTTACAGATAGATGGACAGACATATAAGCAGATAGCTGGACGACAAATGGACAAACGGATTTGTAGAAAGATAGGCAGACATCGTTCTACTTCACCTTATAGATATTGGAATATTACCTCCAATAAACTCTTCCGATATTGATCATCATGCTGAGTAATATTCTGGTCAACTATCTATCTATCTATAGATATTAAAATATTACCTCCAATAAACTCTTCTAACATTGATCATCATACTTAGTTCTTCAGTACCGTAATCACCCTGGTCAACCTAAAATTATAATTGTGTTTATAATTGCTTAATTGCGAAAGACTATTTTGGTGGGAAATGTCAAAAACTAATGGCTTTGATCAGTGCGTTAAAATATTTTTAAAAATAAGTAATCCTTATCCATTTATCTATATAAACAATATAGTTGCTACAAAGAAAAATTCACTTTTCTAACAATATTTCTATCAATCCATATATCTATCTATTCATCTAAAATACAAGTACTTTTAAAGCTGAACAACTCAAACACTAATGCCATTTAAAAAAGATATCTATATGCTATTCTATCCATCTATCAATTACTGATCTACTTATCTACTTAAAATACAGGTAGATATTTATCTCTACAATACCTATAAAGGTTGTTTTAATCTATCTACCTACACTTCTATCTATCTATCTATCTATCTACTTACAATGCAGGTATGCTGGAAACTGAACTTCTCTCCCTCTGGGTTGACATCAATACCGCAGTTGTTTAATCTATCTATCTGTACACCTATCTGTCTATATATCTATCTATAATTTCACAGTTCTGTTCATACATCTGTCTATCTATCTATATATCTTCTTACAATGCATGAAAGTTCAATGCTGAATTGTTCTCCCTCCGGGTTAACATCAATACCATAGTTGTTTAATCTATCTATCAATTTATCTACTTACAATGCATGTAAGTTCAAAGCTGAACTGTTCTCCCTCTGGGTTGACATCAATACCATAGTTGTTTCCAATATAACTCATGAATTCTTGGTTGATGGTAAAGTCAAGCTCTGAAGACTTGTCCCGAATATACCCCTCGGGGTCGTAGGTGTGCTGAATTAGAAATAAAGTCATTAAAGATATGCTAATACAGTTGGTTATGTTCCTAAGTTAAAGGAATTTTGAAGGAAGGGGAAGGGCAGTATTAGCCTTTTACTTTCAGTTTAGTTTGAAAAAGTAATGAAATTTCTTTTGGGAGGGGCAGAAAGTATCCTCCTCAAAAATATTTATTACAACTTTCTGGACCAAAGAAGCTTGACTGTAAAGAAGAACCATATCGGTGAAGGGTTTAGCAAGATCAAGATTTGCTAAAATTGTTTTAATTTTTAAACCAACGGGCAACGATTGCTAAAAAAAAACTGTTTTCAAACTTTGGGTACCACTATAACGTCCCCCGAATATTTATTTTACTTACAGTGTACTGCTCCTTAGGATTGAAAATATTATCAGCTTCTCCAGTTAAGTCTTCACCAAAAGCAAGTCTGTCGTTATTGTTGATCATCCAGCTAAAAAAAATAACATTCGTCCAATAGTATCGCTGTAGATTTCTTCTTCAACAATGTTTATAAATTCTAGTGAGGTTCTAATAAAGGGGGAGGGAAAAAAATAAAAAGAAAGAGGAAGAATGGTGAGAGAGAATGGTGATTTGAAGGCTAGGGAAAAAGTAAAAAATGAAGTAATTGTGGAGTAAAGAAAAGCCAGACAGACAAACACTTATTGAGTAGCTTTGCAAGTAAAAAACTGCTTAAGTAAATGGTTGTTGGAGGAAAAAAGTTTAAAGTTTTTCAACTTATATGCCTAATGACAGAGCGACTTTTAGAGACACTTTCTTACTAATAAATGTTTCATTATATTAAATCATTTCTTACGTGATAGTGGGTTCAGGGCGACCACCTCTACCATTGCAGTTTAATCTTATGTTCTCATAACCATCTAAAACAAATATTTATATATATTTTTTTATTATTTGAAACAAAATTTCTAAATCAAGAAATAATGGTGGTCTTCTTTTAATGTCTAATAGTTGTTAAAGAGGTTTCAGGTGAAAGTCCGGCACCAACTAAGTCTATGTCAAACTCAAGGTGTTAAAAATAGGCTATTCTAATTTCTCAGTTCTATTTATAATTCTAATTTCTTTTTTTGTATCATTAATTAGGTTATAATGAAACTTACTTGAGCCAGCTCTGTATTCTTCTTCATTTTCATCATAATTGTACCAAACCTCCAAATTCCTAGGGTATAAAATTAGAATTATGGAAATTAAGATTTATTTTATCACAAGAAGATAAGTCCCTAGCTTCTAGGGGGATTGTACTTGGACGGGTAGGGAAGGTAACACAAAACATTTAAAGACTTAGCCAACCTCGAATATATAGTGTCTCCTTTTGTGCTTGTTTATAAATAAAAGATTTACAAATCTAACAATGTAATGTGCTTTTCAATCAAGATTTGTAAGCTTTGTCATGCGGCCACAAGGCCCAAGTTAATAGATGCTTTTAGAGAAGCCATGCATGAACCTAAATATGGCCAATCAAGTATGTGTATAAATTTTATAATAACACTTTTGCAATATGTGTTACAATTTAACAGCTTCATTTTTAATGAAAAATTTTACCTTCAAGAGTGGGGTACCAGTATAGGTACAAAAGTAGCCCCAACTTATGCAAATATTTTTATGAATAAACTAGAAACCGAAATGCTTAAAAAGTTTAAAGGAACGCTTCCGGCCTTTTGGAAACGTTATATTGATGATATTATATGTCTATTTGTTGGAAATGAAAATGATTTGTTAAAATTTTTGACTTTTATTAGTTCTTATCATCCTACTATTAAATTTACATGTGAATATAGATTAAATGATGTTATTGTTAAAACCAAATGGAAAAATGGCAACCTTGATGTTAATAGATTACCAATTGGAAATGTAAGACCTAGGTCAATTGATTTTCTTGATTGTACAATTTGGATCAATGATCTTTGTAAATTTGAATGTGATTTATTTACAAAAGATACAGACAGAATAACTTATTTAATGCCTCAAAGTTGTCACCCCAGTTTTATTTGTCGCAATATACCTTACTCTTTAGCATACAGATTAAAAAGAATTTGTACTTCAAATGAAAATTTTCTGTTAAGATTAAATGAACTCAAAATAAATTTATTAAGCCGTGGTTACAATGCCAAAATTATTGTAAATGCCTTTGACAAACTCAAAAATATTCCACGCAGTAAAACTTTAGAAAAAGTAATTCATCCAAAACAAAATAATAGAGTAATGTTTTCTTTAACTTATGACCCAAGAATTATAAATGTAAATGATAGTATAAAAAAGCACTATGTTATTGCAAATAAGGATCCCAGTTTTAAAATATCTTTTCCGAAAATGCCTATGGTTGGGTACAAAAGAGCACGCAATTTAGGCGATCACTTGATCCGTGCTAAATTGTATCCCATCCATAGGTATGAAATGAGAAATAGAAATGGTTTCTTTAAATGTAGTAAACGAGATATTGGTTGTGATTTGTGTAACCATAGTCAAAACATAACAGAACATGTTGCTAGTCATTCAAAAAAGAAATATCCTATAAAATCTAAAATTAAATGCTCTGATAGTTATATTATTTATTCAATTCAATGTAAAAAATGTGATATGCAATATGTAGGCCAAACTACGACACCTGTGTGTAGACGCTTTAACAGCCACTCATGGGATATCATAAATAAAAAGAATGAGAAACCTGTACCAAAGCATTTTAACAGTAGAAACCACTCTCATTCAGATATGATTTTTACACCTTTTGAAAAATTAAATAAAAAAGATAAAACTTTATTAGATGTTCGTGAAAAATATTGGATTTTAGAAAAAAATACTGTAATCTTTGGATTAAACAGAAATTATTAATTGCCAGTTGCAACCTTAAATTTTTTTCTTGTACCTCCTTTTTTTGTCTTTATTATATATAACATTTTTGTAATAGTTATTTAACCCTTTAAACAGATGATTTTCAACAACCACCCAAATTTTGACCATTTTGACCGCCTGTATTGTTATCAAACTAATTTTCCCCCAAAAACTCATTCTATTCTTGACAATGCACGAAGATACTGCTAAATTATATGTGAAAAAATGTATATAAATAACCATGTAAGTTGTTTTATTTTATAGAATTTTTTTATTACATATTTTAAATTTACATAGTCCTGTTGTTACTACGCTTTTTGTTGATATAATTGTCCTTGTTTCTTTAAATTTTGACCATTTTGCTAAAATGATTTGTTATGTTATTGTGTATATAACCATTTCTTATACTTTTTTGTGAAAAAAATTTAATATTTTTTTAGACCCTGATGATGTTTATGCCAATAAACGAAAAATTTCGGTGCCTGATGTGTTGATTTTTTTCCTTGTTGGGGAATAGAATAGTTGGTGCGCGTCCTTTTTATGAATATACTTAATTAATGTTAAAATGATTATATATGTACCTTGTAATTTTCTGTTCCCTATCATCAGTAAAGTCAACAATAGTTCTGTTGAATGTGTAGATGGTCACTGTTTTGGAATTTCCAGAGGGATTTGTGTTTCCAGAATAATCACTTACTGAAAATAAAATCTAAGTTTATTACAAAACTTGATTTACCCTTATAAACTTTCTTAGAATTCGCATCCCTTACTGACTCACTTTCTCCTTCAGGTAACAGGATCTGTGTCTGTCTGTCTGTGCATTGTCACTGCTTAACCGATATGGTTCTCCTTTACAGTATAGCTTCTCTTTAGGTCACATGAGGGTTTATAACTATTTTATGAGTGGGTACCACCACCCCCCTAAGAGAATTTGCCCCCAGAGAAAAAATTCCTCTCTCCAATTTAAAAAAAAAGAAATACTTAAATAATTAATACTAGAATTAAAAAAGGTGCTGATTGTCTCCAACTTAGATGCCTCTTGTCACTTGAGATCATATAAACTAATTACCCATGAACTCCCATTTTCCAACATCATCAGGATCTGCTCTTGATATCTTGATACCACATCCATTGTTTCCCATCTAATAATAATTATATAACTATATAACTGGGTATCTCAGTAACCGAGTGTACACAGTGTTGGGGACCTTTTAAGTCTGCTAGCAAATGGCTTTCTGCTCTTTTGTAGCAACTTGGATGTGTTAATATTTCCAATGCTATTTACTGGTATTCAAAGAACCAATTGAAAGTCTGCACAGTGTCCACAAGGTGGGGATATGTAGTTATTTAACCACTCCCCCCTCTATTGTTTTACTGTAATGTTTTGAAATCTTGATACCAAGCCCATAGTTAGCTATTTTCTTAAATATCGTTAGTTATCAAGGGCTCAAATGAAATATCCCGACTTTATAGGAATTTTTAAAAATTCATCTGCTTTTGCACATTTTCTACATTTATGTTCCCAATGCAGAATCTTTTTCAGATAATCTATCATCAATCATATAGAGAATCTTAAAGTCGGCTCAAAAATAACTTTTACCTTATGCAAAAATACTGCTAATATTTAGTAAATATATCTTTGTATTTTATTGTGAAAATATTACTTACAATGAATTGAATTCTTGAGTCTTCTGTACAAGTCATCCCGTTATCATCCACAGTGGCGATACATTTGGTTTGCTAAAATATAAACAAAACTTGAATTGTAATAAGATTGATTATCTTGAAAAACTATGCCATTTGTAAAAGTAAAAAGTTTTCGGCCCTTTCGTGTTCATAGCAAGTCGAATGCTAAATAAATAGAAAGCACGAAGAAAAATTTACAACTTACACAAAAAGTTGATTAAGACAGACACACATACATCTTACTACTATTTCAGGTAGATATCCATTTACTGTTTAGAACAAGAACCACTGAACCTTCTATGTAGCTTCTAATATATAGGTCTTGGGAAGATTTATAACTAATTTTGGGGAGGGCACAACCACCTTTTTAAGATTATTCGCCCCTAGACAAAAATTAATCACCCTCCCCCCTCTAAAATTGAACCACCTCAAGTGCCCCTAGAGGCCTCTATGAGCGTAGCTGCTAATAATACATATATTATTTATGGTTACCTCGCCATTGGTGCAAACTTGATTATTGCCAGTACACTGACCAACATACATGGGTTTGGTGTGCTTGATTACACAGACATCAACATCTAGATATAGATAGATAGATAATTAGTACACTGACCAACAAGATAAATAGTTAGTTTTAATTTTCATAGAGAAGTTTTTTGGTCTGTTATTCTCTATCCATCTCTTCAATACTCTCTCTATCTACCTTTCTATCTATTTGTCTATCTATCTGTATATTTATCTATTTATCTTTCTATCTATGTACATAAGTTCATCTATCTATCTATACTTACGTCCATCGGCTGCACAGTTAATCGTAATTCCTTCATTTTCATGGGAAGGTGTCCTTGGGTCTTCTACAGCTGGCGTTATCGAGCAGGTCTAAAATCATTACAAAAAAATGACACTTTATCATATTGTATTTTATAAAGTAGAAAGGTTTAATTTTGTATGAAGCTCTAATCTAAATATCTACTTACCCTATTGAGGTATATAATTTAGGTAAGCTTTACGTAGGTCCCTAATTAGGTCTTTGTATGGTTTAATGCTATTTTTCCAACCTTCTTCTAGTTAGGAAGAATAAAAAAAAAGTTTCTGTTCTAAAAGTCATATATGTCTGTCTGTCTGCCAAAATTAATGTCTATTTTTATACAAAATGTTTGTGATCTTTTTCATCCATATTCTACCTCCCTTTTTTGACATAATTTGATGCTTTAAAACATTTCAATTGCTTTCCCTATATCCTCTTGGCAGCTTGAAAAAAATATAAATTTTAGGATGGATATAGGATATACGTTGATATAAAAGTATTGACATAGGAAAATTTTCTCGTCAATTTAGCTTGCTAATATGGAACTCATTTATTGGGTAGTTGGGAGGGGTTTGGATAAAGTTTAAGAGTGTCCATTAGATCTTTTCATGAAAATACCCTTTTTCGAATTTCAATCTTCTGCTAACCTAAAAAGTTACTTTAGGGGCCTAGAAATATATGTACAAAATTTCAGCTCTCTATCTCTACTGGCGACCTAGCGCCAGGCATGTAAAATATCAACAGATAACGGTAGCACGGCGGTTTTAACAATATCTCAGTAATGTGCAGGTTTTCAGCTCTTCTGCATATTTCAATTTAAACACATAAGGCCAAAGATATTATATCCAAAAAATCTTTTGTCAAAGTCTACTCTAGACCTAGCGCCAGTCAGTTTTCTAAAATCATGCATTTTATACCTGTGAAAAATGAAATCGCCAGCGCTAGGTGTAGAGTAGACTTTGACAAAAGATTTTTGGGATATCATATCTTAGGCCTTATGTGTTTAAGTTGAAATATGCAGAACACCTAAATTCACCTTCCAAGCCATTCTCTAAGCATTTTAATTTTTTTTTTGAAATAACGGGATTTCAAAACTACCTTTAGAAAAGGCATAAAAAATATCTTTTTTTGTCCCTTTTTTCACTGTATATAGTTACAACTTATTAAGATATTATTCTCAGTTAAAAAAAATTGGCGCTTCCAGCACCAAAACCGGCAAAAACAGGCAGTTAAACTTCTGAACCCCTACTTAACCCCCTGACAGACCCCCCCTCTATCTCGGCTCCTGTTACAGATAGAGACGTAAAACTTTTTTCTGGTTGTTCATGTGTATTTTTAGAGAATTACTTTTTCTAGTCATAGCGGTCAGACCGCTACTTATCCAATTTTTAGCAGCCAGCCGCTAAATATTAAAACAGCTGTAGAGCGGCCAATTTTAAAGCTAAGAAAACCAAATTTTATGACAAACTATTATTTTTTATAATAAAAAAATACCTTTTCGGACCATCGCCAAAAAACGACAAATAACGGAAACCACTAATTTTGGCAGTAAAACGGCGGTTGGCGGCGCTAAATAATATTTTTATCTGTTTATAGTTAAAACTTATTAAGATATTATTCTCAGTTAAAAAAAAATTGGTGCTTCCAGCACCCAAATCGGCAAAAACAGGCAGTTAAACTTCTGTATCCCTACTAAACCCCATAACAGACCCCCCTCTTTCTCGGCTCCTGTTACAGATAAAGACGTAATACTTTTTTCTGTTGGTTCATGTGTATTTTTAGAGAAAATTACTTTTTCTAGTCATAGCGGTCAGACTGCTCCTTATCGGCTTTTTAGCTGCCAGCCGCTAAATATTAAAAAAGCTGTAGAGCGGCCAATTTTAAAGCTAGGAAAACCAAATTTTATGACGAGCAATTATTTTTCATAACAAAAAAAATGCTATTTCTGACCATCGCCAAAAAATGACAAATAACGGAAACTGCCAATTTCGGCGGTAAAACGGCGGTTGGCGGCGCTAGTTTTATCTGTTTATGACCACAATAAAGACTACATACAAAAATTGGCTGGTCTAGAGCTGTTTTAGAATTCCGCTACTGGCAGCTTAAAAATGGCAAAACTACAGGTAGGAAATAAAAAATCAGTTAAAAATCGGTCAAGGATACTAGCACATAAGAATCTAACTTCGTTTTCTTTCCATGATCCAGAATTTTCTATGAACAGTTAAATTTTGAAAATACATCTTGCATTTGAAAAGGAAAATAAGAAAGATAATATGTAACAGGATGGAAAAGATCATATCGATGTTTTTAATAATTATGGAGATGTGACATCCAAATTTCAAAATTCTTTGAACATACAAACAAGACTCTTAAAGAAAAGCTTCGCATCTAGTCCACTTACTTATATTCTCTATAACACCATATAAAACTTTGATCTAAATAATGATTGACAAGACCAGGGATAAGGGATGGGAAATGTAGGAAAATATTATTTCAGGCCTATTTCAAGCCTAGGCCTAATAAACCAGTTTTGGGATGACGCAGTGGTTCGTCCTAAACGCTAATAAAAAAGCTGTGTGTGTGTGTGTAGATAAAGTATAGAATCAAATTCAGGTAGCTAGTTTAAAGTAAAAAACATAACTTTTTATAAACCTATATATTAATGGCTTTTGTTAAAATGAAGTTTTTTCTCTCCCAAAATTTTTTATCTTTTACTTTGGTAATTTGAACTGTCAGAAAGCTATCGTTGGGTTTCCCTCAGACAGATTTTAGTTTGTATTATTAGCATTTTTATTAATGAGTAAAAATTTTATTTGAAAATTTCATTGCTAATTAAAATTCAAAATAAATAAATAAATATGCACTTGGGTAACATTCTATCAAGTTCTTTGGATACTATAATGTAATGATATATCTGTACTGTGTTGTATTGTACAAAAATTAGGGTTAAGGTGTTGTATCAATTCTGTACTAAATTTTTAAAATTCAAAATACAACATCTAATTTATAAACTACCAAATGAAAATTCGTAGCTACCTTCTTTCCAAAAAAATAATCCCGTTATTTTTGTTTTTTCTATATGGCCCTTTTTTAATGTTTAACTCTAAGCAGATTTGATAATTAAACTAATGTGATCTAACACCATTTATATTTATTTTTTCGCAGCAGACGAAATCATTATTTTTCTAGAATTGTCTGCTTCTAAAATTTCCGCCATCTGTGATTTGGGCTTGTTTTGTATCAACCAATCACCAATTGGCGGCGCTATTGGTTTAGAGCGGCAGCCAATATGAGCTGTCCGCCAGTAAGGTCATTAAATTAGGCAAATGGTAAAAGTTGCATGATCCCTTTCAAAACCAGGCCGAGACCTAATTTATGACCAGGTTTCTTATCCCTTATCCCTGGACAAGCCATAGTAATTATCGCGCGCACCTCAGGCACAAGACAAAATTACTCTGGTCAGCCCTTGGCACTTTTTATGTATTTTTATGCATTTATTAGTCTATTCTTACCAATATAATACCATATATGGGTAATACTAGCCTAATCATGGTAATCTGTATGTGATTGAATATTGTTATATGCTTATATAAAACATCATATCTATTGTTAAAGTAATCATGTAACCATTATGTAATACTAAGTATACCTATAGCCATAGCTTCATTTACGTCACAAGTTTAACATACAAACACTTATTAAACAGACAAGGACTTAGATTCTGGTAAATAGTTGTTGTTATAACTTGCACCTCTTCAAATATCTCAGTTATTCATTGACTCTCAAACTATCAAGTTCTCCTGGCTTAAAGGTAATGATCTTAGTTAATTTAGCATGCATTGTAGTTTAAATTTAGGTCCCTTAGTACTTAGCATGAATTGTGCCTAGGTCTTATGTTAGAGATCTAACACTATGCACAATTGAATGCTTTGGACTTAGGGCACTTTTCTGTCCTACACTACTTATGTTTATTATCTCCTATCCTGTAAATATTTCATACTTAACTGATTCACTTGTAATGTAAATACACTTTATAAAACCATCTTCCTTCTTAAGTGCTTAATATACTTATATGATATAGATCGAACATCCTAACCAGCCATTTATTCTTAGCTTAAAGCAATATAATACTTTGCGTGGGTATTTGTTGAACTACCACGGGTTCAACCAAATTCGTATTATACTTGTGGGAATAAAAGGAAAAGCATTCTACACTGACGAGCCGACGATGAGAATGTCTATGTGTATTGCAGTAAAAGTAGGATTTAAGTAGTACTCATAGAAGAGCAATCTCCATGCCATAATATTGGACAAGCGTCCCATTAGCACTACCAATTAGATTTTTATATTTTGATTTTGTTGTTAACCCTTTGTAGACAAATTGATAATATTTCTAAATGTTACTTTTTTTTAATTGTCTGCGTCTGGCATCTGACTAAAATAAAAATCTATTACATTAGTTTAAACAATTAACTCTCTTGACCCTTTCCAGACCTTAATCTTTTCCATCCTATTACATATTATCTTTCTTATTTTCCTTTTCAAATGCAAGATGTATTTTCAAAATTTAGCTGTTCATAGAAAATTCTGGATCATGGAAAGAAAATGAAGTTAGATTCTTATGTGCTAGTATCCTTGACCGATTTTTAACTGATTTTTTATTTCCTTTCTGTAGTTTTGCCGTTTTTAAGCTGCCAGTAGCGGAATTCTAAAACAGCTCTAGACCAGCCAATTTTTGTGTGTAGTCTTTTATTGTGATCATAAACAGATAAAAATATTAATTGGCGCCACCAACTGCTGTTTTACCACCAAAATTGTCCTTGTCTGTTTAATAAAGTGTTTGTATGTTAAACTTGTGACGTAAATGAAGCTATGGCTATAGGTATACTTAGTATTACATAATGGTTACATGATTACTTTAACAATAGATATGATGTTTTATATAAGCATATAACAATATTCAATCACATACAGATTACCATGATTAGGCTAGTATTACCCATATATGGTATTATATTGGTAAGAATAGACTAATAAATGCATAAAAATACATAAAAAGTGCCTAAGGGCTGACCAGAGTAATTGTGTCTTGTGCCTGAGGTGCGCGCAATAATTACTATGGCTTGTCAATCATTATTTAGATCAAAGTTTTATATGGTGTTAAATTTATAGAGAATATAAGTAAGTGGACTAGATGCGAAGCATTTCTTTAAGAGTCTTGTTCGTACGTTCAAAGAATTTTGAAATTTGGATGTCGCATCTCCATAATTATTAAAAACATCAATATTATCTTATTTTCCTTTTCAAATGCAAGATGTATTTTCAAAATTTAACTGTTCATAGAAAATTCTGGATCATGGAAAGAAAACGAAGTTAGATTCTTATGTGCTAGTATCCTTGACCGATTTTTAACTGATTTTTTATTTCCTACCTGTAGTTTTGCCATTTTTAAGCTGCCAGTAGCGGAATTCTAAAACAGCTCTAGACCAGCCAATTTTTGTATGTAGTCTTTATTGTGATCATAAACAGATAAAACTAGCGCCGCCAACCGCCGTTTTACCGCTGAAATTGGCAGTTTCCGTTATTTGTCATTTTTTGGCGATGGTCAGAAAAAGCATTTTTTTGTTATGAAAAATAATTGTTTGTCATAAAATTTGGTTTTCCTAGCTTTAAAATTGGCCGCTCTACAGCTTTTTTAATATTTAGCGGCTGGCCGCTAAAAAGCGGATAAGGAGCGATCTGACCGCTATGACTAGAAAAAGTAATTCTCTAAAAATACACATGAACAACCAGAAAAAAAGTTTTACGTCTCTATCTGTAACAGGAGCTGAGATAGAGGGGGGGTCTGTCAGGGGATTAAGTAGGGGTTCAGAAGTTTAACTGCCTGTTTTTGCCGGTTTTGGTGCTGGAAGCGCCAATTTTTTTTTACCTGAAAATAATTTCTTAATAAGTTGTAACTATATACAGTGAAAAAAGAGACAAAAAAAGATATTTTTTATGCCTTTTCAAAAGGCAGTTTTGAAATCCCGTTATTTCAACAAAAAAATTAAAATGCTTAGAGAATGGCTTGGAAGGTGAATTTAGGTGTTCTGCATATTTCAACTTAAACACATAAGGCCTAAGATATGATATCCCAAAAATCTTTTGTCAAAGTCTACTCTACACCTAGCGCTGGCGATTTCATTTTTCACAGGTATAAAATGCATGATTTTAGAAAACTGACTGGCGCTAGGTCTAGAGTAGACTTTGACAAAAGATTTTTTGGATATAATATCTTTGGCCTTATGTGTTTAAATTGAAATATGCAGAAGAGCTGAAAACCTGCACATTACTGAGATATTGTTAAAACCGCCGTGCTACCGTTATCTGTTGATATTTTACATGCCTGGCGCTAGGTCGCCAGTAGAGATAGAGAGCTGAAATTTTGTACATCTATTTCTAGGCCCCTAAAGTAACTTTTTAGGTTAGCAGAAGATTGAAATTCGAAAAAGGGTATTTTCATGAAAAGATCTAGTGTCCATGAAAATCTGGTGCAACATCCAAGTAATAATAAATCGATTATTTTAAGGTAACTGTTAGCAACTAAAATTGAGGATTATTATAGGCAAACAAACTAATCTTTTTATTATGCAAAAATGTTTGCATAATATTTAATTATTTTGCAATCATAAGGAAATGAAAATAAAAGTAAATTTTTCAAACTATTGCTAGATTGTAAAAAAGGAGATTTTACCCAAAGAAAATCAAATATCTTAAGATTTTCTTTATTTTTTCATTATAGCATCAAAACCGATTAATATCCGCTGGTTTAGAATCAGCCCTCTTTCATACTGAAAATTCATGTATAGAATTATAGTACAGTCTGTTTTTCACCAATATTAAAATAAAAATAATAAAATTATTAACAGTTTTGTTAAGCCGGGGCCTTTGGACCTTTTCGGGCTTTCAAAACTGCTTAAAATTTTATGATTTTTCATTCTAATATCTGCGGAAATCTGTCTAAAATATGTCTATTCTAATAGGTTTTACTTTTTCAATTCAAGCATTAAAATTTTTATCTTTTGCAGTTTGTAGAATAAATTTTTATCATATTTACTTAACCTAAATAGTTAATCTTCAGAAGCAAAAAATCTTCTAAAATTTTGGGGGGAGATATTTCAAAAGGCAAACAAATTTGACTTTATTGAAAATTTTAAAATGCTTTAATATTTACATTGAATAACATCTAAAGTATTATTAAGAAATAATAGATACAGCAATAATTTTACATAAAAATACATCTATTAAAGATAAAGTTTGTAAGATATCTAGCTTTAATATCAACCGAGAAAGCCAGAAATCCACCATCACAGACGGACAAAGATAGTAAAATGATAGATGCGGATTAATCATAGGAAACTGAACAAAAACACATAAATTTTAAAGAATTTCGCCCATAAAAGTATATACCTTACGATCTGACAATTGCAATTCTTTCAACATTTCATTGATTTAAATTTTAAGTACCAGGGTCCATTCTCTTTAACATAAAATTCTAATATATAGAAAGGGTAATTTTGTGTATCATTTTTTTGTGCTCACAATCACTTATCATCCATTGTCAAGGGGATAATCCTTAGGTCCCTGTAACTAATAGGGTAGGCTTGGCGTAGAACATATAGAATTAGTCTAAAAGTCTACATTTTACAATTCTTAATATTTAAAAAGTTTATGAAGTTAAAATATGTATTTTAATATTTCTTATCTTTCTTTGTTATAATTCCCACAAGCAATATTGATATTTTGTATAAGTAGATAGAATATTCTTTATCTTTTTAGTAGCAGAGCTGCCCTATAATGAACTTTGTCTGTTTGTGCGTCCGTTAGTCCAAAACACTTAAGGGAAGTATGATTTACTCGGCTGCTATTCAAGATAAAAGACTGTTTTTTCTTCTTCTAGAGCTTACCTAAAACCATGAGCATCCAGTATATAATTTACTTGGTCCGTCAGTCATGTTAAAAATAGATAAAATTTTATAAGGTATTCTAGATTTATAATCACTGAACATCTGTTCTATTTGTCCGTGATTTCTATCCCATTGTGCTCGCCACTTATGGATGTTTTCATTATGGTTTGTTTTATGAATACTAATTAAATTATTCTAACTTTAAAATATATTGCATAATATTATTTAAAATATTGATTTACTTAGGTAAAACATAAAATAAAATCTAAACCTTACCTTAATACAATCAGTATTAAAAAAAACCATCCAAGCATAATAATTTTATTTTACCTGTAACCAAAAGGCTTTCTTTTATTTGTCGACTTAAATTTAATTTACCTGTTTATTGAATGTTTTTGATGTGTTTAAATTTATTTTACCTTTTAATTTTATTTTGTAGGAGTAGGATGTTTTTTTATATAAACACAAAAAGCACAAATGTTTATGGTAAAGTTTCTGTTTTTAAATTGGGATGGGTTCTAGTTTATGGTTCTTAATAGCTCTCATAAAATACGTTATTGACCATAAGTAATGGAATAAAGCACCCTGTTTGAAATGAGACCCCTTCCCTTCCAACGAGCAAAATATACTTTTGCTTCAAAAAAAAAATTAAAGGGTAAGTGTTTAGAGGTTCAAAAATAGATTTGAATGAAAGTACAAAACCAAATTTCTTTTTTAAATAATCTTGTTTTCAGTGATAGAAAATAAATCAAACTTAATACAAAACACAAACACACAAAGACAGACAAACATTTATGCACTACTCACCTGTAAGTTTGTTCTTCCAGACCCCCTGGAGGCCTGCCTACTACCAGAGGTACCGGAGCTCCTACTACTCTGAACAGAGGTACCGGAGGAAGGTCTTTTCACCTGTAAGTTTGATCTGGCCTGTCTTTTTACTCGGCGGCTAATGTGTGAGGCTTGGTAGCTTGAGCTGGCGAATATCGCCAAGCAGAGTGCTAGGCTTAGCAAGTTTCTTCCTCGCATTATTCTAGCTTTTTGTAGTAGATTTTTTGTTCTAATCTAAAAAAATAATTAATAATATTTCTCGTATTCATTGGAATCCGGTGGATAGGAACCGGTTCTCATCCATACATAAAAAATATGTCTAGCATCGTATTATATCCAGCTTTCTACGAACATAAAAAATGTACAATCATAAGATTAAAACCAGTTTTTTAGCCGGTGCTTTCGGCACCTCGAGGCTAAAAAACTGGTTTTAATCTCATAATTGTACATTCTATATCCGCGGAAAGCGGTTTATAATACGATGCGAGAAATAACTATTATTTTATCTTTAAATTAAAAACTTTTATTAGATAATGGACAATAAAGTGATGTACAAATAAAATTATGATAAAAAAATTTACCCCTGTAATGGTGAAAAGTTTGAAATAACCTATTAACATTTGATAAGTGTTCCCAATGTTTTTTAAGCCAACAAATGAGTAATTATGCTTATAAAACATCAAGTTTTAGTATGATATTTACGTATTTATTATACAAGAATCGTAAATTACTAAAATACAAAATAAACTTCAATATAAGATTTTCGACAAATTATAATACACTCAAAATAACTAAATATCGTTATCATAACATTTGAACAATATGTTTGCTTATGAAGTTACTGTTATAAGATAAGAACTGAAACTGCGAAGTTATTCATCATACCTACCAAGCCAATACAATCATAAACACTAAATAAGAGATAACAATTTCAATTGAGGTTTATTAGAGTGATCAACAAACTTGATAATAATGTAGATTATGCTTTGCATCCGCCGCTGATAGACTATTTATAAATCAGCTGTAGCTTAGCTGCAATTCATTATAGAGTTGCCTCAAAATTTCCGCATGTAGTTTGAAAATTCCACCAAAAAAGTCATCATGCAGTCGCAACATTAAAGTAAAAGAATAGAAGAGCTATATAAGCCAAAACGCTATAAAAGAGCAGAAAGCAATTTCCTAGCAAACAAAAAGGACCCCGCAATTAGTTCCTGTGTTGTCTGGGTTTTACATTTATTCTTATACATTTATTGCCGCAACAGCAAAGCCTAACTTTTAGTATAATCTGTAGCCAAGCCACACATTTTTTCAACAAAGAAATACCTGTATTTTTGAATTAGCAAACAAATAAATAAAACAAAGCAAAGTTTTATATAAAATTAGGGTATCTACACTATATTTGTTCATCCTTTTGTCCGTACGTCACCGATAGCTCTTTTAAACGCATTATAATTTTCCAAGCGATTTCAAACTTTGGCTGATGATCAGGACAGTTTCTACCATTTCTCTATTTAAGGGAAGAACTCATAGTCCCGAGGTAGTTTTAGGCTATTTTATTTGGTTCCCTACACCTATATGATAGGGGCGCAGTTACTAGTGTAGATTAAACTATTCATTGTTTTGTTGTTGATAATTAGGAAAGATATGTCATAGTCTAATTAGTCTTTTTCTATTGGCATATGAATAAAGTGTGTACTCAGAAATGTATCTAAATTAGAGATAACATTTGCATATTATAGGTCGTCGTAGAACAAACTTTCTTGAATTTTCTATATTTAGAATTCATGATTCATATGATATGAATCATTTCTTAAATTAATGAATGATCTAAATCTTGAATAATTATTTAAAAACCCCTAAAAGCGTCATATGCAGTGGTGTGCAGTAGGGGGGTGTAGGTTGGTGTCAACACCCCCCCCCCCCCTCCCTTAGAATTAAAAGTGAAAAGTCCTTTCTTCCCAATTTTTCACCCTCTAATAGTTTCACAACCCCCTGTTGAATCGCTGTACTCCCCTGGTCATAAGGACACACTATAGGCACTGAGATGATGATTGGTTGACATACTAATAAACAGAGAAAGAAAAATTTGGCAAGTAATCAACCCTCTCAACTCGTTTCCAATAAAATTTTTTTATTCATTTGAATCAATGAAATTTTATTGGTCAAATGAAGGGTTTATTGTTAAAAAGAGGCTTTTTAATAGCGAAACTACTCTATAATTCACTTTGTCCGTCCGTCAGTCAGTCAGTCCGTAACGCTATGGGGGAAATGGGATTTACTCAGCTCCTATAAAAGATAGAATGCTAAATTTTTTTGACAACATTCCCATCAATAAGGAGCACAATTAAGTATAAAACATCGACGGCGGTAGGACCGCTTTTTAGCAGGTTTTAGGCTATTTTTGTATTTTTCACATCTTTCTCAATATCTTCTGTGTTTATGGTTCGATTTTCAAAATTTTTTCAGTTATAGATATCTAAATTAAATTTTCAGTCCTTTAAAGAAACCAACTATGACGGTCAGACTGCCTTTAAGCAGGTTTTAGGCTATTTTTGTATTTTTAACATTTTTCTCCATATCTTTGGTGTTTATGGTCCGATTTCCAAAATTTTTTTAGTTATAGATATCAAAATAAATTTCCTGTCCTTTTAAGAAAACAACTATGACGGTCAGACTGTCTTTCAGCAAGTTTTAGGCTATTTTTTTTATTTTTCACATTTTTCTCCATATCTTTGGTGTTTATGGTACGATTTTTAAAATTTTTTCAGTTATACATATCAAAATTAAATTTCCTGTTGTTTAAAGAAACAACCATGACGGTCAGGCTTCCTTTTTGCAGGCTATTTTTAAATTTTTCCATATCTTTAACTTATATAGTCCAGTTTTCCAAATTTTTTAAAGTTAGGATTTAAAAATTAAATTTCCTGTCGTTTTAAGAAAACAAGCATGGCGGTCAGACTGCTTTTTAGCAGGTTTTTGCTATTTTTATACATATGTTTTACATATTTTCTCATATCTTTGGTCCAATTTTAAAACTTTTTTGGGATATCAGTATCAAAATAATTTTTCCCATTGTTATGAGCATCTTTTATGTTATTTACTAGGGTTGGGCCGGATATCTGGCCATTTTCAATATCCGGCCGGATACCGGATATTGAAACCATCCGGCCGGATATCCGGCAATATAATATTTAATATTTTACAACAAAAATTTCTGCTTTTTAAATTATAAATGGCTGTAATTTTATTATTATTGAAGCTATAAGAACAATTTTTTCTGAATATGTTTATCTTTATTTAAATTTTATATTAGAAATCTCAAAACATAAATTTTTGCGGGGGCAGCAGTACTTGGCAGCTGCCCCCGCAAAACTGGCGGTCGTCAGGTAAACAGCAACAGATTTTATAAAATTGTAATATGTCATGAAGACATAAAAAAAAGCCTAAATATAAAATTTGAAGTCTCTAAGTCAAAAATTGCTGTCACAGGAACCGTTTAAAGATTTCTGGAGACATGGAGGTTTAGGACTTGCAGGACTATACCTGGAACCTGAAATCGACTTGAACACCTATATTTCATACGAGGATGTACGACTATAGAATATTTAAGTATTTGATAACATGAAATGCTTTGTTTAAGTAAAAAAATGTTTTTACTTTTTACCTGAGTGCCCGCCAGGAAGGAGGTTTTCAAAAAAATTCCAACTCTCAGTTATGTGTCATACCCATATTTCGAAAAAATGCACAGGGGGGGGGGGGCATGCGCACTTCCCCGCCAATCCTCCAACAGGGGTTAATATTACAGATTGAGGGTAGAAATAGTTTATTAGATTAATTGCTTAGAAGAAAGATCATTTAATAATTTACATAATTTTTTAGTTTAAACCTGAATCCTTATAATAAAGTAACAGGATGTTTATCTGTTTGTCTGTACTAAAGGATCTCGCTAACCGCTGAATCGATCAGGTTCTCCTTTACAGGGTAGCTTCTCATAGGCCCTGGGAAGGTTTATAACTATTTTGGGGGAGGTTACCACCACTCTTCCAAGAGAAATCGCCCCTTTTTTCTTTCTTAAATCTGAAATAAAACAAGGATGACAACATCCATAAGTAGCGAAGCACAAAAAATTATGGGAATACGTACAAGTAGATTTAAAGTGTATTTGTTAAAATCAAGAATAGATTTATTAGAGAAAATAAACATGAAACCTTGTTTTATTTTGTATAATGATGACGGTCAAAGTAAATTACATACAAGATGCTCATAATAATGGGAAAAATAATTTTGATACTGATATCCCAAAAAAGTTTTAAAATATGGGGAAATATGTAAAACATATTAAAATAGCCAAATACCTACTAAAAGGCAGTCTGACCGCCATGTTTTTTTTTTCTTAAAATGACAGGAAATCTATTTTTTTTATCCTTAACTTTAAAATTTTAGAAAATCGGAAAATATCCTACCTAAATAAGAGAAATGGAAAAATAAGGGAAAAATTTAAAAAAAACCCAAAAACCTTCAAAAAGGCAGTCTGACTGTCATGGTTGTTTTTTTAAACGACAGGAAATTTAATTTTGATATCTTTAACTGAAAAAATTCTGGAAATCGGACCATAAACACCAAAGACATGGAGAAAAAAGTGAAAAGTACAAAAATAGCATAAAACCTGTTAAAAAGCGGTCCGACCGCTATTGATGTTTTATAGTTAATTGTGCTCCTTAATAATAGGAATGTTGTCAACAAATTTCAGCATTCTATCTTTTATAGGAGCTGAGTAAATCCCATTTCCCCCATAGCGTTACGGACTGACTGACTGACGGACAAAGTGAATTATAGAGTAGCTTCGCTACTAAAACAAGGATGACAACATCCATAAGTAGCGAAGCACAAAAAAATAAAATCATAGATGGTAATACGTACAAGTAGATTTAAAGTGTATTTATTTATTAATTGATTTATTGGAGAAAATAAACACGAAACCCTGTTTTTTTTTGTATAATGATGACAATCAAAGTAAATAACATAAAAGATGCTCATAACAATGGGAAAAATTATTTTGATACTGATATACCCCTAAAAAAATTTAAATTTGACCAAAAACACCAAAGATGTGAGGAAATATGTAAAACATATAAAAATAGCAAAAACCTGCGAAAAGGCAGTCTGACCGCCATGCTTGTTTTCTTAAAACGATAGGAAATTTAATTTTTAAATCCTTAACTTAAAAAAATTTGGAAAATTGAACTATACATCAAAGATATGGAAAAATTTAAAAATAGCCAAAAACCTGCAAAAAGGAAGCCTGACCGTCATAGTTGTTTTCTTTAAACAACAGGAAATTTAATTTTGATATGTATAACTGAAAAAAATTTGGAAATCGTACCATAAACACCAAAGATATGGAGAAAAATGTGAAAATTTAAAAAAAATAGCCTAAAACCTGCTGAAAGACAGTCTGACCGTCATAGTTGTTTTCTTAAAAGGACAGAAAATTTAATTTTGATATCTATAACTAAAAATATTTTGGAAATCGGACCATAAACACCAAAGATATGGAGAAAAATGTTAAAAATACAAAAATAGCCTAAAACCTGCTTAAAGGCAGTCTGACCGTCATAGTTGGTTTCTTTAAAGGACTGAAAATTTAATTTAGATATCTATAACTGCAAAATTTTGAAAATCGCACCATAAACACAGAAGATATTGAGAAAAATGTGAAAAATACAAAAATAGCCTAAAACCTGATAAAAAGCGGTCCTACCGCCATCGATGTTTTATACTTAATTGTGCTCCTTAATGATGGGAATGTTGTCAAAAAATTTCAGCATTCTATCTTTTATAGGAGCTGAGTAAATCCCATTTCCCCCATAGCGTTACGGACTGACTGACTGACGGACGGACGGACTGACGGACGGACAAAGTGAATTATAGAGTAGCTTCGCTACTAACAAAGTGAATTATAGAGTAGCTTCGCTACTAAAAATGCTTATCAAATTCAACTCCTTCCCCCCTTCAAGTGCCCCTAGAAGCCTCTAAGGGCGTAGCCGCCAGTTTTATAGAATAAGACGCCAGTAATTTGGCCGGTTATCCGGCCGGATATCCGGCAATTTGGCCGGATATCCGGTAGTTTGCCGGATATCCGCCCCAACCCTATTATTTACTTTGATTGTCATCATTATACAAAAAGAAACAGGATTTTGTGTTTATTTTCTCCAATAAATCAATTAATAAATACACTTTAAATCTACTTGTACGTATTACGATCTATGATTTTATTTTTTGTGCTTCGCTACTTATGGATGTTGTCATCCTTGTTTACCTTTAAACTAACTAATTAAGTAATATTTGACTGCTTTACTGCAGTGGCGGAGTGAGCGAGATCTTTCGGTGCAGACATTATCACAAACTATTAACAATACACATACGCATTTATTTCAAGTAATTATCAAACAACTAAAAAAAGTTTTAAGTACGGAAATTAATCGACAACAGGGGCGTCCAAGCTTTTTTTTGGGGGGGGGGTAAAAAATTTTAGGGGAGGGGTAATTCGTGTTTGGGGGGGTAAAATTTTTTTACCCCCCCCAAAATTTTTACCCCGGGGGTAAAATTTGATTGGGGGGGGTAATTACCCCCCCTAAAGTCTGTTGGGGGGGGGGGGGGGTAAATACTCCCCCCAAATCTGTTGGGGGGGGTAATTACCCCCCCCAAACTAATTTACCCCGGGGGTAAAATTTTTGGGGGGGGTAATTTAATTATGTAAAAAAAGCACCTACCTAATCTATTAAGTTAACAAGGATGACAACATCCATAAGTAGCGAAGCACAAAATTTCGTGGATGGGACTGACGGTCATTGTTCTTTTCTTCAAACGACGGGAAATTTAATTTTGATATCTTTAACTGAAAAAATTTTGAAAATCGATTAATAAACACCAAAGATATGGGGGAAAATGTAAAAAATATAAAAATAGCCAAAAACCTGCAAGAAGGCAGTCTGGCCATCATTGTTGATTTCTTCAAATGAGCGGAAATTTAATTTTGATATCTTTAACTGAAAAAATTTTGAAAATCGGTCCATAAACACCAAAGATATGAGGGAAAATGTAAAAAAAATATAAAAATAGCCAAAAACCTGCAAAAAGGCAGTCTGACCGTCATTGTTGTTTTCTTCAAACGAAGGGAAATTTAATTTTGATATCTTTAACTGAAAAAAGTTTGAAAATCGGACCATAAACACCAAAGATATGGGGGAAAATGTAAAAAATATAAAAATAGCCAAAAACCTGCAAAAAGGCAGTCTGACCGTCATTGTTGTTTTCTTCAAACGACGGAAAATTTAATTTTGATATATCTAACTGAAAAAATTTTTAAAATTGGACCATAAACACCAAAGATATGAGGAAAAATGTGGAAAATAAAAAAATAGCCTAAAACCTGCTAAAAAGCCGTCCGACCGCCATTGATGTTTTATAGTTAATTGTGCTCCTTAATGATGGGAATGTTGTCAAAAAATTTCAGCTTTCTATCTTTTATAGGAGCTGAGTAAATCCCATTTCCCCCATAGCGTTACGGACTGACGGACGGACTGACGGACGGACAAAGTGAATTATAGAGTAGCTTTGCTACTATTAAGTACTATCTTATAACATAAAGTAGTAAGTAAGGTTTATTTGACTATAGCTTCAGATTTCATTACTTTTAATACTGAGTTCTCCTTTTTAGGAAAGCTTCACATAGATCCCATGATGGTTCCACACTATTATAGGTCAATCCTTTGAGTGGTTTTAGGCTATTTTTCTCCTCCCTTTTTACCCTTTAGAAAATACGAGTTCTTAGATGCTAAGGGCGCCACTACTATTCAAATATATAGTAGTATCTCATTCTTTAGAACATAAAAATACAATAATTAACTCACTAACCAATGAACCAATATGATTTTACTTTAAAGTGAAGCGTCTTATAGGTCCTGGTAAGTTTTATAACTAGTTTTGAGACACCCTGACATCCTCCCAAAAGAAATCGCCTATAGAAATTCTTTTTCATTATTTAATGAAATATTTAATTTAGTTAGGTATCTATTTTATGGAATCTTCAGTGCTTTACAATTACATCATAGATCCCCGGGATGGTTTTAGCCCTTATAAAGGCCCAAGCAAATAAAACATGATCAAACTATTAAATTTTTTGTTATCATGGTTAAGAACTGTTTTAACTGGTTGGACAGTAAAATTTTTTTTTAAGAACATTCAATTTGGGGGGGGTAAATACCCCCCCCCAAAAATTTTTTTTTAAAGAACATTTATTTTGGGGGGGGTAATTACCCCCCCCCCAAAATGGTTTGGTGGGGGTAAATACCCCCCCCCCAAAATCGTTGGAGTAATTTTTTTTGGGGGGGGGTATTGTTCACAAAATTTTGGGGGTGCCAAATGGCCCATTACCCCCCCCCCCCCCTTGGACGCCTATGATCGACAATACACTTTTAAAACAAAGTATACAAAAATTCTAATTGAATCAAATATAATTTATTATTAAAATACAAAATCACAATGTGTTTCGCTTAGGGATAAGACAATAGGCGATGAATTAATGTACATACTTAATAATGATAAACAAAATTACCCCTTCTGTAGATTATTGGATAAAAGTTTGGATACTACTAAATCAACCAACCATTATTTTAACCAAGACAATAAGCCAACGCATGCAAGAATCTACTTATAAAACATTGGGTACCCGATCAATTTAAAGTCCAGTGTCCCCTCGTTTAGCTAGTATAAAGAAAATTAGCAGATTCTTCGGCACTGTGGTGGAATACTTCGAGAACAAACCTAAAAAATAATATTTTTTTTAAAAAATCACGAAACCTTTATATTTATACATCACATTTATAGATAGATACTGATAGATCTATAAAAACACAGAGGTGATTAGTAATTAGATAGCTAGAAAGATAAATGGATATGTAAATGTAAAGATAACTAATTAGATAGATAAATAGGTAGATAGAAAGATAGATATTTAGGAAGTTAGATAGTTAGATAGCTAGATAGATAGATATGTGTATAGGTATTTATAATTATAAATATATTGGCCCTACCTCTGGTGCAAGGACATTGGATAGATAGATATATAGATTGACAGATATAGATGGAAGCAGGATTGGCCTTGACTCTGGTGCAAGGGCAATGATATATAGATAGATACTTTACCTGGAAGCTAAAAGCAGGATTGGCCCTACCTCTGGTGCAAGGACAATGATAAATAGATACTTTACCTGGCACCTATAAGCAGGATTAGCCCTAACTCTGGTGCAAGGACATTGATAGATAGATAGATAGATAGATACTTTACCTGGCACATAGAAGTAGGATTGGCCCAAACTCTAATGCAAGGACATTAGATAGATAGATATATAGATAAATGGATAGCTAGATAGATACTTTACCTGGCACCTTGAAGCAGGATTGGCCCTAACTCTGGTGCAAGGACATTAGATAGTTAGATAGATAGATATATAGATAAATGGATAGATAGATATATACTTTATCTGGCACCTTGAAGCAGGATTAGCCCTAACTCTGGTGCAAGGACATTAGATAGTTAGATAGATAGATCTATAGATAAATGGATATATAGATAGATACTTTACCTGGCAGCTGGAAGCAGGATTGGCCTTAACTCTGGTGCAAGGACATTAGATAGTTAGATAGATAGATCTATAGATAAATGGATATATAGATAGATACTTTACCTGGCAGCTGGAAGCAGGATTGGCCCTAACTCTGGTGCAAGGACATTAGATAGTTAGATAGATAGATCTATAGATAAATGGATATATAGATAGATACTTTACCTGGCAGCTGGAAGCAGGATTGGCCCTAACTCTGGTGCAAGGACATTGGCCGCTGCACAAAGCTACTTGTCTCTCACACCTGTAGAAAAAATTAAAATGTTTTCCAGTATGGCTTGGAAACAGATTAATATCCGCTGTATTAGAACTTGCATGTCTGTTGGTTTGTTACATATGATTTAATCTGTATAACGTCTATACCAAAGAAGTTTCAGAGTTGAGCTATCTATCTTTACTAGCGGCTGCGCCTCTAGCATATAGACTATTATAGAGGCTCTATATAACAGTACCCAAGAACCTATGTAAAGCTTCCCTAAAAAAGAGATAGCCAATCAGTTCTGTAGTAATCTTCAGACAAAAAAAACTTACTACTTTTTAAATTCAAACACATATTAGATTCTACTTACCTCAAAAGACAACTGTTTCTGTAGGTTTTTCCATTCCTGGCACATTTGGGACTGTAAGCATCTGAACAAAATAATCCACACAGAAATCCAGCCTGACGTTTCACACGGCTATGATCCAAACCATCTTCTAAACAATAAATTTATAGTATTTGTGTATAACCAGACAACTACCTGGATTCCCCTGTTGAGGACCTTTTTCGTCTACTAGCGAATTTCCTCAATGCTCATTTGCAGTGAATGGCTGTTTTAAAATTCCCGACGCTTTTGGTTGTTTTTAAATGCCTAGTTAATAGTCGGCACAGGGTCCAACTATTACAAGAAACTCCATGGAAAGTTTTACATAATTCTAACATGTCTAAATTTACGATGAGAGCTATCTATTACGAGTGTACGTGCTAACGGACCTACCCTAATTTTAGAAATGATTCTCTTTTAACAATAGTTGTAATCTTTTTGTTATTATAAGTAACATTATGTGTGTTTGTCTGTCTGTGTGTTCGTCTTTGTGTTTGTGATTGGCTCGAAACCGCTAGACTGAATTTTTTTTACTTTTCATTAACGCCTCTAGGTATTTAAAAAAATTTTTGGGAAAGGGTTATGAAGCAAATTACTGTAAAATTTTCTTCTTGCACTTAAATTTTATGAAAATTTTCGAATCCCCAACACACCTCATATAAGAGGGGAGTTAGAGAAAAATAAAATCTTACCTTGATCATCAAAACCAATTACTAGTGAAGATTCCTCCGCATTGGTACTTGATGCTCCAGCTGTTATTAAGATGGACAATAGTATTGTAACAGCAAAAATAGCCAACACAGCTTTCAACATTCTGAAACTTAAACATGATCAAATAGTTTTTGATATCATTTACCCAATGGTAGATAATAGTCAATAGAATGTATAAAATCCTTTCTCGTATTCATTTGAATCCGGTGGATAGGAACCGGTTCTCATCATTACGAAAAAAAGTTAGTCAAGCATTGTATTATATCCAGCTTTCTACAGATATAAAAATGTACAATCATAAGATTAAAACCAGTTTTTTAGTCGGTGCCTTCGGCACCCTGGGGCTAAAACAACTGGTTTTTATCTCATAATTGTACATTCTATATCCGCGGAAAGCCGTTTATAATACGATGTGAGAAAAACTATTCCCTTGTTACTATTCATTTAAAATTATGTCTTATAATGAATATAAAAAGTCAAATAGTTAGGTTTAGTTCAAAACCTCTTGATATTCACAATGGCATAGTAATATTATAGTAAATGCATGCCGATAGTGAGTCAGCAATCGCCTCTTTCCTGCTCTACATTAAATTGGTTTGACAAATTTGATTTATTTTTGTAATTTATGTAATTTGATACATTTATGATATGTAAATTATGTATTATATGTAAATAACATAAATATTTAATTCAATAATAATAATAAAAGATGACATAATCCATTGATATCGAAGCATATAATAACAAGGATTACAACATCCATAAGTAGCAAAGCTCAAAAATTATGAATGGATATCTGGAAAAAATGAACTTTATTGCAGTTTCATAAAAAAAACGTTAAAAAATCACAAAACCTAAAATCTAGAAATCGATCTAGCACCTCAGCAAATCTTAATAAAACTTTGTGGGGATATGTAATTCGTGAACTTATTTAATCCCTAAAAATATCAGCCGTCTATCTCAAATAGGAGTACAGAATTCATGAAAACCTAAAGATCTAGGAATCGAACAAGCACCCCAACCAATTAGCAAATCTCGATAAAACTTGATGAAAGTATGCATAATATGAAAGTATTCAATCCAAGAAAATTCCTTATATGTATAAAAGATAGAGAGCTAAAATTCAACTATCTAACTGTTATAGGAGCCGACGGACGGACGGACAGAAGGGCGGACATTTCGAATTATAGAGTAGCATCGCTACTAAAAACAATTTTTATTAAGAAATCAAGAAAAGCTTCAAAATGGAAAAACAAAGTTTAGAAAGAGGTGATGGGTTACAGAAATATTCACAATTAATTGAAATAGGGTTGGGCCGGATACGTTTTTTTGGCCGGATACCGGATACAAGATATCCGGCTGATTTATAATGCCGGATATCAGGTATCCGGCCGAAGTTTTGCTAACACTGGTTATCCGGTTGGATAGCCGGATATTGGAGTAGCCAAAAAATTTCTTTATAAAAATCGGCTGCCTTTTAGACGCCGACTGCCGGATGTGGCTGACAGCTGTCAAGTAAAGCTGCAGCCGCCAAAAATCATGTTTTGAGATTTCTAGTATAAAATCTTTTAAAAATACCTTAACATTTTCTGAAAAATAAATTTTCTACCTTCAAAAATATAAAATTACAGCCATTTAAAATTTTAAAAGTAGGTATTTTTGTAGTACAATATAAAAGAATATATTGCTGGATAGTTTCAATATCCGGTATACGGCCGGTTATTTCAAATGGCCGGATATATTGGCCAACCGGATATCCGGCCCAACCCTATTAAAAAAAGTATGATTTTGTAGGTCCAGGACCACAAGGATTAAAGATTTATCCTAATAGCTCCCAAAATTTTGCTTTTCATTTATAAAGTACCCAAACTGGAATTTATTAACTATTTTTAAAAAGATATTGCAATTTATACAGTCAAAAACGTTTTATTTCTAAATATTTATTATTTATTATATAACTTTTGAATAACTTACTTTATAAAAAAAATGAAATTAAGGCTTGGTTGTATACTAATAATATTAAATTCAGTTTTGTTATTCTTCTCTTTGTAGTTCACCATAAACTAAAGAAGATTATAGCAACTAACAAGAACAATTAATTTCAAAGCTTACAAGAACAATTAAATCCCGATTATCGTCTTTAGGTTAAAGCTACCTTATTTTTTGTAGGGTGATTTAAAGTTGATATTAAGCTAATTTTTTTCTTAATTGATATGCTTTTATTAGAGAGTGTGCAAGATAAAATCTCCCCCCCCCCCTCGATCTATTTTTTTGTCGCATAAAATAAATATTTTTAGAGAGGGATTACTTTACCAAACTGAAATCTTTAAAAATCAAAACTACTTTTCAACTTTTGAAATTGTTAATTTGTTTTGTTAAAAAAGGTTTTCAGAGGAGCTATAACCCCTTTAAATTGGATGGAAGATTGGGCATAAGAATGAATATATAATACGTGAATATATTGACAGGGGAAACTTTGTCGTAAATTTAGGTTGCTAAAAAATGAAATCAGTTCAATCGTCCAGTAGGAGGAGAGGGGATGGGGTAAAGGAATGACATTACTTTAGCCAGCTGTTAGTAGCATTGTATCAATTTAATGAAAATCTGGTGCAACATCTAAGCAATAATATGTTCATTCAAGAGGGTATGGGATGAATGAGTAGACTGCGAGTAACACTGTATTAGAGTGCATGAAAATCTGGTGCAGCATCCAATGAATACTATATCGAATGGCATAAGAAAGCAGGCGGTGTTATTAATTTCTTTTTGTGTTGTTGTGACTTTTACGCATCTCAAATGCACGACATCAGTTGGGTGTGGCTATAGGCTATTGGAATATTTACCTTCAAAGTACTAGGATGTTTGTGTGTTTGTCACCAACTTTATAATTCTCTTATAATCTCTCAAACAGCCATTTTATCTCTAAAATGGTGATTCATGGAGCTAAAATTTACTATTTAGCTAAGCAATGAAGGAGGGGACATTGGGCTGTTTATCAAACTACTCCCTAAAGTTTTATGATAACGTTTTCTTATTCATTGGGTGAACAACTCATGGGAAACTTGAATTTTTATTTGTTGATCCCAAAGTGTCAACCACTAATCGTAACTTACAGTAGGGATTATTTGTGTATCATCATTGGTGATGCACATTAATTTATCGGCCTGTGTCTAATCACTTTAGATCCCTGACTTTAGGGGACAGCGAAGCAACTCTATAATATAACTATAATAAATAAAGAAGTTGTACAGTGGTAAGCGTGATCCTTCGGCACATACACACAGATCATGTTACTTTATTATAAGGACTGATGTTGTCAAGCAGCGAAATAGAAATAGATTTAAAATTTGAAGACAAATGTTTTGTGATTACAAAATGTTACACAAAATCATTCCCCCCCCCCCCCCCCCCTGCACATTTTACACACTATTCAACGTTGTTTCCTATAATTCTAATTTTAAAGAGCTGCCAAGTTCAATCTAAGCTTTTAGCTTATCAAAATATATATCTTATATTTGTTTATAATAAAAAGGTTGGTATATAAATATTTTTTTTCTTGGCTTTAATGAATAATCACGAAACCTTTTGATTTTTATAAAAAAAAACAGACAGCTTCCGCGGATATTAAAAGGAAAAGTTAGAGAATTTTTGTTAGCCGAAGCCAGGGCCAGGGATTTTTATTTTAACATTCGTGAAAAAATTTCTGTATGATACTGTTCATTGATAGCTCCCTCCCTGGTGTCGAAGATGTATATTAATGAATTTAATTTACAAGTAAATCTCATTGCATTTAACAATTAATCTTTTTATTTGATAGTTATGTACATAATAAAGTCTTGTGTGTAGATTCAGTGTTTTTTTTATTAAATTGAAAGTATTGCTTAAATTAACCATCATACCACTTTTAGAATACAATACCATTTTTAACATTTGTGATTACGACAAGTTTACATATCTAACCAACTTTATGATTACGACAATCAACTTATTTAACCACTTTGATGATTATGAGATGATATGATCTACCTTTAAAATTACGACAATTTCACTTATCTACTCATTTATATAATTAGGACAAGTCCACTTATCTATCTACATTCATGACTGCAACAAATTGACTTATCTACCCACTTTTTTAACTACGACAAGTCCACTTATCTACCCATATTTAGGACTACGACATGTCCACTTATCTACCCACCTTTTTAATTACAACAAGTCCACTTATCTTGCCACCTTAATGATAACTACAATTCCAATTATCCGTTAATCTTAAAGATTACTTCATGTAAACTTCTACCCACATTAATGATTACTACAAGTCCACTTGATAGAGTCACCTTAATAATTACAACAAGTCCACTTATCTACACACCTTTATAATTACGACAATTCTACTTATCTACCCACCTTTATAATTACGACAATTCCACTTATCTCCTCACCTTTATAATTACGACAAGTCCACTTATCTAACCACCTTTATAATTACGACAAGTCCACTTATCTACCCACCTTTATAATTACGACAAGTCCACTTATCTACCCACCTTTATAATTATGACAAGTCCACTTATCTACCCTCCTTTTTAATTACAACAAGTCCACTTATCTACCCACCAAAATAATTACGACAACCCTACGTAACTACCCACCTTACTGATTACAACAAGTCCACTTATCTACCTACATTCATGACTGCAACAAATTGACTTATCTAATATCTACTAGGGTTGGGCCGGATATCCGGCCATTTTCAATATCTGGCCGGATAAAGGATATTGAAACTATCCGGCCGGATATCCGGCTCTTTAATTTTTTATACTTTACACCAAAAATCTCTGCTTTTTAAAATCTTAAATGGCTATAATTTTCTTATTACTGAAGCTAGAAGAACATTTTTTCTGAATAAGTTTAACTTTATGTAAATTTATATAAGATTTCTGAAGAAAATTTTTTTTTACTACTTTAATATCTGGTTATTTGGCCGGTTATCCGGCCGGATATCCGGTAATTTGGCCGGATTACCGGATATTTACCGGATATCCGGCGTTGGCCGGATATCCGGCCGGTTACCGGATATACGGTATTTGAAATCAGCCGGATATCCGGTATCCGGTATCCGGCCAAAAAAGTATCCGGCCCAACCCTAATATCTACCCACCTTTTTAACTACGACAAGTCAACTTATCTACCCATCTTTTGGACTACGACATGTCCACTTATGTACCCACCTTTATAATTACAACAAGTCCACTTATCTAGTCACCTTAATGATAACTACAATTCCAATTATCCGTTAATCTTAAAGATTACTTCATGTAAACTTCTACCCACATTAATGATTACTACAAGTCTACTTAAACTGTTTTTAACCTATTTTTAAAACATATATCAAAAATATACTATGACACCAGTAGAATTAAACTGCAGAGCCTAAATTTGAATTAAGTCCCCAATAAACTTTTTTGAGGGGATTTAAAAATTAATTTTACTGTTGCTGTGGTCTTTTTTGATCAGAGCAAAAGGTCTTTTTTTATTTGGGTAAAATTCGTAGCTTTTAGAGTGTTTTGCTTCATATACAGGGTGTCCCACATAAACTGTTTTTTTTTAAACGCTTATTACTCCCTTAATATTTGAGCTATCTTAGTAAAATAAAAAGTATTTGGCAGCCTACTACTGACCATTTTATAGGATAATGATGAAAAATCCACAAAATAAACAGGAAAAAATCTACGAGGTATTACATAAGAGGTTCATTTTATTGAATTTAGACTAACCCACAAGAAAATATTTGCTTTGTGAACTTTAAGATTAGTTTGGGTCCAAACTGCTGGTCGCTCAGACTTTCTAAGCACAAAAATAGAACAATCTTGACATGGCATACTAGAAATTCTCAATATTCAAGAATCTGAAGTGTAATATAAGTGAACAATATGTAAAAATAGGCATAATATTGATCTTCTTTATGTATATTTGATGTGAGCTCGCTTTAAATGAACACAAGAACCTGAAATATACCCAATTTTTTAATTAGACTACAATGCTAGTTCTTATAATGTCAGAGTAAGTCTTTGTGATCCACCGTTTGACCACCAGCTGCTTTAAAAGTTAACTAAGGCATATTTTTCTTGTGGATTAGTCTTATATTCAATAAAATCAGCCTGTTATGTATTAGCTTGTAGATTTTTTTCTGTTAATTTTGCGGATTTTTCATTACTATATCATTAAATGGTCAGTAGTTTGCTGCCAAATACTTTTTATTTTACGAAGATAGCTCAAATATTAAGGGAGTAATAAGCGTTTAAAAAAAAACAGTTTACGTGGGACACCCTGTATATAGTATTCTGGTATAGAGTAAAATTAGGCCTTTTGATTTCATCTAAATTAATTCATTAAAAACTTAATTCTTTACAATATATCAATGAATTAACTTTATCGTGCTTGTTTTCCATCACTTATTTAAAACACAAAAAAAATTGGCTGTAAAGGGTTAAATAGTGAAAGATGACAACAAACGTTTACGCAATACAACAAATTTTTTTTTGTCACATATACAAATATGATAAAATATAAGATTATTCAAACTTATCTTTTTAAATATTTTTAAAAAGCATGTATCTTTTATGTGTATAGTTTTCATTCTTTTCATTTTAATTAAATAAAAATTATTTAACTAGATTGGAAATAAGTCACTTTGTGAAAACACTCTTTTTTGAATTGTAAAAAAACTGAAATGAAACGAGACTTTTAATTGGTTCAGACTTCAGAATAATATGTTTTATTTTAATGTTAAATTTCTTCTATATAAATTATTGTTTTAGAAAAAAATTATTTGCATCGAACAGAGTAGAGTTTTTATTATTGTATTGATATAATCTGAATCACATCAAATTGTTCTGTAAGAAACAATTTAACCCCAAACTAAAAAATGCTTTTGCTTCCATCAAAATGATCACAGCAACATATAAAATTGATTTTTAAATCCCCCAAAAAAAGTTTATTGGGGACTTAATTCAAATTTGGGCTCTGCAGTCTGATTCTACTGGTGTCATAGTATATTTTTGATATATGATAAAAAAATAGGTTAAAAACAGTTTAATAGAGTCACCTTAATAATTACAACAAGTCCACTTATCTACCCACTTTTATAATTACGACAATTCTACTTATCTGCCCACCTTTATAATTACGACAAGTCCACTTATCTTCCCACCTTTATAATTACGACAAGTCCACTTATCTACCCACCTTTATAATTACGACAACCCTACGTAACTACCCACATTAGTGATTACAACATGTCCACTTATCTACCAACCTATAAAGTTACGAGAAGTCCACTTATTTACCCAGCTTTATGATAAATAGCATTACACAGGCCTTTCTAAAATGTAACAAGCAATTCTGATTTCATAATCAATTGAATGTTCAAGGAGACAGGGTTATGGCAATATAAAAAATTAAATCTTCAGGTAAGGACAATAGATACTCAGGACATTGGAAATAATGCTTTTTAATTATTTTGGGGAGAATAGTTAGAATGAAGTATAGACTTGATATTAAAATCACCCCCCCCCCCCCCCAACTCCCCTGATTCCTTTTACTACTTCCGTTACTAGTTATGCATGTTTTATGTCTATCATTGTATCTATACATAGATGACAGGTGAATTCATATTCTGTTTTTGTATAGTATATATTATGTACATTCTGGGGTTTTAGAATTAGTGGGAAATGTAAATTTGATTTTTAGAAGCATATTTTAGTTATCCTTTCCCCTGTACATTAAAACTTGCGTGTGTTTTCAGACAACTGGGTATCTGTCATCCTATCTATCTATTCGTGTGAAAATTGGGGTATATAAAACAAAGAAAACAGTGATTTTTGAAACCTTTTTACTTCCTTTCTCCTTCCCCTGTTATTTATGCTCTATTCCAAAATATAGTGGCGTAAAAACAGTGATGGTTTATCGTTCATCTAAAGTGGTTAAAATGTTTGGACACTCAACATAATGAATCAACCAATCAAAATTCAATGAAATTTCCCAACGTTGTTAAGCCAACGAATAAGAAAACGTTATTTTAAAACTTTTGGGACTCGTGTAATAAACAGCCCATTGTGCCTCTCCTCCCTAATATGTCTTGATAGAGTTTGTTGCTGTCTGTTTGTAATGAAGGATCTCGCAAACTGCTGAACCTATATGTTTTTCCTTTGCATTGACGTTTCCTAAGGTATAGGGAAGGTTCACAACAATCTTGGAGGAGGGTATGTCCATCTTTTGAATAAAAACTCCCCTCTCCCTTCCTCATCTAATCTGTGTATGCACCTGTTTGATAATATCATGTTATAATGGTTTGTTTTAACAAGTTAGAAATTGTATTATAACCTTGTATGCCCCCCCCCCCCCTGCTCCCTCCTCATATTATCCGTATATGCCCTTGTTTGATTATATTATATTATAATGATTTGTTTTAACAAGTTAGAAATTATAATTTATCTCTGTTTATGCTTACCCCCCCCCCCCCTTCATATTATCTGTGTATGCCCTTGTTTGATAATATTATATTATAATGGTTTGTTTTAACAAGTTAGAAATTGTATTATAACAGAGTAAATCCTCTACAGCACAGGAATATAAAGTATCATATATAAAAAATAGCAGGATGTCTGTGTGTCTTTCTATCTGTGTGTAGCTTAAGATCTCGCACTAACCACTGGTTCTTCTTTACAGTGGAAAAAAATACCCCCCCCCCCAAACTAAATTTCTTTTATAATTCGATGCTAAAACAAGCAGTGCCAACTTTTGATTTTCTGTGTATAGTATATACGAATAATTTTTTTCTAAATACCTTTATTCTCAGACTAAAACTCGCGCCGGATACATTATACACCAAGAGACAAGGAAATCGTCAAAAATTGAAGGAAATTGGCCATAATACAATATATATATATATACTATTTTATGTGTATTTTATACTACATAAATTATGCTTTTTTGTTGTCCGTTAAAATCTCAACATTCTAAAATTGAGTATTAGGTCCAGGGTTGGTTTTAGACTATTTACTATCCTACTCTCTTAATACAGGCATATGGGTTTTGTGGTCGTAAAACGATTGAAGATTAAAATCATAGCAAAAGTTTAATATAAGAAATTAAAATATTGTTTTTATTTTAATTTTGAAATCACGAAACCTTTGTATTTTACATTTTATGTACAAGTAAAATATTACTTAGAATCAAAATTACTTAGAAGCATCCAAAAGGGGGGGGGGGGTGACCAACTCTCTAAGTACGTGTCACAATTTTTGGGGCGTGCTTTACGCAGCCCCCTGGATAAATCTTGCACACTCCACTGTTTTTAACACTCGAAATACTTCTTTGGGTTAAATCTTTTGCAAGGAAGCTTTATATTGGTCTTCTCCATGTTTAAAGCTGTTATGCAGTTTAATTATATCAATTGTACACAATTAGAGATATTGATAGATAGATACATAGATAAGAGATAGCTTAAAATAAAATATTATAATAGCAAATAGCGATAGATACAGTACAATGTTCCATTTGTTAGACTTGAGACATTTAAAAAATTCCCTTACTCTGATCTACCAAAGTTATGGAATGAAATCATTATTCCTAATACTAATCCTAATCCTGAAAATGAAAATGATAATAATAATGACGTGGTTATATATACTTTTAGCACAGTTATGTCAAGAAAACAATTTTGTATGAAACTCAAAGATTTTTTGTTGGAAAAACTTAATTTTATTTGTAATAGAGAAAACTGTTCTGAGTGCATAAACAGAGCTTGAAAATTGATTTCATAAAAAAACCTAGTGATTTTTTTAAGTAGGGGGGGGGGGGGTTGTCTTTTGGCGGGGAGGGGAGTGTTGTTTTTTGGTGGGGAGGGGAGGGTTGAATATAGGGCAAAGCTCAAAGTGGCATTCTATAAAAAAATATTATTTTGAATTGAGAAATTTCTGGGTTTTTTTGAAAAATAATACAATGACAAAGGCTTGAAGTATTGCTTTTTTTTCCTTTTTATGTTTTTTTCTTTCTCCTTTCTTTTTATAAAAACTTTACTTATTAATCTTCTATGATATTTTAAAACTTGAAATATGGTATTAAAATTATATACAACAATGATCTATCTTATTATTTTTCCTTTTTATTCTCTTTACTTTCATTTTGTTTTATTTTTCTCTAAATTCCTTCATATATTTTTTTTCATTTTTCTTATTATTTACTGATTTCTCTAACATAATATAAATGTTTATTTGTGTTTTTTTTTACTTTTTTTACCATCCTCACAACTCAATTTAACTAAATTAAAGTTTCAATTTTCCCTTTCACATATAATTTGTTTTATATTCTTTTTTTTCTTTTCGTCTTCTTTAAAAAGGGGCTTCAGGAATCAAATACACTATCCCCATTTTGGTCAAGATACCCTGGTAGTTCACCTTCAGAAATACTGAATTAGTATGGCTAAGCTATGGATTTTTATCCAGAGTTTAGATGAACGAAAAATAAATTTTTGTTTGTAGCTATGGGAGATAATAGAATTCTAAGATTTTGTGTTGGTAACTTTGTTTGGGAAACAATCATTAATTCATTTGTTACTAAAGAATTTAGCAGATTTGTATTAATTGGCCAATAAAAAAAGTATTAAATTCATCAATAAAAGATAAGGCGAAAATAAGGAAAAATATAAATTTCAAAGGGGGGAACTTTTAAATACAAGCCTAAATTGGGAAAGCATGTAAACAGCCTTTAGTAGGGTTGTGTGTATGATTAATGATTATTAGTATCGCAGCTATTCTTTAACTAACCTATGTCCGTAAGTCCATCACAGCAAAAAATCTTTTAAGAGAGTGCAGAATATCTACTAAAACTTACCTGTTTCTTGATTTATTTATAAAAATAATGTGCTGTTTTATGTTAAAGTTGTTTTTTATGGTAATTTTTCAATCACCTTTTGATATATATTTAAGTTTTACAATTACAATATTTTACAAACTAAAGAATATCATTTTGTAAATAAAATACTCCATCGTTTATATTTCTAAGTTTTCCGTTCTTTTTGTTTCAAATATGTTACTGTATTATATCTGCGCTACATCGGACAAAATTAATTTGTTTTTAGCTTGATAAGGGTTATTATGAAGGGGGTGTAATATAGGAGGGATTATCTATTTCAGAGAATATGGGTAAAGATAGGGGGTCACAGAGCCTTAACATGGGTGTGCATTTGATGTAAAATATTTAAAAAATTAGTAAATACAAATAAATTCATTTACTTGAAATTTTTTTATTTTTATTTTTAATTAAAAAAAGTATATTGCAATAATATGTATATTATGATGAATTTATAAAATTTAGACTAATTTTGTAAGTTTGAAGAAACACTTAAAACACATCAAAGGGAGAATAAGTTGAAGTGGACGGACAGTTATATTTAGGTCTTCTTTCTGTCAAGAGTTACAAATTTTAAATAATGAGGGCACAAAATATTACTATATATAAAAATCTTTCAAACCCCAGAAGAAGCAAGTTTATTTACAGGTAAATTATAACTTACACATTTGATTTAACATCTAATTCATTCATGTAGGACTAGAACGACTAATTCGTCTTTTTAAAGGCAAAGCTTTTCTATATATAGGGCAGTTTGTAACAGTTAGCTCTTTTTGTTAATATAGCCATGTTAGAATTGTACTATTGATTTCAAACTTTGCATGATGATTACTATAACAGTTATACTAGAAGCCTCTAGGGGCACTTAAAGTAGAAGGGGGAAAAGTCGACCTCATCCATTTTAAATTTAAGTTTCAAAAGAGTAAAAAAATATTCTCTTTGGGGGGGGGGAGGGGTTGAAGACACCCTCCCCAAAAATAGTTTAAAACCTTCCGCGGACCTATAAGAAGATTCACTGTAAAGGAGAACAATATCGGTTCAGCGGTTAGCGAGATTCTTTGGGATAGACAAAAAAACGCTTACTACTTTATATAATAGGATATGATTAAGGAAGTGTAGCAACTGCATAACTGTTGTTTTCTTGCCAATTTAGTTTCTTTAACATTTTAATTTGATAATTATTTAGGATTTCGCTCTGGTTTATCAAAAAAACGTCTCCAATCCACAGTTAAATTCAAAACCTTACTCGGGCTTATTTAAGGTAATTATCAATAACAATTATTGTAAATAGTTTTGTTTTCAAGTAAAAGATTTTGTGTATCTAAATTTGGTTATGTCAATGTGAATTAAATGTAAATAACTCGTCTCTAATTGAATTTCAACACTCTGATAAAACTTTTTGGCGCTATCAAACAAATTACCTACCCTCTAGAGCACTGAAAATTGAAAAAAAGAGGTTTAGGAGAGGTTTATTATTTACTAGTAAATATATTAGAGGCATATTTTTAGATGTTTTCAACTGTAGTGGCACTAGTTATACTGTAGAGAAAGAGTTAATTCAACAATGGTCCATATCAGGTAATAGATAACTACAGGTTTTAAAAAGCAATGCTTTTCTATAATTAGGGTCAGTCCGTCGGTTCGGAAAGGTTTCAAATTTAGCAATTCTATCATCATGAATAAAAACTCAGTACTTGCATTAATAAGTTGTGACAAGTTTTGATGTTACTTTGCTTTAATGTATGTTGTCATCCTTGTTTGAATAACAAATATGCTTTATTTCTTTAGCATATTTGTTATTGAAGTTAATATTTGCCACCGTTTAATTGGCATTGACTACTAAAAGCCAAGCTTTTCTATAATTAGGGTCGGTCCGTCCGTCAGTCCGTGATGGATAGCTTTTTAGAATTGGGCATTTTAGAATTGTCCTATCAATGTCAAACTTTGCATGATGATTCCTGTAGTAGTTAGGTACGATTTAGAAAGCATAGCAACTCTATAATCGTTACTAGAATGTTTGTACGTCCATTTTAAACATGTTATTTTTTTATTTTTTTTAACAGCAATTCCTATTAAAATAAGGTACAATATTTAGAGCGAATCATCTCCATAATCAAGTCCTAAAAATGTCAGTATGTCCTTAAACAGAATTCTGTATTTACGTAAAATTTTGTTAAAACTTATATATTCATATTTTGTTCGTCTGTCATACCGTTTCAGAGCTTCGCTTTTATGGATGCTGTCATCCTTGTTTATCAATAAAATTACATGTTTACAAATATTTCATTCTATAATAATAATAATCCATATTTTAGATTTATCGTATCATCAAGATTTTATAGATTAATAGTAAAATTGTTCAGGAAAAGGGAGCAGAAAAGAAGAAGATTTATGAAAACAGAAAGAAGGCAGAATAGGGTAGGTAATTATTATCTTTTCTATAACTAGTGTCGCTCCGTCCGTAATTTTTTCTCTCACAGTTAGCTTTTTTTTGTTAATCTATACAAGTTAAAATTGTCCTATCAATCTCCAATGTTTTATGATGATTCCTATAGTAGTTAGGTACGATTTGGTAAGCGTAGTAATTCTCTAATCGTTACCAGAATATTCGCACATCCATTTTAAACATTGATTTTTAACTTTTTCCAACAACAAATTTTTATGTGATAAAATTTTGCGATTTATCTGATTTTTGTAATATTGATTCCTAGGACAACAAAGTACCATGTTATAAGTTGAGCATCTCTATAATTAAGTCCTTAAAGTATGTTCTTACATATTATCCTGTAATTATGCAGTTTTTCGATACATTTACATTCTGATTATTGAGTTCTGACACTCTACAAGTGTTAATGTTCATTTGACCTACCGTTTCAAAGCTTCGCTTTTATGGATGTTGTCATCTAACTTTTACGGGCAGACGGCATATGATAGATTAACTTTATTAATTCCAAGTATTTTTCTTCTTTTAGGTTTGGTCCTTCAATAAACCATATCGCTCTTATTACTTTTATATAATGTAATATATCCCCCCCCCCCCCAAAGAAAAAAAACTACATAAAAGGGGAATAGTCCATTTAACACTCCTACAGGGGTGATTCGTTGTATTTTGAAAATGGCTTTTGAATGGTTATTTTAGGTTAAGTTAACTGTGAAAATACGAAGCAACGCCCCTTAAGGGGCATTGCCACGAAAGGGACTATACCCCATAAAAGTAGATATTGAATTTAATTTGTATGTTTCAGGTGCTGAGGGCAGTTAGTAGTCACTGATATTACTATGTAAGAAAATTGGCTGCCATTTTTGGACCATCCATGGCAATTGAATGACTGGTCACTTTCTGCTAATCCGAGGTTGAGGCCAAGAAGAGATCCTATAGCGTTGAAGCTGGTGATGAAGCTATTTAATTTCTTCCTTATTTTTTTTGTTAAATGAAAATATAAATAAAAGTTATTTTAAAAATAATTTTTTTTTACTTCCTATTACCACTTTAAAATGTATCCTTTCTCCCAATTTTATCCCATGCCCATCAAGGCCTTCATTATGCACTTCCATTCTACCCCCTCCCCTACCTTTTTACCCCTTCCATCATCCTATTTAACCCCCTTTTCCTCCCTCTTTTTCACTCCCCCCACCCCCTTTTCACTCCCCCCCGTCCCCTTTTTGCTCCCTTCCACCCCCTTTTTGCTTCCTCCCACCCACTTTTTGCTTACTCCCACCCCCTTTTACTCCCTCCCAACCCCTTCTTACTTCCTCATATTACCCCTTTTCACTCCCTTCTGCCCTCTTTTCCTTCCTACCACCCCCTTTTCACTCCCCTCACCCCCTTTCTAGCATCACCTTTTGATGAAGGAAGATCTCGATCATAACTATTTTCGGATAGATTCACCCCCTCTCTTTCTCCATTCCCTTTGAACTGGATGGTTCTGGATTGTCTATTCCAAAACTTGTTAGCAATAAGGTGTTAATACAAGTGCGCCAATGTTTTCTTTTTATAGAATTGTTAAAAAATGACATCTGTTTGGTTTTCCTTTGCAATTAAGCTTTTTTTAAGGTACAGGGAAGGTTTTTAACTATTTTGGGAGAGCGTATCTCCACCCTCCCAATTTAAAATCACACCCCCAAATTTTTTTTCTGAATATTTCTTATTAAAACTAAAATTAAAAAGTAGAAGGGCGGTTGACTTATCCCCCTCCCACCTTAAGAACACCTAGAGGCTTCTTGGGGGCGTCCGTTGCCCCTAGTCTTTCTTAAAATAAAAGCTATGTCTTGCATTTTTTTTCAATTAGGTGTTTGATCACGAATTTCATATGGTAAAAATATTTTTCTTATTTAATTGTTATCCTAATAAGATAAAAGTTATGCTTGAAAATTGTTTTAATAGCTATTATTATATGTTGCATTTTTAGATAAACGTCAGAATTTGCGTCAATTGCGTCATTTCTATTTCAGATTTTTATTACCCGTCATCTCACCTTTTTACACCTCTCCATTTTTAAATCTCACCCTTATTGGTCGATGACAAATTAATGCCACGCTGTATCATGGGATGGGGGCGTGATTGAAATGTGTAGTATACTCCTTTGATTAAACTCAATTTACGGGTTTTTATATAATTGCAACGTAGTTATAAGACTTTTGGTAGCAATAAATTGAGACGTTGGGTATCCCTCTAACTGAACCGATTTTTGATTAGTCAACGGTCTAAATTTGTCTCGGCCAGGATATGATTAAAAGCCTAAATCGGCCAAGGAATAGCCGAGTACAATATTTTTAAACTTAAAAAATTAAAAATAAAGAGCTAAATGATTTATTGCGTCTTTCTCTTTTTATCGACAGACGCACTTGGATATATTATTTTCATAATTAATTATATGTATTTCCCATGTTAACGTCACCTTATGTGTAAATTTGGTGAGCTACATTATTGAATAGCGTTGTTAAGTTAGGATGGAAGAATTTTGTAATGAAAGCAAAAGTGGGGTAGAGGATAAGGGATGGGGTAAAACGGGTTATCATAATGTTTTATTTTCTTGACTTTAAGTTAAACTCTATCCCCTTATTAATCATCCCCCCTTTCTATCCCTAAACCTCCTCCCCATCCAAAAAAACCCTCCCCCAATATTACTGTCCTTCCTTCCCCTCCATCCCTCTACCCCAATATGTTTCAGGGGGAAAAAAATAAGAAAAAGTTTTTTTTTACCTATTATTATCAATATTTTTAAATTTTCTTTAAAAAAGTAAAATAGTTTTCATAAAGTTTGTAAATGGTATTTAACCCTGTTTCATGGAGTTGACATAATTACATGATAAATTATTATTTCAGACATTTGTAATTTGAGCTTGATCCAGAATTAATATGGCAAAACTAACTTTAGACACATCTAACAAAAATTAGCTCTAGGGGGAATATAGGGGGAATATTTTAATTCATTTGTCTAAATGACTTACTCGTATACTAGTTTCTGAACCTTTTCCACACTTAAGAAACATAAGTACATATGGAATTAGTATGGCTAATGTCTTATCTTAGTGTGGAGAAGCTTCAGAATTAATTTTCTAAAGTACCAGGGCTCCTAAGCTAGGGGGTACCTGGCAGCACCAAATAAACATTATTATTATTATTATTAGATAGAGTTAGGAGTGGTAAATAGATAGATAAATAAAATAGAAAGAAAGACAGAGGGGTAGATAGATAGATAGAGTAGAGAGTGCTCTACATAAGGTATAATGATAGCAAATAGCCTAAAGAAAAGAAAATGTTTATTTTTCCCTTCAAATTATACTTCACAGTAGCTAATATATATTCAATATTAGGGGATAAAAGGATATATAAAATATTTTTTACTTCAAATTTTACTGCAAAGTCGCAAAAATCATCATAAATAATCAAAAATTTTAAAATTCGCAATGATCGCACAGCTGCAGTAAATGGGCAAAAAATAGGTTTCTTAAGGATGCTACCTAATCTACTATACCTACCCAATCTATAAAAGTCACTAAAGTTTTTAAGCCAACGAAAAAGAGTACTTGTTTATAAAATTTTGGGGACTGGTATTTTCTTATCTATTACCATATCCCTGACATGTTACAGATATGAATGAATATTATTGGTATTTTCACTTATCGAAAGTGGACTTCAAGATTTTTAGAAAGAAAATTAGCATAATATTTTTTTTTTTTAACTGAACGGTGAATAAGGTTGCTTCGGTTGACCACTCTTCAATCAATTGCTGATATGTAAATGTACTTGGTTCTTTGGAGAGTAAAATTGATGTACAACCCAATTAAAACAAACAAAATTACCTTATCTGTAGAATGTGGAAAAGTTTTTACACTGCAAAGTTTGTCAATAATTAAGCAAAGTCCCCAAATATTTTAAGCAACAAATGACTTTGGGGACCAGTATAATTTACAGTCCTTCCCGATAATATTAAAGATAAAATTTTGCTTTTTAGGAAGGTTGTCCTTGGCTGTATCACTAGCAAGTATCAAACATGAATAAACAAGTACGCTCATAGATTTTAATAAATTTATTATGCAAAAATTTCTTTACACTTATATGTATATATATTCCAGGAAGGGAGGGGACATTAAGCTGTTTATTACAATGGTCCCTAAAGTCTTACAATAACGTTTTTTTGTTCGTTGGCTTAACAACCTGGGGGACTTTTGATTGGTTGAGTGTCCAAACGTTTCAATCACTAATTGTTATCTACAAAGGGTAATTTGAGTATCATCATTGGGGACATGTATCAATTTATCGGCCATTGTCTTATCCCTTTAGATTCAAGTGTATATATTATGTAAAAGTGAAGGTGAAAACATGTATGTATTGACTATTTATATTTAAATTTGTACACATATTTAACCTTTATAAAATTATTTTCGTCTTCGCCTTCCCACCCCCCCCCCCCCCCCCACCTAGATTTTTCATATATTTGGTGGCGAGGGAGGTGGGTATTTTCTTCTTCAACTATGTATGATTATGCTGCCTATAAATAGATAAATCTAGGGGCACTTGAGGGAGAAGGGTGGGATCAATCCTCCCCTTTAGATTTTAGTTTTAAAAAGAAAAAAGTAAAAACATTAGGAGGGTAAATTTTCTTGGTAGGGTAAGAGAAACCTCCCCCAAAATAGTCATAAACATTGTCTAAGTCTTTAAAAAAGTTCACTGTAAAGGACTACCAAATCAGTTCTGCTGTTAACGAGATCCATCACTACACACAGATAGACATCCCTTTACTTTCTTACGAGGATTTAATTGCATGTTGTCTATACATCATCAATCAAAATCAAAAGCGCAGCAAACCAGAACAAAAAAAATAATAAGAAATTTATTAATCATTTACTTTCATTATTTTATATCTTATTTGTCCTATATTTCAAGATAAAAGAAAAAGAATAGATGGGGCTTGAGTAATATGCAACTGTACCCTCGGGTGAAGACCCTATACCGACTTTCAATTGGGTCTTTGAATATCAGCCAATAGCATCAAAATTTAAACACAGCCAACTGCAACAGACAAAAAACGTCCCCACCACTCGGGACAGGGTTATACATCTATACTTATTATTTATTATTATAGGAAAAAGACATTGGACTTTAAACACTTATCTTAAAAATAAATTTAGAATAAGGTGAGGGCATTGTATTTACAGGCCCCCTGCAGGGATAAGGCACAACGAAAAATACTACTCACCCTCCCCCTCCATTTCCAATTTAAAAAAAAAAATAAGAGGGATGGGTTCCGAGCTCGCTAGTACCTTTGAGAGAAAGCAACGATCAGACAAAAAATGTGTAAAGTTATGTCCTTCGGATGCATGGTGGCTAGTCAACCAAATCTGACATTTTATCATTAAGTTTTTATATGCTTCAAAGATGGTTTTAAAATAAAGATAAAAACAGGGAGGGAGTAAACTTTGGACTCTAAATAAATTCTAATTGATAAGAAAGACTAATTTTGTTAATTTATAAGGGGTGTACAGCATCATTTTATCGTTCATTGTCTTATTAATTCCTTAAAATGTTTGGACAAAATAAAATCAAAAGTAGATTATTCAAAATTCGATCTTTTGATTTGATTATTTAACCTCCACAACCTAATGCTTAAAGTTTTAATTAATTTTAAGAAAATATACAATCAAATCTATCTATTTACATTCATTTTTTGATCAAATTTTTACCTTTTTCATTGTGAATCCAGCTTGACTTGTTGAGTGTTTAAAGTAAACGAATGTTTGCCTGTCTTTGTAGCGAGGGTCACGCTAACCACTGGACCTTTATGGTCCTTCTTTACAGTGAAGGTCCAGGAATGTTTAATAAGATTAATCGATAATCTATCAGTTATGAACACTTAGATATTGAGATAGAGTCGACATAAAATAATGAAAATTATCTCAATAAGCTCTCAATAAAATAATTCAACTATAATCGGCTACGCTACAATAAGTCATGATCGTTCTTGTTTTATTTTCTTCTTGTTAAAGATTACCAAGAGACCACCTTGAACAAGAAATCTACCCTTTAAAAATTCATAGGATGCGTATCAAATAAGTGTGTGTGGTGTGTGTGTATGGGTGTGTGAGGTGTGTGTGTGTGAATGCGTGACTATGAATTAATTTTGATTAATTTGAGAAATCGAATTATTACCAAGAAATATTTAATTACCGTTTCTGTATTAATACGAATATTGAAATATTGAGACGGGGAAATGTTAATAGAAGAGCAAACTCAATTAATGACTGATGAGTCCTGTAACAGTTGGATACTATTTAGCTGGAAAATGTAGCTTAACTCATTACCAATCATTACCAATAAAATATGTTCATTTTAAAATTTTAAGCTTTTCTATACAACTTTTTATCTTTTTAGAATATTAGTAAGAAAATTAGGTTTAATTTTAGAGCAAACCAACTCTATAATCAAATCTTAAAATGTAAGTAAGTTCAAGTCCATATTAAGACTTCTATATTTAAGTGATTTTGATAAATTCACTGAGTGAAAAGTCTTTGATACTTCCCAGCTATTTATTGAAATATATTTCGGTGGACATTGCACCCTCATCAGTCTTGAGTTTAGTTGGATGTTATCCTTTTTTAGTGTGAGATTGAGTTCTGAATATTTTGAATATACTCTGACACTTTTTTTCCAGTTTAGCTGATTGTTAGATTTTAGAACATTAAGATATTAAGATATTTCAAAAACTATTTGAATTTGAAGTATTATATAATGTATTTCATAACTCACATATTATGGTAGAGGCCTAAATACTTCACATATCTAGAAACACACGCACACACACCTATACACACACACAAACCAACACACACACACACCCACGCACATACACCAAAACACACACACATATACAATAATTTGATATATTACACATTATTTGATATTGAAATTTATTGTAAATTATTCACTTAGCGAATATGTTCATACATTACTGCACAAACAATAATCTGAAAAAAACGAAACAAATGAGCGCGCACGGATCTAAAGGGATAAGACAATAGCCGATGGATTAATGTACGTCCCTAATGATGATATACAAAATTACGCCTTCCATAGAATATAGATTACAATTTGTGGTTGAAACATTTGGACACTTAACTGAATGAATCAACCAATCAAAAAGTTCCCAAAATTGTTAAGTCAACGAATAAGAAAAAGTTATTATACAACTTTGGGGACTTTAACAGTCTATTGTACCCTCCCTCCCTGTAAATAAGACACATTTACAAGAATAATATATGCTTATACATTCACATTCTTAATTATAGAGATGATTTACTTATAACATAGTGTTCAATCGTCCAAAAGAACACTATTTCATAAATCAAGTAAATTGGGTAATTATGTCATTTGATAAAATGTACCAGTAAGACAAAAACATCATTATTTATATTTAAAATGAACATATTTACTTTCTGGCAGCGTTGCGGATCCTTTTTGATTTTGGTGCGGCTCAGGTTCCGGCTCCGCGGAGCCGTCTGTGATGACGGCGGCTCCGGCTCCGTCCTAAAATCAAGAAAAACTCGACATATTTTTTCCCCACGTCTATTTTAGGTTTTAAAAGTTAATTTTTGATAAAAATGGACTTGAAAATATTAAAAGGGGCATTTGCACATGACAAAACAGAGTTACCGAATTACAATTTATAAAAAATCTCTTTGTTTATCCAGTCTGGAGCCAGAGCCGTTTTTTAACGAAAATTACGGCTCCAGCTAAATATGGCGGCTCCACGGACCCGGCTCCGAATCCGCAACACTGCTTTCTGGTAATGGTTATAGAGTTGCTTCGCTCTCAAAATCGTAACTGACTGCTCCAGAAAACACGATGCTAAGTTTTAAATTGATAGACGATTTTAACATGCCTAAATAAGCGATAAAAGTTATTAGCGAGCTGACGTGTGTTAACACCAGTTAGGGAAATTGTAGCCAAATGATTTCCAAAATCTGAAACGGATAATGTTACAAATATTCTATGAGGCACACACTTATATAACCAGGGATATAAAGGGATAAGACAGTGAAGGATAAATATATAAACATCCACAGTGATTTTAAACAAAACTGCCCCTATTGAAAATTAGAATTATTGGATGAAAAATTTGGATACTGCTAGTTTGAACCATCCAATAAGAATTAAATAAAATTACCCAGTGATTATTAAAAGCGAAGCTTTTCTATAATTAGGGTCGGTCCGTCCGTCCGTCCGAGATAGATAGCTTTTTTTCGTTAATTTAGGCAGGCTAGTATTGATTTCAAACTTTGCATGATGATTCCTGTAGTAGTTAGGTACGGTTTAGAAAGCGTAGCAACTCTATAATCATTACCAGAATGTCCGTACGTCCATTTTAAACATGTTGATTTTTCTACTTTTTTAACAACAAATTTTTATGTGATCTAATCATCCGATTGATCTGATTTTTGGTATATTGATTCCTGGGACAACAAAGAACAACAGTATAGGCGAAGCAACTCTATAATCAAGTCCTAAAAATGTAAGTATGTCCATAAACATTATCCTGTATCAAGCAGTTTTTCAACAAATTTACTTACAATTTTTCTTCGACTCTTCAATACTTTTATATTCTGATTATTCAGTTCAGACACTATACAAGTGTTAATGTCCGTTTGTCCTACTGTTAGGGTGCTTCGCTTTTATGGATGTTGTCATCCTTGTATTTATTATAAACCAATGTCCTCTCCCTTTCTACCATTAACACGGCCAAGTATTCAAAATAACAGATAAATTATTAGTAGCGAGGATAATCTACAAGTGTTCGTACATGTCTGTCTGTCTGACTTATAAATACAAATTTGTCAAAGAAATATGAATCAGTACAAAATTGTAGTAAGAACATAATTGATTTAAAATAAAAATCATGTATAGGATTATATCTATAATGTATATACACTGGTCCGCGGATATGAAAATGATAATTAAAGGATTTTATTCCTGTTTTGTTGGCCCCGATTTACTTAGTCCCAGCACAACATTAAAGGATTTATCTAATGATATTCTATTATAGTTATTAGAACTGTCACTGCTGAAGCAATTAAAATTCTAAAATAAAAAATCATAACAAATTTCATAACTATAAATAGTCCTAATCTACCCCCTTCTACCCCCTGTAGCCTCTAGAGGCAAGATGCTATTTATACCTAAATATCTCTATTCCCTTATATCATTAAAAACCATTGTACAAACGTAGGACACACGAACATTCATATATAAATAGCGTAGCTGCGTCGCGTTGTTTCACGCTTTTCTAACTCTAATAATAAATTAACATATAACACTCACAAATATGATAAATAAATATGTAAGTAGAAAATTTAATATATTAATTTTGATTGATGCTGAGAAGTTGTATCGAATTTAGGAACTATTAGTTGCTCCGCAGGGGTACCTTGCCATGGCCTGGGGGGATATCTCACTACACTATCTACATATACATATATTTATCTTTAGCAGCAATCTTTTGCAGGGATCTAAATGGATAAAACAATGCCCGATAAATAGATGCACATCCCTAATATACTCAAAATAACACCTTCTTTAGATTACAATTAGTGGTTGAAACGTTTGAACACTTAACATAATGAACCAACCAGTCAAAATTCAATAAAAGTCCCTAAAGTTGTAAAGAAAACAATAATATAAAACTATCTATCTATCTATCTATCTATCTATCTATCTATCTATCTATCTATCTATCTATCTATCTATCTATCTATCTATCTATCTATCTATCTATCTATCTATCTATCTATCTATCTATCTATCTATCTATCTATCTATCTATCTATCTATCTATCTATATATATATCTATCTATCTATCTATCTATCTATCTATCTATCTATCTATATATCTATCTATCTATCTATCTATATATCTATCTATCTATATATCTATCTATCTATCTATCTATCTTTCTTTCTATCTATCTATCTATCTATCTATCTATCTATCTATCTATCTATCTATCTATCTATCTATCTATCTATCTATCTATCTATCTATCTATCTATCTATCTATCTATCTATCTATCTATGTATATATACTCCTAAAACCTAACCCCCCTAATTCACACATGCCATTGGTTTGAGACTAGAAATTATGGGGTGTGCAATCATTTTACCAGAAAATGTAAGATTAGTAATAAAATTCATATAAAGAGACAAGTTAAAGAATTAGAGAGACACACAGAGAGAGAGAGAGAGAGAGAGAGAGAGAGAGAGAGAGAGAGAGAGAGAGAGAGAGAGAGACAGACAGACAGACAGAGACAGAGAGAGAGAGACAGAGAGACAAAGAGACAAAGAGAGAGAGAAAAGGAGAAAGTGAGAGAGAGAGAGAGATAAAGAGAAAGTGAGAGAGAGAGATAGAAGGAGATGATATATTAGACGAGAGAGGGAGAGAGAGCAAAAGAGAGTCATAATCACAAATAGCTTTGCTATTTTAAGACAAGTCAATTTGCGGGCATGATGAAACACCAAATATTGACAAAAACATTGGAAATGACTGGGTCTTTTTGACCATTGTTTTTGGCTAGTGTCACTTTTTCAATGACTCAGAAGGAATAGTGACATTTATTTTGAAAATCAAATAGAACATAACATAGTAAATAAATATTTTTCAAAATTGGGTAATGTAATCATTTTTTAATTGCAAGACCTTTTTTTGAAGTTCTAACTCTGAAAAGCAAAGAGTTGTGCATATTTAGACATTTTACTACACTGATAAATAAATATGATCCTGATAACTACCTTGATCCAGTCTTGGGGACCATTTTCGTCAGCTATCAAATTGCTTTCTGCTCTTTTGTAGCGACTTGGCTGTGTTAATATTTCCGTCGTTATTGGCTGATATTCAAATACCCAATTGAAAGTAGGCATAGGGTCCATAGGGTGGGGAAATAAAGTTATTTAACACCTTCACCCTCTATTGTTTTACTTCAATGGTGTAACACGATTGGCATAGCAAAAGTAGACATTTTTTATAAGGTTTAATGTAAAGAATATATTTATGATCGATTTACCTCATTTGGTAACCTGTAAGAAAAATTCATGAAAAAATATGGTTTGAGTCAGAAATTTTAAGGGATAACATGATGGATGATAAATTGATGTAAATCTTCATTGATTATTAACAAAATTATCCCTTCTGTAGATTAAATTTATAGTTTGTAAAGACACTGTGGGTTTGTAACAAAGAAACAAGATTTAATGAAACAAAAATATTTAATCCAACCAATTGCAATGAGATAATGTGATTATAAACTTTGGTTATGATTATAATTTACAGCCAAATGCCCCCTTCCTCCCTCCCTCCCTCCCTCCCTGACCTGACTTGAGTTGAGGGTTTATGTCACTTTGTATGACAGACATGAAGCAGTTTTTTTTGGTGTGTTACATCACAAAAACCAAATATATTACATAATTAAAGCTGTTAAATTTTGCCCCATTCTATTTATTTCACTCCAAATTAGGGGCGATTTCTCTTTGGAGGATGGTGGTTCCTTCCCCCAAAATATTTTTAAACCTCCCCAGGACCTATGAGAAGCTATATTATAAAGGAGAACCAAATCGGTTCAGTGGTTAGAGAAATCCTTCCGTACAGACAAACACAGAGAGATCCTGTTACTTTATAAATCAGGATTTTTTTTCTGTTATTAGATATCTAAGTATTTTGGCCATTTAATGATTTTTTCTAATCTAAACAAATGCCTTAACATCTATAGATGACCCTGCCAGTTTTACTGGTTTTCTAACCTCGTCAGGTTGATGATATTGAAAATATTTCTATTCCAACAAGTGTTATGAATTAATACTCTATTTGAAATGTCAATTTGTTACAGTTTTATATCTTTTACATAGATATAAACTTCTGTCTATTCGCAATTGAGCAGTTTTAAAAATGTAATACTTTTAGGATGCTTAAGTGATGTCATACCGTTTTTTATCCTAAATTCTTTTAAAATTATGTCAAATCATTCAATATATAGTCATAATTTATAGGCCTATTTATTAGCTTCGACCCTAGTGTTTAGGGGTATTGCAATCTGTAACAATCTGTGTATGTAAGATTTTTGTTTTAGTAGAAAAAGATTAGAGAATTGAAGCTTTTTTAAAAATAATAGCACAAACAACAGACTAGTATAGCCTTAAAACATTCTGGATTAATACATTTAGCTGACCGGCAAATTACAGTCCCACTTGACCAACCATTTTGGAAATATAATTAAAATATTAAGAAATTTCCAGGTATAAGACAATGGACAATAAATTGATGTACATTACCAGTAATATAACGTAGCTTTAAGGCTTTGGGTACCAGTGTTATCATCTTTCTACCATCAGGGTTTCATTGTTGATATATTAATTTTGAAAATTTAGTTGAAATAAAATTTGTTTTGTTTTTTGTTGAGGATACTATCTTATATAGTTGAAGTAAATTTATATCCAAATTCAACTCAAATTCAAAAAGGCAAATGGTAAAAGGAAGTGTCCTTTTGGTGAATATTACGATTTCTTACGGTTTGCTTGATAAGAAACTTATCCAAATACTTACATTTAATCTTAACAAGAACAAATCATTTCATAGAAACATATCTTAGAAAAGTAGGAAAATCACTTTTAAAGTAGAAATATAGATTATCCATTGAGATTATTCATTTGAATGTTCAATACATTATACCTAACAAATAGCAAAAATAGGGGCTTAGCTCTACGATGAAGAAATGTTTTAATCACAATGCATAACTACAAGACCTATTAGAATTACGGGACGAACAGACATATCAAAATATAGTGAAGTTTTGGTATTTTTAAGTGCAGGAAGGAAACATTTTATACTAGATACATAGACCTACAAACAAGCTAAATTATAGAGAAGCTTTGCTGTTTGCTTTTTTTATGTATAAAATATGATATTGGGACTTACAGACATCCTATAATATAGAGAAGCTTATTTATTTTAAGTGCAGGGCGGAAATATTCTTATCCCACCTACTCACCCAACCTTTTTTGTATTGTCCTACATTTCAGCAATTTTTAGTTATATTTATGCCTAATTTGGCTAAAAGGCAGGTAAGTAGCGAAATATTGGCAAGCTAACCCATGTTTTAGATGGTTAAGAATATGATTTACAGTTGAAATAAAGGCTGAAATTATCTATAATAGCCAAGGCGGTACAAATTTGATGTATTTTTTGGGCAATTTTTATAAATAAATTTGGTTGGATTTAGGCCTCTTGACCTAGGGTTGAAGTAACTAGTAACATAACTTTCATATCAAACATACCAATGCATGGAAAGATCTACTAGTTAATAGTAGCTGCGCTACTTTTAAAATTAAATATTTTTCTTGTGACAATGAATGAAATCTTCAGTTTTTTGCTGAAAACAAACTGCCTTAAAACTGCTTTAAATAGCCAGCAAATAGCGGACATAAAAAGAGTTTTATTTTGATAAGGATCCCACAGAAAGTTGGGCAATTTAAGGCCTACGTAGGTTTAACGGGATCATGGATATGACATTTGAAGAAAAAAACTATAACTTTTGCATGTAGTTATTGTTATTATTAAGAACATATAAACAAAACTTCCCTTACTGGTTTAAGTTTTAGCAGGATTTTTTAGCAATATAACATTAAATTAGTAAGGTAAAAGGCTGTTGATTGACTTATTAAACAAGGATGACAACATCCATTAGTAGCAAAGTTAAAAAATTATGGATGAATATCAGGAAAAACTGAATTATAGAGCAGTGTCATAAAAAAACGTTAAAATTGGTAAAATAAATCACGAAAACTTTTTAAAAATTATAATGAACTGTTGAAGCATTAAAGACGGTCTATCTTAGAGGCATTTTTAAGGGGTATATTATAAAATGTTTGTTATCAAGAATTTGAAAAGCTTAAAAACTAAAAACGTCTAAAGCGGAAAAAATATTTTAGAAAAATGTTTTACAACCTCGGCAAATGTTTCTAAAGAATATTTCTGCAATTTAGAAATATAAATTACAAACGCAAATTCAACAAAAAAAATAGGTAATTAAAATTTTTTTTGAAAATTTTGTCTTTGTTGTGATTTTTAACAAGATTTTTAATTATTATACAGCCATGCTTTCATTTGGAAAATTATGTAGCATTCTTCATAATTTTGTTTGCTTTAGACTGTTTCTAAAATAACGAAAATGTATTAGATTAGCGAAAAGCTATTTTTCTCTAAATATTTTATAAGATTTGAAATACTATTAAAAGTATTTTTTGATTTTATAATAATTCACTTAGAGGGGCGTGCAGAAGAAAGAATAGATGGAGGTGTACATTAGGGTGGGTCGATTTTGAACATTTTTTTTCTGAAGCCAAAGGGGGGATCTGCAAATGATTTGTATGAGTATAATACACCTCTGGATGATTTAAAATTTATCCTAAGTCTTAAAACCGCTGACGACCAGAAATTTATTTGTATAGCTATTTGTAAATAGGAGTCAAGAATTTATTGAATCAGAATTATGGCCTCATGGTGCTCCCAGGAAAGGCATTGCGGAGTAGAATTAGGAACTTTTGACTGTTTCAAAAAATCTCGTTCCTAGCCTGAGAAAATCTCAAAAAAACTCTATAAATTGGACAATTCTCAATAAACCTTTAAAAAATGTGTTTTTTTAGTGATTTCTAAGGCTAGGAATGAGAAATTTTGAAACGGACAAAAGTTTCTGATTCGCCTTTCCAGGGAGCACCATGAAGCCATAGTTCTGATTCAAAACAAAATTTTAATGTCGTCTTTGCATATTAATAAGTAATCAAATATATTTTTTAGTGGTCGCGTTCTAAAACTCAATTTTTTAAAATTCTTTTTCGGTCAGAAATGTTTTAAAGGTTAATTTTATCTGTTGCATCAGGGGCGTCCAAGCTTTTTATTTTGGGGGGGGTAAAATTTTTTTAAGGGGGGGGTAATTTGGTTTTGGGGGGGGTAAAATGGCGCCGCAAATTTTTTTTACCCCCCCCAAAATTTTTACCCCGGGGGTAAAATTTGCTTGGGGGGGGTAATTACCCCCCCTGAAATCTGTTGGCAGGGGTAAAATTTGTTTACCCCCCCCAAAATTTACCCCCGGGGTAAAATTTTTGGGGGGGTAATTTAAATTTTATAAAAAATTTAGTATTAAAAATGCGCGCGAAGCGCGCAAAATTTTTTTTTGTTAGAGATTTTCTATTTTGGGGGGAGTATTTACCCCCCCAAAATGGTTTGGAGGGGGTAAATACCCCCCCCAAAATCGTTGGGGGTGCCTACGGCACCCCCAAGGTAGGGGTAATTTTTTTGGGGGGGGGGGTATTGTTCACAAAATTTTGGGGGTGCCTACGGCACCCCCAAAATCGTTTGGGGGTGCCAAATGGCCCATTACCCCCCCCCTTGGACGCCTATGTCTTGCATATCCCCTCTTTGTCTAATTCCGTTATGAACCCACCCTAGTGTACACTGGATTCTCCTGTTTATTAAAGAATTATATTGGCCCTATTATGATATTACTTTTACAGATAATTAAATGCATTTCTTAGTTTAATGCCTTTTTTGCCCATTCCCTTACCATTATATGCATACAGAGCACCTATTCGATTATTTTTTTTTTATAAATTCAAATTATACCTATTTTTTATCATGTCGACGTTAATATTAGTCAAATAAGATCATAAACGACATTACAAAACATTGCTTAAAATTGTTTAAATTAAAATTGGGTTGTTTTATGTGAACATTTAATATAATTTTCCCGTGGCAATTTTTTATTTTTCTCTCCCCGATTTTTTTCTAGTTCCGGCCGAAATCCTTCATAATTACCATCATAATGGCGGATTTCTATAGTTGATTAATGCAATTATATAACCGCTGAATTTCTGCATCCGAAGTATCTATACATTAATGTGATATAACTAAAATTAAATTGTTTTAGAAACCACGTAGGCTTCATAATAAAAGGACATTTACCAAAAGTTGGACAAGCAAGTTAATTTATTCTGGTCGGTTTTATGCCATAATTTGTGAAATATAAACGTTGTATTAAGTATCTATTTAATAACAAACTATAATTAGACTATTTTTGTATTATCTGATTTTTAATACATTCAACTAAATTATGTTGGAAGTATAAAAATGCCTTAATTTCCTAGGAATCAACATTTAAAATAATGTAACTTATGAAAGATATAATCTTGATCTTGATCTTGAAGCTAATTTTTTTTTTGTTAAAAACGAACGGATTTTCAAAATTATTTCTTTATGAAGCTTCATATGTGGGTTTGATATTTATTGTATTATTGGACTGAAATCTATTACATATCGACGGAAATGTCTAAAATGTTAAAATTGTCGCCTTAAAAACAAGGATGACAACATCCATAAAAGCGAAGCTCTAAAACGGTATGACAGTCGAAGTTAATCTCTTATAGACTGCCAGAAATAAAAAAATAAAATATAAAAGTTTTAACAAAATTATACGTATATTTGTTGCAAAACTTCTTAATTACAGAATTCTGTTTAAGGACATACTGACATTTTTAAGACTTGATTATAGAGATACTTCGCTTGTAATATTTACCTTGTTGTAATAGGAATCAGTACTCCAAAAAGCAGATCAATCGGATGATCATATCACATAAAAAATTGTTGTTAAAAAAGTTAAGAATCAACATGTTTAAAATGGACGTACCGACATTCTGGTAACGGTTATAGAGTTGATACGCTTTCTAAATCATACCTTATTGATGCAGGAATCATCATGCAAAGTTTGAAATCAATAGGACAATTCCTACTTGCTTAAATTAACAAAAAAAAGCTATCCATTACGGACGGACTGATGGACAGACGTACGAACGGATGGACTGACCGACCCTAATTATAGAAAAGCTTTGCTTTTAAAAAGGGGAGTATGAATTAACAAATATTGTTTAGTTTACGTAATATTTTGATAAGATGATAATAATGTCAGAAATTAACTGAAATTCACATACTTTCATATGGAAAACAAGGTGGGGACATTAAAAAGTAAATAATGTTGGTCCCTAAAGTTTTACCATCTTGTCCCATAATGAAAAACATACAAAAGGTGTTTATTTTAACTTCTTAAGTTTTACATCTAAATTTTACTTTAAATTTAATTTTGAATTTATTAAATAAGTGTCTATCCCTTTCCCAATAACCACCCTCCAACTATATAGCCCTTTTTCCCATATCACATTATATTGAAACATCTAAAATTTTGGCTAGTAAACAAAACAGTGAATTTTTCTTTAATAAGTGTTAGCATAATTTGAAAATTAATATTGAAAAACAATTGCATTTTAACAAAAGTTTTAAAAAGTATGAATACCACTTTTGAAAGTTTACACAAATTTATTAATTACGGCTGTGCCACTGCCATTTAAAATTACCCAGAAACCTGAGTTTTTTTCTGCGTTTTTGTGGGCCCACCCCTCGACACATCCCTTGTTATAACAATGGGACTATAACTAGCTGCATGACACATAAATTGGTACCTCCCTTAAAAATTTCTCCTTAGGGAGGATGGATTAAAGGGGGTTTCCTCCTTCCGTAATGAAAATTTCTCTATAGAGGGGTAGTAATTTGGTAAATAAATAGAAAATGATGATGTACCCTTTCTTGCAAATATATATTATTATATTATAATGGATATATTATTACTTGATCTTACACTAGATTTTCATGTTTTCTAAAAAAGTAAAACACGCAGCAGGCTAAAATAACGATCCCCCCCCTTCACCCCCTTTTACTCCATCTCCTCCTCTACTTCTGGATTAACAAATTGACCAATAAATTACAGGAGAATTAGCAGCCTAAATTGATGACAATTTTTCCCCTGTCATGATATCCACGTATATTATACATCCAATATTATAATGAATCTTGTACAATAAGCATGAATGACTTGTAAGATCTCGTAGACGGCTAGCCAATCGTTCCATGTTACTTGATGACAGGTTTTAGGCTATTTATCGTAAAAGAATTGACGCTATAAAAAGCAATTTATTCTCTATTAAACCATACCTACATCCTTAATTTATATTCATTATAAATTGTGATAGAAACGAAATAACTATTGTATAACATTTATTCAAATCAACAGATGATTATAATGTATTGAGAGAGAGAGGTTATTGTATTTCGGAGGATTTTATAATCAGATTTAAGTAGAGGAAAGTTTATTTTGCCTCTAATTTAGCAGTTTCATATTCAGATATTTCCTCATGGTTGTTATTGATAACATTTATGGCATGTTATTCTGTATCAATAAAACCCATAGTTTTGATATTTACATATTTTACAGTATGGCTTCGAAACCGATTAATACCCGCAGGATTAGAACCGGTTCTCAGCCACACTGAGAAATTATGTACAGCATCGTATAACAGATAATTTTCCAGGAATATTTAATTAAAGATCATAAAATTAATGACAGTTTTGTTTTATTCTTAATATATTTCTTTTGATATCCGCAGAAAGCTGTCTATAATACGATTCGATAAATAACTATTCTCACCTTTCTTAGCAAAAATCTATAATTACAAGATTAGCAAATAATAAATAACTATAATTAGCAAAAGAATATTCTAATCTTTTAGGATTTGTTATTGGACAGATTATCGACTGTTCTACTTTTTTATTAACTAGCGGCTTCGCCCCTAAGGCTCTTGGTGGGAGGAGTAGCCCCCCCACCCCATCCAATATATTATGGGAGGATAATTTTCTGAATTCCCAGCACCTATGAGAACCATATCGGTTCAGTGGTTAGAAAGATCCCTATTCGATACACACAGATACTCACAATCGGAGACATCCTGTTATTTTCGTGTAACGATATATATCTACGCCCTTAGCTTTTAGGGATTTCTGCAAGAAAAAAAAATTCAAACAAGATCTATTCTTGGAATAAGATAATATTTAAACAAAAACAAGGATGACAACATCCATAAAAGTGAAGCTCTAAAATCATATGGTAGAACAAACGAACATGGACACATGTAGAGTGTCTAACCACCTAATAAAATATCCTGAGAAAGTTTATAACAATAAATAAATATCCTGTATATTATACAATAGTAATACATAATATAAGATTGTGTATGATTTTAATTTGTAATTACATGGTTAATAATGTTTAATCCTGTATCAAATATCACCATATTAAGGCACACTACTAGATTTATGTATTCGTTCGATGGCGTAAAATTTATTTTAAATAGCGAATCTACTCTTCAAGTATTATGTTTGTTTGTTTTAATCTTAAACATTAAAGAATGTAGATGATTTCACTCAAAGCGCTAGCTAGCACAGAACCCTTTCTTTCTTAATTTTGTTGGGGGTTGGGGTTACTTCATGCGGGGTCTTTACTCTTTAGGCTTGTAGAATTTACACTTGCGTTGCCTGAGCCCAGCGGGCATGCTGAATTCTAAATAGATGCTGCAGTTAGGCTGTGTAATAATTGTTCGTTGCAACTGCAGAAAGTTTTAAAAATAGACATTAAGCTGTTAGCTAAACAAGGCTGTTGATTATTTTAGCGGCTTTGAAAGAGGGTAAAAGCATATATCATTACATAGAGAATGCTAGGGACTGTATTAAAATTAATTCAATATGTGTAATCTTCTGTACTACTACTTGCTATAACAAATAAAATTTTATTAATACTTTTATAGATTTTTAATTATATATTATTAGATTTGTTGATATGTGTGATAATATAATAAGTTTTTTTTTGTTTGGCCGGTAAGATCTCGCTAATTACTGAACTAAATTTGTTCTTTATTTAAGGGAAGCTTCAAAAAGGCCCCTTGATGATTAGGCTTTCTTTTGTCCCCTACCCTTTTAACAGCTGCTAGTCCTATTAGGAAAATTTGTAAGGTTTTGTTCGTTTGACCTTAGAATCCACGTAAGAAAAGTTTTACATACATATATCCTTGGATGGTTTTAGGCTATACAAAACTTATTTCAATGATAAGATAGAACTTCAAGACAAAGGCCATTTAATCAATTAGTATTGTCAGACTAAAACGCAGAAAAGAAAAGAGGCAGTGGTACTGAAATATTAAAAATACATATTAGTAGGTTTTTATAATTGTCTACGTTTTCTATTTTAAAGTAAGCTGTAAAATTAACTAGAATGACATATATTGGTAAAGGCGAAGCTAATTCAGATAATTATAATCATAGATTGCACAATGTACATGTATACCCTACTTTTACTATGCATAATACAATCAATTTTGAGTCATGTTGGGTATTTTACATATTTTTCAAGTTTCATGATATATTGCCTAATTGTCTAGGGAATTAAATGCTCAAAATGTTTAAAAGGAACATACAAAAGGTTTTACGGGAATCAAAACCCTATATCATTGTCACAGTAATCCTTAGACGAGATTTTAAATCAATTGAACGACTTTAACCAAATAAGTTTATATTAGAGCTGTCTAATAGACGTATGGTAAATGTAGAAAACCCTCGCTTTTAAGAAGGGGTGGCTTTTTATTTTAGACAGAATTATGGCCTAAAAGCTCTTATCTCAAAAGTCCTTAAAACATAAAGGTCATAAAAATAAAATTTAATACAATTTTAAGAAATTTTACCGTTCAGAGTGAGATATATAAAGATACGGGGAGGGACAGGTCATTGGACTGGAAATAAACTTGTACCCAAAGTTTTAAAACCACGTACATTAGCTCAAAAATTTTGTTACTTTATTGAATTTGGATTGGTTGGTTCCAAATGAATAGTGTAGAAAATTATTAATAACTAGCAGCTACGCCCCTAGAAGCCTCTAGGGGCTCTTAAGGTAGGATGTTGAATTTTTTTTTAAATTTTAAATTTGAGTTTCAAAAGAGTTAAAAAACGTTTTTGGGGGGGAGGGGGGAAAAGACACCCTACTCAGAAATAGTTTAAAACCTTCCCATGACCTATAAGAAGCTTCACTGTAAAGGAGATTATCATCGGTTCAGCGGTTAGCGAGATCCTTTGGAACAGACAAAAAAAGCTTACTACTTTATATTTTAGGATTGCGCAAATCTTTGTATCTTTGGGTTATCCGTCAGTATGTCAACCTATACATGTAAGTTAAGGAAATACTCAGATCTTTAAAGATTTAAGGACATATAATACTTAATTAATAACATATTTAGTAATTTCTTTATTTTTAGGGGAGGAGGGGGTGAGGGTAAAAAACTCCCCTACTCCAATTTTTTGCCTTTTCTGGTAGTTTTTTTTAGTTGCTGTTTGTCAAAGTTAGAAGCCTATTTTTTGTATGATATATTGCTATGACTAATAGACTATATGCCATTTAGTAAAAGTGGCAATCGCTGATCAACGTTAATACATAATCCAGGGAGGGAGGGGACATTAGTCTGTAAATTATACTGGCACCCAAACTTATTAAGACACGACATAATTTGATGTGTTTCCATTTTTGCTGCGCTGCTTATTTATATAATTTGCCTTTCTTAGTCAAAATTAGACCCAACGGGATAAGACACTAGCCTTTAAATTAATTATCTGCACTGACGATACACAAAATTAATCCCTTCTGTAAGTTACAATAAGATGGTTCAAACGTTTCTTAACTTAATGAACCAACCGATTAAAATTCAATAAAAGTCCCAGAGGTTGTTGAGCCAACGAATAAGAAAACTTTGGGGACTAGTGTAATAAATAGCCCAATGTCCACTCCCTCCATGATGTTTAGGCAGGTATTATCTCTAAATTGCTTTATTTCCTAAAAATTGTAATAAGTTATTATGAACAATGTGTAGAAATTTTGAAGCTTTCTCTAAAACTATTAAATTTTGGATAATTACAGCAGATTTCTTTACTCTAAAGTGATAATACTCAGATGTTATAATGTTGATGTAAAGGGCTATAGAACCCACCATTTGTAAGTTAGTGAAACTGTAATCTTATTTAGAAGCGTGTGCCTTAAAGCCTTCCAATATCCCACCCCTTCCCTTATTTATCTCCCCTCTCTCTCATTGAGTGGTTATTTTACAATGTAGCTGAATTCGTTTCTTAGCAACAATGAAAGCTGTTTTGTAGTTAAAAGGTGCTAATAAATGATAGGCCTCAAATTTTATATCTTTAAAAGTAGAAAAACTTATTTTGTACATAAATTTTAGATGTTAAATCAAACAGAAATATGACCGCTATGCAAATCTACTAAACTTAATAATAAACATATATTAAAGATAGTTTTTTTTTATTTTACTTTTTATTAAAATTGTCATAAAAAGTTTTGTCACCCTATTGCATAAGTTGAAAGATTTTTGTTTGTTAGCTAATTACTCGCTAACCTACTCAACCGATTGAGTTTTCCATTTTAGGGTAAATTTACATTTACAGGTTCTAGGATGGTTTTAGGCTAGTTTGCTAGCCTCCCTTCTCTATATGAGAAGACAGAATCCGGCATTCTGCTAAATAGTCTTCGATAATATTTTTGTTACATTATTTGAACTCCGAATTTAGTGTTTTCTCTCTCTTTCTCACGTTAAACTCTCTTTTCCTCTCTTTCTCTCTCTTTCTTTTTTTTCTCTCTCTCTCTCTCTCTCTCTCTCTCTCTCTGTAGCTCTCCTAATTGTCTCTCGTAAAACCAGGTGGGCTTTTATCCAAGCACATGAGGATAAGACAATAGCAGATTAATTAACCTTGCCCCAAGTTCGTGTAATACTAGTGTAAATACTGTAAGCAAGTTTATTACCCTGTAAAAAATTGTGTCAACATAAGTATGTAGTTTATATGTAGTATCATATCATTTAGATTATCAATAGGTCGATATCATGTCAGCTATTACTTCTTTTTAATGGACTTAAAGCATAAAAAAAAACAATTTTTGTAAGACAAAGCCTGCAGATATTTTATCAGGCAAGACCGCATTTTAATAAGAGAATTATGCCACCAACCATCCAACTTTGGGAATTAATTTGAGCCCCATCTTGAAAATAAACCTATCTTCTCCCCAATACATGATGTCACTAATTTCACTACTAAAGAAAAGATTAATTTAACGTTCAATTTTCTATCCCTGTGCCCATGGCATTTATCTGAGGAACTTCCCATTCTCACACACTCATTCTCTCTCTCTCTCTCTCTCTCTCTCTCTCTCTCTCTCTCTCTCTCTCCTTATATTCTCTATATGTATCATCCCAATATGAAAGGATATGTATTCTAATAAGTAAAAGTCGTTGGTTCGTCTAGAATTTCATTAAAGATACTAGAATTTATTTGTTAGTCTATGTCTCTAAAAAGGATTTAACTGCTCTTTCTTCAAATAGCCCAAAACCTGTGAAGGACCAACACAATGTTTCCTTTTAAATTAATCAGTCCAGCTGTTTATGAGATCTTACTAAAAATAAACACAAACATACATAATCAAGCCTCCCTAAAAAGCACAGCCGTATATTGGTCTACTGGTTTCAGAGATGTTATTATCAGATTAAAAGTAAGAGCATGTTTGTCTGTGTTTGTAAAGTGTCCCTAGAGGCCTTTAGAGGCGTAGCCATTAATTGGGTTATAAAATAGCCTGAAACTACCCCAGGAAGTATTCAAATCTTCCTTGAAGTGGGTTATATCGGTTCAGTGGTTAGCAAGATTTTAAAGAACAATTAATTTAATGGAATATTCGTCTCTCTCTCTATCTCTCTCTCGCTCCCTATATCTCTCTCTCTCTCTCCCTCCTAATCCTTTCGAACAGGTAAGACACCGGGGGTAAGGGGGAGAGAAAGAGAGAGAGGAGGGTGTGTGTGTGTGTGTGTGGGATCGGAAGTGCACTATGTATTCCGTGTAAATTGTGTATGTGTGTGTATATGTGTGTGTGTGTGTGTTTGTGTGTGAGCGTATATACTCCTTCCAATTGATGATATTACTAAAAACCATCAGTCGCTAATTTTCATTCAACGCGAGTGAACGGTTCAAACGGACGCGCGCCAAAAAATTCTTGGAATTTCTAAAAGTTAAACTTCGCACATTTATTTTCAATAATTAACATTATCAAATATTTAAAGATACTTTATTAATGAGTTAAAAATGTGAAATTAGACGTTATTTTGATTGGTAATTTATCTAATAGTGAATACGCAATATTGAAATTTTGCAATAATCGAACATACACACACGCAAAAATTTACGCCATGTGTTTCGTAAGTTGTAGACGAAGCAATTTTGTTTTTTCGCCGGTGGTATATGGCGCTTAGGCAGCATTTAGAGCGCATTTGTCGCGCGCTTTAAATTCAGTGAATTATCTATACAATAATTGCACAAATTAGTGTGCAATAAAAAAATTTTAAAACTTTTTTAGTAGTGTTTAGTATAATCGCTGTGCGGTTTTTATAAATTTGTGATAATGATGAAAGTTAAAGGATGTTTGTTATTACAGCTGTTTGTCAGCATTTTTGGGCCAGTAATGGCCAGTATTCATATCAAGACTCTACCTCATGAGCTACCAAAGACATATCCAGATAAATCTTCAAGGTAAATTTTTCTCTTGGTTGGTCTATAACATCCCCATTGATGACAAACAAAATATTTGGTAACTTGTTGGTTGATAAGTTTAAAATCGAGCAATTAAAAGTTTAAAAGTATCTATAGTTTTTAAGCCAACGAATGTTCATAAAAGTTTTGGTGCCAATAAAATTTACAGTTAACTGTCCTTTCTTTCTTTTCCTTGGTTTTATTTATTTGTTTTTGTGAATATATCCTTATTTCCTTTGATAAGTCAGTTAAAATATTTTGGAGCCTTTTCAAAGTTAAGTTAACAAGTTTTGCAGTAAATATAAGGTGGGAGGGGGATAGCACTTAAAAATCAAATGCAAATTTACCTCCAAAAGTTTATAAGTATAGTTTTTGATTATAGAAAAAAAAATTTAAAAAATGAATAACCAATTAATTTGTTATTAAGATTTTTATGTTCTCTAACAAAGTGAAACTATACCCCCCATCCACCCCATCCCATTTCTCCTAAATTGGATTAGATGACCAAAAAATGAGTTCCATGAAAACAAACTAAATTGACTACAATTTTCCCCTTGTCATAATATCCATGTACATTCTATATACATTGTATTACAGTTCTTCATAAAAAAATGATTTAATCAAATTGATCTTCATTTTTGTATTAACAAGACCAAATGTATGAAATGGGTTAGCTAACAACCTTTTCCGTGGTTTCTCATTTCTAAGGTTAAGGTTGTGGTTTGGTGTTGTGTTATGGGGTTAGTTAGTTATATGTATATAGATTGAAAATTGTTTATGTATCCATTTCAAGCCTTGCACGATGATTTCTGTAACAATTAAGTATGATTCAGAAGCTATATTCGTCAACCCAAAGTCCTTTATTCTATTAACTTTCTTTAAAAGTTTTAATAAACAATTTTGATATCAATAACTGTCCAATTATTTGACTTTTCAATTATTGATTTGTTTAGGCAGCACCCTCCCACAAAATAGTTTTAATCTTTCCAGGGCTTTATTAAGCTACATTGTAAAGGAGAATCATATCGGTTAAGCGCTTAGCGAGTTCCTTCGGTACAGACAGACAGACACACAGAGATCCTGTTACTATATTATAAAGATAAGTATTACTAATTACTGATTTTAAGTATTGCTTTGCAATAAAAACAAACATTACTTTGGTATCACTTTGGTATCAAAGAGGAAAAAAGTATTGCTAATTTTGTTTTTACGATAGTGACTGCGTGCTTGTATAACAAGGGTGACAACATCCATAAAAGATAAGCTCTGAATTGGAAGGACAAAGGAATATTAACACTTGTAGAGTGTCAGAACTGAATTAGCAGAATATTACTGCATAAGCTTAAACAAAATTGTAAGTAAATTTGTTGAAAAACTGCTTAAATATATGATACTGTTGAAGGACATACTTACATTTTTAAGAATTAATTATAGAGATTACTTGCTTATAACATTATACATTATTGTAATAGGAATCAGTATACCAAAAATTCTAACATACAAAAATTTGTTGTCAAAAAAGTAAAAAAATATTCTGGTAACGATTATAGAGTTGCTGCGCTTTCCAAGTCGTACCTAACTGTTATTGGAATCACCATGCAAAGTTTGAAATCGATAGGACAGTTCTAACTTGTTTGAATTAACAAAAAGAGCTAACCCTAATGGACGGACGGACCAACCCTAATAATAGAAAAACTTCGATTTTAAAAATACTTGACTAAGTGGCTTTATATTCAATGACAAAATACCTCCTCTTTCCTTTAAAAGAACAGAGCTACAAAAAGTTGACGTAAACCCTTGAATCTTATTCTTCTTATGGAGGAGGGGAGAGACTATATCATATAGGTTCCTCAAAGTTTTATTATCTTGATTGTCTAGTAACTTCTCTTGTCTACATTTTTCAACCAATAATTTTGTCTACAGGGAAAGTAATTTTGTTTTCTATTTTCCCAAGGAGAAAGGGTACATTGAACTGTAGATTACCAAAAGTTTTATAACCAAAACGTTATCTTATTATTTATTGGTTGCCTCCAAAACTAGGTATTCTTTTATTTAATTTTGATTCGTTGGTTTGAAATTAGCAATGGCCAAATTTTTAAACATTAAGATAATTTTAATCTATAGAAGCGATAATATTATTTACGATCGTTTGGTGTGTACATCAGTTTATCTTTTCCCTTGAATTCCTGTATTTTACAAAAATTAAACTGATATTAGTTGCATTAAAGTAAGGTTTCAAAGATCAGAAAACGACTAAATTTATTTTAAAGGTTAAGATTTAAATGTTAGGTTCATATACTTGGATATATTAACCTCTTAACCCCATTGTCATGATTCTAAGTAGTCTATAAATCTATTCAATTTGACTGTAGTGCAAAAGTGCCGTATCATTTTAACAAACAAAAATTCTTTTCTAAAGTTGTGAGTGAGGCAGAGCAAAGCAAACCTTTTTCATTCATTTCACCCCTTTCTCATCCCTCTAATCTCATTGTTTAATTAATAGAAGTACAAGATTAGATGTCTGAATCCACTTAGGAAGAAGTTTTTCAACGAATACACTCACAATTTAGCTTTGTCTCTTATTTATTTATATTCTGATTATTCAGTTCTGACACTATACAAGTGTTCATGTCCGTTTGTTCTATCGTTTCAGAGCTTAGCTTTTATGGATGTTGTCATCCTTGTTTAATTAAAATTCTTTAAAGGGTCATTTAGCAATAAATAACAACAATGATTTGCTTATAACTTTTAACCTAGTTGTCCAAGGAATCATATTTCAAAAGATATAAATAGGATACTCAAAAAGGCTGAAAAATCAACATGTTTGAAATGTACGAATAATGATTATAGAGATTCTTTTCCCTTAACTTTATAAGAATAAGAACAATTATTTTTAGAACATTTGCAGTTTTCCATAATTAGATTTTATTCAATCTATTTGAATTTAAATGACTAAACCTCTATTTGTAATGTTTTATTGTATGATGTTCTGTAGTGCATGACGGTGAATAGCCACAATTAAACCAGAGAGAAAAACTTTAATTGTAACAACAGCCTTTAATTTAAAGAAGAAAACAACTACAATTTTAAAAGCCATTTTTATTCTTTTTGTTTGGTGTTGTCAATCTTTTTATAAAACTTAACAAGCATACTTTACAAAGAAAGATGCTTTTCTTAAACTAATTTTGTCCATCTTAAAATATGAAATTGCCCCCACCACTTTCTTTTGGTGGGTATTTATTTTTAGGGGGCTATTACTCTTAGAAGGGTAAAGGTATCCTTTCCAAAAAGAGTTATAAACTTGGATCTACGAGAAGTTACATTGTAAATGAGAATCGGTTGAGCGGTTATTGAGATTATTTGCTACAGACAACTAAAGGATATATAGGATATAGATAGCATTATTTATACATGGAGATTACGGTGATTAATAAGTATATACTCTTTAACATACTTGGTCCTTCAGTCTACCTGTAACGCTCTGTACTGGAATTTCTCAGCTGCTATTGAAGACAGATGTTTAGAATTTCCAATGCCAATAATCATCTACTTATTACCTCACTTTGCATTTCTGTCTATTTGTCATCGAAATTTTTTTTTAATGTTTATTAGCTTCTCTTCTTATCAGCTTATACCAACAATAAAATTAATTCAGAAAAAAGTCATGAAACCTATACGTGTTTTTCAGCTGTCGTTGGGGGGCAACACATCGTAAAATTGACGACCTCTCCATTTGCCCCTTAAATAATATTTTAGATTTTTTCGCTTGTTGGTTATACCTTTTCCTGGCTTCTTATTCAAACTGAATCATTTTAATCTGACCATTTTAATCAATTTATTTATCAATTAATTTTAATTTTAATATTCCCACTTACAGTCTCGGATAAAATATTAAAGGCGGTAACTTGTAAAGAGTTGTTGATTAGATGAAAAATAATGATAGATGTTTCTTTCAACCTACAAGTTAAAGACCAATTAAAATAGCTGATTTTATGCAGAATTTAGGTTAATTACGGCTTTAGAAGCTTACTTGTGTAAGAAATTTTTTACTTGTAACTCTAACTCCTTGATTGCACGTCCTTAATATTGAAGTCCAAACTGTACTAGTTTGAGGCTCATGGCATTTTCCCTACTCTAAATATAAAAGTCACATGTCTGTCATCTTACAAATATAATCTTTATAATTATGTACAAAATCCCAATCATGAGAAACAAAATAAACCATTCTGTAGATTAAAATAATTAGAGTACAGTTTAAACACTGGTAGTTTGTATCCGAAAGTCAAAAAATGAGAGAAAATGCTAATTAAACTTTGAGTACCAGTGTAAGATACAGCATTTCAATGTCTTCTCCCACACTGTATATTTACTATTCTATTAGGCAGCAAATGTGAGATAATGTAGGAGCATCTTTATTTGTAATGATATATAATAAATGTATATTTTGTTCACGGATTATTAATTACAGATATTTGATTTAGGGTAAGGCCGCTAATTACATATTCGTGGATAACTTTTTTTTTCAAAGATTTTTCACGGGGAGAATACATTGTTATAGAAGAAATGATAAATTAAAGTTTTTATATAATTGGTGATTTAACTTACATTTCTAAGGGATAAGACAATGATACGAAATTACCCAAGTTTTGTAAACCTATCTCTCATAAAAATGATGGGTACTCTTATTTAATCATAATTGGGTACTGCAAAACTTAGTTTCCAGACCTAAACCATGAAAGGTAATTTTGATTATCATCATGTGGTTTTTCATCATTTTATTATCCATTGTCTTATCCATATAGATCTCTGCTTTTGTTGTAAAATTGAAAACTAGATATTACAATTTCCTAATGAATAAACCAACCAATTATGCTCAGACTCATGAATGATAAGCTAATGAAAGGGAAATGATTCAAGGATATAAGTGATAAGACAATGGACGATAAATTAATATGCATCACCAATGATTAAGATTTTTAGTTGAAAAGGATTATCATCCAATGATAATTCATTAAAATAACCCAATATTTTAGAGCCAAATAATAAGATAACGTGGTTATAAAACTTTGGGTACTGTAATTTACAGTTCAATGTTCAGTTCACTCCCTCCCTGGAAAGATCATATAATGTAAATAAAGGACTTGTAGCATAAATGATAAATGCAGAGTAAATCGTTTCCTGTTCATTTATTCTTCGAATCTACTCTACTCCTATAATTGCTCTTTCATTAGTTCAATTTACATAATTTTATGTTATAATTTCTGCAAAAATAGGTTTTAGTCTATTTTTGATTGGTTGCATAATCGTGTAGAGTTTAGTTAAAAGGGCGCGGCCGATTACAGTAAATAAAAGTTATTATTTTCTTTATAGATATTCAAAAAGAAATCAGAGATAAAAGGGATAAGATAATAAACGATGTACATCACCCATTATAATAAACAAAATTAATCCATCGGTAGATTAAATTATTGGTTGAAATGTTTGTAAAAATGTATTATAAGTACCAAACGTTATTGAGCCAACGAATAAACCTGGTTATAAAACTAATTGGGAACCCAATATCCAATATTCCCTCACCCCCTGAAAGAAATATACATGGCCCATTCTAATTTGCTATCATAGATTTAACAACATTAACATAGATAAGATACCATCATCCGCTTAGTTTGATAAATTTTAAGCATACTGCCAACATATCTCTGCAATACACATCCTAAACAATTCATTTTAAAATAATTTCTGTGTTCATGTTCTTTAAGCATTCAATTTTTTATCAATATCATTATATTGTCGACAATAAGTCAGCCATGATAAACACCATAAACATAAACCATTGCTTGGATTGGATTGGATTGGATTGGTACTATTTTCTAAACGTTTTAATCCACAGAAAGGGTAGAGGAGTTAATCAGCATTGAGGATTTACATCAATTTATTGCCATTTTATTTTATCCCTGAAGACATAATCCAATGAAAATACATGACGGTTAAGCAGTTATGTCAAGAAAATATCAATGGAATAATTACATTTTTGTCAATTTTAATTAACTAGTGGCTACGCCCCTAGAGGCCTCCAGGGACGATTTCTCTTGGGTGGATGGTTGTACCCTTTCCAAAATAGTTATAAACCTTCACAGGACCTATGTCGAGAACAACCATAACGATTTAGCGGTTAGCAAGATCCTTTTGGGACAAACAGGCACACAGACACAGTTCCTGTTGCTTCTATATATCTATACATTTTTTAGCATTCTCTCCAATTTTTGTCCTTGTTAAAAGTATACACACGTACCAAAGGTGTTGTTTAGGGGTTGAAAAGTTAATGTTTGGCACTTATGAGGAAATTACTGGGTAGGGTTAACCTATAATTTACAATTTATTCCACAGTGTTCATCAAAAATATAAATTTTTTCTGTTTTTCTCAACGCTGGGTGCTTTGCACATTAGAGTAAAACACTAGAGGGGGAAGGGGTTAAATAACTGTATGTCCCTATAACAAGGACCTTGTGCCGACTCTCATTTGAAAATGAACCAATAGTGTCGGGAATGTTAACACAGCCAAGTAGCAGAAAAAAAATTTGCTAGCAGACGAAAAATTTACTAGGAAAATGGAGGGAGGCATTTATCTGTATATTCGAACCGCAAAGCGCACCCGAAAAATTTGACGACGCCCCTTTTTATACACCTACATTAGTTTCAAGGGGGTGTGACTTTTTTACTTGACAACCCCCCCCCGCCCCCCCCCCCTGGCTGTACAATGTGGTGTAAACTTCTGTCCACGACTCTGGTTAGAATGCACGAACATATTGCTTAAAAACAAAAAAACAAAGTATCAAATGTACTTCTTGATGATGCTTTTTTAAAATAACCTTGTTATAGAGCTCAACGTCAACATTTTAAAGACGATACTGATAAGACATAAGCACATGATATCTGCCACACTTTTTTTTACATACTTAGGATCAAGGTTATATTCGCAATAAAAATAAATATAAAAAGTCTAGATGATAAATACAGAATTGGACCAATTCAAAGCATATCTATGAACAAGCAGACCCAATAAATTGTTCACATCTTTGTTATTCAATTTTACATCTGCTATGAATTCGTTTATGTTTGATTGATCATCTAAAATAATAAGTCTATTGCTAAAAGGTTATATTCGCAATTAGAATAGATATAGAAAGTCTAGATGATCAATACATTAATAAGACCAATGGTAACACAGTGAATGAACAATCTGACCACATTATTGGTTAGAAAATGTGCTTTAAAAAGTAAAACATGAACAATACCAACAATAAAACTAAAACTGAAGTTTAATAAATAAAACAATAGGACAAACGAACGTTCACTTTACTTTAGACATTAAATAAACAGTTTATTATTTAAAAGTCTAAAAAATTCTATGTTTGTATGATTCCGTATAAGAATTAATATAATTTTTTTTTTAAAATTATAATGGACTAAGAAACTTTCTGGTAACCCAGATAACGCTTTCTAAATCATACCCAACGGTTACAGAAATCAGCATGCCTTTTAAATGAACAAAAATTATTTACCTCACTATTTGCTTAGGTTTTGATAGTAATTAGTTGTAATGATTCTGTTACAAAATACAGAAAATACTCTCCTTGCCTAAGGACTAAAAAGTTTGTATGTGTAAAAAGGTGTGTATTAACTATCGCATTTTTCATTCCAATAGTGTTTTATATTTGCATAAAGTCACAAAAAGCAATTAAATGTAAAGGATATTTTTACTACGATGACAACATCCATAAATAGCACAAAAAAGAGAGTTATGAAATCACATAAAATTTAGAATTAACGCATAACCTGTGGACCGACCTTGGTAAACTACATACTAAATTTTCAATGGTACAGGGAATCTTCAACCGAAAATTTCAGCTGTATACTTAAAAAGTAGCTGACATTTCCATCATAGAGTTACGAACGGACAGACAAAGTGAATTATATAGTAGCTTCGCTACTAAAAAGAAGATTGAAGGATGCAGATAAGGGGCTAGTTTGCGCTGTTGTAATAAAATGCTTTTCTGATAATTTGATAATGTGAGACATATCAGAGAGAGAGAGGGGACAATGGGCTGTTTATTACACGAGTCCCCAATGTTTTATGATAACGTTTTCTTATGCGTTTGCTTAACAACTTTGGGGCCTTTTAATTGGTTGATTCATTAAGTTGATTGTTTACCCGTTTCAACCATTAATTTAAATCTACAAAAAGGGTAATTTTTGTATCATCATTGGGAATCTACATCAATTTATCGTCCATTGTCTTATTCCTTTAGATTCCTGGATACATATGAGGAGGTGATGGCACACTGAGTATGCAATGTATAAATTTGATTAATTTGAATGGTAATCATATATTTCCTACTAATTATCCATTGTTCTAAACTAAAGACAACCATAGTTATAAAGTATACGACTTATATATTGTTCAAAGAAAAATCTTAAGTTTTTTTAAGCAAAGCTTTTCATTATTTAAGGTGCATATCCGCCGGCTTATGGCGTAACGAATGTCAGAATGTTAGAATCGTCATTTAGAATCTAAACTTCCGCATTAAGGTTATTGCATTGAAGCATAGAAAAGTTAAAATCATCATTTAAAAATTTCCACTCCAAAGTAAAATTTATTTGAAATAGAAAATGATTTCTGGCTTAAAGGCATAAGTTATGATTTTTTAACAATGCTATATAACGATCTTTCATATTATGTGTATCTGCCCCCCTCCCCTCCCATCACCCCACTCTTACCATTTACTGTGTTTCCCCACTTTTCCTATTTTCTTTATAACTGATTGGAATTTATATTTCTTAATATTAGAGTTAAAATAGAAATTTCAATTCTTATTAGAGAAGCAACTCTATAGTTCATAATTCATTCTGTCTGTTCGCATTTTTAATTCTATTGTTGTTTGTAATACTAGCAGCTGCGCCCTTGGCATCTAGGGACTCTGTTTTCAAATGGATAAGAAGTAGCGGAAAAATAGTCATTAACCATCCCTATAAATCTAATGAAACCCAAAATCATTCTGTGACCTATGCAAAGCTACCCTAGAATTAAAAAAAAACTGAATTAGTTTTTTTTTATATCCTAAGCTTAATAAAATAACAAAATAACAAAAATAACCTTACTACTTTATGAGATAGAATTTACTGTCTATTTAATCTTTGAATCAGTTTTGAATTCATAAGTCTAATATGACAAGTATGTAAGAAACCATAGGATATTATTTCTAGTTCCTAGTGAGGAGGGGGGGGGGTTGGATTAGAATAGTTATAAGATGTCCCATATATGGATATTCATATCAATTCAAAAGACATTGACATAAATTCAAAACAACAATTTCTATAAATGAATTCAAATATTTTTTTTGGAATTGCATTTTAATCATTGATTTTAATTTGTTTCTCCTATGTGGCATTACATAAAAGTGGTAATCTACCTTAATATTGACATAATACCTACACATTTATTTGAAAGGGACAATAAAAGAGTTGGTTGTCTGTACAATGTTGCCTAAGAATTATGTATACTAATTAAAGACCTTTAGTTGTAATGATTGTCTATGTTTATGAATTGTACAGTACATACCCATATTTACTATTTGAATAAGTAATATTTGTTTAAATATAATATCTATAAATAACCATTATAGGCTTTTGACGGGGATTGGTAAATTAAATCAAATCTAATGAACTTAATATCTAAAAATTATAGACTTTATATCAATACAAGTTTTTAAAAACTATTTAAAATACTAACTTTTGTTGAAAACAACTAATATAAACCATTTGCTTTATAATAAAATTTTCCTTCTATATATAAATTAGTTTTTGTTTTATTATTACTAACTTCTGTAGATTTAAATTATTGATGGAAAAGTTTGCACATCGAACGTTTTTAGTTTATGCAACCAAATCAAAAGAAACCAATATTTTTTATAGCCAACGAATGAGACATTTGGGACTAGCATAATTTATAGTCAAATGTACCCTCCCATCTTGGATAGCATCACGTATAAACCCTATTGAAAGGTGTATTATCGCGTTATAAGAAGAGTAACACAGTGAAGCATAATAAGAATTGATAACTAAAATTCCTCTCTCTTTATATTCTCCATCTGATCATAATACATTGCTTTATATGACTATGCAGGTAATATTAAATCAACTTGGTGCTCATACAAAACAGTAAGTTATTTTTAAAATCGAAGATTTACTACATACAGAATCAATCCTTACATTTTTACTTAGATTATTGTAACGATTATGTCAGTATTTCCAAAAGATTAGTATTTTGGCCCGTTAAGATTTCAATATCGGCTGAACCAATTGAAATGAAATCAATGGTGGGATGGTGTCATGCTATTTTCATAACTATGTACTAGGGGAACCGCTACAAAATATACTTTAAAGCAACAATTTTAATGTTTTACCTTGACACCAAAGTCGTGGTTTAGATGAGTTTAAAAAAGGGGAGAGAAAAAGGAGAAATGGGGACAGAGATAAGTAGATATAGTGTCAATACAATACAGCTAAATTTTTTACTCTCCTGTGGCTTAAACAATAATTTTCGGGGGAAACTTTGATTAAGAATAATACACTTATTTGGTATATTTGCTTAAGAAAGATTAAACTCTTGAGTTTCTTTCCTTTAATGCTTTAAAAAGATTATTGACGTGTCTACTTACTTTTAATAATTATAGGTTTGCCAGGCTTCTTAAATTAAGCAAATCATTATTTATATGCAGAGATTAAAACTTTAAAAAAATTACAATTAGAAAATTGCTATAGAATTAAAATAATTTTCAGCATGGTGTGAACATAATAGAGTTAATACAAATTTGAAATGGCTTTCATCAACAGAGAGAGCATGAGTGGCCTGAGGTGTTCCTACAATTAGCAAATAAAAATTAAAATTTCTTTCACTCACTGTTTTAAATCTGCTTCTTTTCTGTAGTGAAAAGCTAACAAATTCTTATGATTACTGTATTTTTTCCTTTATTAATAATGAATACAGCATGCTTCTGTTTTAATAGAAAAAAAATTTAATTCACCATTACTATGTGTAACAAGATATCAGTATGATTGCTTCAACACCAGATGCCTGATTTTATCATGTAAAGTTTGTTATATTGTTCATTTCATTTCACTTATTAAGTTATGTATAATTTAGGTAGATATAGGTTACTATTATGCAAGTATTGTTAATTTCTTTTATTAAGTGATGTTTAATTTAGGTAGATATAAGTTACTATTATACAAGTATTGTTAATTTCTCCTTATTAAGTTATGTATAATTTAGGTAGATATAAGTTACTATTATACAAGTATTGTTAATTTCTTTTATTAAGTGATGTTTAATTTAGGTAGATATAAGTTACTATTATACAAGTATTGTTAATTTCTCCTTATTAAGTTATGTATAATTTAGGTAGATATAAGTTACTATTATACAAGTATTGTTAATTTCTTTTATTAAGTGATGTTTAATTTAGGTAGATATAAGTTACTGTTATACAAGTATTGTTAATTTCTCCTTATTAAGTTATGTATAATTTAGGTAGATATAAGTTACTATTATACAAGTATTGTTAATTTCTCCTTATTAAGTTATGTATAATTTAGGTAGATATAAGTTACTATTATACAAGTATTGTTAATTTCTCCTTATTAAGTTATGTATTATTTAGGTAGATATAGGTTACTATAATACACGAATTGTTAACTTCTCTTATTAAATTATGTTTTATTTAGGTAGATATAGGTTACTATTATACCTTTAGCTAATTTGGGTTATACTGGGTACAGAGAAGCCACGAACGATCAGTGCATAGAACGTAAAGGCCCTGCAAGGTTAGGCATCCCGTGTGGATTATAATAAAGTTTCGATCATGTTTTGAAATACATTTTTAATATATTTGTTTTTCTCAAGTTTTCAGCCTGAGATCTTAATCCAAATATGCCTAACCCCAAATGATTAAAATCTGTGTAATCTACATAGTTAGTCACTCACATAAGTTAACATTTACTTAGAAAACTATGTTAACACAATAGTGGCTACGCCCCCTGGAGGCCTCTCGGGACAAAATTGAGAAGGGTGCTGAACTTTGCTTTTATTTTTAGTTTTAAATGAAAATATTTTTTTTTGGGGGGGGGGAGGGGTATTTATTTTCGGTTAGCGAGTTCCTTTGCAACAGACACACATCCTGTTACATTTATAAAAGAAATAATCTTCCCTTAAATTTATATTATCTATGTCTCTATCAAAAGGGGACTTTTATTTTTTTTATTTTTCTATAAATATATCATTTTCTTACTCAAATTGGTTTATATTTATCTATCAAAACATCTTGTAGTGGTGTTTTGTTTTGTAAATATAATCTAAATGTATCTAAAAACATATCATATCCTCCTCCTTATATTTAGTTTCCTGTTTATGAAAGGGTATTTTTTGTGGTGAAGCAACTCTATGATATACCATGTTTGTCCGTCCGTTTGTCAGTCCGCTACGCCACAGGGTCAAGGTTATTTTCTTGTTTGCTATTCAAGACAGAAGGCTATTTTTTTTAAAGCTTTACAGATAATTCAGCATACAGTTTTTAATCTACTTGGTCTGCCGGTCTGAATCACTTTGTTATTATTTCCATCTAAGATTTTTTTGTGCTTTGTTACTTATGGATGTTGTTGTCCTTGTTATTTTGTCTCTTCCTTTGAAAATATATAAATAGATAATGCAATGTATGTACGGTTTATATTCATTTTTACATATGGTTACTTAAGATATTTAAAACGGGTTTATTTTTTCTTGTGATTCTTTGTAGATTACCAGGATCAGACAATAAACGAAACATTCGTGTGCATCCCAAATTATGATTAACAAAATTACATTTTCAATAGATCAAAATATCTCGTTAGAAATATTGAACAATGGTAGATTAAATCAACCAATCAAGATTTTGTTGAAAATGGACAAGAAATTAATTTGCTATCCATTATGTATTATAAATTAAATTATTTATAAAAATGAATTCATAATAAGGATATTCTGTCCAATAGATAAACATAAACTGTTTTATATATCATAGGGAGGGAGGGGATATTTGACTGTAATTTAAAATTAAATTGGTACACAAATTTTTATAATAACGTTATCATATTTGTTTGCTAAAAAACATTGGTTACTTTCATTGTATTTTAAAAGGTTGGTTTTAAACTAGAAGTATCCAAACTTTTCAACCAATAATTTTAATCTACAGAAGGGTAATTGTTTATCACCCTTAAGAATACATATCAATTTAACGTCCATTATCTTATCCCCTATGATCTCTGATATATGATAAGAAACCTTATTTCAAAGTATTATTTTTATATTTTTATGCATGTCATTATTTTGGTTCGACATAGAGTAATATGTGGGGATCTAAGGGGATAAGACGATGGACGATACAATTATATACATCCCCAATGATGATAAACAATATTACCTCTTCTGTAGATTAAGATTATTGGTTGGACAGTTTAGATACTACTAGTTTTGAACCAACCAATCAAATTCCACTCCCCTTATTTCTTTGTTAGGTTAGGTTTATTTAGTACTTGGTAGCCACACATGGCTATGTGTCTCCGGCATAGCCCAACAGAGTTAAAGCCCCCCGCAGGGGTTAGTTTGTTCGTGTTCATCTATCTATCTATCAGTCTATCTATATCTCGCCTCTTGTTTTGTTTCATTACATTTTTCTCTATTTTTCTCTAAATATTCTAAACTAAACTTCTGTATTTTCATTTTTTTTCTTCTAATGTAAAATAGCTTTTTTTCTTCCGTGAATTATGTACAGTATAGCAAAGCAGAGCTATAGAAGTGAAAATTTGATTTTACATTTCTTGCAGAACAGTTTCCAATAAAAGTGTTTTTGATCCGATTTACACCCCTCTCTTCTACATTTTATGTTGGAATTTATTAAGCTAGAATTTATTGATCCAAAATGATGTTCTAAACCAAAATTAAAATAGAAACATATCTCAAATATAGAAAAAAAGAACAAAGTGAGTTATAAAGCATGTGTTCAAAAATTAGGAAGAAAAAAAAATAGAAAACACGGTACATCTACATACAATATTATATACATGTCTGTTGTAGCAAGATCGACAGACTTACAGACTAAGTAAGTTGTCTAATAGCTGTTTTTTGGTAATGGGAATCTTCACCAAAAATATTAACAATCTATCTTAAATTGCAAGTCCAGAAAGTCACATATTCTCTACAGTGTTACGGACACACTGACTGTTGGACAGTAAATTATAGAGTATATTCGCTACTAAAAATATATTTTTATTGGCTATGTAATTGTAGAGGGGGTAAAAATAATGTTTTAAACAAAATATGAGGAAATTTTATTTGTGTTACCTCTCAATAAATGCACTTCTTATAGGATTTGATAGAAATGATTTCTTCATACATTTACAATAAATTATATCTATCTATAAATAGATATAGGGATATGGAACATAGAGATAAACAATTTTACCTAAAAATCTTTGGTTAGTTAAAAAAAAGTTCAGCAATCAAATACACAAAATGCCATGCACACGTTTTGTCTTAAATGGGATCTTTTGATAAATAAAGAAAAAAATTGTCAATTGGAAGAATCTATCTATACATATACTTTTATTTATATTTTTATTTTGCAATAAATTGTATTTTCAAATCTTTTAAGCATAGTATTTTAGTTGTATTCCTAAATTATGATAATTAATTTAATGATACAAGATTTCATGACGTACTCAAATGATAAATAGAGATCAGATTTTGTCATCTACAACTTTTAATATTATCCTTTAATTGGGAAAGTTTAAAACAATCAATATACTATAACTTAGAAGTTGCACCAAATTTTCATGCACTCTGATAAATTAATACTTGCAGTGATAACCTCACATCCACCCAGGGATAAGGGATGGGAAACGTAAGAAAATATTATTCCAGGCCTATTTTCCAACTAGGCCTAAAAAACCAGTTACGGGATGACGCAGTAGTTAGATTTGAAAACTATGAACAATGATGAAATAGCTATCATATGAATGCAAAGAAAAAAAAGTATAGAATAGAATTCAGGTAGTTGATTCCACCTAGCATAAAATATAATAAAAACTTTTCAAAGAACCAATATGTTAGTGGCTTTAAGTAGAATCCCGTTAAGATGGTCATTACTTCGTCAACCCCCCCCCCCCCCATTTAAAAAAAAAGTTTTTTTTGAGATGGTTAAATCTGATTTATTTTCAAACATTTTAAGGGGGGATCTACTTCACCCCAAAATTTGTAAATAGAAATAAACACTGCTTTAGCCCCCCAGCTTTAATAAATAAATTAAGTAGAATTGAATAAGTACATGGGTAATATTCTATCAACTAATTGTTCCATAGCATACATATAAATAAAGAATTTTTTTAAAAATTAATTTTACTTTAAAAATTAACAGAAAAGTTCAATTAAGTGTGCAATAATTTTTACTAAAATTAATGAACATTTTTTTTTAGCAAAACACAGTACACTTTTATTTACATATTGAACTAGTTTTGTATTTGTAATCATTTAGGTGGGTTATCAATTCCACATGAAATATAACTTTTAATTGTCTAAAGACATGAGTTTTTCACATTGTTCTAAAGTATAAAATGTTGAATCCTTCTCAGTCTTCAAAAAACGATCTCTCTGTTTATGTTTTGCTATATGGACATTTATTAATGTGTAGATTTAATAATAAGTTGATGTGATTGAACGTCATATATATTGTTGTCATTCTGATAGCAGAAAATTTCCATTGTTGTCATTCTAATAGCAGAAATTTATGTTTGCTTGAATTAATTTAGCCAATAAGGAACTGGAGGAAGCTTTGGTTATTATTTAATTGGTTAATGCTAAAAGCAAGTTTCAGGCTTTTGGATATTGACCTACAGCCAATAAGGAACTGGAGGAAATGAGTTGATTTTATAGGCAAAAAAGAAAAGTTGCCCCATCACTTTAAAAAGGAGGCTGAGACCTAATTTTCGGCCAGGTTTCCCATCCCTTATCCCTTTACCCCATTCCTCTCCCCTCCTACTGGATAAAGGAACTGACCAATAGATAAGATCCATATTAGCAAGCTCAATTAACGACACATTATCCCCTGTCAATGTATCCACGTATGTCCTATATCCATTTTTAAAGTCTAAATTTTTTGAAGGCGTGAAAAAGATTGGCGCATTTTCGCGGACGTAATTTTTTATTTCCTGCAAATTAGTTATTTGTTTTTGCAATTATCCTGCTTTGGGTTGGATGATGCAATTCTGTTTAATAATTGCACAAATCTCCAACAATAAGTGCAAGTTGGATTCATTGAAAGTGCTCTAAGTTTTACAACCAAAATCTAAAAGTTTCCTAAGATTATTTAGATCATAGAAAGAAGAGGGTTTCGTCGTATTTTCACAGTTGCTTTTGATAGGTTAGGTTAGGTTAGGTAAATGTTAATGATCTTTCCATGATCCGATTATTTAAATGTTAAACCTTACAATATCTCATCCAGCTTGCGACATGATATATACATACATTAGAACTGATACCTACACAAAAGGAATAAGACAATGACCGATAAATTTATGTACATTCCAAATGATGATACTCAAAATTACCCCTTCTGTAGATTAAAATCAGTGGTTGAAACGTTTGAACACTCAACTTAATTAACCAACCAATCAAAATTCACTAAAGTCCTTAAAGATGTTAAGCCACCGAGTAAGAAAAAGCGATTATAAAACTTTGGGGACTAGTAATATTTAGGCCTTAAATAGTATAGGCATAATTTAGTTAAGATATCCAATTCAAAATGTTGTACAATTAAATAGTTTTCTTTGATTGCCTGGGACCTATCAAAATATGGAGTTTGAAAAAAAGTTCGCTTTAAATGACAGCCTTACGCTTAAGTTTTTGTTAACAAACCATTTGAACTGTCTTACTTATTAAACTTGCCTAGTTAGTATGTGTCTTATAATTTAGAATTTGTTGCACAAATACAAAGTGAAGGGGTTAGTAGTAAAAATGCAAGGAAAAATCAACTTTTACAAAGGTTAACCGTGAAAAAGCAAAAATTACAATCATAAATATCTTTTCAAAATATTTTTGAATACCTTCTAATTATTTACAATTGAAAATGGAATAACCATTATCCTAAAAATTATAACAAATACTCTAAAGAACATGTGCTTTTTAAAAAAGCTTATTATTTTTTTGTTATTTTCAAAAGTTTTGTAAACTATTGTTTATTTAAATGTTTAATAAGCATACAAAATTATGAAACTTGAAAGTTTCAAGCTAACAATTCTAAAGAAATTTTACAGAAATATTTAACATTCAAAATTTTAAAATATTTATTAAAGCAGTAGCGGCTGCGCCCTTAGAGGCCTCTAGGAGCATCGGGAAAGAAGGAGATTTAGAGGGTCTCTTTTAAAATTAGTTTTAGTAAGAATAGATAAATAGAGGGAAGAAGAGTCTATTTTTTTGTAAGGGTTAAGCTACCCTTCCCCCACCCCACCAGAATAATTAATACCTTCCGGGACCTATAGAAAGCTTCACTGTAAAGGAGAACCTTTATTGTTAAGGGGTTAAAAAGATCTTTATGGGAAAGGTATACAGAAAGAACATACATACTACAAGTTTAAACCATGTTTTGTCATACCCCTTTACTTTTTATCAAGCTATTTATATTAGGTATGAAGGTTTGTGTTTACGTGTGTGAGAGTGTGTGTGTGGTGCGTTTGTGTGCTTTTTTGTGTGTGTGTGTGTTTAAGTTGAGCGTGATCGCGTATTATTAAAAGTAATTTGGTTTGATAGGTTTTGATAAACAAAAAGTTTATCTAATATCAATCTATCTTTTGCATACATATCTTTGTCTATCTATCATTCAAGAATCGTATGTTGTACTCTGTGTCTATTCCTAGTTAATGGGGTATTTAGGTCCCCTTAAACGACTGGATGATAAAGTTTAAATCTTAAGGGATAAGACAATTAACGATAATTTTATATAAATTATACATCTCAATTATGATAAACTTAATTACCATTTCTGTAATTCAAAATTATTGGTTGAAAAACTTGGTCAAACTAGTTTTGAACCAACCAATCAAAATTCGATAAATGTACCCAAAGTTTCTGAGCCAATGAATAAGATAAAATTGTTATCAAACTTTGGGTTCAATGTACCCGCCCTTCACGAAGAAAGGTTTAATTAATCTAGAGAAATATAGGACTTGATTATAAGTTTCAATAAAATGTTAGAACTTTTTGTAGCTATTTAATTTCAAATGTTTTATTATTAAAGATTTTTTAGTATTAGCTAAGATTATAACTGAGTAGTAGTAAAGAAACGAATCGACAACCGAAAAAATTCAAAGATATATAAAGTTTAATATTAGTAGAACGACTCTTTTTCTTTAATCCAAATTTGAAAAATATTGCGAAATATAGATTTATGATAATTATCCTAATAATTATCAATTATTATATAATTTGCGGCTTAAAGTTAAGAGACAAATGAGTTAACGAATTTCCAGTACGACTTCCAGTTAAGTTTTAATAAGATATTAATATTTAGGTATTATGGAAGAATTATGTTTTTATTTTTATTCGTAAAGGCATAGTTATCTACTTATATAAGTTTACCTTTACGAGTAGATTATTATACACCTAATAATATGATAATCTATGTGTTTTGAATTCTTGAAGGATAAGACAATGGACGAAAAAATTAATGTACATTGTACAATATACATGCGCGCGTCAAATTTACAATCAAAAGACCCCTCTTGTGGTCTATATTTCACCTCCCTAAATCTAGCACCCCCTAGATTGGTTTAAGGGAGATGTCAAAACCTTTAAAAACCCTATGCACGCCACAGCCTTAAATATTGCATCTCATTCGATTTCTTTTATTTTCAGTTTACACTACGAGGAAGATTGGAGCGGGGACCATTCCGCAGTTCTAGACGGGGACCAGGGCAATGTGGTTCTATACTGGTCTATACAGGAGGAATACATTTATTTTAAGGTAAAATTTATTTATATTCCTTGGACAATGGACAAATTGATTTTCGTCCCTAAAGATAAACAAAATTACCCCTATATAGATTAAAACTATTGGTTGAAAAGCTTAGACGCTGCTAGTTTTAACCAACCAATCAATATTTTAAACAAGTGCCCAGAGTTTTGGGAAGGGGTATCTTCACAAAAAAAGCTGTCTTAGATAGCAGCCAAGAAAGCATAACGTTAAGGACTACCGGACGGACGGATAGACATAGATAATAGACGGATTATAGAGTAGCTTCGCTACTAATAAGGGAAGCAATTCTCCATCAAAATGCAACTCATTTAAAATTCATCTTAAAATTGAAAAATTTTGTAAAATTAATGAGAAAGTTTGTAGTATTTGCTACATAATACAACATGCCATGAGAATATTTTTATCAAAACTTTTCAAAAATGTGCACATAGTAATAACTAAGCTACTTTATAATTCCAAACCTCTGTTTGACTGTTAATGTGTCCGTCTATCTGTCTGTCTTTCGGTTAAAGGGATGGTTTGATCTTGGTTGAAGATAAAACAAAATATTAGGAAGTAAAGTTTTTTGCTCGCGGTGAAAAGTTGATTGGCTTTTCAGGAAAGCCAATTACGGTAGTTTTAGTTTATACAACCCAAAATGTGTAGACTCTATAGGGAAAGAACAAAAATACACACCAAAAATGATATGATCTTTACAACTCTAGGCTCTTTTCCTAAAGTGCCTATCGAGCACTGAGAACCCACCCATATTTTTTTAATGTATTAAAAAGTAGGAGAGTAGATTTTTGCTATGCTTAACTACTGCAGGAGTTACGAAAGTTCATTTATAGAGTATCTTCGCTCTATTAAAAACTTCCAACGACATTTTTGTCAGTTTTTAGGCGATATTTGATTAAGTGAGATTTCTTGGAAATTAAAATTTGCCTATGAAAATTTAAAAGAAACTAAAAATCATGAAAAACGATAATTATTATTGGGTTCCGAGAATCTTATTTGGAGCGAAGCTGTCTTGTAACTATCTTTCCCGTTCGTCCAAGGATATATGTATAACCCAGCCAACTACCTGCCCCAAGAGGTGGAGACCCTTTCCGTCTGCTAGCAAATTGCATTCTGTTCTTTTGTAGATACGTGGCTGTGTCTTGTTTCAGACGATATCAGCTGATGTCAAGGACCTAATACAAAATCGGGACAGGGTCCCCGTCCTGTGGACAGAGTTGCAAATATCGCTCATGCCACCTCTAATCTTGAATCATACATTAAATGAATGATTAAAAAAATATATTTGTTTTTATTTACCTTTTATGCTCATTATATACATAAGGATGTCTCAGAACTATAAGATTATATCAGATCTTATTAGGAATTACCATTCAGTAAAAAAAATTACCGAATTAATACCTATCCGCTTCACCTTAATGACCTAATGCCTAAAGGACGTATAAATACACTTTAAATGTAGAAAAGCTTTTCTTTTAACAATAAACATTAGAATAATATTAATATATTAATTAGTGCACCTCCCCCTCTTGTGTAGTAATATTTGAGTTTTTTCCTCAAATAAAGTATGAACCATCTAAACACCCCCTCTTTCAAGACAGGTGATAATTTTCAGAAAATAAATCTCTTAGGATTTTTTTCGAAATACATATAATACAACATTTTCTTCTGTCTACAGGGTTCCTTCAACCCTAACTTAACCTAGGCTATATAACTTTTCCGATAATTTAGGTACGACAGACAAATAAGTAGAGTTAGGGGGGTTGTCTGCACCACTGGATACTTTGAGGGATATTGCCTAATATTTTGTAATATGATATTGAACATCAGATTAGAATAGATAAGGTGTCCCCCTACTTCTGCTCGGAATTAAATCATAATAACTGCAAATTTTTACTACTGCTTCATTTAAATACAATATAGGATTCGCCCCTAACCACCATGGGCTTCACCCCATGAAAGGTGTGATCAAGGACAGTTGCACCAAATGTTATGCTATAGTTGTTTATCTACGAAAACATTTGGGAAGGGGGGGGTAGTTTCTCCTTTGGAAGGGTGGGTGTATTCTACCCCCAAAAAACTGAGATCTTAAGCTACGACAGAAGAACGGACGGCTTTTTTCTACTTTGAATTGTTTTTTTTGGCTAATAAATATTTTGTAGATATTACAACTAGCGGATTTTGATGCTCACCAAAGATATAACTAGCAGATTAATAACATATTATATTACTTAATATTTGCTTACTATTATAGTTTTACATATATAATAAACATTAGAATTTTATAACATAAAACTTAAGACAATTATAAAAATCTTTATTTGTGCATTTTAAATCTTATGTTATTTTAGATGATGTTTTTTGATGATAAATATAAACTTTTTTCTGAAATATAACAGCCAAAAATATTAGAGAAAATCTCATGAAAATTTAGACATCTATTTTTTATAGCAGCTAAGTTAATCATATTTTTACTTTGAAATTATCTGTCACTAAGTCCACCAGACAAATCATCAGACAAACTTTAATTGCAGCAAAATAAAATTCATTTCCTCCATCGGACAGACAGACAGACAGACGGACAGACAGACAGACAGACAGACAGACAGACAGATAAAGAGACAAAAAGACAAACAGACAGTCATACAGACAGAGTTATAGAGTAGCTGCGTTATAAAACAACTTATATTGTTAAAACCACAACATTAATCAATGACAATTAATATTTTTTCTCCTTATGTAAGGTTTAGCCGCCTTAAAGATATTCTTTTTTTGTATTTTATATTCTTCGTCTTCCCCTATAAGCCTCAAGGGGTATCTAAAGAAAAGGAGGCTAGGGGGAAGGGGCAGTTTGTAATTTTTTTTCCTTTAAGAAAGTAAAGTACAGCTTTATTACTTTGAAATTAAAAAAAAAATAGCAGCTTTCTATCGTTTGAATACACTTTTAATATATGAAAAGAACCAACATTTTTAAACGTTTGAATGCACCCTTTTGTATGTAAAATTAATCATATCCTGCAATTTGCTTGGGAAAAATTTCATTTAAATTTTAAAAATGTTACAACCTAGAGGTGTAAATAGTAGACTAACAATTTAGAGTAGCCATTATAGGGATGTTGAGGGTTAATATAATGGAGGTAAATTGTTGACGAACCCCAAACTGTCCCACTTTGAGAAAGACGATTCCAGTGACGTCATATACGTTTCGGGAAAGAAAAAGGGAAGAGGGGAAGAAAATCTCTTCAAAAGAGTTGGGAGAAAAGGGAAGAGATTTTCTTCCCCCCTTTTCTAAACGTATATGACGTCACTGGAATCGTCTTTCTCAAAGTGGGACAGTTTGGGGTTCGTCAAATTGTTGATATATACAATTATAATCAACAAAATAATTTACTACTGTACATTAAAGTCTGAGATAAAATATTTTTAGAACTTTGGAAAACAGTGTAATTTGTACTCTAATATCCCCTCCCACCCTTAAATCAAGGTAGAGATTAATTTATCTTCTATTTACCTAACCGTGGTAAACTTAACTCTATCTATACTCCATTGTAATTGCTTGCGTGAGCATAATTTGACATCAACCCGTCTCATTTTCATAAACTTTAAACCACCTCAAATAAATATCTATCTGTCTATCATCACATACTAATTTATGTCTTTCTATCTATCTATCTGTTCATATATATCTATATATCTCATTTTCATAAACTTTAAACCATCTCAAAGGATATGTCTATCTGTCTATCTATATATTCATGTAGTTAGACTTTTATGTCTAAACCTTGATATTTTATTAACTACGGAACTGAATAAGTTCTCCTTTTGAGGGGAACTTCACATAGGTCCCGGGTTGGTTTTAGGCTATTTTATTTTGAGATTTAAGCATTTTAATAGTTTTGGGGCTATTTTTGCCTCCTATTACCCCCTTTGAATACAGAGCCCCTAGATTCTAAGGGGCGCAGCCATTAGTCTTTCTATCTTTTATCTGTTTTTTAAATCTTTGTTATTTCTAACATACTCTTCCTTAAATATTATTTAGTTTTTAAAATCTTAAAACTTATTCTAAATAAAAATATCCAATCTGCTACTTCTCAGGGAAGCTATAGAGATAAGACAATGAGGGATAAATTGATGTTCATCTACAATGATGATAAACAAAATCTAACCCATCTGTATATTAAAATTATTGGTTTAAAAGTTAAAAACATACTAGTTTTAATAAAGGCACCTACATCAGTAAATGAATTAGACACCTTGGTTATAAAACTTTGGGTACCAGTATAATTTAAAATCCAATATCTCCACCCTCCCTGACTACTACTATACTACTGCATTTCTCTGATATAATTTCAAATTCTAACTTGTTAAGGTTTCAATATAAATATGCGCATAATTTTTTATTAAAAATATAACAGATATGGAAATTATCTTAAAAGTTGCATTTAAACAATTACAATTTTAAATTCTATAAAAATAATTTATTCTAAATTATAATAAAGACAAGGATGACAACATCCATAAAAGCGAAGCACTGAAACGGTAGGACAAACGGACATTAACACTTGTATAGTATCTGAACTGAAAAATCGGAACATAAATGTATAAATGTCGAATCAAAATTGTAGGTAAATTTGTTGAAAAACTGCTTAAAAACAGGATAATGTTTATGGACATACTTACATTTTTGGACTTGATTACAGAGTTGCTTCGCTTATAATATTGTTCTTTGTTGTCCCAGGAATCAATATACAAAAAATCAGATCAAACGGATAATTAAACACTTGAAAATTTGTTGTTGAAAAAGTAGAAAAATCAACATGTTAAAAATGGACGTACGGACATTCTGGTAATGATTATAGAGTTGCTACGCTTTCTAAAGCGTACCCAACTACTACAGGAATCATCATGCAAAGTTTTAAATCGATAGGACAATTCTAACATGCCTAAATTAACGAATAAAAGCTATCTATCTCGGACGGACGGACGGACGGACGGACGGACGTACGGACAGACGGACGGACCGACCCTAATTATAGAAAAGCTTCGCTTTTAATAAAAAAAAATAAATTATTATAATATTTGATAATAGGGTTGGGCAAAGGAGATCATGAAAATAGCCTGAAACCACCCACAGACATTTATCAAGCTTCCCTAAAAAGTATAATCAATTCTTACCAGTAGTTTCCGAGATCTTTAGTTTCATAAAAAAAACTTTATTGTAGGATAAATTGAAATTATAGTGTCTTTTTGGAATACCATAAAAGCAGGGACACATAAAAGTTACATTTTATATTTAAGGCATTTTATTCAAGTGTATGACTTTAAAAGGCTACGGTATCATACATAGATGGATTAGAATGTAGCTTAGACTTTTCTGTTACAAGTTGTTTGAAACTACTTCAGAAATATTATAAACTTAAGTAGTTACAGGATTACATCTAGAGTTCAAGATATCTTACGAATAATAATAAGATCTATCTATCTTTCTAGATATCTATCTATCTTTAGGATTTATGTTACTTATAGTTCCAGATACCTTACGAATAATAATAAGATCTTTCTATGTATCTTGGTATCTATCTATCTTTCTTTATATATTGGTATCTTTCTATCTTTAGGATCCATGTTACACATAGTTCATGATATCTTAGGAATTAAAATAAGATTGTATGTCTATCTATCTTTCTGTATGTCTTGGTATCTATATACCTTAAGGGTTCATGTTACATATAGTTCAAGATACCCTACGAATAATAATAAGATCTATCTATGTATCTTTCTAGGTATCTTGGTATCTATCTATCCTTCTTTATATATTGGTATCTTTCTATCTTTAGGATCCATGTTACACATAGTTCATGATATCTTAGGAATTAAAATAAGATTGTATGTCTATCTATCTTTCTGTATGTCTTGGTAACTATCTACCTTAAGGGTTCATGTTACATATAGTTCAAGATACCCTACGAATAATAATAATATTGTATATCTATCCTGGCTTTCTGAATATCTATCTATGTAAGGTGATCGTATTACATACAGTTCAAGATACCTTAGGAATTAAAATAAGATTGTATATCTATCTATCCCTCTGGCTATCTTAATATCTATCTATGTCAGGTGTTCGTATTACATATAGTTCAAGATACCTTAGGAATTAAAATAAGATTACAAATTTACCTCCTTTTTACCCTTTCTTACTCTCTCTCTCTCTCTCTCTCTCTCTCTCTCTCTCTCTCTCTCTCTCTCTCTCTCTCTCCCTTCCTCTTTCTCTAACTCTCTCTTTTGTCCTCTCTCTCTATGTTTATCTCCTTTTTAATAAAAGATACTCCCAAGATTATCTTTTTAGATTTTGATGTTACTTACAATAAAGTTTCCAATTTTTAATTCTTTTAAAATAAAGATTATTAAAGTTTTTATAAATCAAATTTTTTGCATCGTATTACAGACAATTCCCTCTCTTATTAATATGAAAAATTAAACGATTAAAACCAGGTATTAGTAAGGAAGTCATAGAAGTACTTATGTGATATGCGATTTTTTTACACTCTTACTGTTTCAAATTTACTGTTCGATTGAGGCAAAACTTGTAATTATATGTTGAAATTTGGCAGCCCTATTGGATTTAATTTTTCAATAAAGTTAATATATTCCTTATAGAATAAACCATATAAACTGTGTAAAGGATGTACATTAAAATCCGCAAATGTATTACTTGGGTGCTGTGCATATTTTATTCTTTAGAGGATTATAGTTAAAAAGCTTTTTGGACCTTAAGGAAGCTTCGCTGTAAATGAGAACCATATCAATTCAGCAGTAAGCGACATCTTTCAATAGACTAACAGACTTGAGTATTTTTTGTGGATTTCATAATATACGGACGTGATTGCACACTCTGTGAGGGTGGCTTTGATTAAAGCCCTGATTATATAAGTATTACATACAATATACATTTAAGTATTACATATTAAATGTTGGCTCAAGAAAACTTTACTTTAATGTAATTTCACTATGTCATCTAGTAATTTAAAGAGATAAGAGAATGTACACCCCAACTAAGATTAACATAGTTATCCCTTATGTGGATTTCAATTAACGGTGAAAAAATTTTGAGACTAATAGTTTAAAAACCCCAATCAAGAAATGTCAAATTTTATCTAGATTTAAAATTTTCAATTTTTTTCTCAATAATATACTGCAGTACCTATTTAATATTATTTCTAAGTTGTATGTAATTTATGTAATCTTTATTATATTACTGCATAGATGTACTTTTGATTTAGCTTTTTGTTGTTACGTTTCTTATAAACATTGTTGGTCTAGTTTTATAAACTCCATAGAATTTTTGACGAACCATTTAAATATGTTTTACTTTTTAGTAAAATAGCTATGTAACAATCTACTAAATACATATTATAAATATTGTAAATACTTAACACCTACTTTAACCATGATGATATATAAAACAGGTATTAGGGACTAGAGGGTTACATTGATTGATTATAATATTGAGGTATACTCAAATTATTCCTCATTGTCTTATCCCTTAATATCCCTGGATGCAAACATATTGATATAGTTGCTTCGCCCATAGCCTCTAGTAGAAGGGAATTGAGAGGTAAAGAAAATAGCTTTAAACCACCACGCGACTTTTATAAAGCTTCCCTGAAAGGTGCAACAATTTTGGACCATCAATTTCTAAGATTTTTAGCTTCAGACAAAAAAAACATTACTGCTTTATATTATACTAGCGGCTTCGCCCCTAGCCTCTAGGGTTTGATCAACCTAATTTTTTCTTATTTTAGATTTAAAAAGAAAAAGTAAAAAAAAAATTTTTTTTGGGGGGGGGCTTTTTCATTTTTTGGGGGAGTTGGGGGTATCCCACCCCCCAAGAAAATAGCTTAAAACCATCACAGGACCAGTAGGTATATTCCCTGAAGGGTAGAGCCCAATCGGTTCAGTGGTTACTGAGATCTTAAGCTTAAGACGGACAGACAGACGGACAGAAAGACAGACAGACATCGTTCTACTTTGTATTATAGATATACTAGCATATAGGGGCTAGGAAAATAGCTACAGACCGTCCCAAGACTTAAATATAAATATGAAAATAAATTAGTCTAGAACCATCACAGGACCTCTGCAAAGCTTACCTAAAATAGTGAACCTAATCTTTTCAGTAGTTATTGAGCTTTAGACAAAAAAAACCTTACTAATTTATATTATAGGATAGCTTAATATTTCCATCAAAGCAGATATGCTAAAAAGACTTTATAAAGCTATCAAAAACGTCAAATAATCATATTGATATTTTTACGTGTCTTATAGCTTTATTGTTGCCCTCTATTCTGAGATGTAAATACTTGTAAAGCTATCAACAATGCCAAATATTTTGTTTATATGCTGTTATGCCTTTAGTGTAATCTAAAATCTATATCAGTAAATAGAGGTATTTTAGATTGAACACCTACCATGTTTACAATTTTAATCCATTCGCTTTCAACCTTATAAGATGATGTTTTTGTTTCAACATAATCAACAGTCGACAGACATACTATATTAGATGGTAGATATTGGTTTTTATTATCAATGCTATAACCAGGGATAGACATTGACTAATTTATGTAAGAGTTAATTTAATTGTCATCATTTGGAAAATTTATTAATTTATCGTCCATTGTCTAATATCTACATATATTACTTTGAAGCCGGCTGTGAAAAAAAGTGGCTTCGAAAATGAAAGAATATATGCTATTAAGTAAAATTTCTTAGCATTTATATAGTAAAACTCCATATATAAATTTAAAGCCGGCTGCAAGATTTTTGGAACTTTTGGTGATTTTTTCACATATATATTTCTATAAATTCCTTTGATTAATTACCATTCTCAGATTTCGAGGAAAATAAATTTTTTTTTAAATAAGGGAAAATCAATAAAAATAAATTTTTCAAATTATTAAGTTAAAAAATCACTAAACTTGTCATGATCGCTTCTAGTTTGGTAGTTTACCTAAAATGACTTTTTGAACCATAAAACCTAACTTTCTTGTTTATTGACCAATTTCAACCAATATTTTTTATTTCACCTGGAAATTCATTGGAGATTCCAAATCTGATATCGTATTTTACCTAAAATGACTATTTGAACCATTAAATCCAACTTTCTTGTTTATTGACCAATTTCAACCATTTTTTTCCCTTTCACCAGGAAATTCATTGGAGATTACAAATCTAATATCGTAGTTTACCCAAAATGACTATTTGAACCATTAAATCCAACTTTCTGGTTTATTAGCCAATTTCAACAATTTTTTTTCCTTACACATGGAAATTCATTGGAGATTACAAATCTGATATCGTAGTTTACCCAAAATGACTATTTGAACCATTAAATCCAACTTTCTTGTTTATTAGCCAATTTCAACAAAAAAATTTTCCTTTCACATGGAAATTCATTAGAGATTACAAATCTGATATCGTAGTTTACCTAAAATGACTCCCTGAACCACTAAACCCTACTTCTTTGTTTATGGACTGATTTCAACCATTTTTTTTCTTTTACCTGGAAATACATTGGAGATTACAAATCTGATATCGTGGTTTACCTAGATTGACTCTCTGAACCACTAAACTCAACTTCCTTGTTTATGGACTGATTTCAACAAATAAAAATTTCTTTCACCAAGAAAATCATTGACGATTCTAATTCTGATATCATAGTTTACTTAAAATGATTTTCGAAACCACTTAACACAATTTCCTTTTTTTATGGACTAATTTCAAGGATAGGTTAGGTTAGGTAAAAATAAGATTTACCACGCAGTGTTAGGAAAGAGGTTTGGTTAGTGCCCTGTAGAGTTAACCCCTCCATGTAGGGGCTATAAATAAGAAAAATTACCATTTTGGACAAAGAATGTTGTCATCCTTGTTTAAAAATAACTGACCCTTCCCTTCTTTCTTTTGTTAAATTAGGACAGTCATGCCAATAAAAGCAAAGCTCAAAAAATCAGGTTGCCTAACAAACAACATTTTTGTATTTTTAGCAGGAAAGCTACTGTATAAATCCAAAACTCAATCTCCAACGTAATTTTTTCTCGGCTCCTATTCCAAAAAACAAGGACAATGGCAGACCAAACGAACATTAACACTTGTAGAGGCCAGAACTGAATATTCAGATCATAAATGTATAAAAGTCAATGCATAATTGCAAGTATTTTTTTTAAAAACTACTTAAATACAGGAAAATGTTTAAGTAATTAAGTAATAATTAAACTAAAAAAAGTCAAGCATTTTGTTGCCCTTAAAACCCGCCTTAAAAAAAAAGAAGAATGTAAATATGTTTAATAAAGAATTTGTTCAATGCTTTGATTAATTGCTTAACAGTTACTTGGGATGTAGGTTGTAAAAAGATGTCACTTAATTCCCAAGAGGGTAACTTTTAAAAGATTTTTTCTCAAAAGATATCCATGGATATAGAGAAGAGTAAATCGACAAGGAATAATTGCATAATATTTAGTAACTTGAATATATTTACATTGTTCATAATATAACCTAATTGGCATCTCATTTAACTCTTAACTGACGGGTCCCTTGTCCCACCTTAATCGGTCATGGGGGGGGGGGGGTTGAATGCCCCCCCCCCCCCTATTATCTCAGTTCATTTCAGACCCACAGTACGTCAAAGTCAAATTTTGCTTCCTTCACCCTTTTATTTAACAACCTTTGTTTTAAATATTATAATTACTTTATTTACATACCTATAAATCTCCCCTTTTCTCTTTTTATTGCTTATCATTTTTTTCCTGAAAAATAAACCCTTTCCACTAAATATCCTCAGAAAAAATCTGTTAAAAAATACAAATTACAATTTTCTTGGGGCAAATACAAATATGTAGTAGCAAAGCTTACTGTTGACTTTTTTCATTGATATAAACAGAATAAAAATCTAATGTTGATGGGCAGGCAGTTTTTAAAAGCGAAGCTTTTCTATAATTAGGGTCGGTCCGTCCGTCCGTCTTTTTTCGTTAAGTTAGGCATGTTAGAATTGTCCTATCGATTTTAAACTTTGTATGGTGATTTCTTTAGTAATTAGGTACGATCTAGAAAGCGTAGCAACTCTATAATCATTACCAAAAATGTCCGTATGTTCATTTTAAACATGTTGATTTTTTAAAAGTGAAGCTTTTCTACATTTTTGGTCAGTCCGTCCGTCCGTAACGGATAGCTTTTTTCCTTAATTTAGGCATGTTAGAATTGTCCTATCGATTTCAAACTTTGCATGGTGATTTTTGTAGTAGTTAGGTACGATCTAGAAAGCGTAGCAACTCTATAATCATTACCAAAATATCCGTACGTTCATGTTGATTTTTTACTTTTTTTAACAACAAATTTTTATGTGATCTAATTATCCGATTGATCTGATTTTTTGTATACTAATTCCTGGCACAACAAAGTACAATATTATAAGCGAAGCAACTCTATAATTAAGTCCTAAAAATGTAAGTATGTCCATAAACAGAAGTTTTGCAACAAATTTACGTATTATTTTGTCAAAACTTATCGTTTTAAAACATACAGGTTTTTCACTGTTTTTGAAAACATTTTTGTATGATATAATTATTGAAATATACATGTTAGAATTATCTTATCGATTTCAAACTTTGCATGGCGATTCCTGTAGTAGTTAGGTACGATTTAGAAAGCAACTCTATGCTCGTTACCAGAATGTCCGTACGTCCATTTTAAACATGTAGATTTTTTAACATTTTAACAACAATTTTTTATGTGATAAAATCATCCGATTAATCTAATTTTTGAATTACTGGTGCCTATTACAATAAGGTACAATATTTTGAGCGAAGCATCTTTATAATCAAGTCTCAAAAATGTCAGTATGTCCTTAAACAGAAGTTTTGTAACAAATTTACGTATAATTTTGTCAAAACTTATATATTAATATTTTGTATATTCAGTTCTGACACTCTACAAGAGGTGATGTTCGTCTATCATACCGTTTCAGAGCTTCGCTTTTATGAATGTTGTCATCCTTGTTCATTAAATATTAATGTGTTGGGATTCATATATCCCAATCTAATAGATTTAAATCAATTCGTAAAAATTAGTAAAACCAACTTTGATGTCAAATAACATATCTTAAAAGCTTTGATAATATATTTCTTATTTTTAACATTATGTGTAAATGATTTATGTTTTCTGTTCCCTCTTATGTTTCTAAAGAGATAATATTTCAATAAGATTGTTCTTGTTATTTATTTGTTTATGTTATTTGTTAAATTTAAATATCTTGTCAACAATTTTTCCTTTAAACAAGGATGACAACATCCTTAAAAGTAAAGCTTATAAATGACAAACGAGCCTAATGAAATCAACGTATTTCACAATCAACTTTGTTTAGAACCAAAAAGCTGTATAAAATAAACCAAAATTTATGTGTTTTTCTAGTTAGAATGATCTTTAAATTCACTTCATCAATTTTTCTTCAGCTTTCATGGAAGGTTTAATTTGATTTATACTGGATCATATTGGTTAAACTGTATTACCCCTCACAACACAAATAAATACTTTTTTCATTCCAAATTTTAAATTAAAACATTTTATCTTAAAAAGGAAAATAAAATTATGAGTGCTCAATATGGCATTTAAATTTTCTTTTAAAAATATTGATAATCCTAACAAAATTGTCCTTGTTATTTTAAATTACCGACAAAACAAATGCTAAAGTAGCTGATTACCAAATTTTGAAGAATAAAAAAATAAAAAAAACAACAATGACGGTCAGACTGACTTTTTGCAGGTTTTTGGATATTTTTATATTTTTCACATTTTTCCCCATACCTATGGTGTTTATAGTCCAATTTTCAAAATTTTTCAGTTAAAGATATTGAAATTAAATTTCTGGCGTTTTAAGAAAAGAAACAATGGCGGCAAAACCGCCTTTCAGCAGGTCTTTGGCTATTTTTATATGTTTGACATATTTCCCCAATTTTGGTCCAATTTTAAAACTTTTTTGCATTGACAGTTTCAAAATATTTTTTCCCATTGTTATGTGCATCTAGTATGTAATTTATTTTAACCGTCTTCATCATACAAAATAAAAAAAGTTTCGTGTTTATTTTCTCCAAGAAATCTATTCTTGATTTCAATAAATACACTTTAAATCTACTTCTACGTATTCACATCCAAAAAAATTTTGTGCTTCGCTACTTATGGATGTTGTCATCCTTGTTTAAAAAGCATTTAAACCTTATAACTTACTTACTTGTATGTCTTGTCACTCTAATAAGGTATTTAGAAAAATGTATTTACTCGGCTACTATATAAAGTAGACATCTGAAATTGGACACAGGCCAATGAGCATCTTCAACCAAATTTGTTTGCTTTTCTATAAAGATTTGGATCAAGGAAAGAAAATAAGTAGCGGGTTTCGTCGTATTTTCACAGTAACTTTTGATAGGTTTTTTTAGGTTAGGTAAATGTTAATGATTGTCAATCAGGGTTACAACCCTCCGCCATGGCTAGAAATAGCAGAAAAGCTACTGTAAAATTACGATGTAACCCGTTTTCTTTCTATGATTTAAAGATTTTTGTATTCATGTTCATGTTGTCATCCTTGTTTTTAGTAGCGAAGCTACTCTATAATTCACAATGTCCGTCCGTCTGTCCGTCCGTAATTAATGAATTGGGGGAAACGTGATTTTCTCGGCTCATATAAAAGATAGAGAGCTGAAATTTTTTTACAACATTCCCATTTTTAACCCTTACAGATCGGGGGGGGGGGGGGCTCCAAGAGCCCCCCCCCCTCTAGTTTTTTCAATCTCATTTTTTTTGTAGGTAAGATGGAGTGCTGTGACTTCATGACTTTTTAAGTTTAGTAATTATACGTCGGCAAGAGTTGATTTTATTAGGATATCTGGTCTGTGTCGGTCGTGGTGTCCGGTCAAAGTCGGTTGGGTAACACCAAAATTAGAAAAAAATTCTAAAAAAATCTTAATTTCTACATTATGACTTTTGTGTATAAGGAGAAACCTAAATTTTTTTTGGTGAATACTTAGATATCAATGACCTTCTGAGAAAAAATGTGTTATGACCGTTTGACCGCTCCCTGACCGACTTTATGACCGATTTTTGTCCGGCTTTTACTACAGACATATATCATGAATATCGTGGCTTCTATTACAGCTAGAGTCCTATAAATTTTTTTGGTAAATCCTTGAGCAACATCAAATAGATAAAAATATTAATCGGCGCCGCCAACCGCCGTTTTACCGCCGTAACCGCCGAAAATGGCGATTTCCGTTATTTGCCGTTTTTTGGCGATGATCAGAAAAAGTAATTTTTTTGTTATGAAAAATAAAAGTTCGTCCTAAAATTTGGTAATCCTAGCTGCAAAATTGGCCGCTCTACAGCTGTTTTAAAATTTAGCGGCTGGCCGCTAAAAAGCGGCTAAGGAGCGGCCTGGCTGCTATGACTAGAAAAAGTAATTTTCTCTAAAAATACACATGAACCTCAAGAAAAAAATTTTACGTCTTTATCTGTAACAGGAGCCGAGATAGAGGGGGGGGCTCTTGGAGCCCCCCCCCCCCCCCCGATCTATTAAGGTGGGAATTGGGGCCCGAGCTGTAAGGGTTAAGGAGCTCAATTAACTATAAAACAAATATGACGGTCGGACTGCTTTTAAGCAGGTTTTAGGCTATTTTAATATTTTCCAAATTTAACCCATATCTTTGGTGTTTGTGGTCGATTTTCAAAATTTTTTCAGTTAAAGATATCAAAATTAAATTTCCCATCATTTGAAGAAAACAACAATGACGGTCAGACTGCCTTTTTGCAGGTTTTTGGCTATTTTTATACTTTTCACATTTTTCCCTATATCTTTGGTGTTTATGGTCCAATTTTCAAAAACTTTTCAGTTAAAGATATTAAAGTTAAATTTCTTGCGTTTTAAAAAAGAAACAATGGCGGCCAAACTGCCTTTTAGCAGGTTTTTGGCTATTTTTATATGTTTGACATATTTCCCCATATCTTTGGTATTTTTTGTCCACTTTTTAAAACTTTTTTGCATTAACAGTTTCAAAATATTTTTTCCCATTGTTTTGTGCATCTAGTATGTAATTTACTTTAACCGTCTTCATCATACAAAATAAAACAAGATTTCGTGTTTATTTTCTTCAATAAATCTATTCTTGATTTTAATAAATTCACTTTAGATCTACTTCTATGTATTCCCATCCACAATTTTTTGTGCTTCGCTACTTATGGATGTTGTCATCCTTGTTGTTTTATTACTAAGCAAATAATTTATTATAATTATAAGATAAAGCCTTCTTTTAAATTTCAAATACATTAATATTGAAACAAATGATAAATAATTAAAATAGTTAATTTTAAGATTTTACAGTTAGGGAGTTGAATCCATTTTCATATAAGCAGAAATATAATCTATGATTACGGTTTTGACTCTCTAAGTAACGTAATCTACCATTCCACTTTCCCCTCTCTTGGTGATGATATCATCAAGTTCAACGCCGATACGATTTTTGAAATGTACCATTCCACTTTCAATAGAGGCGAAACTGGAGGGTACATTTATCAGTGTATTCATAAACATTGATTTCCTTATTTAAATCGACATAATAGTAATGGTATATTCTAGTTTTTATTTTATTTTACATAACATTTTTGAATTATAAATAGTATTTAATACACTACGATCAACATAATTTAGAAATAGTATGTATGATTTCAATCATGTCGATGTTAAAAGTGTAAACCACCATTCCAGTTTCGCCTCTCTTAAAAGTGGAATGGTACATTTCAAAAATCGTATTGGCATTGGTGATATCATCACCAAGAGATGGGAAAGTGGAATGGCAGATTACGTTTTTTAGTGGGTCAAAACCGTAATCATAGATTACTGCTTTATGTTAAAGATTAAATGTGTATTTATTTGAGTTTTACAAGAAAAGTAAACAAGGATACCAACATCCATAAGTAGCAAAGCACAAAAAAACATGGATTTACAATTGAAAAAGGTAAAGCTCGTAAATATTCAGATACTAGTGATGCTATATTATTAAATGTGCCCCACAGTGATATAATTGTTTAATAGCAGCTGTGTAAATCTAATTATCAAGATAGCGTTACAGACGAACAGACAAAGTGATTGAGTAAAAGAAGTTATTATAAAGAAAAAGCATGTAAGAGACCGAAAAGTTGGCAATTTAGACTGCGTCAATTCTAAGGTTTCTTGACTGTCAGTCAATGTATTCTTAATGAATGTAGACTGTTGGTTGTATTGATAATCTCTTACTATAGAGTAGCTACGCTAATGAAAGTAGAACAATTACTAAAATGCGGGAAAGCAAAAAATATATTGCTACTTTGTTATCTTATTTGTTTCACCTTTCTTGTAAACTATTTGTATATTTTTTGTTCATTCAATTAATAATTGTTCTTTTCATATGGTTAATACTAATAGTAAGGTTTTAATTTCAATCCATATGATTATAGTAACAAGTAACAATATCTAAAAGTAGCGCAGCAATTACAAGAAAATAAGAAAAAAGCAGTAAATTGTTAGTCATCAAGTAAGGCATATTTAGAAAACGTTTACTTGTTATATTAAAGATATTAAACATTTCGTGACAATGCCTCTTAAAGAGAACTGGTTTTAATCCAGCGGATATTAATCAGTTTCGAGGTCATACTTGAATATCTATTCCTAACTATAATCAAACTTTAATAAAATTTGAAAATTAATGTTAATTTTTACTCTTAAACATCAAGATTGAACACATTCAAAAGTAGCAAAGCATTTAAAACAAATAAGTAAATTTTTAAACAATCATATCTTCTTAATTTTAATTCTAGAAATAAATAACAAGACCAATTGATTAATATACTAACCAACAAATAAGACTTGAAAAGAAGCTGTGCTTCTTAAAAACCGTTAATGGTTTTATTTTTTCATATTTTTAGGTATTTTTTGTAATTGAGGGTTTCCGTCTAAACGTTAAAAGTTTAAATCTTTTAAAAAATTAGTATTTTATTACAATACAGATGGTTGAGGTGCAATTAAAAATGTCCTGTGATCGATTACCTCTAAAAACCCATTTTATGTGTTTTCTTTTGTGCATTATTGGATTTTGGGTGTATTCAGGGATAAGGGATGGGAAACCTGACCGAAAATTAGGTCTCAGCCTCCTTTTAAAAGTGATGGGGCAACTTTTCTTTTTTGCCTATAAAATCAACTCATTTCCCCCAGTTCCTCATTGGCTGTAGGCCAATATCCAATAGCCTGAAACTTGCTTTTAGCATTAACCAATTAATTAATAACAAACGCGTCCCCCAGTTCATTATTGGCTAAATTAATTCAACCAAACATAAATTTCTGCTATTAGAAAGACAACAATGGAAACTTTCTGCTATTAGAATGACAACAATATATATGACGTTCAATCACATCAACTTATTATTAAATTTACACATTAATAAATGTCCATATGGCAAAACATAAATTGAGAGATCGTTTTTTGAGGACTGAGTAGGATTCAACATTTTATACTTTAGAACAATGTGAAAAACTCATGTCTTTAGACAATTTAAAAGTTTCATTTCATGTGGAATTGATAACCCATCTAAATGATCACAAATACAAAACTAGTTCAATATGTAAATAAAAGTGGGGTATAGTCCTTTCCATGACATCGCTCCATATGGGGCGATGATTTTCTATAGCTCCTTCAAGGAGCTATAGCATAGCCTCTTATCATATGGAGCGATGTGATAGCCCCTTTTAAGGAGCGTTCATATCGCCTCTTATGATAAGAGGCTATGCTATAGCTCCTTCATGGCCTCTTAATAGCTCCTTTGAAGGGGCGTTAATATCGCCTCTTATGATAAGAGGCTATACTATAGCCCCATGATGGCTCCTTCATAGCCTCTCCATCGCCCCTCCATAGTCCTTTACCTCCAGTGCCCCTTCATCGCTCCTTCATCGCCCCTACATCGCTCCTTCATCTCTCCTTCTTGAAATTTATATTAAATTGTACTTTGATGGCCCCTACATCGCCCCTACATCGCCCCTACATCGCTCCTTCATCTCTAATTCTTGAATTTTATATTACATTGTACTTTGATGGCCCCTACATCGCTCCTCCATCGCCCCTACATCGCTCATACATCGCCCCTACATCGCTCCTTCATCTCTCCTTCTTGAAATTTATATTACATTGTACTTTGATGGCCCCTACATCGCTCCTCCATCGCCCCTTCAACGCTCCTCCATCGCCCCTACATCGCTCCTTCATCTCTCCTTCTTGAAATTTATATTACATTGTACTTTGATGGCCCCTACATCGCTCCTCCATGGCCCCTTCATCGCTCCTACATCGCCCCTACATCGCTCCTTCATCTCTCCTTCTTGAAATTTATATTACATTGTACTTTGATGGCCCCTACATCGCTCCTCCATCGCTCCTCCATCGCTCCTACATCGCCCCTTCATCGCTCCTTCCACAAATTTATATTACATTGTACTTTGATGGCCCCTACATCTCTCCTCCATCGCTCCTCCATCGCCCCATCGCCCCTTAATAGCCCCTTACCTTAATTTATATAAAAAAGCCCCTACATAGCCTCTCCATTGCCCCTTAATAGCTCCTTACCTTAATTTTTATAACATAGCCCCTACATAGCCTCTCCATCGCCCCTTAATAGCCCCTTATCTTAATTTATATAACAAAGCCCCTACATAGCCTCTCCATCGCCCCTAATAGCCCCTTACCTTTATTTATATAACATAGCCCCTACATAGCCTCTCCATCGCCCCTTAATAGCTCCTTACCTTAATTTATATAACATAGCCCCTACATAGCCTCTCCATCGCCCCTTAATAGCCCCTTACCTTAATTTATATAACATAGCCTCTACATAGCCTCTCCATCGCCCCTTAATAGCCCCTTACCTTAATTTATATAACATAGCCCTACATAGCCTCTCCATCGCCCCTTAATAGCCCCTTACCTTAATTTATATAGCATAGCCCCTACATAGCCTCTCCATCGCCCCTTAATAGCCTCTTACCTTAATTTATATAATCCTTACCTTAATATATATAACATAGCCCCTACATAGCCTCTCCATCGCCCCTAAATAGCCCCTTACCCTAATTTATATAACATAGCCCCTACATAGCCTCTCCATCGCCCCTTAATAGCTCCTTACCTTAATTTATATAACATAGCCCCTACATAGCCTCTCCATCGCCCCTTAATAGCCCCTTACCTTAATTTATATAACATAGCCCTACATAGCCTCTCCATCGCCCCTTAATAGCCCCTTACCTTAATTTATATAGCATAGCCCCTACATAGCCTCTCCATCGCCCCTTAATAGCCTCTTACCTTAATTTATATAATCCTTACCTTAATATATATAACATAGCCCCTACATAGCCTCTCCATCGCCCCTAAATAGCCCCTTACCCTAATTTATATAACATAGCCCCTACATAGCCTCTCCATCGCCCCTTAATAGCCCCTTACCTTAATTTATATAACATAGCCTCTACATAGCCTCTCCATCGCCCCTTAATAGCCCCTTACCTTAATTTATATAACATAGCCCTACATAGCCTCTCCATCGCCCCTTAATAGCCCCTTACCTTAATTTATATAGCATAGCCCCTACATAGCCTCTCCATCGCCCCTTAATAGCCTCTTACCTTAATTTATATAATCCTTACCTTAATATATATAACATAGCCCCTACATAGCCTCTCCATCGCCCCTGAATAGCCCCTTACCCTAATTTATATAACATAGCCCCTACATAGCCTCTCCATCGCCCCTTAATAGCTCCTTACCTTAATTTATATAACATAGCCCCTACATAGCCTCTCCATCGCCCCTTAATAGCCCCTTACCTTAATTTATATAACATAGCCTCTACATAGCCTCTCCATCGCCCCTTAATAGCCCCTTACCTTAATTTATATAACATAGCCCTACATAGCCTCTCCATCGCCCCTTAATAGCCCCTTACCTTAATTTATATAGCATAGCCCCTACATAGCCTCTCCATCGCCCCTTAATAGCCTCTTACCTTAATTTATATAATCCTTACCTTAATATATATAACATAGCCCCTACATAGCCTCTCCATCGCCCCTAAATAGCCCCTTACCCTAATTTATATAACATAGCCCCTACATAGCCTCTCCATCGCCCCTTAATAGCTCCTTACCTTAATTTATATAACATAGCCCCTACATAGCCTCTCCATCGCCCCTTAATAGCCCCTTACCTTAATTTATATAACATAGCCCTACATAGCCTCTCCATCGCCCCTTAATAGCCCCTTACCTTAATTTATATAGCATAGCCCCTACATAGCCTCTCCATCGCCCCTTAATAGCCTCTTACCTTAATTTATATAATCCTTACCTTAATATATATAACATAGCCCCTACATAGCCTCTCCATCGCCCCTAAATAGCCCCTTACCCTAATTTATATAACATAGCCCCTACATAGCCTCTCCATCGCCCCTTAATAGCCCCTTACCTTAATTTATATAACATAGCCTCTACATAGCCTCTCCATCGCCCCTTAATAGCCCCTTACCTTAATTTATATAACATAGCCCTACATAGCCTCTCCATCGCCCCTTAATAGCCCCTTACCTTAATTTATATAGCATAGCCCCTACATAGCCTCTCCATCGCCCCTTAATAGCCTCTTACCTTAATTTATATAATCCTTACCTTAATATATATAACATAGCCCCTACATAGCCTCTCCATCGCCCCTAAATAGCCCCTTACCCTAATTTATATAACACAGCCCCTACATAGCCTCTCCATCGCCCCTTAATAGCTCCTTACCTTAATTTATATAACATAGCCCCTACATAGCCTCTCCATCGCCCCTTAATAGCCCCTTACCTTAATTTATATAACATAGCCCTACATAGCCTCTCCATCGCCCCTTAATAGCCCCTTACCTTAATTTATATAGCATAGCCCCTACATAGCCTCTCCATCGCCCCTTAATAGCCTCTTACCTTAATTTATATAATCCTTACCTTAATATATATAACATAGCCCCTACATAGCCTCTCCATCGCCCCTAAATAGCCCCTTACCCTAATTTATATAACATAGCCCCTACATAGCCTCTCCATCGCCCCTTAATAGCCCCTTACCTTAATTTATATAACATAGCCTCTACATAGCCTCTCCATCGCCCCTTAATAGCCCCTTACCTTAATTTATATAACATAGCCCTACATAGCCTCTCCATCGCCCCTTAATAGCCCCTTACCTTAATTTATATAGCATAGCCCCTACATAGCCTCTCCATCGCCCCTTAATAGCCTCTTACCTTAATTTATATAATCCTTACCTTAATATATATAACATAGCCCCTACATAGCCTCTCCATCGCCCCTAAATAGCCCCTTACCCTAATTTATATAACATAGCCCCTACATAGCCTCTCCATCGCCCCTTAATAGCTCCTTACCTTAATTTATATAACATAGCCCCTACATAGCCTCTCCATCGCCCCTTAATAGCCCCTTACCTTAATTTATATAGCATAGCCCCTACATAGCCTCTCCATCGCCCCTTAATAGCCTCTTACCTTAATTTATATAATCCTTACCTTAATATATATAACATAGCCCCTACATAGCCTCTCCATCGCCCCTAAATAGCCCCTTACCCTAATTTATATAACATAGCCCCTACATAGCCTCTCCATCGCCCCTTAATAGCTCCTTACCTTAATTTATATAACATAGCCCCTACATAGCCTCTCCATCGCCCCTTAATAGCCCCTTACCTTAATTTATATAGCATAGCCCCTACATAGCCTCTCCATCGCCCCTTAATAGCCTCTTACCTTAATTTATATAATCCTTACCTTAATATATATAACATAGCCCCTACATAGCCTCTCCATCGCCCCTAAATAGCCCCTTACCCTAATTTATATAACATAGCCCCTACATAGCCTCTCCATCGCCCCTTAATAGCTCCTTACCTTAATTTATATAACATAGCCCCTACATAGCCTCTCCATCGCCCCTTAATAGCCCCTTACCTTAATTTATATAACATAGCCTCTACATAGCCTCTCCATCGCCCCTTAATAGCCCCTTACCTTAATTTATATAACATAGCCCTACATAGCCTCTCCATCGCCCCTTAATAGCCCCTTACCTTAATTTATATAGCATAGCCCCTACATAGCCTCTCCATCGCCCCTTAATAGCCTCTTACCTTAATTTATATAATCCTTACCTTAATATATATAACATAGCCCCTACATAGCCTCTCCATCGCCCCTAAATAGCCCCTTACCCTAATTTATATAACATAGCCCCTACATAGCCTCTCCATCGCCCCTTAATAGCCTCTTACCTTAATTTATATAACATAGGCCCTACAAAGCATCTCCATCGCCCCTTAATAGCCCCTTACCTTAATTATATAACATAGCCCCTACATAGCCTCTTTATCGCCCCTTAATAGCCCCTTACCTTAATTTATATAACATAGCCCTACATAGCCTCTCCATCGCCCCTTAATAGCCCCTTACCTTAATTTATATAGCATAGCCCCTACATAGCCTCTCCATCGCCCCTTAATAGCCTCTTACCTTAATTTATATAATCCTTACCTTAATATATATAACATAGCCCCTACATAGCCTCTCCATCGCCCCTAAATAGCCCCTTACCCTAATTTATATAACATAGCCCCTACATAGCCTCTCCATCGCCCCTTAATAGCCCCTTACCTTAATTTATATAACATAGCCTCTACATAGCCTCTCCATCGCCCCTTAATAGCCCCTTACCTTAATTTATATAACATAGCCCTACATAGCCTCTCCATCGCCCCTTAATAGCCCCTTACCTTAATTTATATAGCATAGCCCCTACATAGCCTCTCCATCGCCCCTTAATAGCCTCTTACCTTAATTTATATAATCCTTACCTTAATATATATAACATAGCCCCTACATAGCCTCTCCATCGCCCCTGAATAGCCCCTTACCCTAATTTATATAACATAGCCCCTACATAGCCTCTCCATCGCCCCTTAATAGCTCCTTACCTTAATTTATATAACAAAGCCCCTACATAGCCTCTCCATCGCCCCTTAATAGCCCCTTACCTTAATTTATATAACATAGCCTCTACATAGCCTCTCCATCGCCCCTTAATAGCCCCTTACCTTAATTTATATAACATAGCCCTACATAGCCTCTCCATCGCCCCTTAATAGCCCCTTACCTTAATTTATATAGCATAGCCCCTACATAGCCTCTCCATCGCCCCTTAATAGCCTCTTACCTTAATTTATATAATCCTTACCTTAATATATATAACATAGCCCCTACATAGCCTCTCCATCGCCCCTAAATAGCCCCTTACCCTAATTTATATAACATAGCCCCTACATAGCCTCTCCATCGCCCCTTAATAGCCCCTTACCTTAATTTATATAACATAGCCTCTACATAGCCTCTCCATCGCCCCTTAATAGCCCCTTACCTTAATTTATATAACATAGCCCTACATAGCCTCTCCATCGCCCCTTAATAGCCCCTTACCTTAATTTATATAGCATAGCCCCTACATAGCCTCTCCATCGCCCCTTAATAGCCTCTTACCTTAATTTATATAATCCTTACCTTAATATATATAACATAGCCCCTACATAGCCTCTCCATCGCCCCTGAATAGCCCCTTACCCTAATTTATATAACATAGCCCCTACATAGCCTCTCCATCGCCCCTTAATAGCTCCTTACCTTAATTTATATAACATAGCCCCTACATAGCCTCTCCATCGCCCCTTAATAGCCCCTTACCTTAATTTATATAACATAGCCTCTACATAGCCTCTCCATCGCCCCTTAATAGCCCCTTACCTTAATTTATATAACATAGCCCTACATAGCCTCTCCATCGCCCCTTAATAGCCCCTTACCTTAATTTATATAACATAGCCTCTACATAGCCTCTCCATCGCCCCTTAATAGCCCCTTACCTTAATTTATATGACATAGCCCTACATAGCCTCTCCATCGCCCCTTAATAGCCCCTTACCTTAATTTATATAGCATAGCCCCTACATAGCCTCTCCATCGCCCCTTAATAGCCTCTTACCTTAATTTATATAATCCTTACCTTAATATATATAACATAGCCCCTACATAGCCTCTCCATCGCCCCTGAATAGCCCCTTACCCTAATTTATATAACATAGCCCCTACATAGCCTCTCCATCGCCCCTTAATAGCTCCTTACCTTAATTTATATAACATAGCCCCTACATAGCCTCTCCATCGCCCCTTAATAGCCCCTTACCTTAATTTATATAACATAGCCTCTACATAGCCTCTCCATCGCCCCTTAATAGCCCCTTACCTTAATTTATATAACATAGCCCTACATAGCCTCTCCATCGCCCCTTAATAGCCCCTTACCTTAATTTATATAGCATAGCCCCTACATAGCCTCTCCATCGCCCCTTAATAGCCTCTTACCTTAATTTATATAATCCTTACCTTAATATATATAACATAGCCCCTACATAGCCTCTCCATCGCCCCTAAATAGCCCCTTACCCTAATTTATATAACATAGCCCCTACATAGCCTCTCCATCGCCCCTTAATAGCTCCTTACCTTAATTTATATAACATAGCCCCTACATAGCCTCTCCATTTTTTTAACACATTAAAAATCATTTTTGTATACTTTTGGGAGTAATTATTATTTTTAATATGTATTTAGCTTCATCCATAAGACTGGAGGTCAGCAACTGTCCTCTAAAGTGATAGGGGTCGAATTTATTTTTTTCTAATATTTCTTATTTTAAAAAATCATTAATTTCTACCTTCACTACATTTCATAACAATTAATGCATAAATCCCTTAAAAAATTGTTAATTTATCAGAATCAATCTTTAAAACAGAAGAAAAGTGCAAAAAAAATCGTTTTTCCAATGATTTGTTTTGGATTTGCATATCTTTTTGGTTCACCAGTTTTTACCCAAAATGCTGTTTTTGAGATCTTGTGCTTCATTGGTGCTGATTAATAAAAAATTAACGGTAGAAACTTGTAACCAAAAGGTGCATCTACATTTTATATTTACAGTAAAATAATCCTAAATGAATATTAAAGCTGCTATTCTGCAAATTCAGATTTGCCTATTTTTTTGGTTTGCAGTTTATATAATCGCCCCTTAATAGCCCCTTACCTTAATTTATATAACATAGCCCTACATAGCCTCTCCATCGCCCCTTAATAGCCCCTTACCTTAATTTATATAGCATAGCCCCTACATAGCCTCTCCATCGCCCCTTAATAGCCTCTTACCTTAATTTATATAATCCTTACCTTAATATATATAACATAGCCCCTACATAGCCTCTCCATCGCCCCTGAATAGCCCCTTACCCTAATTTATATAACATAGCCCCTACATAGCCTCTCCATCGCCCCTTAATAGCTCCTTACCTTAATTTATATAACATAGCCCCTACATAGCCTCTCCATCGCCCCTTAATAGCCCCTTACCTTAATTTATATAACATAGCCTCTACATAGCCTCTCCATCGCCCCTTAATAGCCCCTTACCTTAATTTATATAACATAGCCCTACATAGCCTCTCCATCGCCCCTTAATAGCCCCTTACCTTAATTTATATAGCATAGCCCCTACATAGCCTCTCCATCGCCCCTTAATAGCCTCTTACCTTAATTTATATAATCCTTACCTTAATATATATAACATAGCCCCTACATAGCCTCTCCATCGCCCCTAAATAGCCCCTTACCCTAATTTATATAACATAGCCCCTACATAGCCTCTCCATCGCCCCTTAATAGCCTCTTACCTTAATTTATATAACATAGGCCCTACAAAGCATCTCCATCGCCCCTTAATAGCCCCTTACCTTAATTATATAACATAGCCCCTACATAGCCTCTCCATCGCCCCTTAATAGCCTCTTACCTTAATTTATATAACATAGCCCCTTCATAGCCTCTTCATCGCCCCTTACCTTAATTTATATAACATAGGCCCTTTATGGCTCCTGTACAGCCTCTGTAATTGTATTGCCCCTTCATTATAGAAGGTAGGGCATTAAGGTAAGGAAGGAATGTGACCCTCTACAGTTTTAAATTTAAGTTTTAAAAGGATGACAAGGATGACAACATTTATAAAAGCAAAGCTCTGAAACGGTAGAAAAAAGTTTAAAGGAAGCCTGCAAGAAATACCACGCTTTAACTGCTAAAAGACTGCCACAAGAAGACCCAATACCCCAAATTATAAGCCTTCAGCTCTAATAACAAAAAAGTTCTAGACATTTCAAAATAGCATTTTATGTACAATGGAATTTTTGAAAGATTTCCAATGCTCATAAAAGAAAAAACAATATTAAATTACGTTGCCTAGACATAAAATTATAACCTTATCTTTGTCAGAAACTTAGATTGCCTGTAACTGATTACATTTTTACAATAAAAACACCACATTTCATAGTCAAAATCTATGAAAAAAAATCGATTTAAATTGCATTTTTAAACGAAAATCATAGCGGAAACAAAGGGGTAAACTAATACAAGCTTAGCTGTGATTGGTTGTTAAGCTGATTCAGCCTTCTGATTGGCTACAGTACATTCGGTACAACGCAAGTAAAACTTATTTTTTTTTAATGATTTTGACTATAAAAATGGGTATTTTTATTGTAAAAATATAATTAGTTACTGGAAACCTAAATTAATGACAAAAAAAATAAGCTTATAATTTTGTTTCTAGGCCACGTAGTTTAATTTTAAAGTTTTCAACATGAGCATTGCAATTCTTTCAAAATTTCCATTGTACATAAAATGTCATTTTAAAATGCCTAGAACTTTTTTGTTATAGAAGCTGAAGGCTTCAAATTTGGGGTATTTGGTCTACTTGTGGCAGTCTTTCAGCAGTTAAAGCGTGGTATTTCTTGCAGGCTTCCTTTAAACTTTTTTCTACCGTTTCAGAGCTTTGCTTTTATAAATGTTGTCATCCTTGTCATCCTTTTAAAACTTAAATTTAAAACTGTAGAGGGTCACATTCCTTCCTTACCTTAATGCCCTACCTTCTATAATGAAGGGGCAATACAATTACAGAGGCTGTACAGGAGCCATAAAGGGCCTATGTTATATAAATTAAGGTAAGGGGCGATGAAGAGGCTATGAAGGGGCTATGTTATATAAATTAAGGTAAGAGGCTATTAAGGGGCGATGGAGAGGCTATGTAGGGGCTATGTTATATAATTAAGGTAAGGGGCTATTAAGGGGCGATGGAGATGCTTTGTAGGGCCTATGTTATATAAATTAAGGTAAGAGGCTATTAAGGGGCGATGGAGAGGCTATGTAGGGGCTATGTTATATAAATTAGGGTAAGGGGCTATTTAGGGGCGATGGAGAGGCTATGTAGGGGCTATGTTATATATATTAAGGTAAGGATTATATAAATTAAGGTAAGAGGCTATTAAGGGGCGATGGAGAGGCTATGTAGGGGCTATGCTATATAAATTAAGGTAAGGGGCTATTAAGGGGCGATGGAGAGGCTATGTAGGGCTATGTTATATAAATTAAGGTAAGGGGCTATTAAGGGGCGATGGAGAGGCTATGTAGAGGCTATGTTATATAAATTAAGGTAAGGGGCTATTAAGGGGCGATGGAGAGGCTATGTAGGGGCTATGTTATATAAATTAAGGTAAGGAGCTATTAAGGGGCGATGGAGAGGCTATGTAGGGGCTATGTTATATAAATTAGGGTAAGGGGCTATTCAGGGGCGATGGAGAGGCTATGTAGGGGCTATGTTATATATATTAAGGTAAGGATTATATAAATTAAGGTAAGAGGCTATTAAGGGGCGATGGAGAGGCTATGTAGGGGCTATGCTATATAAATTAAGGTAAGGGGCTATTAAGGGGCGATGGAGAGGCTATGTAGGGCTATGTTATATAAATTAAGGTAAGGGGCTATTAAGGGGCGATGGAGAGGCTATGTAGAGGCTATGTTATATAAATTAAGGTAAGGGGCTATTAAGGGGCGATGGAGAGGCTATGTAGGGGCTATGTTATATAAATTAGGGTAAGGGGCTATTTAGGGGCGATGGAGAGGCTATGTAGGGGCTATGTTATATATATTAAGGTAAGGATTATATAAATTAAGGTAAGAGGCTATTAAGGGGCGATGGAGAGGCTATGTAGGGGCTATGCTATATAAATTAAGGTAAGGGGCTATTAAGGGGCGATGGAGAGGCTATGTAGGGCTATGTTATATAAATTAAGGTAAGGGGCTATTAAGGGGCGATGGAGAGGCTATGTAGGGGCTATGTTATATAATTAAGGTAAGGGGCTATTAAGGGGCGATGGAGATGCTTTGTAAGGCCTATGTTATATAAATTAAGGTAAGAGGCTATTAAGGGGCGATGGAGAGGCTATGTAGGGGCTATGTTATATAAATTAGGGTAAGGGGCTATTTAGGGGCGATGGAGAGGCTATGTAGGGGCTATGTTATATATATTAAGGTAAGGATTATATAAATTAAGGTAAGAGGCTATTAAGGGGCGATGGAGAGGCTATGTAGGGGCTATGCTATATAAATTAAGGTAAGGGGCTATTAAGGGGCGATGGAGAGGCTATGTAGGGCTATGTTATATAAATTAAGGTAAGGGGCTATTAAGGGGCGATGGAGAGGCTATGTAGAGGCTATGTTATATAAATTAAGGTAAGGGGCTATTAAGGGGCGATGGAGAGGCTATGTAGGGGCTATGTTATATAAATTAAGGTAAGGAGCTATTAAGGGGCGATGGAGAGGCTATGTAGGGGCTATGTTATATAAATTAGGATAAGGGGCTATTCAGGGGCGATGGAGAGGCTATGTAGGGGCTATGTTATATATATTAAGGTAAGGATTATATAAATTAAGGTAAGAGGCTATTAAGGGGCGATGGAGAGGCTATGTAGGGGCTATGCTATATAAATTAAGGTAAGGGGCTATTAAGGGGCGATGGAGAGGCTATGTAGGGCTATGTTATATAAATTAAGGTAAGGGGCTATTAAGGGGCGATGGAGAGGCTATGTAGAGGCTATGTTATATAAATTAAGGTAAGGGGCTATTAAGGGGCGATGGAGAGGCTATGTAGGGGCTATGTTATATAAATTAAGGTAAGGAGCTATTAAGGGGCGATGGAGAGGCTATGTAGGGGCTATGTTATATAAATTAGGGTAAGGGGCTATTCAGGGGCGATGGAGAGGCTATGTAGGGGCTATGTTATATATATTAAGGTAAGGATTATATAAATTAAGGTAAGAGGCTATTAAGGGGCGATGGAGAGGCTATGTAGGGGCTATGCTATATAAATTAAGGTAAGGGGCTATTAAGGGGCGATGGAGAGGCTATGTAGGGCTATGTTATATAAATTAAGGTAAGGGGCTATTAAGGGGCGATGGAGAGGCTATGTAGAGGCTATGTTATATAAATTAAGGTAAGGGGCTATTAAGGGGCGATGGAGAGGCTATGTAGGGGCTATGTTATATAAATTAGGGTAAGGGGCTATTTAGGGGCGATGGAGAGGCTATGTAGGGGCTATGTTATATATATTAAGGTAAGGATTATATAAATTAAGGTAAGGGGCTATTAAGGGGCGATGGAGAGGCTATGTAGGGGCTATGTTATATAAATTAAGGTAAGGAGCTATTAAGGGGCGATGGAGAGGCTATGTAGGGGCTATGTTATATAAATTAGGGTAAGGGGCTATTCAGGGGCGATGGAGAGGCTATGTAGGGGCTATGTTATATATATTATGGTAAGGATTATATAAATTAAGGTAAGAGGCTATTAAGGGGCGATGGAGAGGCTATGTAGGGGCTATGCTATATAAATTAAGGTAAGGGGCTATTAAGGGGCGATGGAGAGGCTATGTAGGGCTATGTTATATAAATTAAGGTAAGGGGCTATTAAGGGGCGATGGAGAGGCTATGTAGAGGCTATGTTATATAAATTAAGGTAAGGGGCTATTAAGGGGCGATGGAGAGGCTATGTAGGGGCTATGTTATATAAATTAGGGTAAGGGGCTATTTAGGGGCGATGGAGAGGCTATGTAGGGGCTATGTTATATATATTAAGGTAAGGATTATATAAATTAAGGTAAGAGGCTATTAAGGGGCGATGGAGAGGCTATGTAGGGGCTATGCTATATAAATTAAGGTAAGGGGCTATTAAGGGGCGATGGAGAGGCTATGTAGGGCTATGTTATATAAATTAAGGTAAGGGGCTATTAAGGGGCGATGGAGAGGCTATGTAGGGGCTATGTTATATAAATTAAGGTAAGGAGCTATTAAGGGGCGATGGAGAGGCTATGTAGGGGCTATGTTATATAAATTAGGGTAAGGGGCTATTTAGGGGCGATGGAGAGGCTATGTAGGGGCTATGTTATATATATTAAGGTAAGGATTATATAAATTAAGGTAAGAGGCTATTAAGGGGCGATGGAGAGGCTATGTAGGGGCTATGCTATATAAATTAAGGTAAGGGGCTATTAAGGGGCGATGGAGAGGCTATGTAGGGCTATGTTATATAAATTAAGGTAAGGGGCTATTAAGGGGCGATGGAGAGGCTATGTAGAGGCTATGTTATATAAATTAAGGTTAGGGGCTATTAAGGGGCGATGGAGAGGCTATGTAGGGGCTATGTTATATAAATTAAGGTAAGGAGCTATTAAGGGGCGATGGAGAGGCTATGTAGGGGCTATGTTATATAAATTAGGGTAAGGGGCTATTTAGGGGCGATGGAGAGGCTATGTAGGGGCTATGTTATATATATTAAGGTAAGGATTATATAAATTAAGGTAAGAGGCTATTAAGGGGCGATGGAGAGGCTATGTAGGGGCTATGCTATATAAATTAAGGTAAGGGGCTATTAAGGGGCGATGGAGAGGCTATGTAGGGCTATGTTATATAAATTAAGGTAAGGGGCTATTAAGGGGCGATGGAGAGGCTATGTAGAGGCTATGTTATATAAATTAAGGTAAGGGGCTATTAAGGGGCGATGGAGAGGCTATGTAGGGGCTATGTTATATAAATTAGGGTAAGGGGCTATTTAGGGGCGATGGAGAGGCTATGTAGGGGCTATGTTATATATATTAAGGTAAGGATTATATAAATTAAGGTAAGAGGCTATTAAGGGGCGATGGAGAGGCTATGTAGGGGCTATGCTATATAAATTAAGGTAAGGGGCTATTAAGGGGCGATGGAGAGGCTATGTAGGGCTATGTTATATAAATTAAGGTAAGGGGCTATTAAGGGGCGATGGAGAGGCTATGTAGGGGCTATGTTATATAAATTAAGGTAAGGAGCTATTAAGGGGCGATGGAGAGGCTATGTAGGGGCTATGTTATATAAATTAGGGTAAGGGGCTATTTAGGGGCGATGGAGAGGCTATGTAGGGGCTATGTTATATATATTAAGGTAAGGATTATATAAATTAAGGTAAGAGGCTATTAAGGGGCGATGGAGAGGCTATGTAGGGGCTATGCTATATAAATTAAGGTAAGGGGCTATTAAGGGGCGATGGAGAGGCTATGTAGGGCTATGTTATATAAATTAAGGTAAGGGGCTATTAAGGGGCGATGGAGAGGCTATGTAGAGGCTATGTTATATAAATTAAGGTTAGGGGCTATTAAGGGGCGATGGAGAGGCTATGTAGGCGCTATGTTATATAAATTAAGGTAAGGAGCTATTAAGGGGCGATGGAGAGGCTATGTAGGGGCTATGTTATATAAATTAGGGTAAGGGGCTATTTAGGGGCGATGGAGAGGCTATGTAGGGGCTATGTTATATATATTAAGGTAAGGATTATATAAATTAAGGTAAGAGGCTATTAAGGGGCGATGGAGAGGCTATGTAGGGGCTATGCTATATAAATTAAGGTAAGGGGCTATTAAGGGGCGATGGAGAGGCTATGTAGGGCTATGTTATATAAATTAAGGTAAGGGGCTATTAAGGGGCGATGGAGAGGCTATGTAGAGGCTATGTTATATAAATTAAGGTAAGGGGCTATTAAGGGGCGATGGAGAGGCTATGTAGGGGCTATGTTATATAAATTAAGGTAAGGAGCTATTAAGGGGCGATGGAGAGGCTATGTAGGGGCTATGTTATATAAATTAGGGTAAGGGGCTATTCAGGGGCGATGGAGAGGCTATGTAGGGGCTATGTTATATATATTAAGGTAAGGATTATATAAATTAAGGTAAGAGGCTATTAAGGGGCGATGGAGAGGCTATGTAGGGGCTATGCTATATAAATTAAGGTAAGGGGCTATTAAGGGGCGATGGAGAGGCTATGTAGGGCTATGTTATATAAATTAAGGTAAGGGGCTATTAAGGGGCGATGGAGAGGCTATGTAGAGGCTATGTTATATAAATTAAGGTAAGGGGCTATTAAGGGGCGATGGAGAGGCTATGTAGGGGCTATGTTATATAAATTAGGGTAAGGGGCTATTTAGGGGCGATGGAGAGGCTATGTAGGGGCTATGTTATATATATTAAGGTAAGGATTATATAAATTAAGGTAAGAGGCTATTAAGGGGCGATGGAGAGGCTATGTAGGGGCTATGCTATATAAATTAAGGTAAGGGGCTATTAAGGGGCGATGGAGAGGCTATGTAGGGCTATGTTATATAAATTAAGGTAAGGGGCTATTAAGGGGCGATGGAGAGGCTATGTAGGGGCTATGTTATATAAATTAAGGTAAGGAGCTATTAAGGGGCGATGGAGAGGCTATGTAGGGGCTATGTTATATAAATTAGGGTAAGGGGCTATTTAGGGGCGATGGAGAGGCTATGTAGGGGCTATGTTATATATATTAAGGTAAGGATTATATAAATTAAGGTAAGAGGCTATTAAGGGGCGATGGAGAGGCTATGTAGGGGCTATGTAGGGGCTATGCTATATAAATTAAGGTAAGGGGCTATTAAGGGGCGATGGAGAGGCTATGTAGGGCTATGTTATATAAATTAAGGTAAGGGGCTATTAAGGGGCGATGGAGAGGCTATGTAGAGGCTATGTTATATAAATTAAGGTAAGGGGCTATTAAGGGGCGATGGAGAGGCTATGTAGGGGCTATGTTATATAAATTAAGGTAAGGAGCTATTAAGGGGCGATGGAGAGGCTATGTAGGGGCTATGTTATATAAATTAAGGTAAGGGGCGATGGAGAGGCTATGTAGGGGCTATGTTATATAAATTAAGGTAATGGGCTTTTAAGGGGCGATGGAGAGGCTATGTAGGAGCTATGTTATATAAATTAAGGTAAGGGACTATTAAGGGGCAATGGAGAGGCTATGTAGGAGCTTTGTTATATAAATAAAGGTAAGGGGCTATTAGGGGCGATGGAGAGGCTATGTAGGGGCTTTGTTATATAAATTAAGATAAGGGGCTATTAAGGGGCGATGGAGAGGCTATGTAGGGGCTATCTTATAAAAATTAAGGTAAGGAGCTATTAAGGGGCAATGGAGAGGCTATGTAGGGGCTTTTTTATATAAATTAAGGTAAGGGGCTATTAAGGGGCGATGGGGCGATGGAGGAGCGATGGAGGAGAGATGTAGGGGCCATCAAAGTACAATGTAATATAAATTTGTGGAAGGAGCGATGAAGGGGCGATGTAGGAGCGATGGAGGAGCGATGGAGGAGCGATGTAGCAGCGATGTAGGGGCCATCAAGTTGCAATGTTATATAAATTTGGAGAAGGAGCGATGAAGGGGCGATGGAGGAGCGATGTAGGAGCGATGTAGGGGCCATCAAGTTGCAATGTAATATAAATTTGGAGAAGGAGCGATGAAGGGGCGATGTAGGAGCGATGAAGGAGCGATGTAGGAGCGATGTAGGGGCCATCACAGTACAATGTAATATAAATTTGAAGAAGGAGCGATGAAGGGGCGATGTAGGAGCGATGGAGGGGCGATGTAGGGGCCATCAAAGTACAATGTAATATAAATTTGAAGAAGGAGCGATGAAGGGGTGATGTAGGAGCGATGGAGGGGCGATGTAGGGGCCATCAAAGTACAATGTAATATAAATTTGGAGAAGGAGCGATGGAGGAGCGATGAAGGGGCGATGTAGGAGCGATGTAGGGGCCATCAAGGGACTAAGATATATATAATAGTGAAGGGGCCATGAAGAGGCGATATTTAATTAAATAGCCCCTTGGGATAAGAGGACATATCATCTCCTCTTTAGAAGGGGCGATAAAGGAGCGATAAAGGATCATTTAATCGCCTCTTAGGGCAAGGGGCTATCAAATCGCTCCTTTCAAGGAGTCATAACATCGCCTCTTGTTATAAGGGGCTATTAAATCGCTCCTTTCAAGGAGCCAATACATCGCCCCTTGTCATAAGAGGCGATCAATTAAAATCATCGCCCCATATGGAGCGATGTCATGGAAAGGACTATACCCTAAAAGTGTACTGTGTTTTGTTAAAAAAAAAATTTCATCAATTTTGGTAAAAATTATTGCACACTTAATTGAACTTTTCTGTTAATATTTAACGTAAAATAAATATTTTTTTTTAAATTCTTAATTTATATGTTTGCTATGGAACAATTAGTTGATAGAATGCTACCCATGTACTTATTCAATTCTACTTAATTTATTTATTAAAGCTGGGGAGCTAAAGCGGTGTTTATTTCTATATACAAATTTTGGGGTGAAGTAGATCCCCCCTTAAAATGTTTGAAAATAAATCAGATTTAACCATCTCAAAAAAAACTTTTTTTTAAATGGGGGGGTGGGGTTTGGCGAAGTAATAACGGGATTCTACTTAAAGCCACTAACATATTGGTTCTTTGAAAAGTTTTTATTATATTTTATGATAGGTGAAATCAACTACCTGAATTCTATTCTATACTTTATTTCTTTGCATTCATATAATAGCTATTTCATCATTGTTCATAGTTTTCAAATCTAACTACTGCGTCATCCCGAAACTAGTTTTTTAGGCCTAGTTGGAAAATAGGCCTGGAATAATATTTTCTTATGTTTCCCATCCCTTATCCCTGGGTGTATTAGATTATTCATAGGCCTTGCAGGCATAATGTGTTCAGCTGTTTGGCAGCTAGAGGACTTTTTGGAAAGACAATTGATACTAGGATCGAACATTTCATCGTGAACTGCACTAGATCCATACATACACTATTACGCATTAGCATTTTAATTAGCCAGCTATGAGAAGAAAGACAACTTTAAAATGTATCATATTTACAGAATAAAAGATTAATAGTTTGTTGTTAAACTTTGAATCTACAATTTATAGGGAAGCTTTAGATTAGTCCAGGTCATATTTTAAGCAATTTGTATTCAAGGGGAATGAAACAACTAAAAAAACATACCCCCCACTTCCTAAAGATTTATCCACAGCCTTTTAAAACTTGATTTTTGAAAAATCTAAGATTGTGCCCTAACTTTTCAACCAATTGAGCTAGAAATCAAGTTTTCTTCACCATTTCTCAACGGATTGAGCTAGAATCGATGTTAAGGTGTCTAAATGAGCGTATTAATGAGCCTGACATATTCTCTTTAGCAAAGTTCTCTCTCAGATATTTCGATACGATTGTCGCGGTAAGGCTCATTTTGCACTTTGAAAGCGAAATTAGACTTTGACCTACTTATAGTCGGAAATTCGTTGACAAACAGGGGACTTGCAGAAATTTTTTTAGCCCTCTAGCTCTAATGGAGCTGAGATAATAAGGGGGGGGGGGGCGCACTTACAGTTCTAACTTACAGTTTCTACTAATTTGGGAATTACTGAGGATGTATATCAACTCATCTCACGTTGTCTTATCTTATCCCTTTAGCTCCCTGAATTTAAATACAACCCCCCTTATTCATTTGCTATTTTGAAATAATTGAAATTGATTAACCAACCATCTAATCTTTAGGGATAAGACAATGGATGCAAAAAATATGGACGTTCATTCATTACAATCTTAAAAACCCCTTCTGTAGATGAAAAAATAAGGTTGAAAAGTTTGGATTCAAAATTTAACATGGATGATAACATCCATAAGTAGCGAAGCACAAAATCTATTATGAAATAAACAGACGGACAATGTGCGTTATAGAGCAAATTAACCGTTATCATAACAAAGAAAAACAAGAGATATATTCAAATAAATATGCAATAACTTAAAATCATGAAACCTTAAAATTAAAAAATTGCAAAAATAGCCAATAACCTGCTAAACAGCGGTCCGACTGCCATGGATATTTTTCGAAAAACGAGGGGAAGTTCAATTTTAATATTCTTAACTACAAAAATTTAGAATATCGTACCATAAACACCAAAGATATGGAAAAATATAAAAATAGTCAAAAACCTGCTAAAAGCCTGGTCTAAAAATATGTACATGCCGATGAAGAAGACCTAATGAAAGTCCCTAAATTAGATAGAACGTGGTTATAAAACTTTGGGGACCATTTCATGATTCTAATATACTTTCCCTGTGAATCTTATTATAGATTAATAGCGTAGATAAGTTCGATAATGCTAACATTATTTTATTGCCAAATTTATAGAGAGATAGGGGACAATTGACTGTAAGTTACCCAAAGTTTTATAGCCAAGTTTTCTTATTTGGTGGGTATTTATTAGTTTTCCATTTGTTGATTTCAACAAGTAGTGTCCAAACTGCTAACCAATAATTTTAATGTAAAAAGATTGTGTAATTTTTTATCTTTGGATATGTATTATGTACATCAAATATCGTCCATTGTCTTTTTCCTTAAGTCAGTGTTTTTATTCATAACAAATTAATAGAAATTATTAAAATGATGCAGCATGTATTATTATTATGCCTGTTACTTATCAAATCGTCTATTTTTAAAAACTAAATAAAATATTATTGAAAATGCAATTTTGTTTAATTTCAGAGGCTTGTAATAAGTCAATATCTACAATAACCTATGCTAGGGGCGCAGCTGTAAGATTTTAAAAGTGAAGCAAATTTCAATAGTCTACATGTGAAAAACAGTTGGACTATTTAGATTAATTAGCTGTGCTTCAAAAAAGAAAACAAATCATAAAACTTGACACCTTTTGGACATGAACATAAAATCTAAAACTTAATCAATGCTGTGTGCGTGTTTTTAAAGAGTAGTTAAAGTAATTACAGGGTAGCTTCCTTTCTAAACTAGAAGATAATTCCTGATAAAAAGAAGTGCAAAGAATGTGTGATAATTTGGTATTTTATTCATTTATATTTAATTTCTGTAGTAAAACTGTGATATTAATTCATTGCTTTTTCTTTCATTATTTGTTTCTCTCCACATACACACACACACACACACACACACAGACCTCCTTTGCGTTCAGAATTAAATCCTTGAGAAAAAAAAGAGTGATAAACAAGTATGACAACATTCATAAAAGCAAAGAGAGTTAATAGTTAGATTAAAAGCTATAATTATTTTATTTATTTCCTAAACGTCTAAACAGAGAGAAAGAGAGAGTGAGAGAATGAGATAGAGAAAGAGATAGAGAAAGAGAGTGAAAGAAAGAGATAAAAGGAGATGAAAAGAAAGAGAGAAGAAGATAATTATTAAGTGAAAGAAAGAATTTTTTTTTGAATGTAGGGCCTTACAATAAAGTAACAAGATGTTTGTCTGTTTGTCTATCTGTTAGTCTGTCTGTCTGTTTGCCTGTTTGTCGGTCTGTACATAAGGATATTGCTAACCACTGAGCCGTTATGGTTCTCCTTTACAGGAAAGTTTTACATAAGTCCAAAGAATGAAAATATATTAAGAAACAAGGATGATAAAAGCCATAAATACAGAGCTGAATAAAATGACGGGAATATGAACAAAAATAGTAAAGTGACATAGGGAGGGATGGAGGAGACATTCGGCAAAAAATTGCACTTGTACTGAAAGTTTTTTAACCAAGTAATCTTATTCGTTGGCACAAAAGCTTTAGGTACTGTTATAAATTCTGTTTGGTTGGTTTCAATTACTATTACTGTCCAAACTTTTAAATCAATAATTTTTATATGCCGTCACAGGGAAATCTTATTCATAATGATTTGGAATGTATATTTATTGAAAAATTCTTATCCTTTTGATAGTCGCTCATTCGCTGGTTTAAAAACTATTGTGAATTTCTTCATATATAATTACGTTGCACATCAATTTACTCCATTGTCTTATCCCTTAGAATCCTTGTTTTAGCATTACTCAAAATTGTCTTTGGGTCTATAATTAAGTATTTAAATAGGTAAAAACTAGCAGATATCATATAGTTGCTATTATGCCTATGTGCTACAGGCATGGATATAGAATACGTGTGACATATGAATTTTGTCGTCAATTTAGGTTGCTAATATAGTCCTCAGATATAAGTCAAAATCTTAAATAATAATTAAACAAGGATGAGAACATCTATAAAAGCAAAGCTCTCAAATCAGAAGGAAGGACAAACGAACAGTGACTCTTGTTAAGTGTCAGAACTTAATAAGCAGATCAATAATTTCTAAGTCAAACGAAATTGTCCATAACTTGCAAAAGTGAAAGGACATTCTTTCATTTTTAGGATTTAATTATAGAGTTGCCTCGCTCATAATACTTTGAATGGCTTTCCTAAGAATCATTATTTCAAAACTCAGATGAATAGGATAATCATATCATACAAAAAAATGTTGTCAAATGTTAAAAAATCGGGATGTTTTAAATTGACGTATGGACTTTCTGGTAACGATTATATAGAGTTGCTACGCTTTATACATTTTACCTATCTGTCATAAGAATCATCACATCATGCAAAGTTTGAAATCGATAGGATAATTCTAACATGTACATGGTGATTCAGAAAAAACTGCGTTTTCCGTTTTTCTGACACAACCAGAAGGAATACAGAAAAAATGATTAAATGTCCTTGTTATCGTAAAAAGGTACATAAAATTTGTAAAAGGTTTTTTTCATTATCTCTAAAAATGCGGCCTCTATGATAGGTACATAGTTTCCAAAAATGCTTTATGTGAAAATTTATGCCAGAAAAATTAAGGTAACTCTTCTATTTTGTATAAGAAAAATCAAAAAATTTCAATATTAATTTAGAAAAAGGTATAAGAAAAAAGATTTACAGTACATTGTTTCTATTTGGAAAAGCAACTCGTATAAAGAAAAGATTCTCTTTAGAGTAAAATGCTTATATATCAATCAAAATCTAAATTTTTAGATTTTAAACCGAACAACTTTATAATAGCAAAAAAACTAATAAAAAGCACCCTTAATGATAGGAATGTTGACAAAAAGTTTCAATCGTGTATCTTGAAGAGGACCTGAGAAAATCACTTTTCCCCCACTTCGTGTCTGATGGACAGACAGACATTTGGAATTAAAGTACCATCGATCCAGATTTTTTTTTGTTTTTATGTAAACATAATTGTCGATATTATGTAAGCCAAGCCACGAACACTTTTATTAAAGCTATTAAGTAAATATAAACTTTTAAAATTGCATATCTATAGATTGTCAACAAGAATGGCTGGGTATATAGATCCAGGTTCTTTATACTTTGTAAGTCCGTCCATCAGTCAGTCATTCCTTAACTTTATAGGTGAAATGTGATTTTTTTGGCTGCTATTGAAGATAGACCACTAAAATTTAAAGTGAATATTTCTATGGCATATGAACATCTAATATCTATACATTGTTTTGTCTGTCTGTCTGTCGTTCATGTTTCAAAACGTTAGTTTTTGAAGTTTATGATTTACTTGGTTTTTTGCATATTGTATCTCTTAATTTTTTCATTTTTATAAGAACTGAATATCTGCTCTTTGACTCCTTGTCTGTTTGTCAACTCAATGATAATGTTCTGCGTATTAAGCCAGTTTTTATCTTAATTCAATTTAAAGAATTTGAATTTGTTATAGTGTTTTAACTATTAACAGTCGGGCCCTTTGCCGCACCTTTATCAGTCGGGGGAGAAGGGGAGGGTATTATCTCAGTTTCTATTAGAGCTAGAGGGCTAAAAATTGTTGTGCAAGTCCCTTGTTTGATAATGAATTTCCGTGGGTCATTATTAAATTTCGCCTCCATCACCCTTTTATTTAACAACCTTTGATTTGAGGTCTTTTTTTACTTCAAAAATTGAAACGGCTGTAATTTTCTTATTTTTGAAGCTAAAAAAAACAGTTTTTTCAGAAAAATGTTTTTCTTTATGTATATTTCATATTAGAAATCTCAAAGCATAAATTTCCACGACGGTAGCTGTACTTGGCAAAATTGTCCTTAATTTTATTCCAAAATTGCATAAATACAGGATACTTTATTTAGGTCTTAAATTCGATTTTAGGACTTAATTATAGAGTTGCCTCGCTTATGATATCATACTTAGTTGTCATAAACATCATTATTCAAAAAATCAAATTAACAGGATAATCTACAAAAGAAGTAATTTTGTTTATCATCATTGGGGATGTACATCAATTTATTCGCCCCTTAGATCCCCAAAAGCTTAATCTTTTTATTTGATCTTTTTTGTATGTTTTCTCTTTCTTAGAAAATGGATTTTTTCTCTATCCCTTTCTCTTTTTCTATCTAACATACTATTTTTATCTCTCTCACTTTTTATCTCTCTTTCTATCTCTCTCTCACTTTTTCTCTCTCTTTCTATCTCTCTCTCACTTTTTCTCTCTCTTTCTATCTCTCTCTCTGTCCTTTTTTTCTCCCTTTCCTTTTCTTTCTCTCTGCCTATCTCTCTCTTTCTCTCTCTATTTCTCTCTTTATCTCTCACTCTCTCTCTCCCTCTCTTTCTTTCTCTCTTACGCTCTCTCTTTCTTTCTCCTTTTGTCGTTCTCTCTCTCTAACGTTCTCTTTATCTCTCTTTCTCTCTGTTATGGTATCGCAAATTATAAAACTAAAAATAAATAAAGCATGAATAGCAACTCCATGAAAAACTCTTTAAACTAATTATTTAAATTCTTCCTCATCTATCTCTCTATCTCACTATCTTTATATATCAATTTATACGTAAGAACCTGCAGTCTATCAAAAAAAGTCTATTTTTCTCTCACTTTATTATTACCTCCGTCATGAAGGAGGTCAGCTAGATTAAAATGGACCCCAGAATCGGAATCTACGACCCCAAATTGTATGGAATTATGGTCTTCAATATTTCATATAGTATAATATCCAAAACCAAATGTAAGGAGCAAACTCTCAATCAATGTTTTCTTTGTATATAGTTATACAAGTTACTTTTCTCAATCAAGGATGACCACATCCATAAAAGCGAAGCTCTGAAAACAGGAGGACAAACGAACACTAACAGAACTGAATAATCAGAATATAAGTGTAAAAAAGTGAACACAAAATTGTAAGTAAATTTGTTAAAATACTGCAAAATACTATATAATGTTTAAGGACATACTTACATTTTTAGGACTTGATTAAAGAGATGATTCGCTTATAATATTGTACTTTGTTGTCCTATGAATCAGTATTCAAAATAATCAGATCAATCGGATAATTATATCATATAATTATAAAGCTATCCGGACGGACAGATCAACCCTAATCATAGAAAAGATCTATATGCTAATTGTATCAATAGATGTAAAAAAAATGCATCAATGTTTGAGTTACAAAAACAGCACAATTATCCAGAAATAATATGCTAATCAATTTTACCTAAATATCATTAACACCAATTTCTTGGCAGGTTTTTTTTTGTCTGAAGCTTACGATTTCAACAACTTATTATGTTTTCCTTTTAGGAAAGCTTAATATGGTTTTGGGGTGATTTAGGCTATTTTATTTTTAAATCCGAAGCTTTTCTATAATTAGGGTTAATCCGTACGTTCGGAATATATAGCTTTTTTTTGTTATTTAGGCATATTAGAATTGTCCTATCATTTTATGGTGATTCCTGTAGTGGTCAGGTACGATTTAGAAAGCGTAGCAACTCCTTAATTGTTACCAGAATGTCCGTACTGATTACTAGGACAATAAAGTACGAGATGATCTTTAATTTTTCAACAACAATTTTGGGATACTGATTACTAGAATAACAAAGTACAATGTAATTTTTTTTTGAAAAAATGCTTAAATACGTTATGATGTTAAAGGACATACTTACTTTTTTACTTGATTTTAGAGATGCTTTGCTTATAACATTGTACTTTGTTGTCCTAGTAATCCCAAAAATCAGATCAGTTGGATAATCATATCACATAAAAATGTGTTGTTAAAAAAGTTAAAAATGAACATGTTTAAAATGGACGTAAAGACAATCTGCTAACAATTAAGGAGTTGCTACGCTTTCTCTATCGTACCTAAGTACTACAGGAATCACCATGCAAATATCTATTTTAATAATTATATCGTACGATAATGTTTTCAAATAAAGTAAAAAACCTGCATGTTTTAAATGGATATATGGACTTTCTGGTAGGGTTGGGCCAGATAGTTTTTTGGCCGGATACCGGATATCCGGCTGATTTCAAATGCCGGATATCCGGTATCCGGCCGGATATCCGGCCAACGCCGGATATCCGGTTATCCGGCCAAATTACCGGATATCCGGCCGGATAACCGGCCAAATTACCGGATAACCGGCCAAATTACTACATATTAAAGTATCAAAAAAGGATATAGTCCCTTTCGTAGCAACGCACCTTAAGGGGCGATTCGTTGTATTTTTAAAATTGCTTTTAATAGGTTATTTTAGGTTAGGTTATATTTGGTTAGGTGATTGCCCCGCAGGGCTAGGCAATTGGCCCCGCAAGGTTAGAGTCCCCTGCAAGGGGCTAGAAATAGGAGGAAAGCTACTGTGAAAATACGAATAATCGCTCCTTAAGGGGCGTTGCCACGAAAGGGACTATACCCGCAAAAAAAATTCTTCATAAACTGGTGTTTTATATTATACTAGCGGCTGCGTCCCTAGTATCTAGGGATATTAGAAAGGACATGAAAGTGCAGAAAAATAACTTAAAACCTTCCAACGACTTTTTTATAAAAATTAAACAGACTAAAACCATCCTGGGACCTAAAAAGGAGAACCATATCGAACCATATCGGTTCATCAGTTAGCGAGATCCTTCGCTACAGACAAAAAAAAAGCTTACTACTTTATATAATAGGATAAAATTAAGGTTAAAACTTAAAAATTAAGTAACTATTAAATCTCCATAGCAAATAAATCTAATTAACTATTACTACCCTCAATATGTAATATCAACCCCTAACGGTTGGAGGATGGGCGGGGAGGTGGCGTTAAATGCCTGCCCCCCCCCCCCTCTGTTTTTTTTCTATCCCATTTTCTGTGTATAAAAGGTAGAGGGCTACAACTGAGTGACTTTCGAAATATGGGTATGAAACATAACTAAGAGTTGAAAATTTTTAATACCTCCTTACTGGCGGGCACAGGATGCCAGCAAATCTGGTAAGGTCATTCAGGTAAAAAGTAAAATATTTTTTTACTTAAACAAAGCATTTCATGTTATCTAATACTAAAATATCGTACATAGTCGTACATCCTCATATGTAATATAGATGTTCAAGTTGATTTCAGGTTCCAGGTATAATCCTGCAAGTTCTGAACCTCCAGGTCTCCAGAAATCTTTAAACGGTTTCTGTGACCGCAACTTTTTACTTGAAGATTTTAAATTTTAAACTTAAGCTTTTTTATATATCTTCATGACTTATTACAATTTCATAAAATCCGTTGCCGTTTACCTGCCAACCGTCGGATTGCGGCTGGCAGCTGCCAAGTACTGCTGCCACCGCCAAAATTTATGTTTTGAGATTTCTAATATAAAATTTACATAAAGATAAACATACTCAGAAAAAAATTTTCTTCTAGCTTCAATAATAAGAAAATTACAGCCATTTAAGATTAAAAAAAAACAGAGATTTTTGTTGTAAAATATAAAAGATTATATTGCCGGATATCCGGCCGGATATCCGGCCACACCGGATATCCGGCCCAACCCTACTTTCTGGTAACGATTATATAGTTGCTATGCTTTCTAAATTGTACCTATATAATAAATCATCATGCAAGGTTTGAAATTGATAGGACAATTCTAACATGCCCAAACAAAAAAGACCTAACCCTTACGGACGTACAGATGGATCAACCCTAATTACAGAAAGGCTTCACTTTTAAAATTATGATAAATTCCATATCTAGCGCAAATAGAACAATCTTAAAATGCTTTTTGTACAAAAATACAAAAAGTTTTAACTTAACATTATTGGTTAATGTATCACATCGTATTATAGACAGTTATACTGATAATAAATGATTAATAAAAGAATAATTCCAGTTCTATTGGCCCCAAGAGATTTGTATGATTTTGATTTTATTATTCTTATTCTTATTATAAACTTTAGCTTTTCTCACAGTTTGAAATTTTTAAGTAAAAAGGAACCTATAAACAAAGGTTGTTAAATATAAGGGTAGAAAAGTTGATTTTCAAATGGAAAGTTTAGTGATTTTTTTCTTTGTTAATCTATTTATCTCAAATATCAAATTGATAAATTTAACTTGAAGCCAAATTACATATATTCTGAGCTTTTTAGGTTGGGGTTAATTTTGGAAGAAAAAAGGGTTTTAGGAGTTTATTTTTAGTAAAAAAGGGTCGAAAGCTGTCAACATATATTTTTATCTTTTTTCGGCTTTGAAAGTGTTTTTTACAGCCGGCTGCGAAATAATATATATACAGCATGACCCTCGAAAAAGTATTTTTAAGCATCTGCAGCCCATATTTCTCAATGAATTATCAAAAAATGTATATGTTCTTGTTCTCTGTAGATTTCCACATAAGTAGATATAAAAATATTTTTTTTACATCAATTAACAGCTGAGATTTTTTGAGCCAAAGTTTTGATAAAGTGGCTGAGGAAAAAGTAACTTTTCAAGAAAAATGTTTTTTTTAAAGTGAAATGACGTGTTTTCCTCATAATTTCAATACTTTTTATAAAACTTATATAAAGATGTTTCCAAGAAATTTATTTCATGCTGAAAGCACTTTTTTCACTTGCTCTAAAAGGCATTTTTAGATTAGTGTAAACTGCAAAAACACCCTTACAGAAAGAAATCCTGTAAAAAATAGTAGCAAATTGAAAGTTTACATAAACAGAAATCAAACACTTTTTATTTTATCAAAATAAGTTAAAAAACCAAAAAGTTACAGCTACAAACTTTTATTAAACATTTAATAATTTAAATGATTTTTATGTGTCTTAGATTAATTTGATAAGTGGGCGTGAATTTATTGGTAAAGGTTGCGCTAATCCTTCTGGTAATGAGCATAAATTGGGGAGGGGTTTATTTAAGGTCATATTAATAAGTGGGAGATATTATAAGATTTGAGGGAAAATGGTTATAAGAAAAATGTATTCAGTAAAATTTGAAAAGTAGTCTTTTATATGTAAAAGTAACGTTTTTAAATGCAATAAAAATGTATCAATTGTAAACTTGCTCTTCTTTCTTACTTGTTTTTTAACTGGTTGATAAAAAGTAATATACTAATAAAAAACTAAGAAATATTTAGCAATATCCAGTTTCTCAAGCACTTTTTCCAAACTTTGGCTTTAAAAATCTCGGCTGTTAATTGATGTAAAAAAAATATTTTGATATCCTTTGATGTAGAAAATTATAGAGAACAAGTACATATGAATCTTTTAATATTTTATTGAGAAATATAGGCTGCAGATGCTTAAAAATACTTTTTCGAGGGTCATGCTGTATACATATAGATTCCTGGATTTAATGTATATCACTATACTTAGATAAAAGGTTAAGTGTCAGATTTAAATGCTAATTCAAAATCTAGATGAAAACCTCCCTTCAGACCCATATGGCATTTGGTCTTAGTTTAATACCATGTTGAATTGAATACATAAATTACCACTAACCCGAACAAAAGAAAAAACACCCAATTTATCTTAATATTAGAGCAAAATATATTAAAGGTTTCATATATGTACAGTAACCCAGGATAACTAGGGGAAGCCAAATCTATCCTTATCCGTTTAAACACCCGGGGTATTAGGCTAAGTAACACCCATCAGACAACCAACTCTTTGATTGATTGCACGACCTTTGTCTGAGAACTCCTAATTAAGCATGATATGAGTTGTGACTGTTTTCAAACTTTTCCAATAATTTTGTTTGTAACTTTTTTATCATTATTTGGGGTTTATATCTATTTATCGTCCATTGTCTTAAATAGATTACTTTTTTTGCAACTTTTTAAAAAGTTATGAATGGTTTAAACCGACAAAACATAGATTAATTACATTCAAGTACATGCATAAAACACAATTATAATTATAAAGAGTCATTCAAAAACCATTTCAGTGTGTATAGGGGTAAGTAATAAGGTTCTTAGCTATATTTGGAGCCCTTAAGGGATAAGAAGTACACTACACCCACAATTTTGATAAACAAAACAAGCCCCTCTGTAGATTTAAAACTTTGGGTACCAGTATAAAATGTCTAATGTCCCATAGACTTTCCTGGATATACAAGAAATTCAAAACTAAGTGCAGTTTAGCAGTTAGCGAGATCTTAAGTATAAACAAAAAAAACCTTACTACTTTATCAAATAAAACTAGCAGATACGCTCCTAGAAGCCTCTAGTGGCACTTTAAATGTTTGGTTTTTTGTTGCGTTTAAGTTTTTTACGATACCTAGCTGTGTTGCGTAGGAGTCTCTTTCTACGATACCTAGCTATGTTGCGTGTGAGTCTCTATACGTAAAAAAATTCGATTCTTGTTATTTCTCTTGGGAGGGTGGTGGTACCCTTTCCCAAAATATTTATAAACCTTCCCAGGACCTATGAGAAGCTACCCTGTTAAGGAGAACCCGCTCGGTGCAGCGAGATCCTTCGGTACAAACAAAAAGAAAAACAGACACACATCTTGTTACTTTATTATAAGGATAAACCCTTTTCTATCCCTTCATCCCTGATCCTTTACAAACCCTGATATTTAAAAAAGCAAATTAGCCTTGTACAACAAGTACTACGCTTTTTCATGGTTTATGGAAGGGGTAAATTTTATTATATCAATAAGTTATAAAAAATTTCTTGGCTATCTAGGTCAAATCAGCTATTTTGTTGATTTTTTCCGTCTACATATTTATCTACCGATTTAGCTATCTTTCTAGTTTATTAATTAGATATCTCTTATATATCCACCTATATATCTTAATCTTTCTATCTGTCTATGTTGTTGTTTATTCAACTATCTTACTATCTATGAATCTATTTGTGTAGATATTTATCTTTTTTTTTACTTTCTTTCAACCTGTCAATCTTTTTATCCAATATATTTTTTTAGATGATTTATCTATCTCTTTTTGTCATATATTTTCATGAGTATGGGCGTTTGCGCTTTTTAATTTTTATTTATGTTTGTTGTTAGTCTGAAAGGATACATTCAAAGGAACATGGTAGATTGTTATAATTTCTTAGTTTCATTTTAGCTTATTATGCAAAACAAATTTATCTCTTTAAATAAAAAAAATTTTGGTGGAAAAATTTGGACACAGTAGTTTTGAACCTACCTATAAAATTTGATAGATAAAAGTACCCAAAGTATTTAGGTCAACAGATTAAGGAACATGTTTATAAAAATTTGGGTACCAGATTGATACCCATATACAATCAAATCCTTATGATGAGGAAGGTCGTGCAACCAAAGGGTTGGTTGTCTATACTTATAAACAATTGTGTAATGAATTTTAGAGTTTAAGTCGTATTGTTATAGTAATACTCTGGTAACACTGATATTTATTAGAATAATTGTCTCTGTTTCAGCAATGTCTGATTTAATACAACCACACAGACAGTTGGATTTTTTAACGAATCTACTCTATAACTTTGTAAGGGGTTTGTCCGTATGTCTGTCAGGAACTTAATAGGTAAATATACAGGTAAAACTATAGTTTCTTCAATGATAGCAAATAAGAAAACCTTTTAGAATCTTATTTGTAAAAGGAATATTATATTGAGCCATTTGAAAACTAATTAAATTTTGTATCTAACTATTCCGTTAGTCAAAGTGATTTTTTTTGGCAAAAACAATATAAACATTTGAATTAGAATGATCATTTTTAACTGAAAGATTGAGAGCGAATAGTTTTTTTATGAGATTTAATGTCTCAACAATAGCATCATAAAATGTTTTGTTTTAAATTGAATTGTGGTCACGCTCCTAGAGGCCTCTAAGGGCACTTGAGTAAAATAGGGGGGGGGGAAGGGGTTTGTCGACCCACCACTTTCAATTCTCATCCGGGTGCGATTTATCTCGGAAAGGTGGTGGTATTCACCCCTAATTTAGTTATGGACATTCCCTGGCATTATGAGAAGCTCTACTGTAAAGTAGAACCCTATTAGTTCAGCGGTTAGCAAGATCCTTCAGTACACACAGACAATAGACACTCAGACAGACAAACATCTTGTTACTTTTATACAAGGATAATTAAATTTTCTAATCTGTTCAACCTAATTCTGAAATGTAAATGGACAGAGGTTGTGTTATGCAAAAATGACCCCACAAAAATATTATAAAAGGGTGACTTTTAATCTGTTCAAAGAAAAATCTTACAGAGTTTAGACAAAACTACAAGTTTTAAAAGGTTTAGTTACACTTTACAGGGAGGTAGGGGAAATAGAACTATAAATTTTAAAGTTTTATAAATGCTTTCTGTCATTTGTTGGCTTCAAACTGTAGGTTTTACAAACTAGAGATGTGCATCAATTTATCGTCCATTGTCTTATCCCTTCAGAACCCTACGGTTTTTACTTCTTATATATCTTTTTGCTTTCAAAAACTAAATATTATTTATATTTTAGGTAAGTCAACAATAAAAAAATCTTTCTTTAATCTATACTTGTAAACTAAAGGAGTAAGTATTTTTGTTGAATTTTCAATCAATTTTAATTGTGTTGTAGTAACATTTATGAACTTCTAGACTAATCGGTAGAATCCTTGATAACGTCATTATGTCACACCAACCAAAATTATCGTCTTTTTACAGAACCTTCAGTGCTTAAACTATACTAAACTTTCTAGTTGTTACCTTATTATTACAGTAATAGCAAGGAAAAAAGTTTAAAGACGATAAGACGATTCTAACATTCTTAAGTTTGTAACAACAGTCAGATGAAAAATTCCCCTATATTTAGGAAACCCAGAGTAGATGGGTTTGGGACATTCCATTGAAGTTACAATGGTCCCCAAAGTTTTATGCAAAACTTTGGAGACATTTATACAAATCTTGATTGGTTGGAACAAACCAGGAGTGTCCAAACGTTTTCACTTCTAATTATGATCTATTTTAATCCCAATTAAAGGTGTTTTAATGTCCATTGTAATTTGTCTTATCCCTGTGGGGTTCAATGATGACACACTAACGAATAAAGAAATTGTGTGGACTAATCCTTTGATATGATAATACTTTGAGAATGCAAAATCAAATATTATATTCCACTTCTTTATCAAAGCCAGGGATACAGATTATTCAGAAAAAGAAAAACGACTTCCCCAAGGGGAATTTATTCTAAACCCCCCCCCCCAAAAAAAAAAAAATATACATATATATATACTCCTTCTGTAGATTACGTTGAAACGTTTGGACACACAATTGGATGAACCAACCAATCAAAATTCAATAAAAGTTGTGAAGTCAACAAATAAGAAAATTATATGTATTATAAAACTTTGGGGACTAGTGTCCTTCCTGGAGTCGACTATAAACCTCCCCATAAAGTCATTTTTATATTTTTACTTTGTCGTTGTGTAAATACCTTAGATTTACTATTTGTTTTAGAGAATACTTTTCTGACTTTTTTTATATTCTTATATAATTTTGCATTCGGTTATTATAATCTTCTCTTCCATTTTTTATAGCGACTTGTATATTTTTAATTTTTATTTAATTTCATTTTTGTTGTATATTCAGGGATTATAGGGGATAAGACAATAGACAATAAAATGATTCATTTACACCACAAATTATTAAAAACAAAATTATCTTTTCTGTAGATTAAAAATGTTGGTTAAGATATGTCGAAAATGTTATTTTAATCAATCAATCAAGTTTTATTAAAATTAAAGAATATTTTTTGAAAACTTTGGGTATCAATATAAGGTCCAACGTTTCAAACTACGCCTACTACTATTGGTGTCATTCGTCTAAATAAGCAGCAGTAGATTTAATCACGTCTAACATCTAGCAAAAAAAATATTTTAGAGTAGCTACGCTACTAATGCAGTAAATTACATATTACTATGAGATTTAAGAATGGACTAAATTAAAATTTTATTTCTAATAATGATCGATGCAAACTTATTTACTTTCGGGGTCAGGTCGTATTTGCTTGAACTATCTATCTATTTTTTTCTATCTATCTATCTCCTTATCTTTCCAGTATAGCTTCAAAACCGATTAATATCCGGTGAATTAGAACGGGTTCTCAACAATACTGAAATATCATGTATAGCATCGTATTACTGACAACTTTCCACGAATATTTAAAAAAAATCATAAAATCAGTTTAGTTGTTCCGGGACTTCAGCCCTCGGTAATAATCTTATAATTTTTTATTTTAAAATCCGCGGAAAGCTGTATATAATATGATAACTATTCTCTCATTATTTATACATCTTTTATTCAAATTTTATGTATCTATCTATTTGTTTCATCCCTCCAAATTTATTAGTATTTAATTCAAAATCAATTTGCTGTAAGATTGATGATGACAAACTATAATATTGCTCTCTCTCTCTCTCTCATGATTGTAATTGGTTTTAATAATGTTTTAATGGGTGTATGTATTATATTTAGGCCATTTAATACAAATTATTATTTATAATACAAAGTAGAACGATGTCTGCAAGTGTGTCCGTCTTGATGAAGCTAAAGATCTCGGTAACCGCTTGACCGATCGGGTTCAAGAACGTCCATGGTGGATAGTATTAGAAAAATAACACCCCCATTCTTTTTTTTTAATTTTTTAATTTTCATTTACCCCCTTCCTTTTTGACAAAATTTCACTCTCTCCTTAAATGCTACTCCTACAATTAATAAATTGTAATAATGAATTTCTATTACTTGGATCTTTAACCAGACTATCATGTACTCTAATAAAGTAAAACTTGTAGCAGGCTAGAATAATGATCCATGTTGATCCAAGTTGTCTTAACCTCTTTTCGAGGAAGCTTTGTGTTTATCAAGTTCGAAATTAATTCCTTATCATTATCCCAAATTAAGCGCAAATGTCGTCTTGTTTGACTTTCCTTTCATAAAGTGACGCGGTATAGATTGTTTATATATTGATGCGCCACGTTTCTTACTTTTGAATGAGATATGAGTGTGTGAAGATTTCGGAGAACAAAATTGGGCCTATCATTGGTCTCATAGTGCGTGAACAACCCTAGTATACCAGGGATTTGAAACCATAAGAACTTCAGGTAGAATTTGTTAATTTTATTAAGAAGAATGGTGTATAGGACGATTATATGTAGTTTTAAAAAGGCTTTAGCCAGCTAAGCATGAAACTTAATTATGATTAATATATGTTTTAGTTATTTTTTATGTGCCTTTATTTTTGCATTTAACAATGATTTATTAAACCAAATAATTTTCCTTAAAGCCAAAGTTTCCAAAGATTCTTAACCGTAGAGAAAAATGATTTTAAAAAGCAATTAAGATTACGTGGTTATAAATAACTGGAATTATGAACTAATTGATTTTGTAATTTCAGGACTTTGAAATAATTTCATCAATAAATCTATAATCAAACCTGCTGTTGAAACTTGATGGTTCCTGGTATTGGGGGTTTGTATGTTCGCCAACAGATCTCGAGAACTTCCCGCTAATTCGGAAGTCATACTCAACCAAAGTGTCATGGTTGAGACACAAGTGATGTCCATGTTAGCAATGACAATTTTCCCCTGTCATAATATCCATGTATATTCTTTTTCCATTATTATTACCTACAGAAATAAAATTATAAAATCATTATTTGACTAGCCAAAAATTGTCGGCAAAATGATTTTTACCTGGATGAATTATCCCAATAGTTTGTAAATTATGTAAGGACCAAATTTGTGTGAAAATTTGATAATCTGTTGTCTTTACCAAAATTACAATTCAAATTCAAATTTCATATCGGAATTCTGAAAATTATCTTTCTATCTATCTATTTAAACTCTGTTTTATATCTATCAATCTATGTATCCAGTAATGTTAGTACTAATTTTCAATAATGATTCCTGTAACAGTTTCAAAAACGTAACCACACTAATTTTCAATGATGATTCCTGTAACAGTTTCAAAAACGTAACCACACTAATTTTCAATGATGATTCCTGTAACAGTTTCGAAAACGTAACCACATTAATTATCAATGATGATTCCTGAAACAGTTTCAAAAACGTAACAACAATAATTTTCAATGATGATTCCTGTAACAGTTTCAAAAACGTAACCACACTAATTTTCAATGATGATTCCTGTAACAGTTTCAAAACGTAGCCACACTAATTTTCAATGATGATTCCTGTAATAGTTTCGAAAACGTAACCGCACTAATTTTCAATGATGATTCCTGAAACAGTTTCAAAAACGTAACAACAATAATTTTCAATGATGATTCCTGTAACAGTTTCAAAACGTAACCGCACTAATTTTCAATGATGATTCCTGTAACAGTTTCAAAACGTAGCCACACTAATTTTCAATGATGATTCCTGTAATAGTTTCGAAAACGTAACCGCACTAATTTTCAATGATGATTCCTGTAACAGTTTCAAAACGTAACCGCACTAATTTTCAATGATGATTCCTGTAACAGTTTCAAAACGTAACCACACTAATTTTCAATGATGATTCCTGTAACAGTTTCAAAAGCGTAGCCACAAATGATCCTTGCGAGAAAGCCTATACGTCCATTTTTAATAAATATTGCTTTTTTATACAAAACTTTGTACGCGATAGTTTTTCTTTTGACTTTACACTTGGAATGATGATTACTCGGACGATTTTACTCTATTTTTAATAATATTCTTTTGTAATATTTCTGGAAAACTTCGCTTTTATGTAGGTTGTCATCCTTGTTTCTAAGAGTATTTTACTAACCCAAACCAATGGATGTATTATTACTTGGATCTTACACCAGATATTCATGAAAGTGAAATTTGCAGCGGGCTAAAAAATGACTTTACCCATTCTACCTTTACCATATCCCCCCCCCCTCTTCTATTGAATAATCTATCTGACTAATAAATTAGGTCCATTTATTAGCAACCCAAATTTAGCCCTGTCATAATATCCAAATATATCATATATCCATTAGCACAAACCATCCCTCCAGACTTGAAACTTTATTTATCTTTGTTCACACTTCTTCACTTTAATCATTCTGGTAAAACTTAATTTCTTTTAAACTTTCGGTTAAATTAAAGAAAAAGTTTCAAAAAAGTATGTACCTAGTCATTTAATCTTAGATTTTCCTTTTGGGGAAGACTAATTTACTCGTGGTGACCATTATATATAGGCGGTTGAATTTCATCAAGATTTTCTTCCCATAATTTAATTAAGAAATGGATTTTTAAAGAAACAAGGATGACAACATCCATAAAAGCAAAGCACTGAAACGGTAAGACAAACGGACATTATCACTTGTATTTTGTCAGAACTGAATAAGCAGAATATAAATGTATAAGAGTCGAAGCAAAATTATAAGTAAATTTGTTGAAAAACTGCTTGATACAGGTTAATGTTTATGGACATACTTACATTTTTAGGACTTGATTATAGAGTTGCTTCGCGTATAATAGTGTACTTTGTTGTCCCAGGAATCAGTATACGCAAAATTTGATCAATTGGATAATTAGATCACATAAAAATTTGTTGTTAAAAAGTAAAAAAAATCAACATGTTTAAAATAGACGTACGGACATTCTGGTAATGATTATAGAGTTGCTACGCTTTCTAAATCGTACCTAACTACTACAGGAATCACCATGCAAAGTTTGAAATCGATAGGACAATTCTAACATGCCTAAATTAATTAAGAGCTAACTCTCTGTGACGGACGGACGTACGGACGGACGGAAGGACCGACCCTAATTATAGAACGCTTCGCTTTTAAAAATTATAGTTTGCCTTTTTCTGTTACATGATATGTGTATGTTATCATCCTTGTTTTTTTTGCAAACATTATGTAATTTATATAGGGTAAGGGGGGGGAAGTTTCGGTAAGGGGCTATTCTCGGTAATTTCGACCTACCTTCATTAAATGACCTTTTTCTCCATGTTCCTTTCAAATGACAGAAAAAAACATAAAAGCAAATTTGTTCCTTATTAAATTGCCTACAAAAAAGTATAAAGTGAATTTTTTGTGAGATGAATATTAAGGGTACTTATTGGGTCTCAAAGTCGGACGAAAAAATTTTTTTTTCCAAAAATTTTTTAGTAGGTGTGTAAAGATCGACCTACACAAAAATTGGTAAGACCTAGAGCTGATCTGAAAAACTTTTTGAACTAGAAATTGCCCGCTTTTTCCAAATCCGTTGAGAGCTTTAAAATCGGGTTAATATTTTTTTCAAAAATGACCAAAGTTGGCGCCGGGGGAAAAATCGGTAATTTCAAAAGAAATTAAAATTCAACTTTTAAGGTCATGTTTTCATGTTTTCTTTTGTCAAATCTATTATTCCATATGGACTTTTTAAGAATTAGGCCTAAAAATGAATAGAACAGATAAAAAACAAAAAAAAAATTAATTTTATTTTTTGAATCAAAATTTTGCGAGGAAAAAATCAAAATTTCTGGTCCTTTGAAAAAAAAATATTTTTGACATAGGAGGAATAGTCCGATCTTTATGATTTTTTTTGTGGTTAATCCCAATCACCTATACTAATTATGATTTATTACGCTTGTTTGGTCGTTTGGCCTTTTTTCATCGATTTTTTTAAGGTTAAAATGTAGTCAAGATTTTTTGCAAAGATGACACTTTTGCTTCAAATTCAATTTTTGAGGTCAATTTTTAATCAATTTTCATGTTTTTTGGGCTAAATCTATAGTTCAATGTGAGCTTTTTTAGGATCAGGCCTAAAAAGTAATAAAATACGTTTTTTTCTTATATTAATTTTAAGTTTTTAAAAAAAAAAATTTCGAAAAAAAAAATCGAAAATTCGCGTCTTTCAAAAAAATTCATTTTTAACATAGAAGGAATAGTCCGATCATTATGAAACTTTTTGTGGATAATCCCTATAACCTATACTAATTATGATTATTTATGTTCGACTGGCCGTTTGGCCGTTTTTCATCGATTTTTTTTAGGTTGAAAAAAATTACCGATATTTCCCACGGTGGTGGGAAAATATCGGTAACTTTTTTGCGGTCAATTTCGGCCAATTTCTAAAAGTCCTAGGATAATGTCCGTTTAGGACCTGATAGTCCTTTCCGTAAGCTTTCTACTGGTCTTGGTTTCATTTGAAAATATTAATATTTACCCCATTTTTTTTCAAAAAAACCGAAAAAAAACCGAAATTTCCCCCCCCTTACCCTAAAGTTTTTATAATACTTTAGCAGTGTAACTTAAGATGAAATAAAACCTAATGAAATCATCATTTAGATATGTCTTACTTTTATGTGAGACAAAATAACTCAAGAATGAACATTTTCTATTCTAAATGATATAAATTAAAAGATTTTAGATTTTTATATCAAAGGTACTTTATAACTCACTTTGTGTGTCAGTTTGTTCGTAATGCTATTTAGGAAATGTGATTGGTGAAGATAGTCATACCAAATAGTATTTAGCATACAACCTACAACAAGTATATACAATAGAGAGCGCAAAGACAAGCACGAGTGATCTATAGAATAGCTTCTAAGTTAACTCTATTGCTACATAACACTTTTCTTGTGATATTTAACAATGTTTTAAACTATTAACAAAAACTTAATGAAATTACTGTGCTTCTTTTGTGATGCTTAATCATTGAAATGAGTACACTTGACCTTTTTGTTTTAAAGCTGTTTTCAGGATCAAAAGTAACATAAGGACAAAAACGCATGAGCTAAATATGATAATATAGATTTTTGAAAGTCCTTTAGAATCGAAGCTACTTTATAATTCGTCCACCAGTCCGGGCCCGGCTGTGAGGTAGAAGGTTTCTTTTTTTTGAGATTCTCTATACCTATGATCTTTAAGTTTATAAGTAACTTAGTCCGTCGGACAGTCGGTAATGCTTTGACTTCCGTAAGAAAAGTTTGATTTACTGATCTATTAACGATTCTGCTCTACAAATCACTCTGTTTCGTGAGTGTATCATTACTGCACTAAAATTCATATACGAAATGTTTTCTTCCAGCTAAAATTTCATTTACATTTAGGATCTTCGCTACTTATAGATGTTGTTATCCTTGTTAAACTGAAAAGTATTGGAGTATGTAAAATTTGATAGGCTTACAAGATAGCCTAAAGTATGTTATTAACTAATTAGCCACGCTTATTATATAATTTGTTTTAAAGATTTATAGTAAAGAGCTAAGTTAAACAAAAAAAGTTGATTTTTCCCATTTATTTACACAGGAGAAATTGAAACAAAGATGATAACATTAATAGCTAGCTAAGCCTAACAAATTAAGGCCAGAGAAACAAACTATTATTAAATAATATGGAGTAATATGTACCTAACTGTTACACGAATCTTCATTTAAAATTTAAAATTGATACAACAATTCTAACATGCCTAAATGAACGAGAAAAGCTAATCGTTACGGACAGACAGACTGACTATAAATTTATAAAAGACCTGCTTTTAAAACACCTGTACATCGTATATTTATATATGTATGTCCATTATTAAGATAAAGTTCTTTTCATTGTGTTGTGAATGAAAAGTCTAGGGCGAGGCAACTATACCCGCCCCCAATTATGCCTTTTAATGGGGAAATAATAGAGTAATTTAGAATAACCAAACCTCTCTGATAGTTCACATCCCCACAATCATACATTTTAATGGGATATAATAGAGCAATTAAAATTAACTAACTTCCCAAAAAGGGTAATTTTCAGGACTCTATAAGTATAAGAAGTAAAGAGCCCATTTAAATAGCGTAGCAATACCAAACTAACAAGAAAGACAATATACATAAAAGCGAAGCTCTAAAATGGAAAGACAGGCGAACAGTAGAGTGTCAGAACTGAATAAGCAGGAGATGTCTATACAAATTGTGTATAAATTTGTTGCAAAACTACAAAAATACATGATACTGTTTAAGGACAATACTAACATTTTTAGGACTTGATTATAGAGATGCATTGCTTATAACAATTAACGTCATTGAACCTTGTTGTTATAGGAATCAGTATTCTTAAAATCAGATGAAAAGGTGTAAATTGACCAATATGTTAAATTTTAATATGCATTGGTCTGCACTATGAATAGTCTATTTAAAAGATATACCATAAGGTCCTATAGCCAATTTTCAACTTATTTTTATTATGACTTTACAAAAAATATCAATTATGCTAATAAACTATTATTCGAAAACATTTAGGAGATAAAAAGTTATAATGCAAGAATGTTTTCATTTTTAGTGTCATAACTCCTCGTTCACTTTTCTTATGTCCTTCAGATATCTTAAAGTAGATTTGTATTTCTAAATTACTGCAACCCACCTATGATCTTTAATTTTTGGTTAAAAATGGACGTACGGACATTCTGGTAACGATTATAGAGTTGCTTTCTAACTTATACCTAACTACTACATGGATCACCATGCAAAATTTGAAATCGATAGGACAATTCTAACGTGCCTGAATTAACGAAAAGAGCTATCCGTCACGGACGGACGGACCGACCCTAATCATAGAAAAGCTTCGCTTTTAATAACCTAAGCTAACCTCACCTAAAGTAAACCAAACACACGAAAAATTAGGGCTAGGATTCTGCTCTCAACTAAACCCTTTGAGAGAAACTGCAATGGATTTAGTTATCCTTGTTATATTATATGCAGCTAAAATATAAATGATTAGCTGGTAATGCAATCATTGAATAATAAAATAATAAATCTTGCAATTTATAAATACATCATCATTACCATTCAAAAACAAGGATAAACATTTCCAGAATAGCTTCGAAACCGATTGATTTCCGTTGGATCAGAACCGGTTCTCAGTTATACTGAAAAATCAACAATGTCAACGTATATACAGACAATTTTCCACGAATATTAGAATTAAAATCATATAATTAAAACCAGTTTTAATAAAAATAATTTTTTTTTATTTTCATAACCGCGGAAAGCTGTCTATAATACGATGCGATAACAACATAATATAAAAAAGTGTAATCATTAATATTTTTGTGCTGTATATTATACTGGTGACTTTGAATTATACTGTTCACCAAAGTTTTATAATTACGCTTTCATATAAACCTTTGGGGACTTATACAAACCAACATTTTACTATCTCTTAGTTTCCTGAATAAGCTCAAGCTATATGTACTATAGATGCTAAAACTAAAAGCTATCCGTTAATGACTGACAAACTGACGATAATTGTAGAAAAGCTTCTGTTTAAAAAAAAACGTTTAAAAAACCCATACGGACCTATAAATTATTTATGACTACAAAGTTTCTGTGAAGAAAGGAGTGGCAAAAAAGTTTTCATAAATATGGATAGATATTTGGAAGAAAAAAGTAGTTTTTTCTTTTAAGGAGCTAATTCTTAAAGAGGTTTCAGAGTATGTATAATTGTTGTATAATATGCCGATAATGACATTTCAATTCATAAATAATGTAAAACATTTTATTTCAAAAATACTTGTCGAAAATTGTCAGCCGTAACCACTTTTAATGTCATATTGTCGATATAAACCTTAAATAATTAATTCTACATGTCTTGATAGTGTTAGACCTTCTACAATATCTACGCAGTTTATCTTAATGAGTCCCAATTGAAAATGCAATAAAAACATAATTTAATGGTACTTGATATGTCATACGGTTTTTTTTATTTTAATACTTCATTTTTCTTTTCTAACAAGGAATTTGGTTATTTTAATATTACTGCGCTATTTAAGGACAATTTACTCTTGTTCATTTGTTTTATAGAATAATTGTTCCGTTCCAGTGTATATAAAGAGTTTTTAAACTTTTGTTAACAGTCAAATTATGGAAATTTTAATGATTTTTTCTTCTGGAAAATCATTATGTTTATCGGTTGTAAATCAAAGCATCACTCAAAAGTATACCATTTATATTTTACTATTTCATTTTTTAAAGCTGCTTGTGTTTTATATGACTAGAGGCCCAAAATCGGTTCAGTGGTTAGCGAGATCCTTCGTTATACACACATCGTTGGTTGGAAGGAATTGGTTGTACGTTTCAGGGAAGCATAATAAATGTCTTAGGATGGTTTAAGGCTATTTTCCTGGCCTTCCCTAGATGCTAGGGGCAAAGCAAATATGTGTACGGCTATTAAGCATTTCTAAGTATTATTATAGGAGTATGAAATATACTTAACTTTTATAAACAATAACAATGACAAATTTCAAAAATAAGTATTTATTTATCTTAAAATTATGAACTTGCTTAAGAACTTTTATTTAGAATCAACAAGGATAGAATAATGGATAAAAATCTGAAATTTTAAGGATAAGTCAAAGAAAAATATATTATTGGTTGAGAAGCTTGGACTCTGCTGGTTTGAAATTAACCATTAAGAATGTAGTAAAAGTCCCCAAAGTTTTTGAGCCAACGATTACCTATGGTACCAGTGTAATTTACAGTCCAATGTCTCCTGCCCCCTAAAAGTAATTAAAATAAACTTTTCGACCGTCGGAATAACATTGTATTTTGTATGAAAAACTTTGAACTTTTCATGGAAGCTCTGCTTAAAATGATATACAGTAAAAGAATAGAAGTTTAAAGGTCAAAGGTTTACATGTTGTGCTGTAAAACAGTCATGTTTACTTGATCTAATAGAATTAGCATTAAATAGATAGATAATATTTCTTCATATTGTTTTTTTAATTTTTATGTTTAGTGATGGATTTTCATATTCTTTTGGTCATTTATAATTTATCAAACAAGTAAGATATTTTAAATGATGTTTGACCTTTTTTTTAGGTAAGCTAAGTAAATGTGTTATGAATTCACGATTTCGGTTATTAAAAATGAGGTTGTTAAAGGTTTCTTGAAGTAATGATCGATATTTGATATATTCTTTATCTTTATTGAATAACTTGCAAAGTAAAAAAAAGTTTGTGGACTTACAAGACTAACTCAAAGGAGATTTGCTTCTAGAAAAATGAATCTAAAAAAATATTAAGCATGAGATTTAATATGTTATAAAATGAAACTATAATATGGGTTGCAAGGCTGTTTCAAGAGGTGTTCCCAAAATGTAACTTTCATTTTCCTATTGCTTTTATATCTTTCATACATTAAACAAGGATAGCATCTATAAAAAGCAAAGTACAAAAAATAACATGCTTTGACAAGGTTAATTATATAACAAATTTTCAGTGGTCATAAAAAAAGAGAGTCAGAAAACGAGAGACAGTTATGACCGATCTTGATGATCATTAGTGTAGGGAACTTTTTTTAAATTTCGGCGTCTATCTCAAATAATAGCCGAGAAAATTACCTTTCCCAAAAAGAGCTAAGAGCGACATACAGACGTTTATTTCGAATTATGTAATAGCTTAAGTAGTTTTTTTTAATTTACGAAGAAAAACGTAAATGCTATTTTAAACTATTTTCTTCTATTTTTATATGGACGTCTTTTTATATGTTTTTGCAAGGCTCATAGTAGGATGACCAATTTTGGATATATTGATTTTGCATTTAGATACCAGATCTAATAACATTAGTGGATAAATACTTTTGAAAGTGTAAAAGGAAAAATTTATGTTGTCTCAATAATTGAATAGTTTTCTGGTTTCAATGCTTTGATATATTTATTTTTAAAAGTAAATTTTGCTCTTTATTTTAGGCGAAAAATAGATTTCAATAACATTGACCTATCCTTGTATATTTGAACTTAAATGAAATTTATTTTCCTTAACATTTCAGAATTTTTAGCATTTTACCTAGGTATATATTCTATTAATCCATAAATTATTAGAATCACTAGATTATTCTAAACATCAAAACATGAAAAAATATTAGAAATGCTTGTGCGTAAAAATCTGAAGAAAAAAATAAGTTTTCATCGAATTTTTATAAAAGTAACAATTATTAAGGGTAGATGTATTGATTATAAACGTAAAAGGGAAAATAGATGTATTTAAGATGAAAAAACTATTTAGATGGTCATTTGCTTTGCCACCAACACACATAGAACGTCCTTGGTTTTCAAATCAGCACTACCCAAGAAACTAACCCCCCCCCCCCCCCCACACACACACACACACACACCAAGAACACACACCCCACCTACCCATCCATCATAATTAAGCATCTTTAGCTCAAGACTTTCCAAGGTTCTTGAAAAGGTTTAATCAAGAAATGTAAATTTGTGGTGTTTTTGTTAAAAGTTTTCTCCATTAAGGTATTGATAAGTAATAGGCCTCTAGAGTAGGTCAGGAAAACAGCCTTAAACCACCAAGACACTTTCCTAAAAAGTAAAACTTCTTCGGACCAGCACTTTCCGAGATGTTGAGCTGTAAACAAAACAATTAATTTCAATAATGATCATATTTAAATTTAGGAAATTTTCGCTTGGAAACCGATTACTAACAACTAGAATAAAACCGGTTCTCAGCCATAGTGAAAAATCATGTATAGCATCGTATTTCAGACAATTTTCCACGAAAATTAAAAGAAAAATAATAAACACCAGCTTTCGACCCCTCGGGGATAACAAAACTGGTTTTAAACTTATAATTTTTCATTTTAATATCTGCGGAAAGCTTGAAAATATGAGCCAAACCTTTTATAAGAACCTTGACACATCAATATATGTGATGACCTCACTACATGGAAAGGTGATGGAACCCCCCTGGGGTATATACCCCACCTTCTAAATAAAAACTCCCCCCCCCCTCTGGTTTTATGCCCGTATCGTATAACTACATGGTTCCTACCTACCTTCCCTTATTTACCTTTCTATTTTCTTACTTTCTGCATATTAACAAATATGTTAATTCAATGTTCCCAAAATGTAAATAATATCATTAAAAAAATAACAAGATGTCTTTCTGTCTTAATGTAGAGAGGGATCTCGCTAACCTCTGAACAAATGTGTTTTTTTTTGTTTTTGAGGTAAGGTACCTACACCCTCAAAAAAGTTGAGGGTCGATTTTCCCCTACCACCTTTATCAAGCGTTCTTAGGTGCCTTTAGGGGCTTAGTCGCTAGTTTATGAAAAGGAATCACTTTTGCACCTTCACAACTTTTGTTTTTGGAAATGCTTTGGCTCGAAAAACAGGCTATGAGATTCCTTATTTTCTCTCTGCTTTATGATTATGCTGATTACTGTCCTCTTCGGTTTTCAAAGTTGTTTTCTATCATTTACTATTCAAGGCTAGTATTTTGCATAGTGCTATTAAAGCATTTCTCTACTTTTTTGTATGGAAACTTCTTGCATATGAAGCTCTGTTTGTAATGACCAATTGTGTGTGCAGGAATTTTAAACATAATTAGAAAAGTTGTTTTCTTTTACTTTGCGCATTTTTCACTCTTCCTATCAAACACTTTATTAAGCTGTTTTTGGTGCCAATAAAAAAAATGACGCCATACAGTACAAATAACCTATGATAGGCTAAATTACCAATGTAAGGCCAGTTTACATTTCAATTGCCAAATTGTAGGCCAGTATGACGTCTTTTTTAGGCACTATAAACAGCTTCAATCTTTAGTATTTCCGGTTCCACTCCAAGCATCTAGGGGCACTGTATTTAATGGTGAGGGGGGCAGAAAAATATCCTAAAACCATCCCAAGACCCCAGATACTTAAACTAATAAATAAATAGGTTAAAACCATCCCTTGAACCATCTAAAAGATAAATCCATTAGTTCAAAAGTAGCAATTTCTTAATGAAAAAAAGACTTTTTCATAACTTTCTTGTATTTACTTTGAAATTAAGGAATAAAATTCTGGCTCCCTGCAGGGATTCAAACTTAGGGGGCCGAGGTGTCATAAGAATATACATTTCCAATGAGCCCAAGTAATATAGTCAGGGACAGGGGACTAGGATTACCAAATATATACATAAAAAAATTTGTAATATATATTCTCGTATTCATTTGAATCCGGTGGATAGGAACCGGTTTTCATCCATACGAAAAAAATTGTCTAGCATCGTATTATATCCAGTTTTCTACGAATATAAAAATGTACGATCATAAGATTAAAACCAGTTTTTAATCTTATAATTGCACATTTTATATCCGCGGAAACCCGTTTATAATACTATGCGAGAAATAATTATTCCAGTATGGCTTCAAAACCGATTTATAACCGCTGGATTAGACTCGGTTCTAATACTTAAAAACCATGTATAGCATCGTATTACAGACAATTTTCCACGAATGTTAAAACAAAAAATCATTTTGATATCCGGGAATAGCTGTCTATAATACGATTCGAAAAAATAACTTTTACTCGGTTTCTATATCCATATACCTGGATGTAAAGATAATATGTAATGGATAGATGGATATCCATGGAATAAATTATCAGTGAAGCTTAATATTATACATAGGTGTGCCACTTCAGGTGGGTTTTTACGTAAAAACCTGCGCATTTTGATAATCATGTTTTCAACAAAATAATAAAATTGCTTAAAACCTAACAGACGTAATAGAGGACATTGTGATTTATAACAGAGAGAGAGACGGGACAATGGGCTCTTTTTTACACAAGTCCCCAAAGTTTTATAATAACGTTTTCTTATTCGTTTGTTTAACAACTTTGGGGACTTAAGTGAATGTTGATTAGTTGATTCATTAAGTTAACTGTTTAAACATTTCAACCACCAATTTTAATCTACAGGAAACGTAATTTTGTGTATTATTATTGGGTATTTAAATCAATTTATTGGCCATGGGCTAATCCGTTTAGGTCCCTGGATTTATAAAGTAGACGCTTATATTAATAAAAACAAGAATGATAAACACCCATTAAAGAGAACCTCAGTAATTTAGATTGTCAGACATAGGAACCTTGAAAAATATAGAAAAACAATGCATTTAATAGTCAACATTATAGTCCTCGTGTAATTATCTTAAAATCAATTAATTAAAAGATGCACAGTATTGAATCATTATGCTTAAATAATATCCTAAATTTTCCATTATCTATGAAAAAATTTTGTTTCGTTGTAGTTACACGGACAAATTGAGAAATATCTCAGACAAAGATTAGGTTTTTAGAGAAATAATTAGATCAAATTTTGATTAACGTCAGCCAAATTTTATTCACATATTAAGTAAAAATATAATACATATGCTTTTATTTTTAGATAAATTTAAAACCCCTATTCATATGTAATAATTTTAGAATTTCATCATTCAACAAAACTTTCATATAAAATTTATTAAAATATTTTGCTAATACATTAAAGAAAACAACCTAAACTTTTGTAAAGAATTCTAGTGTTATTTTTGGTAGATTTTGTTTATTTTTCTTTATTTACAAATATGGAATTAGCTATTCTGTATTCTGGTTTTATGTTTATTTAAACAAATCTTTTTTGAGACAAACTTATATATTCACAAAAAAATTGGCTAATATTAGGAAAACTTTCTTTGATCTAAAAAATATGCAAGATTTAAAAAGTATAAAATGTTTAAAATTTTAAAATATTTTTAAAAGTACTTTTAAATAGATAGACCAATACTTTTTATCTCGTTTTAGTAGCGAAGCTACTCTATAATTTACTTTGTTTGTCCGTCCGTCAGTCAGTCAGTTTGTCTCGAGTTCTGCCTAACCTCTATTATTCACTTGTGTGAGGTGTTGTCTCGAATTCTGCATTAACTCTAGTATCCACTTGTGTGGGGTGTTGTCTCTAACTCTACAATACCTCTAGTATCCATTGGTGTGAGGTGTTGTCTCGAATTACAAAGTAGAACCATTAACATTTATTGATATTATGATGGATTCAATTTTCTTCATGGAGGGACGGGACATTGGAATGTTTATTAGACATTATTGTCCCCAATGCTTTACAATAACTTTTTCCTATTAATTAGCTTAACAAATTTGGAGACTTTTTATTGGATTTTTAAAGGTTGTTTCATTAAGTTCAGTTTCCAAACGGTTTAAAAGCTGATTTTAATCTACAGAATTAGTAATTTTGTGTATCCGCATTGGAGATGTACATCAATTTATTGGCCATTGTATATCCCTTTAGATACCTGTTTATCTTTCTATCAGTGGCTGCACCCATAGCCCTAAGTTTTAGAAATGTGTTTTGATATTTGTAGAGGTTAACAACGCTGTTTTGGGGAACTTACTTTACATCAACTTACTTTATTATCATTGGGGATGTACATCAATTTATCGGTCATTATCTTATACCTTTAGATCCCTGAATCTTAAGATTTAAAATTTTAGAACTGAGGGAAATGGGCGTGAAAAAGAGGACCCTAGAAATTTACAAATTTTGGGCTGGGTTTGGCACCACAGTAGCATAATTTAAACACATATTTTCATATTTTATAATCAGGGATGAAGAAATAGAGAAGTAGAAATATTTGAATTTGGGAATCTTTTTATTATGCCTGTAAAATGATGTCATACTGGCCTACCATCAGTCAATTAAAATGTATACTCGACTGTCATTTTTACTTTAGTCTGTGTATTGGCATATCATTGGTCATTTGTATTGTATGAACTAGGAACTATAAACGGCTTCTTTGGGCTTGGATTGGCAAAACAGTAGCATAATTTAAAAACATATTTTCATATTTTATTATCATGGATTGGGGGATAGATAGGGAGAGTATAGATATATTAATCTAGGCTAGCTTTGGTACCTCAGTAACATAATTCAAACGCATATATTTTCATTGTCAGGGAAGTAGGTATAGGAAAATTAAGATATGCCATAAGAGAGAAGCTCTTTATCGTGCCTATTAAAAAATGACATAATACAATACAAATGAACAATGATAGGCCTATACACAGACTAAATTACCAATGGCAGGCCAGTATACATTTTAATTGACCAATGGTAGTCTAATAAGACATCATTTTTATAGTCACTACAAAAAACTTCCATAAGGGAAATTTGTTAATAATACATTTCTTAGAAAATTATATTTTTTGTGCAATTTTTCAACAATAACAAAGCCTTTAACAAATAATAGCACAATAGACGTCCAAGGGAGGGGGGTAAATGGGTGTTTACCCACCTCAAAATTTAAACCACTTATTTTACCACCCTTAAAATAAAAATACATTAGATTACCTCTCGTAAACCTATGAAACCCCTCATTTTACCCACCTCAAAATAAAAAGCTTGGATGTCCCTAAATAGCCCCAAGTTTGATGTGCACATTAAACAAAGAGCGTATTTAATGCTGAGCCTTTTTAAAGTCCCATTTCCAATCCTTCTATCCCTGCACGACACCTGCCATTTTGATTTGTTGGCAGTTTTTGCCAAAATGTTATTCATACTTTGCCATTTCTGGCCAATACACACACATTTATATATCAAATTTAAATCATTTCTATTGGTCTATAGTATATGTAGAATATACGTGGATATTAAGACAGGGGCAATATTGTCGACAATTTAGCTTGCTAACATGGACATCATTTATTGGCCATTTCGTTCATCCAGAAGGGGGGGAAGGGATGGTGTAAAGGGAATGGATGTGGTGAATCGTTATTTAAGCCAGCTGCAAGTTCCACTTTATTAGATGATAAGATCCAAGTAATAATAAATCCATTAAGTTTATATATGATTTAATTTTCATCTGTTACAGATTAAAATTTTACTGTTATCAGATAGATTAAAAATGTTTAGATTATTAACAGCAAAGCTTTATAAAACTTAGTTCGTATGTCCATTTTAATTAATTTTATTTTAGATTTTGACAAAATTACCATTTGATTTTTTTGTTACTGACTCCTAGGAAGATTAGTCATAATGCTGTAAGCGATGCATGTACATTGTACATATTCAAGTTTTCAATAAGTATGTTCATATTATCAATTATCTTTTAAACATTACTTCACTAAAAAGTCAAATAATTATCTCAGATATTACTGTATTGCATTTTACTCTTAATTATTTGTAATATGTTTAGCTTGATATTGCTGCGCTACTAATATACATAATTGTCCTTGTTTTTATATTTATATGTAGGTAGATTATGATAAGAATATTCAAAATATAGGAAAACAAGTATGTCTATGTTCATGAATAATGTATCAAAAGCAAAAAAGCTTTTATTTTAGAAATTATAATATACTTTTTTGTTGATGGAAAGAAAACTCGATCGTAATACTATAACTCAAAAATAAAGTAGCCTTCCTAGGATTTTCTAAAATTGAAAATTTAATCAGTTCAATGGTTAGTTATATTTAACGGACAAATAAACATTGCCCCTACTACTTTATAAAAAGGTCGCTTATTTTCTATTTCCTTAGTGTTAAGGACTGACCGACAGATAGACAAAGAGAATAATAGAGTAGAATTGCTATATGAAAAGGGATTTTGATTTTGTGATTTATGTCTATTTTCATCAATGGAAAATAAAAGACTATTTAAAATTCATGCTTAATCTTAGGGTTAGGTCGAAACAAATTTTGTACCACCATCATTTAGGGGAGCTCTATTTTTATAGGGAGAGGGAGATGCCGAAAAATAGCCTAAAACCAATCCAAAACGGAAATATTAATAAAGTAATTTTCTCTCAAAAAAGCATTTTTAGATCTCACATACCCCTACCTCTTAACACATAAATAATTTGAAAATAACTGATTGAACGGGTTACATACTGGCAATTTGAGAGAAATTTCTGCCTCACATATATAAAAAAAAGAAATTTATTCAATAATCTTTCGCTATAAAATTTGTCAATAATTCAATAAAAGCTATTTATTCCAAAATGGAAAGGAAATTTTTGTTGCAATTTTCGACACAACCATATCTCTAGACATGTTTTAAAGTCATTATCATAAATTTTAAAATATTATTCAAAGGGTTCGAGAGAAAGACAAGAGAGAGAGAAAGAAGAAAACAGAGAAAGAAGAAAACAGAGAAAGATAATGAAAGATTGGACTAAAGTCAGCTTACTCAAAATGAAAACCTTTTATTATACTAAAAAATACAAAAATTGCAAAACTTAAATGTTGATAATGATACCTTAAAAAGTAACTTTTTGAAGCATAATAAAAAAACAGACACCTGGGACCTATATAATATATTTTCAACAAGAAATGCTAAAGATATATCCTATTATATAAAGTAAGTTCTCTATTTAGAGAGGCTTCCCATATGTCTCGGGATGGTTTGAGGCTATTTTATTCTTATTATAAACCATGGAGTGGTTTTAGGTTATTTTCTGTCCATTCTTACACTTCTGAAAACAGAGCCCCAAGATGCTAGTGGCACAGCCTCTAGTTCCTGATATGTAAATAATTAATGATAAGATTATATAAAGGTTTGGATGTAAGCTAATCTTAATCCATATAGCTGGAATACATCAATAAAAAAGATACATTTAATAATTAAAATGAAAGGGATAATGCAACGGAAGAAAAACTTATCTTCATAGAGATAAAGTAAAAATTGTTGGTAATAACATGTTTTAATTGTTATCTATATGAATTTCTATTTATTGATGTTCCTTTTTTATCTACCGGCCACTCTATCTATCTATATATTTTTCTCACTTTCCAAACCTTTTTTCACCAATTATCTTTATTTCTTTCAATATTACAATAGCGGCTATGCATCATGGGCTTAGATGTGGGCTAGAACATTGCTTAAAACCATTCTAAGACTTAAATCTGAAATAGAATATCCTAAAACCATCACTATATAAAGCTTATCTAAAATAAAAAATTTAATTGGCAATTAGATCTTATTTTTCAGACAATTAAAACCTTACTACTTTCTATATTGGGATTATCATTTCTTTTTATTAATATTGTTTTTTTTTAATTTAGGTCGAATGTAGATGTACAGGGTGGGTGGCCCTAGGTCTCTCCCACACCAAGAGCATCAAGGGGGCTGATCTGGCAATAGGATGGATCTCCAGCAACGGGCAGGTTGTCATGAAGGATTATCACAGCACTGATGGCCGCAGGGTTGAAGAGGATATCTCTCAGGTTAGATTTTTATTTCTTATTCTTTTAAAGAATTGACTTAACCTGACGAACTATATTTTACATAATTTTCAAGGTGATCTATAATTTCTTTAGTACGCTAGTCGTCGTCAGTAAAACTAAGATTGTTAAAACTACGTAGCACTTTAATTTTGGTTACAACAGAGGGAGGTTGGTGGATGAAATTCGGATGTCTGTTTAAATAGCAAAATCAATTTATCTAAAAATAATTCTTAGACAGATAGTTATTAAAAAGAAAAGAAAAAACAGGCCTATGTTTCGATAGTTACTGATACTTATGATTATGATTTCTTATGTAAATGTACATACATACATATGAAGAGGAGTTAGAGGGTTCATCAATTCTAAGATTCAGAATTCTAGAATTTGAAGGATGCTCAATAAACTTTTTTTCTAATTTAGGATGTAGAGTTGCTATATGGAGAGGAATTAGAGGGTTCATCAATTCTAAGATTCAGAAGAAAATTAAATACTTGTGATACTGACCAGGCAAATTAAAATATAGATAAAAAAAGAGTGTACCTTGTTCATAAAGGAATAACACTTAATACATAGTTCACTTTTGAGAAGTTTGATGTCTATTTGTCAGGCTATGTTTACCCTCCCCAAAATAAGTTATAAACCTTATCTGGGGCTAAGAGAAGCATAACTAAATAGAAAATCATATGGATCCAGTAGTAAGCAAGATTATTTAGTACGCATAGACAAACAGACAGATATTCTGTTGCTTTTTTATAAGGATAAACTTTAAAAATGATTTTATTTTCTTTGATTGTTATGCTTGTATGTTGTCTTTTTTTCCTCCGCATTTTCTATATTTTATTGGCCAACCCCTGCAGGACATCCCTGTGACCAACGACACCTTCCGCGTGATCTGGGCGTACGCCAGGAATGATCCAGACTGGGGCGAGCAGGTTGTCTGGAGGGATCTGGAGCGGGCTGGCGGCAGGCTTCTACATCTGTATCAGGTATAGATAGATAGATCTACTTTGTGGCGAGCAAGTTGTCTGGGGGAATCTGGAGCGGGCTGGCGGCAGGCTACTGGATCTGTATCAAGTATACAGGAAAAGATAGATGGATAAAAGGGGGTATGAAAAAAAAACTGAAAGAATAATTAAGATACATAAATAGCAAGAGTAAGATTGAGAAAGATAATGAAAGAGAGAGCTAGAAAGATATAGACACAGAAAGAGAGACAGAGACAGAAAGAGACAGAGAATGACATGTTAAAGTTCTTACTAATTTTTTCCTAGGGAAAGAGTAACCACTTGCAAGAGCCAAGTCTAAAGAAATGGGTAGTCACTTCAAATCAAATGGTCATTCCACAGAAGGTCAGTGTAATTATTTTTCCAGTATGGCTTCGAAACCGATTAATGTCCGCTGGATTACTCTCCGCTATACTAAAAAAAATCATGTTTAGCGTCGTATTACAGACAATTTTCCAGAAATATTTTTTTAAAAACATTAATTAATACAAGTTTTATTAGCCTGGGACTTCGGCTTCTCAGTGCCAACAATCTTGTAAGTTTTCATTTTAGTATCCGCGGAAAGTTGTCCATAATACTGCGATAAATAACTATTCTTTACCAGCAGCGCATCTATGTCCTTTATAATTCAAGTATACCTCACAGAGTAATTAAACTAAAACCCTTAATATTTTATTGTTTATCGTTTTTACGCAATTCTGAAAAGGGGGTTGGGTATCTTGGGTTTTTTTCAGGGGACGTTGTACCTGTTTTCTTGACAAATAGCCTAAAACTTAGCCTTCATTGAACAACTAATAGTCTAAATTGAAAAATGAGCCTTCTCCATTTTCCTATCCTCCTTGAGTAACTTTCAGACGGACAGATATTCCCTAGATATAGAGTAGCTGCACTGCTAATAAACAACTCTTAAAACCTAACTTAGGTACCATAAGGGATTTGAGGGATAAGACACTGCTAATACATAAAAATATACCCCACGTAATTTTTGTGTAAAAAGTTTGGACACTGAATGTTTAAACAACCCAATCATAATAAAATTACTCAAAGTTTTTAAAGGAATCAGTTAGATATCCAGTTTATAAAACTTTTTCATTTTAATGTCCTTACCCTCCCTGCGATACCATTCAATACATAAATCATGAAAACATATCTTAGCAAAACACACATGTTAAAAATTATAAACAGCACAACTATTCTAAAAATATTTTTATGCAGATATAAAACAATAGACGTTGTCTAAGTAATGATTGGCGAAATAGTTTTTCTTCAGATGGAAATTTCCTGTTTGAAAAATAAGTAATTTCCCTCAAAATGCCTTGCCAAACACTGACCCCCCCCCCCCCTCCTTATTTTTTTATATGAATTAAAAAAGAGCAAAGGTTGTGAGTTTAAGTTTGTTACTTTGGGTAAGGTTAGGTTATATTGGGCACTATATAGCCCCGCAGGAGTTCGACATAGGAATAAACTATTATTTCTACTTCAAAATTATGAGGGGGGTGGACACTTCAGTGCTTGATAGGCGTTTTGAGGGAAAGTGCTGAATAATAATTTTCTGGGTGAACTGAATTTAATATTTTTAAAGTGTCCCAATTACTGGCATGCAATTTCCAAATCCATATGTATTGTGTATATCAGGGAGGGATAGGATATTGGATTGTAAATAATTCTTTTCCTCTCAAATTCAAAACAATATTTAAGCCTAAAAGAATTTAAATCATAATTGGATTGTACAGAGTATACATGTTTAAACTTTTTCACCATTAACTTTAATCATTATAAGTAGAATACATTTTGGGATGAAATTTATTAAACTTCCATTGTCCTATACCTTTATTCCTGTAAATATATGTTATTATTATGTGTTATTGTATGTATTAATATGCAGGGAGGGCTGTTTATTATGCTAGTCCCAAGTTTTTATGATAACGTTTTCTTATTCGTTGGCTTAGCAACTTAGCAATTTTGATTTGTTGATTTATTTAGTTGAATGTTCAAACGTTTCAACCACAAATTTTAATCTACAAAAGGTATAATGTTTTGCATTCTTGGGGATGTGCATAAATTTATCGGCCATTGTCTTATCCATTTAGATCCCTGATTAATATGATCTAAGTAGCGCAGCTATTCTCTATTATTATTTGTTTGTACGTCCGTATGTTGGTCTGTCTTTCAATAATTATATGTGGATAAATTCCAGGTATCTAAAGGGATAAGACAATGGCTGATAAATCTATGTACACAAATTAACCATCCTGAAGATTATAATTAGTGGTTGCAATGTTTAGACACTCAACTAAATAAACCAACCAATCAAAATTCGACATAATCTCCCAAAATTGTTAAGCCAACGATTAAGAAGACGTGATTATAAGACTTTGGGGACAAGTGTTATAATCTTCCCAATGTCCCCTTCCTCCCTTTTAAATTGTAATAAAATATTGTAATGCAAATTATTGTTGGCATGTTATCGCTGCGCTGTGCTGCTTTTGGTATCATAAGTGCTTGTTAACTTAATATTTCCGTATTAATTATGCAGGCCTATAGTGCTAAATATGATTTAAACAAGGATGACAATATGCTATCATGACTATAAACTTTAAAAATCCGTGAAAAATAAAAGCATCCAGATATTTCACATAAATCCCAACTCAACCCCCACCTCCCCCCCCCCCCCACAAAAAAAATATTTTCAAACCGGAATTTAAATTGGAGGGTCGACTCCCCCCCCCCCCCTCTGTCCCCCTTTCCTTATATGCCCCTAGAAAAATCTAGGGGCGTAGCCCTAGTAAAAGTATATAATAATACATTTTCATTCATTTATGAATTATCAATTATCATGCCCTATTTAGATGAAACTTTGATTTCAATATAATTACTTGAAATCAATCAAGATAGAAATCATCTAATGAAATGCTTGAGATAATTACTGTAGTAAAACTACTATCAAATTTTTGTGATTTCTCTCAAATTAAGTAAGAAAAATGGCCCAAAAATACCCCATTACAATAATTAATCTTCCCTGAAAAGTTTAACACATACGGACCACCAATTTCCGATATCTCAAGCTCCAAACCAAAATAACCTTTACAACTTTTTTTTATAGGATAATGATTATTTTGAGAACATTTGTTTTTACCAATCTGCACTTTTTAGGACACCCTGTATTGGTGCACAATGGTGAAGCTCCCCAGCCTGGCCACTAAGCACCATATGATCGGCTACTCTCCGAAGATCCAACCTGGAAACGAAAGATTTGTTCACCATATGATGCTCTATGAATGTCATGACAGGAAAGTTCTTGGTTCAGTTTTTTTTCTTTTCTTAAGCTTTGAAGAATGGGTTAATGGAAGTTTTTTTAAAGTAAAAATAAAATGTTATTAACAAAGAAAATCATAATATGATATATTATTGCTTAAATTAGCTCGAAATCAAAAAGAGGTTGAAATTTAAAGAACAAAATCAGTTTATATTCTATTAATCAATCCATACTTCCCCTTATTTGTTGCTAAAATGAACCAATCATTTGTCTTCTTGTCAAAATACTAGCACATTATTGGTTGTATTTTTTAGCAAATGAGCCGCTTGATGACGAACCCCAAACTGTCCCACTTTGAGAAAGACGATTCCATTGACGTCATATACGTTTCGGGAAAGAAAAAAGGGAAGGGGGGAAGAAAATCTCTTCAAAAGAGAAGGGAGAAAAGGGAAGAGATTTTCTTCCCCCATTCCCTAAACGTATATGACGTCACTGGGATCGTCTTTCTCAAAGTGGGACAGTTTGGGGTTTGTCCGCTTGATTGGTTCATATTAGCGGCATATTATAAACACGGATATAAAGTTTTGTTATGTTATAAAACTGTGGAACCAAACTTGCTACCCCTGCAGGAGTCCTGACCTGGCCTTCTCTCGTCACGTGGAGACTATGCAGGGCTACGAGTGTTACACCCCCAACATGCCAGATGATTTCCTCAAGTGCAGGGGCATCGTAGCCGCCTGGGGGCTGGGTGGGGAGCCCTTCTTCTTCCCCGACCACGCGGGATACCCCCTTGGGGAGGAACATGGCGGTGCTACCTATTATATGTTTGAGGTAAAAGTAATTTCATGCATAAAAAAAATATATTATTTAATATTGTAATCTAAAAACAAAGGTTGTGAAATACAAGAGTTAAGGAAGCAAAATATAAATTTTAGAGACTTATAGTCGGACATTCTTTATTAAACAAGGCACATTCACAAAAAAAATTTTAGTCCTCTAGCTTCAATAGGAGCCCCAACCATACCCTTCGACCGATTAAAGTCTGGAAAAAGGCCTGACTGTTAAGGGTTAAAGCAAAAAGCTGCATTTTCTCTACCTATAGCGTATTTCAGGTACATTATGAAAACCCCGGCCTGCACGAGAACATAGTTGACAATTCTGGTCTGGAGCTACACCTGTCTCCAGTTCTGAGGGAACAGGACTCCAGCATGTTGACTATTGGTCATGATGTGTCCACACTACACTTGGTTCCTCCTGACCAACCTTCATTTACATCTGTAGGTAAGATCTATCTATTTACCTGTATATCTATCCATCTTCCTAATTGGTAAGAAAAAGAATTCTAACATGCTGCCTATTGGTTATGATGTGTCCACACTACACTTGGTTCCTCCTGACCAACCTTCATTTACATCTGTAGGTAAGATCTATCTATTTACCTGTATATCTATCCATCTTCCTAATTGGTAAGAGAAGAATTCTAACATGCTGACTATTGGTTATGATGTGTCCTGACTACATTTGGTTCCTCCTGACCAACCTTCATTTACTTCTGTAGGTAAGGACTATCTATCTATCTGTATATCTATCAATCTTTCTAATTGGTAAGAAAAAGAATTCTACCATGCTGACTATCGGTCATGATGTGTCCACACTACACTTGGTTCCCCCTGATCAACCTTCATTTACATCTGTAGGTAAGCACTATCTATCTATTTACCTGTATATCTATCCATCTTTCTAATTGGTAAGAAAAAAAATTCTATCATGTTGACTATTGGTCATTATGTGTCCACACTATACTTGGTTCCCCCTGATCAACCTTCATTCACTTCTGTAGGTAAGCTGCTCTATCTATCTAATTACCTGTATATCTATCAATCTTTCTAATTGGTAAGAAAAAGAATTCTAACATGCTGACTATTGGTCATGACGTGTCCACACTACACTTGGTTCAAACTTCATTTACTTTTGCAAATGAGATATGTCTATTTATCTGTTTGTATATCTATATGTTTGTATATCTACTATTAATCTATCTATCTGTATATCCTATTTCTCTAATATTATTATTATCATATTCATCTGTTTTATGGAATATTGATTCCTATAACCACAAGGTACAATCATATAAGTGAAGCATCTCTATAATCAAGTCCTAAAAATTTAAGTCCTTTAAAAGTATCCTATATTTAATAAGTTTTGCAACAAATTAACAATTTTATTTAGCCTTATGAATTAATATTCTGCTTATCCCGTTTTGACACTCTACATGTGTTAATGTTCGTTTGTCCTACCGTTTCAGGGCTTCGCTGTTATGGATGTTGTCATCCTTGTTTAAAAACATATCAGGTTGTGTTAAAAAAAAAAGATTTTTTCTAAATGAAATCAATTGTTTTTGCAGATTTAAACGGACCTTTCAAATTATTTTTAGTAAAAAAGAATTTGTAAAAATTTGTATGGCCTATTGAATTTACATTTAACAAGGATGACAATTTCCATAAAAGCAAATTCTACTATATATGATATATCACACAAATGGATATATTATTACTTGGATATTACATCAGATTTTCATGTTCATTGATAAAGTAAAAGTTGCAGTGAATGGACGAACTGACCAATAAATGAGTACCATGTTAGCAACATAAATTGACAACAATTTTCCCCCTGCCATAATATCCACGTTTATTATATATCCATTATCACATAATATCAACTGTTCCTCAATTGTTCCTATTGACATACAGGCCTAAATAGAGAAAAGCTTTGCTTTAGATACTGACCCTAGAGGCATTTACCTCGTGGTTTCCCAACACAATGCAATAATTGAATCATTGTATTTCTACATTTTAAAATTTTTGCAAATTCAATAACTACTAATTTGTTTCTTATGTGTTCTATGGCTAAGTATTTAAAAGCGAAGCTACTTTGTCCGTCAGTTTTTCCGTATGGCTACGTAGAAAATGTTACTCGGTTACTATTTGAGATAGAGTTAATTGTCTTTATTTAAACTGTGATAATACTGTTTTAGTGAAGATTTCTCTTGGTTCATAGTTTTTTTCTTATCAGTGTTTTAATTAGACTTTTATTAAATAAAACTTTGCTTACTGGTCTGTTTTAGGAAAGTTTCATGTTGGTTTTGATAATAATTCTTTTATATTTGTAGGTCATTGTCCAGCTCAGTGTACTGAATACCTGCCCAGTACCGGAATAACTGTTTTTGCTGGTCTACCACATACACATATGCTTGGCACTAAGGTATGTTTATTTATCAGCAGGGTGGGTGGGAACTGGCAATATTAGCATGGAGGGTGAGAACTAGCATTATTCAGCTAAATGTACTGAATAAATTTGAATTTTAATCTAAGAAGGGTTCACAGTGCGTTCGAAGGTGCTTTGACTTTTGTGTCAGAACCTAAATTGGGACATAGTGCATTTCATTACCCTAGGTTAGGTAACTTCATTTCACTTTTTAATAAAATCTAAAATGCAGCCGTTTTAGAGAAAATTAGATGTTATTACTTCAAGTTCTATTTTCATCCCCTAGGAGTTACCGCATAATCATGACAAGAAAAGCAATGATTATAGGTTTAAGATTTTGAACAAGTTTGCTTTTATAAAGTTCTTCATAAAACCACTCCTGAAGTGAGCTGATTCATTGCCATTTTTATCAGTTGCTTTGCTAAGGTCACGGAAATTCAGCCTTAAATAAATCATATATGGAGATAACCATAATATTTTCAACTATCTATCCCACTATTTATCTATCTACCTAGGTGAAACTCAGACATATAAGAGCTGGGGTGGAGCTACCTATACCATTTCAAGATAACCATTATGATTTCAACTATCAAACTATGCGTCAGGTAGTATTTACTATTTTTCTTTTATTCTGGAAAGCAGTCTACTATACTTTTAATTAGAAAATTATAAATGTTTATTGGTGTGCAACTTTAAAAAATTACTAGCGGTTTCACCCCTAGCATCTAATGGCTCTGCATTTCAAGTGGGAGTTAGGGGACAGAAAAATAGTCTAAAAGCACTGTAATAGTACTGACTAATTTGATAATAAAAAGTTTCCATATAATTTCTTACAATAATATTAAACAACTTTGCTTTTAGATTGAGCTACAGTTACTACCTGGCGACCATTTGATAACAGAATGTGTTTATGATTCAAGAGGGAAACATGAATATACTAGAGGCGGTATTAGAGCTCAGGTCTGTCTATCTATCTATCTATCTGTCTGTCTATCTATCTATTTGATAACAGAATTTGTTTATGACTCCAGAGGAAAACATAAATATACTAGAGGCGATATTAGAGCTTAGGTCTGTTCATCTATCCATCTATCTCTCTGTCTGTCCATCTATCTGTCTGCCTATCTTGATAACAAATTGTGATTCAAGGAGGAAAAGGTTTGTTTATCTACCTACCTGTATATCCATCTATTCATCCAAATATCTGTCATCCAATCCATCTATCTATTAAACTTTCCATCCACATATTTATTAATCCATCTACCAATCCACCTATCTATTTATCTATCTATCCATCGAGCTATATATCTAACCATCCAGTCTAACAACTATCCATTTCACTATATTTCTAACAAAAATATATGTACTAGTGGTTATTCCCCCAGCATCTAGGGGTTCTGTATTCAAACGGGCAGAGAATGGCTAGAAAAATATCTCAAAAGCATCCCAAGACTTAAATCTGAAATAAAATGACCTATAACCACCACGGGACCTACAGGAATCTTTTCTAGAATAGAGAACCCAACCGGTTAAGTAACTATTGAGATCTTAAGCTCAAAAGGAAACACTAAAGTTTAATAAACAAGATTTTTTTTTATATCTAGGATGAAATGTGCATGATGTTTCTGCACTACTATCCCGCCGTGGAGATGGCTCAATGTGTCAGCAAGCTGCCGCTCAAAAATCTTCTACTAGCCATTGGAGTTGTACTATGGCCGGTTACCCCTGATACTAGACATTTAGGTCTAAGGTTGGTGATTTCTATATATCTATCTATCTTTCCATCTATTAGCCATTGGAGTTAATCTCTGGTCGAATACTCCTGCCACTAGTAGACATTTAGGTCTAAGGTTAGTAATTTCTATCTTACTGTCTATCTGTATATCTTTTCTTCTACAAACCATTGGTGTTGTCCTTTTGCCGGTTACCCCTGATACTAGACATTTAGGTCTTAGGTTGGTATCTTATATCTTACTGTCTATCTATCTATTAGCCATTTGTGTTGTACTTTGGCCGGTCACCCCTGATACTAATTAAATAAAGGAAATAGGTGGTGCAATTTTTGTTTAAAATTTTCAATGAAAAGCTTTTTATTTTTTGTCTTTAGTTATGAGAAATTGGTTGAATCTCAATTTCAATTTTATTTTTGAACGTTTTTTTAGGTGAAAAATCCAATTATTTAATATTTGGAATGTTTGGAACTATCAACCCCAAGAGATGACGTTTAATTGTACGGATTTCAAAATATCCTGACAATGTTAGTTTGAAAATTATCCGATAGAGTATTTAAATTTCTTGGTTTATTTTGAAATTGTTAATATGTGAAAATGGTAGATAATTCAAAAGCATTCTATTATAAAACATGTTGTGTTAAATGTTATGAAGAGAAAAGGAAAAAAACGTTTCCTGGAGTGTACTGAAAAGGTGTCTTTATTTGATTTTGTTAGTTGGTTAAATAACAAAAATCACTATGACAATTTATCATCTATAGATCTTATGTTTTCTTGATCTTCATACTTAAATTTTGAAGGATTGTTATCCTATAGTAATATTTATTAGGTTATACAAATTATCTTATACAGCAAAGCGTTTATGCTTTGTTGGTGGAAATTATTAGCTCTCATTAATATCGGCATTTAAGGATCATTTTCAAACTTTATAGGATGACTTCTGTGACCGGAGGTGAAAGGGGTAATACCTTTTAAAATTTGATGTTTTATAAATATTATATTTTATCCCCAACCATAGGGATTAAATCCAAATTAACAAATCACGTGAATTACAAGATTTTAATTTAACAAATGAGAGAATTTGTTTTAAAAAATTGGGTACAAGCATAATTTACAATCCATGTATTTAATATTAAAAAAAAAAAAATTTTCCTTTATTCAGGATCCCAAGCCCTGACAGGTACAAGAACCTGACCCTGTCTGACTACCGGACCTAAATTATTCCTTATATTCAGGATACGCAGCCCTGATAGGTACCAGAATCTGACCCTGTCTGACTACCTGACCGCTGTGCTGCCAACAGACCTGGACGCTGCCAAAAGGCTCCAGGAAGCCAACTTACACCACTCACAGGAATGGAGATAATTATTAATCTTGTATCCAATAGTTTCTAGTTACACAACTTCGTTCTGAATAAAGTAGAATGGGATTAATTTTACTTGCAATTTGTTTTTTGGTGGGTCTAAAATTAAATTAAAACCCCTATTTTGGTGTTTGAAATGTTACAAATTACCTAATTTGTATAAAAAACTATTGGCTTTAAAACTTAAATATTTGTTAGTGGCTTTTATAAGTTTAAAGTGGACGATGGTATTAGCTGTATTACCTATATTATCATCTATGACTACAAGGTCGCTGAATGCTTTGACTTTGGAAAAAGAAACGTCATAGCGGTAAGTGGACATTTTTACTCTTGTTTCTACCTGGCATTTTGTTCTAAAAAGCTTAGTTCCCTCAGTCTGTTCGTCTCATGCTGCAACTATGTCGGCAATACCGTAATTAGTATCGTTTCGGCTTGCTGTCGGGGAGGTGTTGGGTTCGAGTCTGGACAACACCACGTCATATGAGAGACGTAAAAAATTGTAGCTACTTTTACTATGTCAGACGCGTGAAATAAATTATTAAGTGTAGGGGAAATGCCGTGGGCCTCAAATAGGAGCAACTCATTACCATGCACTGCTAGGACTTTCAGACAAAGATCAAAGCGACACCAATCCCCCTAGAGTTCATAATCATGTCTGTTTTTTCCTAAAGAATATATAAAGCTATAGAATAGCTTAAAGTTGTTATTTGGTAATGAAAAAGAAAGTCTTTACTTTTTTCTCATAATAACCATGGATTTAGGAATAGTTATATTTCGCATCTGATTATAGACTGTTTTGTTAGACCCGAGAGTCCAAAGGCTCAAGCTAACAAAACTAACATTAATTTTATGATTTTTATTGTAATATTCGTGGAAAATTGTCTGTAATACGATGCAATACGTGATTTTTCAGTATGGCTGAGAACCGGTTCTAATCCAGCGGATATTAATCTGTTTTGAAACCATACTGGATAAAATATGTAAAAAATTAACAAAATTATTTTACTTAGATATACGCAGTATTTATCTTGAATTTTGAAAATATTTATAGAAATATATTTTCTTGAATGTCTCTTTCTTTGGCGATAACTTGTAACGTATCTGATTAAAATTACTATGAATTGACCAATCCAATGTGGCTTAGACAAAAAATGCAATGTATTCCAAATTAAAAAAGGTCAAGAAATATAGACTTCTTGGTAATGATTATAGAGTTTTTACGCTTTGAAAATTGTACCTCTAAATGCCACATGAATCGTGCAAAAAATTTTACATTTTTGTAACATGTCTAGATTTATGATAAGAACTATCCTTCACAAACGTACGGACTTACGCACAGAAGGACATTTTTAAAAGTGAACAGTATTGAAGAAAAGATAAGCTTTTTAACATATTAACCACGATAAAATACATATAAAATAAAATTAATCAGAGCATAAAAGTATCGGTTATTGATTTAAATTTATTATTAATTAAATCAATAAAAAGTGATTTTGATTTACTAATAGTTATTAGTTATTGTAAGTTTAGGGCTTTAAATCTTCACCAATAAGCCTGTCAATTTTTTATGGATTTTACATAATCTGTAATCTATATAGTGACATTATTAGAATAGTGTTCTTTATTGTTTTAATTTTCTAACAGTTTTCTAATGTTACACAAATGGATGTAGATTATACGTGGATATTATGACAAGGCAAAAAATGTTGTCTATTTAGCTTTCTAACATGGAACTCATTCATTGGTCAGTTTGTTCATCCAGTAGGAGGGGAGTAATTGGGGTAAAGGGGGAGGAAGTGGGAAATCTTTAGTTTAGCCCGCTGCGTGTTTCACTTCATTTGAGAATTTTTAAAGTCTGGTGTAAGATTCAATTAATTAATATATCCATTGTTAGACATTATACCAATGCAAATATCAAGCCAAATAGTTTTATGATTTTTAAAAAGCTTCGCGGCTTTGAATATAATTGTCTTATTAACAGACAAATTATGCATGATATATGACAGGCAATATAATATAATTTAATGATTATTGGTTAGCAAGATTTATTCACAGATTTATTTGCGGTTTATATGTCCTTTAATTAACATTGTGAAAGCGTTTGTACAAAACTAATAACTTTGGGAACAGCTAAATTTTTGAATCATTAAAAAACATATTTCTCTAAAAAAAACTGTTGCGTAAATCGCAAAATAATTTTATGCAGGGAGTAAGATTATATTTAACGTCCTTGGGCGTCTCTGGGAGATTAATTAATGACTGGTAGTTTGTTAAAAAATTAAAGTAAATGCAATGAGGGGACAGAGGTTATATAACTTTATATTCCCTGGGTGGGGAATCTGTGCCGACTTACAATTGAACCTTAATTATCAGCCTATAGAGTCGAAAGGTCCTCACCACTGGAGCCAGGTAGTCGCCTGGTTAATTCATCTATATTTATACATCTATTGTTAGAAGTATGGATATACCACTGTTAAAGAGAATCTCTGCTAAAATGTTTTTTGCTGTTTTGTGTTAAAGACACTTGTTAACTTAAACTCTCACTTTTATATGAATTTATAATAAAAATTATTATTGGATAATTAAATTATGCCATTGTGTTCAGATTTTGTTTAATGAAAATTTTCTGTCATTTTAAGGGTGTTTCTATAGAAAGAAAAAAAGTTAAATATTTTGATTTTTTTACAATTTTGGAATAAACCTCAATTGTTTTAAGGCCCAAGATAATCCAATCTTTCCTTTTCTGTTCAGCTGTTATTAAACAAGGACTAATACGTCCATTATTAGCGATAGATAATGGTTACCAATAATGGGTCAGGTAATAAAAGAAAGGGAAGGAGAAGAAATTTTGAAGGGAAGGGGAAGTTAAGGTAAAGAAGGTAATCAAGGGAGTAAACCTAAAAATAGCTATAACCCCTAACATTACCTACAGACAGATGGACATATACAAACTATTATACAGTTTCTTCGCTACTCTGTATGAAATATTAGAAAAATTAAAATAAATTTACATTAAAAACTTTAATTCTTAGAGTGAGATTAGATAATAAATGTATAAGTATACATAGATGTATAATCCGGACAATTACCCGTCCCAAGTCATGGATTTCGTCTCCTAGTAAATTGCTTTCTGCTTTTTTGTAGCGACTCGGCTGTGTTTACATTTCTGACGTTATTAGCTGAAATCAAAGACCCAATATGAATTTGGGACAGGGTCTCCGCCCTGTGGGCAGAATTACATATAGCTCATGCCACCTCTATTCTTTTACTTCAATGTCCAGACAAAAAGTAGAAATAAATGGGAGACAAGGATCATAAAATTTATAGTTTGAACTTTCTTTGTCTCAAATTATCATTTTTTCATTTTCTTCATTTATGGATATAAGATATACGTGGATGTATTAACAAGGGGGAAATTTTTCGTAAATTTAACTTGCTAATATGGACCTCATTTATTGGTCAGTTAATTCAGTTATAAGAAGGGAAGGGTTTGGGTTAAAGAGGGTGGATGGAAGTATACATTAATTTAGCCAGCTGCGAGCATCACTTTATCATAGAACATGAAAATCTGGTGTAACATCCAAGAAATGATATATCGATTTCTTTAAAATACATGAGAAATGTTTTTACTTAAGACCTTTTCAGTCGCATTTTTTAAAAAGAGAATTTAAAAAATTGAATTGAAACCGGAATTGCTTGCTGTAGTTATGGCAGTGGCTGTTTTTTTTTAATTGTACAGTGTAGCCCCGAAACGACGGCTGATTCTGCTGCGGCTGACTAAACGCGGCCTGAGCTTTTTCTTAAGTGTGGTAATTAAAACAGGAAGTTTTAATTTTAATATTACATGCCTCAATAAAAAAGTATATTACATCCATAAAAATGACCAATTAAGAACAAACTGTAATTCTTCTTTAAACAATACCTTATAAATATATAAACTTTTTTTAGTAAACAAAACGCAATTAATCTAATATATAATGTAGTAAGTTTTTTTGTTTGTAGCTAAAGATCTTTAAAATGACTGATCACTTTTCAGGGAAGTTTTATAAACGTCTTGGGTTGGTTTTAGTCTTTTTTTCTTGACCTACCCCCACCCCCTCTTTTCGAGGCGAGTGGGAAAGCAACTAGAAATGTAATATGTAATAAAATTTAGTACAATAAATTTTTCTCGCGTGTTAAATAAATTATTTTCTTTGATTATTTTTTGGTTGTTCAAATTGCAGTGTATACTTACTTGCTTTTTTGTGCTTTAATATAAAGGGTGAAGAAGAGGTTAAGTGTATGTGATTCTACTTAATTTCATTTTGTTTGTGTGTGTGAGTGTGTGTGTATGTGAGTGTATGTGTGTGTGTGTTTGTGTGTGTGAGTGTGTGTTTATGTGATGTAAATGAACCTTGAAATTTCTAATGTTAGCGCCAAGAAGAGATTTAATTGTCTCCAAACAATCTTGCAAAAATGTGCATTTTTTAGCAGATATTGGACTTGAAACTCAAGCTGATTATATGAAAGCATTATAATGTTTCTTTTCTCTTCTATTTGGTACAATATTATTAGCGGAGTATCTCTATAATCATGTCCTAAAAATATAAGTATTTCATCAAACAGCATTCTGTATTTAAGCAGTTTTGCAACAAATTTAATTACAATTTTATTTTGACTTATGTATTTATATTCTGCTTATTCAGTTCTGAAAAGTGTAAATGTTCGTTTGTTCTACCGTTTCAGAGCTTCACTTTTATTGTTTAATCCTAAATTTCTTATTATTTTCTGCTACATATGAACACTTTAAGAATTAATTAGCTACTGTTTAAAAGGTTAACGTAAGGTAAGATTACTTTTTCACTGGTTGCGAAAAAAGGGTTCTTTAAGCAGGTATCTAAAGGAATGAGACAGTTGCCGATAAATTTATGTACATCCCCCATGATGATACATAAAATTATACCTTCAAGATTATAATTACTACTTAAAACGTTTAGACACTTGACCTATTGACCCAACCAATCATAGTTTATTAAAAGTCTCTAAAGTTGTTGAGCCAGCGAATAGGAACATGTTATTATAGAACTTTGGGGACTAGTGTCCCCTCTTTCCCTCCCTTTACTTTAAATGCTTTAGTTTTTATTCCAGTTATTTAGGGATATATAATACATTGCATCTTTAAGAATGATATTATAAATAAAGTCTAAAGGATAAATTAGTAAATGAAACTCCTTTTTTCCAACCTTAGAATACATGAGAAGTACAGAAAAAAGTGTTTGGATTCTAATATTGCACAATAGGGGCGGTAAAACTAACAAAAGGGCAGTAAACACTTTTTTTGTTAAATTAAAAAGAAGAAAAAACCCATGTAAACAATATGCTGTAATAACTTGTTTGTATAGGAATTAAGATTGAATTAGGCATGAAAAAATATAAAGGAAGGAATATGACAATGACAATTAGCTAAGTACACTAGTCCCCAAAGTTTTTTACGTTTGCTTAACAACTTTGGGGACTCTTATTGGATTTTGATTTATTAATTCAAAGTGTCCAAAAGTTTAAACCACTAATTGTAATCTACAGAAGGGGTTAATTTTATATAAATTTATCAGTCATTATCTTATATATATACTTTTAGATCCCTTTAAATATTGGACATTAGACTGTAACACAAAGTTTCATAAAACACATTCTTTCATTCGCTAACTTAGAAACTTTGGGGGTAAATGTACAAATTAACAGTGCAGTGTCTAAACTATTTCACCACTAATTTTAATCTAAGTATGAGTAAATTTTTACCATAACATATTTTCCATTGACTCATCCCTTAAAAACCATCTCTCGATGCCTTGCCTATGTGAAAAAAAGGATTTACAAATATAAAGATATACTTGTAGACGTGACAGACTCTAAAAGAGACAAATCAGAAAACTCAACAGGGTTCGTTAAGTTTCAAGACAAAGATCGTGTCTTAACATAGATAGATAGTTAGTGGACATATATTATTAGCAGGGATCTTAAGGGATAAGACAATGGACCATGAATTTATGTACCTCCCAAATTTGTTTAAAATATTAAGTGAAAATATTTGTACTGTACACACTTACTTTGTATAATATGATCAATATTAATATGGGGACTGCTATTGGAACTTTGGAGGGCAGAATAATTTATTATTAATGTTTCCCACCCTCCATGGATATTTCGAAAAAGATGTGCAAACTTTTTTTTGCGACATCTTTTCTGTTAAAAGTCGTGAACTATGGTTATTAAATTTAATATTAAAATTGAGTGAAGATACTCTTTAAGTTTGATACACAAATACTTAATAAATTTGTCTAACCAAATAAATCACGGGAATATAAAAAATGACAAACAGGAATGTAGTAAGGAATTATGGACGAGAAATAGATATAAAACCCCCATGCGGATAAACAAATGACTCATTTGGAGATAATACTTTTTGGTTGAAAAGTTTGAATACTGACTTGTGCTAACCAATCAAAATGTAATAAAAGTACTCTAAGTTTCTAAGCCAACTAATACGAGAGCGTGTTTACAAAACACTTATTACAATTATGTACAATCTGCAGTCCAGTGTCCCCTCTCTCACTGGCGATGAAAAATCTTTATTAATTAAATTAGAACATAATTTATATTAAATGAATTAAAATCTAAATTACATAGATATAAATAACAGAGAGACATAAAAATGGACAACGAATGAAAAAAAGAATAAAATTTTTATTTTACTACAGCCGGAAATTTATAATCTATGTTTTTATCAGGGACTAGCATAGGTAAACTGAAGGAAAACTTTTTACCTTAAATTAAAAAATCAATCGAATTATAACAATTTGTAATTAATTTCCTCTAAAAATAGTTATTTATCGCATAGTATTAGAGACAGCTTTCCGTGGATATTAAAATAAAAACTATTAAAACAAAATTGGTATTAATCTTATGATATATTATTTTAATATTTATAGAAAATTGTCTGTAATACTTGCTATACATGATTTTTCAGTATAGCTGAGAATCAGTTATAATCCAACAGATATTAATTTAGTACCCATACTGGAAAATGATATCTAATGCAATATATACTGTTGATTTTGACTGGCGAAAGGTTTTGAACACATGAACCCTCCTTTGTCCCTGGTTTTTATGCATTATACTTTTACAGCATATAAGCTACAAGGACAAATGCATATTACGTCGTTGCAGATGTATTATATGATTTACAGACAACCTACCCTTTTATTACAAGACAAGTCTTATCTTCTATGGAAATAGGTCCGACCGTTTCTAGATATTAATGAAACACAGACAGTAAAACATCCCAATACTTTATAATATACTAGCGGCTATGCCCCTAGAGGCCTCTAGGTGCACGTAAAATGTTTTAAAATGTTAAGATCAGCTGTTTACCAAAAAAATCTAAACTTTCGCTAGGCGGCGCTTGTTATATTTTTTGATTATAGCGATTTTTCTTGGAAAGGTGGTAGCACTGTTCCTAAAATTAGTATAAACCTTCTCTAGACCTGTGATACACTGCACTGAAAAGGAGAACCATATCGGTTCAGCGGTTACTTTCATATAAGTATATTTTATTAACTGAGACATAGAACTTTCTCTGTTTCTATTTTTAAATCACGTATCAGACAGAATGTATTGTGTTATGCACTGTATGTCTTAATGACATTTTACAGACAGACAGACACACAGATTAACAGACAAAAAGGACACAAAAAGCCAAATTTTATGACAGCATGCTCTCATAATAAAATTACACTCTAAATAGTGATGAAAAAATTTAAGTTTCATGTCTTTATCAAAGCTAATTTGCTTAATTTTATTTGGATTTTTAGGCCGACATTCTTATCAACAATATATATATTTTTGAAATTGATGTATTTTAATCGTTGTTATAATAAATCAGATTTTTCATTATAACAGATTTTTTTATGGTGAATGTTTATTATATGCTGGTAACAGTTGATAAAACAAAGCTTTATAAAAGGTATTCATGCAATACATATATGATTTTTATAATCGCGGTTAAATCAGATATATTTCCGGATAAAATTTTCTAATTCTAAAGTCATATTAGGCTTTATATTTGATATAATCAGTTTCAATTATAGAAAATCTTCGGAATAATTCAAAATAAAAAGTAATAGTAGAGTACATTCGGTCAAAATCAGCCATTATATCTTTATTTAAAGCCGGGGAAAATCACGCCTTACAGACAAAGTAAGAAGTAGAGTAGCACCAAAAGAACACAGTAATAGTGTCTGACTGATTATGACGTAACAAAAAAAATAGCCAATGAGAGGCCGTTATTGACCAATGGTAAAATTTATAGTGGCCTCTCATTGGCTAATTTTTTTTGTTACGTCATAATCAGTCAGACACTATTACTGTGTTCAGCACCAAAAGTATGGTGAATATTTTACCTATAATGTTACCATCATGTTAAAACTAGAAATGAGAAAATTTTAAACACGAGATTTTACAGAAAACTGTAAGAGATCAATGACTTTTTAAACAAATCTCTTGGAATGAAGAATTCTTTTTAATTGAAACTGTCTCTCATCATTTGTATCACACACACTAGCGAGGCTACACTACAAGAAAACAGTTTGGTTTGTACTGCCTGTAATACGAAGGTCTTTTAACATAAGTGTATCTTTTCTTTTCATTTGAGTGCAATTATTTCAAGCACAAACATTAGTTGTAATACAGAATAGTTATTTTTCGCATCGTTTTAAAATCAGCTTTCCGCGGATATAAAAATGTAAAATTATAAAATTTAAGTTATTATATTCGTAGGAAATTGGTATTATCCTCTTAGAAATTTTTTTTTCAATATTGAAAATTTGAGTACCCCCCCCCCCCCCCCCCCCGACAGCGAACTATGAACTCTGGCCGCAGCGCTCGGCTCCCTAGCCTGCCTAGCCGCAGCGCTCGGCCCCCTTGCCTGCCTAGCCGCAGCGCTCGGCTCCCTAGCCTAAAACCTAACCTAACCTAAAATAGTTGTTCGTCGGTAGTCGGGGGGGGGGATAACGCCGGAAATTGGATATAATACGATGCGATGAAAGATTTTTCAGTGTGGCTGAGTACCAGTTCTTATCTACCGGATATTAATCGGTTTCGAAGACATACTGGAATAAACATTTTTGTATTATAGAAAGGAATACTTGTTGTTTTGTACGTTTTATTGGCATTTTATAAAGCTATCCTACTTTTGAATTGGATAGTCCTTATTTATATCAAGCTGTTTTATCTCTATAAAATCTCCCCTTCATTTAATGCTATAATTTTCTACTTTTTATCATTTATAAAAACTTCACATAATGAACATTATATTTACCATTTTAAAACCACATTTATCATTTGATTGTGACAAAAATTAACTCTTTTTTTCTAATGTATCAAGCTGTTTTTATCATTTTTGTTAGATTTATCCTTTTTGTAATTGTCAGTCTTTCTAGGTGTGCAATCCCTACTTCAAGATTCGCTAATTTTTAAACGTGCCAAATGAAACTATAGCAAAAATATTATAGGAGGCGTTTAATCAGAGAGAGAGGGGACAATGGGCTGTTTATTATACTGACCCCTAAAGTTTTATGATAACGTTTTCTTATTCCTTGGTTAGACAAATTTGGGGGCTTTGATTGGCTAGTTCAATAAGTAGTGTTTTTAAGTTTCAGCCAGAAATTTCAATCTACAGAAGGGGTAATTTGGTTTATCACCATTGGGAATGTACATCAATTTATCAGCTATTGTCTTATCCCTTTAGATCCCTGAGTTTAATGGTGAGAATTAAGCAAAAATTTGCGATTCTAAAAGTTTAAATTGTGTAATTTGTGAAATTGATAACACACCTTTTTTATTTTAGTCACTTTCTCTCTCTCCCTTTTCTCAGTCTTTCTTTTTTATTTGTACAGAAGCTACTCTACAATATCTTATGCCCGTCTGTCTGTCAGCTAGGTTTAGGAACAAACTTTTCGGCTGTTATTCAAGATAAATGGTTGAAATTTCATGTAAAGATTCTGTATAATAATGATCATCCAATGTCGGAAAAGATCTGACGGTCATTTCGTTTATGTAGAAAAACTTTTTATTCGGCTTCTTTCGTAGACGGCTGATTTTTTAGTGTAGATTCAACACTATCAATTTATTCATTTATTATTCATTAATCGCTATTCTAATAATGAAAATATGACAACTTGCGAACGCATTATTTACTAAGTATATTTGCGATTACTTTTATTTAATGAAATCTTCTAATTTTTAACATGTACAAAACGGCCTGCTGTATTGCATCAAGATCCATGTCAGATCTATATAGGAAATAAATGTCTATAAATGAGCTCAAGTCTTCCAAGAAATATATGTTTAAAACTTATAGTGCTCCAATAATCCATAATAAAATCCCATTGGCCAGAACGATAAGACCAATTATTTTACTCTATTAAAAATAAATTCATTTTTTTCATTTCATGTTGCTATTTACATTATATTGAAGTATTTAATTTCTAATTATGAAAAAGAAAATTTAAATTTATAATATAATAAATTTAAGAAAACTCTGTTTTAAAATAATTCGATTGTGGCGACACTTTGTGTGTTCAAATATTAAACTAAAATTGTAGTAATCATATTAACCCTTTGGTGATGGTATTGTAAAGAAAAAATATAATTTAAAAAATCTTTTTAAAATCATTTAAATCATTAAATATTTACTTTCTTTAAATAGTAATGCCGGGTGAGGAAAATAGATTTATTGAGAAATAAATATGCATATAGAAAACTAGCCAATAGGGAGATAGTTATATCGAGCAAACTCTAGTAACTTATATAAGCTGTGTTTTTTTCTGCAGTTTTGAAGGAAGGCCAATAAAACTATCATAAATCTCCAAACACTTTGATGATTCTTTTTAAAATGATGACAATTTTCATTTGTATTTTCACCAGGGCTCGGCAACTGCTAATCTTTAGTTTTGTTCGGCAGGAATTCTTATGCAAAATGGCTGCGACTGTTGGTTATCAACAGCTGTTGTTTAGAGTGAAACCAACTTTCCTATATTGTTGAACTTTGCTGTTGATACTGACTTAGTGGCATATGTGGCTGCTGTTTGGCTGCTGAAGCCAGCTGCAGTTGCCGAGCCCTTGGTTTCTATCATCATTTTTTATGACGATGTCATTTGCAGGGATTATTTCAACATTAGTTGTAGATGCGTTGAAGCTCTTCAATTTATAATTTTTTTCATTTTCTAGGGGACTTACTACTTAATATATTACTAGCGTTTAGGAGCTCTATTTCAAAGGGTAGTCGGGGGTAGGGAAGAAAATAGTCTAAAACCATCACAAAATCTAAATCTAAAAACCATTTCGGGACCTATATGATATCTTTATATTTCTATTTTTACTCTTCCGATTTAACTGGGTATTCTTTTTCCATTTTAGTATCGAAATAAATTGTAACTTAAAATCTATCTAGTTTGACCAATTTATTGAAATGAAATTTTGTGAAAATATATTGAAACCAATTAAATTTTTACCTATGCAAAAACAGAGTGGCAAGCTAGCTCTCGGACAAATACAGAGCTATGGATTGGTATTATAAAAAGCAGAAGAAAAATAAAACATGATTAAAGTAGCTCAGCCAATCTTTTACTAGTGTCCGTGTCACAGAATTTAATTATTTTAGACAATAATTTTCAATCGTTCTATACAGTAATTGGATATCTCTAGTAGTAGGATGTTTGTGTGCTTTGAAACTAAGATCTGTATCTTCGGATTTAGAAATCATTACTAAACGTTCCATATTGGGGGTTGTATGTATATGTATACATCAAAGGACACTATAGTTTAATTTTTAAAAAGTTTTCATGATAACAAATCTATTTTTTTATATTTATCTTCTTATGTTATAGTTTTTGTTATAATTTTGTCTCTGCCTTTTTATCTTGAGTCTATATCCTTGTTCCAAAACCAAAACAGACAAACAAACAATTACACAGATTAACACAAATGCACACAAACACACACACAGAAATACACACAAAATCTGCACACAGAAAACGTAGGCTTGTGGTAAATTATTCTTGGAAGCCGTAGGGAGAAAGTCAGCTAACACATGGAGATTAAAAAGTTTTAGTAGCGACGCTATTCTATTATGAACGTCCGTCTTTAACACTATGGGGGAAATGTGATTTTCTCAGTTGCTTTTTAAGATTCACTATATCAGACAATAAGTAACCAATAGAACAATTTTTTCCTGTTTTTTTGCAATAAATCCATTCTAAATTTATGACCACTTAAATACTGCTCTTAAAATTCCTTTGACCGTTAATATATCCACAATTTTAACAATTCGCTACTTATGGATGTTGTCATCCTTGTTTATACCTTTTTTGTTTGTTCATATAGAAAAGACCGCTAAATTTACTTAATTTAGTTTTTGTTAATTGGTACACGTTTAATAAGTAGTTATTGACATACAGTGTGTGTTTTTTTATGAGAACTTTTTTGAAAGCAATTTTACCCCACTTATAGTTATCAGAATTTAATGATTGATGGCTTATTTTCTTCGTTTTTTAATGCAATTAATAGAACAACAAAAAAATATTTCAGTTTTAATTTAAAAAGAACAGTAAAATCTAATATTCAAAACTTAGGTGTCAACATCTAAAAATGGTTTTAGTGCATTTTTCTTATGCCTAAATCTTCTACCCTTTGAAAGAAAAAAATTGGATTTTCTATAGTCGACTTTGGGGGGCCAGTACTCCCTCTCTGGTTGAGATATGACCTTCAAACTTTGATATGTTCTAGTACATGTCCCTAATAGTATCTGTATACATTTTTAGCTCTATATCTTAACTTGAAGTGTTTAGCAGCCATTCTTGCAAAAGGTTGAATATTTGAGCATAAGAAAAATGCGCTAAAACCATTTTTAGATGTTGACACCTAAGTTTTGAATTTTAGATTTTACTGTACTTTTTAAATAAAAACTGAAATATTTTCTTAGTGTTCTATTAATTGCATTTAAAAACGAAGAAAATAAGCCATTAATCATTAAATTCTGATAACTATAAGTGGGGTAAAATTGCTTTCAAAAAAGTTCTCATAAAAAAAACACACTGTATAATCAAAATTATAGCAATTATTGCTGTATTTATTATAGCATTGCGACTATAGTCACATGACTTAACATCCATTAAAGCAATTGTAAAGGTCCATAAATCAGAAAAACAGACAAACAAGCATTAAAAAATCTAGAGTAATGTTATTAAAATAATATTAAACATCAATAGAAAATAAACTGTCTTATTATTTTGAAAGATACTATTATTTGAACTTTGGATATTGCTATATTTTATGTGACTTTTGGACGTACGGACGTTATAGAGAAGCTGTGAGAATTATATTGCAAAACAAAATAAGCTTCACACAAAAGATTTCCCAAGAAGTTTTAAAATCAACTTAATGATATTATAGAATTAACAACAAAATTTATTAACTGTTAAATAACTTGTAATTAAACCGAAATACGTACATAGATATATGGGATTAGGAATTTAAAAAAGTAAAGGGACATATGAGTCTATAATAGCAAACATAATACACTTAATAAGGAAAGAAGTATGACAACATCTATTTGTAGCGAAGCGAAGGAGTCATAGAGCATAGATATTCATTTCATAAAAAAAGCCTATTTACACAATCATATATCATCGACAAACCGAAGGACCAAGTTTATGAGATACCGGATTCTTATTGGTATAGAGAGTCATCACTAAAAAATTTCAACATATTGAATTATAGAGTACCTTTGCTAATAAAAAAGAATACTAATTGACATACAAAATACCCATAATGAGGAATACAATAGTTGGTGGAAAAGTTAGGACACTTTTTCGCTGTCCACCACCTTACCTCACTCTCCAATAAAAGGAAGTATATACCGAAATACTTGCATTCCTGCAATTGCCAATGAAATTAAAGCCATAATTAAAGCAAGATACAAATAAAATTTCACAGGATAAGAGTAATGATAATCTAACAAATACACAAGGATCAATTAATGGTAAGCCATGAAGCACAAATTTCCAAAAAAATACTTATTATTATAGATCTAGACAAAGTCAAACAAATAATTTATAAGCGAAACTTTTTTTTACTCGCACAATAAGGCAAAATAGTTGATTTTTGGATGTCATGGAGGATGGAGGATGCACCCCTAGTATCTAGAGGATTTGAATTAGAAAAGGGAGAGAATTGACAGAAAAAAAATATGAAGGACTTAAATGTAAAAAGAAAATAACCTTAAACTTTATTTAAAGCTTAGTAAAGCTTCTAAAATTGATAAATCAATCGGTTCAGTGGTTGAATAGATTAAAAATGCCAATCAAATACCTTATACTCCTTTGAATAAACTGAAGTGACAAAAGACCAAGCAAATTATATAGTTGCTACGCTACCAATAAAAAAGGAAACAACTGGACTATAAAACAATAATAAAGTATCCCATTCTAAATAGAGCTTTCACACACACACACACACAAATGGATATGAATACTTAAAAACTGATATTTCTTTAAAATATGATTATTGGACACTCCCCCAGATGCCTTTAGGGGCACTTAAAGTGGGAGGGGGAAAACCTGACCCACCCCCAACTTCAGTTTTGGTTTTAAAAAGAAAAATCAATGGGAGGGTAATTTCATTAGGAGGGTGAAAGTACCCTCCCACAAAATAGATAAGAACCTTCCCGGGACCTATAAGAAGCTTCACTGTATAGGAGAACCATTTCAATTCAGGGCTTAGCGAGATCCTTTGCAACATTTTATGGATTTATTTCCCAAAATTTCTCAATCAAAAAATGAATAAATTTTCCAAAATTCCCACCCTCGCTTCCTTGGCCCTAAATTTTCCCACCCTCGCTTCCTAGACCCCCAAAATTGTCACCCTCTTTTACCTAATGCTAAAATTGTTCCCACCCTTACCCTCCCTAATTTGACCATTTTTATTCAGCTTATCGAGTTTCTGGAAATTAAAGCAATAAACATAAAATAAATATCATCGAAAGGGGAGGGATTACTAAAATATTTTTCACCATTAAATTTGTTTTACATTCTATATACTTTTTTGACTACATAATAATGTAATAAGATAATACAGTTTGTAACAATAATGATTATTACACAATTATTAGGTATAAGAATAGTACACTTTACTCTAAATTAATTTGTCTATTGTTGCTTGTAAATTTTTATTTCACATTGGTTTTCCTTTTTGTCGCGTGTTTTATATCATTTTCAACATATACTTCATATGTATATCCTTTTTTAGAAGTAAATGGATGTCTATGATTCTGTCTGTGTGTGTGTTTGTTAGTACCGAAGACAAGGGGACCGAAATGGTTCTAATTTACAGCGAAGCTTCACGTAGTTTCTGTGAAGGTTTATGACTATTTTAAGGGCGGGTTCGCTCAAATTTCTAAGAAAAATTGCCCCCAGAAAAAGCAACCCTCAAACCTTTTTTTAAAAACTAATATTGAAGGTGAGGGGTGACTCCCCCCTCCACCCTAGCTTAAATGTCTTTAGGGGCATAGCCTAGAATCAGAGGGTTTCTATTGTGCTGTCAGAAGGTAGAATTTTACGAGCGAAAAGACTATTTTGTATTTAAAAATTATCAAAAATTCTTTTAATATATTTTTATCAAAGTTGTTTATCAGATTAATGTAAGCTGTAGGCAACTTTGTTTTTCTTGCTTTGGTTTTGCGGAGTAAAAATGTATTAAAAGGTTTTCACGAATTAGATCAGCTCAAGCATTAAACAATTGAGTTAATGTTACCGGCATTCAAGCTGATTCTTCAGTTTTACTTTTCTTTCGAATTACATTTGAATTACAGCTTTTGTTACTTGTTTACTGTAATGTAAAATCAATGCATGAAAAGACCTAAGAAACGGCCATAGGCCTGAGAAATTTAAGCGTGTAAGTGATATCAAAATTGCCTAAGGGCCTAAAAAAAGTCATTCTTTTTCGCATTTTCCCTACTAGTTGTAAATAAGATTAATGAGGTTTAGACTATTTAGAGCTAAATTTATTAATATACAAATAATTAAACTGGTAGTGGTACCAAAAGTTTTAAAAAACACTAAATTGCTGATTTTTCAATATCATGATTGGTTAGAAACTATCAGTGACCATACTTTTCAGTGTCTTATCCCTTAAGATCCCTGCTTGTAAAAATCCATTAAAAGTGAATTGACGGAACATAGCTGAAATAAAGACACTCGACAAAAACTGTATTATTTAGAACACATTTCTAATTTCTCTTACAACAATTATAATCAGTGTAGACAATCACACACACACACATAAACATACACACACACACACACTCAAACATACACACACACACATTTTTTTGACCAATACAATTACAATTTAAACCATATGAAAGTTTTTGATATTTTGATAGACACAATTCTGTCATATTTAAACGATTGTTATGTCTATATTATTTAAGACATTTGCCATATATTTTAAATAAAAAGTTTCTTCTGGGTTGTTTCATATTTGTCTTATTACTTACACATTGAATAGGGGAGAGAAATTATACAAGAAACACAAAAAATTACCCTATGTTGCAATACCAAATGCCTCGCCTCTAGGGGATGAGGGGATTAGAAAATGGCCTAAAACCATCTCAAAACATTTAAAAATATTTGCGGAAAATTATAACCAATACTGACTAGCATCTTAACTTCATTCAGACTAACGGAGAGGTAGGTTTCGGGTAAAATCCGTAAAGGTGTGTGTTTTAAAGCTTAAAAATAGTAATAGAAAGATAATATTCACTCAATATGTGTATTTCTTATTAAAAGGAACTAAAGACAATTTTTTTTAAATAAGTTTTTTTTATAAATTTCTATCGTTTTACTACTGTTTTTAAAAGCGAAGCTTTTCTATAATTAGGGTCGGTCCGTCCGTCCGTACGTCCGTAACGGATAGCTTTTTTCGTTAATTTAGGCATGTTAGAATTGTCCTATCGATTTCAAATTTTGCATGGTGATTCCTTTAATAGTTAGGTACGATTTAGAAAGCATAGCAACTCTATAATCATCACCAAAATGTCCGTACGTCCATTTTAAACATGTTGATTTTTTAACTTTTTTTAACAACAAATTTTTATGTGATCTAATCATCCGATTGATCTGATTTTTGGTATATTGATTCCTGGGACAACAAAGTATAATGTAATCAGCGAAGCAACTCTATAAACAAGTCCTAAAAATGTAAGTATGTCCATAAATATTATCCTGAATCAAGCAGTTTTTCAACAAATTTACTCACAATTTTGCTTTGACTCTTATACAGTTATATTATGATTATTCAGTTCTGACACTATACAAGTGTTAATGTCCGTTTGTCCTACCGTTTCAGTGCTTCGCTTTTATGGATGTTGCCATCCTTGTTTACTTATAACACATAACTTTTACGGATTTTACCCGAAACCTACCTCTCTCTTTATATTATAGGATTATGCTTTAGGACTTGACTATTAAGTTTTGCTAACTTTGTAACTTTTTGGCCATAAAATGTATAATGATTCCTACTAGGCATTATCATGATTTTTAAAAATGTATTATAGCTTAATTTAAATGTAATTAAACCCAGAGAAATATAGACAATGACCGATAAATTGATGCACATTCCCAATGATGATACAAAAAATTGCTCCATCTGTAGATTACAATCAGTAGTTGAATCATTTAAATTCTAAATCAAAATTTATTTTAAGTCCCTAAAGTTGTTAAGACAACAAAGAAAACTGTATTATAAATCTTTGTTGACTAGTGTAATACACAGCCCAATGTTTCTCCCTCCCTGAATTTAACCAGAATTGAAAATAAGCTACTTACCCATTCTCATAGGGCCAAAATCAAAATCTATGAATTATAAATGAGATGCAAAACAATTCTACCTAATGCATATAATAGTTTATATTAAGGTATAATAAAGGCATAATATAAATCCATTGATTTTAATCTCTCTAAACCATTTAACAAAGTTCTGCACACTCTTGTGGCATTTCAAAGTGTTCATACATTTTCTAAATAATAAAAAACTTTATAAAAGCGTACAAAAAAATTTCTAAACCGAAATAAAAAAAATACTGGCAATTTACATGAATGTGCTCTATAAAGCACAGAACATCGCCCACATTATTTTAAAATAAACTGAGAAAAGTGGGAGGGGAGAGTTTTTCATTTGTTTGTTTATTGTTTTAAGGTCAGGTTAGGTAAGGTTATATCGGGTACTGGGTAGCCACGCAGGGGTAGGGTTCCTTGCAGGGGTTATATATAGGAGAAATACTACCCTCCCCCCCCCCCCATTCTTATTTTGTATTTTTAAATAAGGGATAAAAATAAAAATCTTATTAGTCCAGAAGTTACGAAGATAATTCATAATATTAAGATATTGGTTGGAAAGTATGAACACTTGTTATTAAACAAGTTAGTTGTAAGTTGTTAACTGTTCAACTTTAGTAAACCAAAATCCAATAATATTATCCTTTCCAATTCAATAACTCATTTCTCTATGTATCTTTATTTCTCTTTATATAAAGAAGTAAGCTTTTATTGTCTGTAGCGAAGGATCTCGATAACCACTGAACCGTTATGGTTCTCCTTTAAAGTAAAGCTTCTTATAGGCCCTGAAATAGTTTTAGGCTATTTGATTTTTAAAATTAAGTCTGGGTTTGATTTTAGGCTATTTTTTATGCCTTTTATATCCATTTGAATATAGAGCCCCTAGATGCTAGGAGCCTAGTAGTAGATATATAGAGATATATTTAAAACCAGGGAGGGAGGGGATATTGGCATGTTTATTACTCAAGTCCCCAAAGTTTTATAGTAACATTTTCTTATTTGTTTGCTTAATAACTTTGGAGATTTGAAAAAAAATTTTATTGGTTGGTTTATGAAGTTGAGTGTCCAAACGTTAGAACCATTAATTGCAATCTACAGAAGGGTTAATTTAGTGTACCACCATTGGGGATGTAAATCAATTTATTGGCCATTGTCTTATCCCTTTAGATCCCTGATTTAAAACCGCAATCTCTCCAAACCTTAGCAGGCAGATATTAAGATGAGGTTAACTTAGATAAACTTCAAGGATTTATAGTCGGTTTAGCAATAACATGCATTTTAATGTTATTACGGCTTCTAGAGGCCTCTAGGAATAGTCGATGGAATTAGACCCTCCACTTTGATTTAATTTTAGAGAAAACTTTATCTGGATGGAACGTCATTTTTTATAGTTGCGATTTATCATTGGAGGGTAAAGTCACTCTACCCCACAATAGTTATAAACCTTCCCTGGAAGCTTTACTGTAAAGGATAACCATATCGGTTGAGTGATCGGTGAGATCTTTTGTTTTAGACATCATATAGATTTTTTAGTGATTTTTTTCTCAATTTATTTCATGTTAAATACAAATAATATAAAAATTATATTTCTTAAAATCTTACACAAAAATAATACAAGTTTAGTATCTTTATGTATAACATAACAGTTTTTTTCTGTATTAATATTTTTTCATCTAATTAGTTAGCCGTATTGTATTGCTGCTCTCTTTATGGACATAATTGTCTTTGTATTATTTAAAGAATCCTAGCCTTGTTTTCAGTTTTGAAAGTTAATATATGTGTCGATAAATTAACATAAACAGAAATTCATAAATTAACAACAGTCTGAGTTATAATTCAGAGAGAGAGGGGACATTGGGCTGTTTTTTAAACTACTACCCAAAGTTTTGTAATAACGTTTTTTTATTCATTGACACAAAAACTTTGGGCACCCTTATGGAATTTTGATTGGTTTGTTGAGATCATGGAAAGAAAACAAAGTCATTCCTTAATTAGGACAGAAGTCACCTTCCTAGGAAGGACATAAGTAGCTTCCCTTATGTGAGAATTTGTTAGATGAAGGGCATAACTTGTCTCCCTTAACAAAGATTTTGCAAGATGAAGGACATAAGTAGCCTCCCTTCACCACACAAAACCTAGCTTTTTGGTCCTTCACATAGCAAAATCTTGCATAAAATAGTTTATCTGTCCTTCACATAGCAAATTCTTGCAAAAAATAGCATTTATGTCCTTCACATAGCAAATTCTTGCAAAACATAGCAAATTTTTGCAAATCATAGCAAATTCTTGCAAAACATAGCATTTATGTCCTTCACATAGCAAATTCTTGCAAAACATAGCAAATTCTTGCAAAACATAGCATTTATGTCCTTCACATAGCAAATTCTTGCAAAACATAGCAAATTCTTGCAAAACATAGCATTTATGTCCTTCACATAGCAAATTCTTGCAAAACATAGCAAATTCTTGCAAAACATAGCAAATTCTTGCAAAACATAGCATTTATGTCCTTCACATAGCAAATTCTTGCAAAACATAGCAAATTCTTGCAAAACATGGCAAATTCTTGCAAAACATAGCATTTATGTCCTTCACATAGCAAATTCTTGCAAAACATAGCAAATTCTTGCAAAACATAGCATTTATGTCCTTCACATAGCAAATTCTTGCAAAACATAGCATTTATGTCCTTCACATAGCAAATTCTTGCAAAACATAGCAAATTCTTGCAAAACTTAGCATTTATGTCCTTAACATAGCATTTTGGTCCTTCACATAGCAAAATCTCACAAAACATAGGTTTTTCTGACCTTTTTCTACCAGGATATCAGAACTAAATCAGAACACACATAACAAGAGTTTTACATAATTTAACTCTGCATAAATTATGATAATTCATTATTATTACCCCTCCCCCCCCCCCCTATTTAAAATTTACCCCTGCATAAATTATGATAATTCTTTATTATTACCCCTTCCCCCCCCCCCTATTTAAAATTTACCCCTGCATAAATTATGATAATTTATGCTGAGTTAAATGTACTGTTTGAACTTCTATCTAACAGGATATGAGAACTGGTGCCATGTAGAAAAAGTGGCATTGCATTCTAGGGCCTAAAAGGCGTCATAGCTGGCCCCTTTTCAGTCCATCATACGACATGGGAAGGAGGTTGAGGAGCATTTTATGCAGTCTAAATTCCCAAGAATGCAATGCCACTTTTCCTACATGGCACCACCTCCCATGGCATATGATGGACACAAAAGAGGCCAGCTATGACGCCTTTTAGGAAAAGTGGCATAGCATAGTGGAATTTAGGCTGCATAAAATGCTCCTCAACCTCCTTCCCATGTCACATGATGGACTGGAAAGGGGCCAATTGAATAATTTTTAATCTGAATGTACTATGTAAACACTCTTGATATGTGTGTTCTGATTAAGTTCTCATATCCTGTTAGATAGAAGTTCAAACAGTACATTTAACTCAGCATAAATTATCATAATTTATGCAGGGGTAAATTTTAAATAGGGGGGGGGGAGGGGTAATAATAAAGAATTATCATAATTTATGCAGGGGTAAATTTTAAATAGGGGGGGGGGGGAGGGGTAATAATAATGAATTATCATAATTTATGCAGAGTTAAATTATGTAAAACTCTTGTTATGTGTGTTCTGAGTTAGTTCTGATCTCCTGGTAGAAAAAGGTCAGAAAAACCTATGTTTTGTGAGATTTTGCTATGTGAAGGACCAAAATGCTATGTTAAGGACATAAATGCTAAGTTTTGCAAGAATTTGCTATGTTTTGCAAGAATTTGCTATGTGAAGGACATAAATGCTATGTTTTGCAAGAATTTGCTATGTTTTGCAAGAATTTGCTATGTTTTGCAAGAATTTGCTATGTTTTGCAAGAATTTGCTATGTTTTGCAAGAATTTGCTATGTTTTGCAAGAATTTGCTATGTGAAGGACATAAATGCTATGTTTTGCAAGAATTTGCTATGTTTTGCAAGAATTTGCTATGTGAAGGACATAAATGCTATGTTTTGCAAGAATTTGCTATGTTTTGCAAGAATTTGCTATGTGAAGGACATAAATGCTATGTTTTGCAAGAATTTGCTATGTGAATGACAGAAATGCTATGTTTTGTGAGGTTTTGCTATGTGAAGGACAGAAAAGCTAAGTTTTGCAACTTGAAGGACATAAGCAGCCTTCCTAATGTAAGAATTTGTCAGACAAAGGACATAAGTCACCTCCCTTAAGTTAGATTTTGTTAGATGAAGGACATAAGTAGCCTTCCTTAGACCAATTTTCAGTGACTTCTGTCCTAATTAGGAATGACTTTGTTTTCTTTCCATGATCCGTTTGTTGATTAAGTTGAGTGTCCAAACGTTTCAACCACTAATTATAATTTAAAGAAGGGTAATTTTGTGTATTACTTTTGAGAATGTGCACCAATTTGGTGGCCATTGTCTTATCCCTTTAGATCACTGGTTATAATTGCAGGGTGGCCACAAGGTTTTTAAAAAAAATCCGTACATTTCCGTGCATGCTAAAAAAAAAATCCGTACATTTTTCCGTACATTTCCGTACATTTCCGTACATTTTTCTACTATGTAGTAAATATATTATTTAGTAAAATTGGTTTCATACTAGGTACTGATCAAGATCAATTTTTCTATTAAAGTTAGAACAAAACTTATTTAACAAAAGTTGATACTTTATGGATGGTATTAACTAATCTAAAGAAAATTTTGAAATTGGGCTCCAGGTTCAGGTACTGCAGGCCTCCAGGTAGATCCTAGACAGGTAAAAATTGAAATTTTTTACTTAAAAAGTTAGAACAAAACTTATTTAACTAAAGTAGCTTCTTTATAGATAGTATTAACTAATTTGAAGAAAATTTTGAAATCGGGCTCCAGGTTCAGGTACTGCAGGCCTCCAGAACAAAACTTATTTAACAAAAGTTGTTTCTTTATGGATGGTAGGAACTTAAAAAGTTAGAACAAAACTTATTTAACTAAAGTAGCTTCTTTATAGATAGTATTAACTAATTTGAAGAAAATTTTGAAATAGGGCTCCAGGTCCAGGTACTGCAGGTCTCCAGGTGGATCCCAGACAGGTAAAAACTGAAAAAATTTTCTATTAGAGTTAGAACAAAACTTATTAACCAAAAGTTGATACTTCATAGATAGTATTAACTAATTTAAAGAAAATTTTGAAATTGGGCTCAAGGTTCAGGTACTGCAGGCCTCCAGGTGGATCCTGGACAGGTAAAAATTGAATTTTTTTACTTTAAAAGTTAGAACAAAACTTATTTAACAAAAGTTGATACTTTATGGATGGTATTAACTAATTTAAAGCAAATTTTGAAGTTGGGCTCCAGGTTTAGGTACTACAGGCCTCCAGGTAGATCCTGGACAGGTAAAAATTGAAATTTTTTAGTATAAAAGTTAGAACAAAACTTATTTTACAAAAGTTGATACTTTATGGATGGTAGGAACTAATTTGAAGAAAATTTTAAAATCGGGCTTCAGGTTCAGGTACTGCAGGCCTCCAGGTCAGATAAAAACTGAAAATTTTTCCTAATAAAGTTAGAACAAAACTTGATATCGTCTTTTTCTTCAAATTAGGTAATACTAGCTAAAAAGTAACAACTTTAGTTAAATAAATTTTTTCCTAACTTAAATAGTAAATAATTTCCGTTTTTACCTGTTCCTTGATCCTACCTTGATCCTACCAGTACCTTGACCTGGAGCCCGATTTTAAAATTTTCTTCAAATTAGTTAATACCATCTATAAAGAAACCACTTTTGTTAAATAAGTTTTGTTCTAACTTTTAAAGTAAAAAATTCAATTTTTACCTGTCCTGGATTTACCTGGAGGCCTGCAGAACCTGAACCTGGAGCCCGATTTCAAAATTTTCTTTAAATTAGATAATACCATCTATAAAGAAGCTACTTTTGTTTCATAAGTTTTGTTCTAACTTTTAAAGTAAAAATTTTCAATTTTTACCCGTCCAGGATCTACCTGGATGCCTGCAGTACCTGAACCTGGAGCCCAATTTCAAAATTTTCTTTAAATTAGTTAATACCATCCATAAAGTATCAACTTTTGTTAAATAAGTTTTGTTCTAACTTTAATAGAAAAAAATGTCAGTTTTTACCTGTCCAGGATCCATCTGGAGGCCAGCAGTACCTTGACCTGGAGCCCGATTTCAAAATTTTCTTCAAATTAGTTCCTACCATCCATAAAGAAGCCACTTTTGTTAAATAAGTTTTGTTCTAACTTTTAAAGTAAAAAAAATCAATTTTTACCTGTCCAGGATCTACCTGGAGGCCTGCGGCACCTGAACCTGGAGCCCGATTTTAAATTTTTAAAAAAATTAGTCAATACCATCTATAAAGAAGCTACTTTTGTTAAATAAGTTTTGTTCTAACTTTTAAAGTAAAAATTTTCAATTTTTACCTGTCCAGGATCCACCTGGAGGCCTGCAGTACCTGAACCTGGAGCCCGATTTCAAATTTTTTTTCAAATTAGTTAATACCATCTATAAAGAAGCTACTTTTGTTAAATAAGTTTTGTTCTTACTTGAAATTTTTTTTTACTTGTCCAGAATCCACCTGGAGGCCTGGAGTACCGGAACCTGGAGGCCGAATCCAAATTTTTTTTTAAAATAGGAAAACTACATCCCAAAAGGAAACTTTTTTTGTCAAATAACCTATCCTCTCACTCCAAAGACAAAGCCTATAATCACTGTTTACGCAAAAGTGTCAGAACTTCCCCCCCCCCCTTGAATAGAAACTTTGAAGACAAATCTTGAATAGTTTGAATAATTCAACTTCTGGTACACCATTCTTGTCCAAACTGGTTCCCGTGAAATCTAAATGTAACTTACAAATATTATAATGATACAGAACAAAAAATGGATCATGGAAAGAAAACGAAGTTGCCGGTTTCATCGTATTTTTTCACAGCAGCTTTTGAAGGGTTATTTTAGGTTAGGTTAGGTTAATTAAATGTCAATGATTGCCCCGCAGGGTTAGAAAATATGCCCCGCATGGCTAGAGCCCCCCACAGGGGCTAGAAATAGGGGAAAGGCTACTGTGAAAAAAACGAAGAAACCGGAAACTTCGTTTTCTTTTCATGATCCCAAAAAATGATACATTTTACTTAAATTTTAAAGATAATACACTAATTATAACACCATGCTCGGAAATTCCGTACACCAAAATGAAAAATCCGTACAATCCGTACATTTTTTTAGCACTTTTTTAAAAATCCGTACATTTCCGTACATTTCCGTACATCCGTACATTGTGGCCACCCTGTAATTGGATGATTTTCAAATTAATTCTCCAGCATTCATTCATTTAAATTCTTTCACCTTTTTCTAAATTTTCAAACAAAAAGAAAACAAAAAATATTTTGTCCATATTTAATGTTCATCCTTATATATAAGTCAAAGGATCTGTGTCGGTCTGTGTAACCGAAATGTCTTGTTAACCACTGAACCGTTTTGGTTCTTCTTTACAGTGTAGCTTCTCATAGGTCCTGAAAAGATTCTTTGAAACTATGATACCACCACCCTTCCAAGAGAAATTACCATTAGAAAAAAGACCTCTCTCCAATTTCTTTTTTTTGTTTAAAACTAAAATTAAAGTGAGGGACGCCTTTTGGGGCGAAGCCACTATTACTAGGTAATGATGTATGATCATATTTTACTTTTCATATATTAACGCTTTATATTTGAGATATTAATAGATTTAATTAACAATCTTTAACTGTTTCCGTTCTTCAAGTAACCAAGAACTAGGGATAGATTTTTTAGCAATTTAAATTTTATGACCATTGTCCATATAGGCATTAAGGATCTCTCGAGGGAAGGGCGGTTTTTTTTCTAGGGGCGATTTACCCCCAAAAAATTGAAAACTTCCCTTTGCAATAAAAATTTTTAATGTAAAACTATAAGAGAACCATACTAGTCCACTGACAGAGAAGATTACTTAATAAAAAGATTTAACAATTTTTGAAAACAAGTCAATTAATACAACTTTTAATGACAGCATTATTGTCAACTAGAAATGATACAAAATTATTTTACCAGAATATCTTTACCTGTCCCTGGTTTGAACCCCCTTGTATTTATTTGTACATACATATCACAGATGAGTGAGTTTAGGGACTAAATTTAGTTATTCCCATGTCCTACCAATTTAACCAACAAGAACGATCATGTCCAATGTCTCCATAAGTAGCGCAGCATAAACAATCTCAACAGAGCGTAATAGTAATCTAAGTTGTCAATCAGCTCACAAAACTTTTTTACCATGTTCTCCTATTTCTTGGCTTTAAGTCTTTAGGTACTTTAATTGCTGCTTCCAAATGGTAGTGACCCAATATTAAAAGCAATACTTTTAGTCTATGATAGATTGGCTCATTTGCTTATCAAATTAGAGATGTACACTACAGCCACAACCTAGTAATAGAGTAGCTGCATTACATAAAATCATTCAGTTAGAACAATTTAACCCTTTAAAAGGAAAAGGTGATTAAAAGATATTTATAGAAAATTAAATAAAATGTAAAAATATAAATTTAATTTATTAATGGCGATTTTTAACTTTTGATTTGGAATAATGATTCCTAAGACCACAACTCCAATATTATAAGCGAAGCATCATTTAAAACTGAAAGTCCTTTTACATTATCCTGTATTTAAGCAATTTTGCCACAAATTCATGTTCAATTTTGTTTAGACAAAATATAATTTCTGCTAATTAAGTCTACAAGTGATATTGTTCGTTTAACCTTTCTTAATATTTTAGAGATTCAATTTTTGTGGATGTTGTCATCCTTGTTTTACTAAAAATACCTCTACTCTCAAAGAACCTATTTGTAACCTTTACGTGCATGCACGCACGTAAAACGCGCAGAATTCGTGCAAGCACGTAAATAAACACGCACACGATAATGTACATGGGTGATTAGGGACATTATTTTGCATATTGTAGCATACTACACAAAGATAAATACAAGAATGATAGACAGATATACGAATTTGATCAGGGAGGGAGTAGACACTGGTTATCAAGGTTGTGTAAATATATTGTTAGAACTAGTTGTGTCCAAATTTTTCCTCTAATAATTTCAATCTTTGATAATTTCTTTCTATCTTTGTGTTGCCTATCAACCAACATGACGGTTATTATGACTATAGCGCAGGAATAACAAGCTAGCAATTTACTAAAATTTATTGCACAGTAATTAAAACAACTTCTATCTAAGTAATGTCAAATAATAAATTAATTAGTGCTTCATTTTGGTGATTAATAATTTTTTTTGAGTATATTGGTTCTTAAAAATATTGGATTTATTTCAACTCCTTTTTATTATTTTTTTTCTTATTTCAGGATGGCCTGGAGTTTAGTTCACCAAAGATCTCCGCCCCCTTCTACAGTATTGATGAAACCTGTAACCCCTATGCCAAAGATGACAAACTATTCCTAGAAACATTCCAGAGACACCTCAACCAGCCGTTGTCGGCGGACAGTAATAACGCCGACGCAGCTACAGCGGATGAATCAAGATCGTCCGCTGCCAATTTAACCAAATTTTTTGCTACTTCAGACTGCCAACTAGTCGTTATGTTGTTGCTAATTGCAAATTCTTTACTCAGAAACGTGATAATTTAAATAATGTTATTATTATTATTGTAGAATGCATTTTTATATACAGGGTGTCCCAACAAAGAAAAAAAAGTAAACTTTTAAGTTACATAATATTTTTTAAAAGTTTTAAGAAACTCTATAAGAATGTTTTGTATTTTTTACATTTTTAATTATTAGTAGACATAGATAACTGTGTAAATCTTTTTAAAAATAAAAACCTTTTATTCTTTAAGCAGGATTGTCAAAGAAATGATACCTTTAGAAATCTATTTGCTCTAACATTTTTACCAATCTATTGATAACAATTTTAGCCTTAATAATTCCAAGTGGATTAATAGTAAAAAGGTATTTTTTTTGTAACAGGTTTACTTTTTTAACAAAATTTTTAATAAAAATATTTTAACAAAGACAATTTCTAAGGACACCCTGCACCTATGATAATTTTATTATACATGTTGTAAGAAAGTTCCCTACAGTGTAATTATCAATAAATTTTTATTATATACATAAAATCATTATTAAATGAGTATTCAACTTTTATTACTTTTCTTTTATGATTGGGTTTGATGTTATGGGCTTGTTGCGCATGCGGGAAACTACTCTATAAATTACTTAATTCTTTCTTTCATATTGCTTGAAAATGTACAAATTAGAGAATAGAATATAGAATAGAATTTATTAACTAATGCAATACATTTAAATTATTAAATATACATATAACATCATATTTTAAAAATTGCATAGCAAGGAGTAATTAAGCCTTGGAGTAGGCCGTAAATTTACCCCTTTAATTGATTTCATTTATTATTTTATTTATAGCGAGAATTACAAAAATTATTTATTATATAAAGATACTAGAAACTACGCCCCCTAGAAGCCTCTAGGGGCACTTAAGGTAGAAGGGGGAAAAGTCGACCTCATCCCATTTTAAATTTGAGTTTCAAAAAGGTAAAAAATATTTTTTTGAGGGGAGGGGGGTGAAGACAACCTCCCCAAAAGAGTTTAAATCCTTCCCAGGACCTGTAAGAAGCTTCACTGTAAAGGATAACAATATCTTTTCAGCGGTTAGGGAGATCCTTCGGGACAGACAAAAAACGGTTACTACTTTATATAATAGGATTTACACAAATTTAATAGATCAATAATTAAGTGGGTTGACTAAATAACTATTTACAGTTACAGAAGTTGGTACAGATTTTATTTCTTACAGGAAAAGCATTTTCTTTTGTTGCAATGAAATGATTTATAATTTAAAAAATAATCTTTTTTAATCATGAACAATGATTTCTTTACAGAGTCTGAAAGCCTTATTTCATTTCTCAAGTTATTCCAAAGTTTTGGAAATGACACTGCTGGAAAATATTCAAGATGTTTTGTTTTAGGTATACTTATCAGTAACTTTTTTGATCTCTGAGAAGCAAGAACTTTAAACATGTTATCAAAGCTTTCTGGGAGTTTCTTATGAAAAAATTTACTTATAAAATTTAAAATGTTTAAATTTACCAAATCATCAAATTTTAAGATTTTAGATTGTCCAAACAAGATTTAGCACCTACAATAATCCTTATTGCCCTTTTTTGTTGTTTTCTTTTTTGATCAATATCTTTACTTTTAGAGAGACCCCATGTGATATTAGAATAATTTAAGTGAGGCAAAATCATTGAGGAATAAATCGTTTTCAAAGTTTTTGATGGGAGAACATTTTTTATTTGATTTAATGCATATAGAGAACTAGAAACTTTGTTTTTTACCATTTTTGTATGCTCATTTCAATTGAGAAATTCATCAAGATGTACCCCAACAAATTTAAAAGACTTTGTTTCATTTTCATTGCTGATTCTCTCAACTTCCTCCCCATTAATGAAGATTCTAAAGTTATTATTGACAGGTTGCATACTGCTAAGTCTGAAGACCATGTATTTTGTTTTAGATACATTTAAAGAAAGTTTATTTGCCCTAAACCATACTGATGCCTTATCTAATTCTTCATTTAATGATGTTTTTATGGTTTCTAAAATGGTTTTTATATATAATCCAGATGACTAGCTGGATCCAATGTTAGGTACCTTTTTTAGCTGAAGTATATATTTCTGATCTTTTATTGCGTTCTGACTGTGTTGATGTTCCCAATGGTATTAGCTGATTTTCAAAGACCCAATTAAAAGTCGGCACGGGGTCCACATTTATTTAACCACTTCTCCCTCTATTGTTATCCTTATACTAAAGTAACAGGATGTCTGTGTGTCTGTGTGTACCGAAGGATCTCGCTAACTGCTGAACCGATTGGGTTCTCCTTAACAGGGTAGATTCTCATATGTCCCGGGAAGGTTTATAACTATTTTAGGGGAGGGTACCACCACCCTCCCTAGAGAAATTAAATTTTTAAAAAATTTACCAATTTTAGAAAGAGAGTTCAATGAAAAATAAGCGTCAAACGTAAATTTTTTTTAACTTTTTCTTTTAAAATCTAAAATAAGAAATTGAATTATCAAATTCGACTCTCTCCTCCTCAAGTGCCCCTAGAGGCCTCTAGGGGCGTAGCCGCTAGTACTTACATATATTGCGGTTGAAGAACATACAAGTTTTTTAGGTGGCAAAACTCAATATTGTAGAGGGGCTGAAACGCACCGAAATATTTTACTCTCATAATTTTTCATGTTGGAGGAGGTTTAAAATCAATATGTATAAAATCTACATGAGGGGTGGGGGGTTTAATGCAACCATCTCGTAATCAATGCTTAAATGGCACCGAGTTATCCCTGGTTTAAAACCAACCAAAAAAAACTTAGTGCTTTGCTAGTAGGTTCAAAGCCTTGCTTTTTACAAAGGGGGGAAGGGGGGGTTTAATGCAACCATCTCATAATCAAAGTATAAATGGCACTTAGAATTCGAATTTTGATCTAAAATTCTGCATGAGTAATCCTTGGTAGGTCTATTTTCCCTAAATTGAACAAAAAAGTTGAAAAAGTAACGGCTAACGGCTCAGTTGTTCAGCCGTTTTTTGGCCATTTTTAGGGCAAATCTGTCATAAATTACGTAGGAATCAACTTTTGGAAACATATTTTTGCTTTAAATCATGTGAAATAATACAAAAATAACATTTTTAGATTTCTATTACCAACAACTACCGGCTAGAACCGTTTGAAAACATTTTAGAGCAGAAAATAGTATTATGTGGAGATAGGTTTCGTGATGATTTGCATTGAAAATAGCCAAAAAAATGGTTAAACTGCTGAGCCGCCAGTTGTTAGTCGTTATTTTTCCAACTTTTTGTTCGATTTAGGGAAAATAGACCTACTAAGGATTACTCATGCAAAATTTCAGATCTAAATTCGAATTCTAGGTGCCATATATACTTTGATTACGAGATGGTTGCATTAAAACCCCCCCCCCCCCTTTGTAAAAAGCAAGGCTTTGAACCTACTAGCAAAGCACTAAGTTTTTTTTGGTTGGTTTTAAACCAGGGATAACTCGGTACATTAACTCTACATTTTAAGAGGGGGGTATTATCCCCCTTTACTTTGACTTAACCCTTTACGGTCGGGCCCTTTGCCGCACCTGAATCGGTCAGGGGGGAGTTTAACGCCCCCCCTTATTATCTCAGTTCCTATAAGAGCTAGAGGGCTAAAAAATTTTGTGCAAATCTAATGTTTGATAATGAATTTCCGACCTTAAGTAAGTCAAAGTCAATTTTCGCTTTCTTCACCCTTTTATTTAACAACCTTTGTTTTTAGGTCCTTTTTTACTTAAAAATTTCAAACGGCTGTAATTTTCTTATTTTTGAAGCTATAAGAAAATTTTTTTTACAGAAAATGTTAATTTTTATTTAGATTATATATTAGAAATATCAAATATAAATTTCAGCGGCTGCAGCTGTACTTAACAGCTGCCAGCCATTGCAGTCGGCGGGAAAACGGCGGCAGATCTTTATGAAATTTTAATACGTTATGTAGACATGTAAGAAAAGCTTAAGTTTAAAATTTGAAGCCTCTAAATCAAAAATTGCGGCCACAGGAGCCTTTTAAAGATTACCTGGAGGATCATACCTGGAACCTGAAATTGGCACTACAAAGCTACACAAGTCTATGTTGAAATTCAATTATTAAGTAATAGCATAGCTGTTACAACAGTAATGTGAATAGATAGATAGCTTGTCATCATCTATAATACAAAGTAGCTTGATGTCTGTCAGTCCCTTAAGATCTTGGTAACCACTTAACCGATCGGATTCTACTCTTCAGGGAATACACCTACTAATCCTGTGGTGGTTTTAGGCCCTTTTCTAGGGGGGTTGCACACCCACAACCCCCCCAAAGACTAAAAAAAAACACCCCCCCAAAAAAAAATTTATTTACATTTTAGTAAAATCTCAGTAACTGCTAATCAAATTGGGCTCTACCCTTCCGGGAATATACCTACTGGTCCTCTGGTGGTTTTAAGCAATTTAATGGGGGTGAAACAACCCAACCCCCACCCCCCCCCCAAAAAATAACAAAAACCCACTTACAAAATTTTTGTAAACAAAAACCAGTAATTTGGGTGGGGGAAGTTGGGAACCCCCCCCCCCCCCCAAATTTTAATTTTTGTGTATGCGAACAACCTAGGTTTAATTTTTACGAATTGAAATTTTTGAGTATATGGCAAACAACCTGGGTTTAGTTTTTACGAATTGAAATTTTTGTGCTTAGAGCGCACAACCTGGGTTTGATTATACCTCAGAGTAATTAAACAAAGAATAACTTTTTTAAATATTTCTATTTAGGAGGGTTGACTTTCCTTTACTTCATAGGGCGAAGCCAATAGTATTATATAAAGTAATAAGCTTTTTTTTGTCTGTAAAGAAGGATCTTATTAACCGCTGAACCAATTAACCGTTCCATCCTCAGACCATGGAGAAACATTTTGAACAATATCTGAGGATTATAATAGAAATCTAAATTAAAGACAAAAATTACCCTAGCACCTAAATCCACCCATGAAGTACTATGACAGACGTAACGACAAGCTCAAATTAGAGTTTCAGCTATACAATAAAAGCCAAAATGTAGAATAAGACAAATAGATGGAATAAAAAAAAATTTGAGGTAAAAAAAAATTTATTTGAGAAAAAAATATTGAAGAATGAATCTCTGGTTATCACACTTCAGCTGCCTAAAAATTATGTCAATGTACTTATAATATGGGAAACAAAGTGTGTTTATTTACCTATCTGAAAAAAATATTAATTAAATCTATACCCATATTTTCCCTTTGAACAATAACATCTAATCCCCCGTCTGAATGACTGTCTATAACATAAATATTGATGTACATACAAGAATTTTTTATGTCTTTATCTTAGTTGATAAATACATCCTCAACCTAAAAACTTTATTAACAGTCATTCTGTTTATCTGGGGTGTATATTCAGCAGAAGATTAATTTTTTTCCCATGGAAGGGGAAAAATGTTTCCAGTACTCTAAAATATATTCATTTTACCCCTTCCATGGACCCATATATTCTTATAGATTTTTCCCCTAGGATAGGAAAAAATGTTTTCATTATTTTTTTCTCTCTCACCTATTTTTTATTTACCCTCCCCCTTTAGCAGGGGATCTGGTGCAGAATATTCACTCTTGCTGTATAATATTTTAGTGCATACCCACCCACCCCCGTCCCCTTGTATGTCTGTCTGTAATGCATACTGCTATTAAAAATCCTAAGCGAAAGTATTTTTGTATGTAATGCTGTAACTTCCCAATCCTTCCTCCAGTATTTCTGTCTATAACACACACTTCAATATATGTAAATGTTCTGTTGCTTGTTACTTTGTATAAGGACATTCCTGTTTATTCAGTATCCATATCTTCACTGTCTCCTTCTGAGTCATCACCCTCATCCTCTTCATCGTCATCACTCTCTTCCTCTACCCACTCCATCTTCTAGAAAATATTGGAAGTTTTAGGGTTTTTTGTGTTGTTTGTAATCCAAACACAGGAATTGTGACTAAATAAACCCTTAGATGTTCAACAATTGCATGAGGTTGGTATACAACCAATAGGCTAAGAGTAACATTTAACAAATTAATGTGCATTTAATGTTTCCTTTTCATAATAATTAGACCAAGTATCAAATAAATAAGAGATTTTCTATATAATGTGAGTGATGCAAAGGAAATTGTAATTTTTGTCAATGGCAATTTATTATTAAATGATCACGTGAAAAATATCCTTTGTCACTGACTTGAAAGAAACCACAAATTAAGATAAAACTCACACCTTTCATTCATGCTGTCTACGTGACAGGGATAGCTACTATAAGACATATTACTTAAACTTTTTGCCAAACAAAAAACCTCACATGACAATTTTTCTATCTTCCAGTAATTGTAATAAGTAATGAAAAAAAAGCACTTTGACAGGCAAAAATGTTAAAATGAATTTGTTCTTTAACCTTACAAAATTCCCTTCACTGACTTGCTAAATTCAGACTAGGATAAAAAAAAACTAGGTATGAACTTCCTTTAAGCTACCTATGTAATGTTAAAGATTTAGACAAAATCAGTGTTGCGGAGCTGGATTTGTGGAGCTGCCATATTTTTCTGGAGACGGAGCTGGAGCCGTAATTTTCAGTAAAAAACGGTTCCTGCTCCAGACCAATAAATAGATTTTTTATAAATTGTTTTGTCATGTGCAAATGCCCCTTTTAAGTTTTTCCAGTCCATTTTTATCAAAAATTGAACTTTTAAAACCTTCAAAAGTAAAAAATATACGCGGGGAAAAAAATATGTCGAGTTTACTTGATTTTAGGCCGGAGCTGGAGCCGCCATCATCACAGAAGGCTCCGCATAGCAGGAGCCGCACCAAAATCAAACCGCTCTGCAATTAACCCTCATTTTTAAAATAAATTATAAAATGGTTTCCCATGTGCCTCCACTGCATGCTGCAGGGAAGAGGTAGTTGCAGGCCTAACTAGTACCCAATATATCCTAACTTTGCCTAAAGTAATAAACAAGACTATCCCCCTGCCATTTATTTCAATTTATTCTAAAATTAAAGGATGTCTGTCTGTCTGTATCAAAAGATCTTGCTACCCACTAAACTGATATTGTTCTCCTTTAAAGGGTAACTTCCCATAGGTCCTGTAAAGGTTTATAACTAAATATATTGGGAGGGTACCACCTCCCTTCATTTGAGAAATTGCACCTAGAAAAAAAATACCTAACCCCTAAAATTTTTGTATTTACATTATTTTTCAATATAAAATAAAAAATTTGGTTTACAAATTCTACTCTTCTTTCTGCAGGTATCCTTAGGGGCATAACCACTAGATCTTTAAAAAGGGAAGGGGGTTACAGTGCTTGACTACGCAATTTAAGGAAAACCCTTACATTTCATTACATCTATTATATTTTAGAATTTTATTATCCTTTACAGCTAAGGAGAAAGGGTCACAGGGACAAAGTTAGATTAAATACATTTCAAAACTTCTGGAGTTTAAAACCAAGATAAATGTAACAGTTAAGCTAAAACAAAATAAAACTAAATTTAGATATTTGAGAACAAAAAAATATGAACATAAAAAGTTGTATGAAGATTTAGCTAGATTTTCATTGCATGCAAGACAATATAGGAGTAATGCAAGATGAAAAATGAAATGTACATTTAAAATATCTAAAGCATTAAATAAGGAAAATTAAACTAATATCATAAAAAATAACCTTGTAAGCAAAAGTACTAATATGATGTAACATACCAACCCTAATAACAGAGTAGCTCCACTGCTTAATATATATCAAGATAGAGGGTTTAGATTTATCTGGTATGTTAAATTCTAGACATATGATATACCTAGCAGTTAAATACAATTTAAATTAAAGTTTGATTGAAAATACTTAAAACAGGATAAACAAGAATAGTCATTTATAATAAAAAGTTGAAACCATTTCATTGAATAGCAATAAACTAAAAAAAGACTTGAATAAATTCTGGTTTAAAACATATCAGTCATTTAAAAGTTTCATCTGACTTAAACTACATACCTGTTGATCATTCTCAATTATTGTATTCCATGCATCCATCTTATGAGTATCTAACCAATGGAAATCCTAAAAATAAAATCTTTTATTGTAATTTAGATTAGATTACTATGTAAAATTAGAATGAAAGCAAGAACAAGATGCTGATTTAACATTGTATTATTATCTTTCTTTTTAAAGGTATTGGTCAGTAATACATTTTTAAAAAAAATTACTTAATGAATTAGTCAAATGTTATGCTAAGTTCAAAATTGCAATAAGAACGACCAAGAGAAGAGATGTAACCTTTAATATTTAATCTTTTTCACAACCGATTTATAAATTAAATTTTCAAAGAAAAATAATTTCTTTTATAGAGCGGCAAAATTTGTATCAAATTATCACTAATAAGTATGTATAAATATTTTACAAATTTGGCATGTCAAATATAAATTGTTTGTATAACTTGTATAACAAACTAAGTTTGTAACATAGACTTTTTTTGGGTGAAGTATCCTTACTAGTAATACTATCTATTTTAAAACAGTTTGATAATATTCAAAAAAGCAAGATAACAAAATAAATAAAGTGTCAACACATTTCAATATTTCTTTTTAACTGTTACAGAAACCATCTTGAAAAAGTTGAAATAGACAAGACAATTCAAGCATGCTTATTCAACAATCAAAGCTATCAATTGAATTATGATTGTACGAACAATTGACTGTCATTTAGTCTAGAATATATCTTTTCTTATAAAATATTATCATATTTTAGAAAGCAAATCCAAATCTAATTCCAGTACACATGCATGCAAGTAATACAAGCCAAATATTTGAACTAAATTAAAGATAGTATGTAGGTTAAATGTTACCAATACTTATATCAGGACAATGCATTTGGATACTTAATATATTAAATTTTCAATATATGTCAGATCAGGGAAACCTAATACTATATACATAGAAATGGTACATTAATAAGAACTAAGTAATAACTTTAATTTTTCATCTTTAACTACCTATCCAAAATTACCCAATTTTTATCTTGAATGAGAGTTAATGTTTGTAAATGCAGTGTGTAATGTCATTAAAATACAGGGTGATGCAAATAAATTTTTTTAGGTAGTAAACTGAAATATTTTACCATTTTATTATTATCATCAATTGATTAAGTCTTATGGCAAACTGAGTTACTGGGTTACAGATATCCTTGTAATAAAGTGAGTGGATTTTTGTTTGTCTTTCTGTACCAAAGGATCTCACTAACAGCTGAACCAATATGGTTCTCCTTTACAATGTAGCTTTTCATAGGTAATGGGCAGGTTTATAACTATTTGGGGAGATAATCTTCACACTCAAAAGATTAGAAAAAAATAACCCCCACTGAATAAAAAACTAAATTGAAAATTGGGGATTGACCCCCCCTCCAAATTTTTTTAAAATTACTTTTTCTTTTGGAATAAAAAATTGGGTTATTAAATGCACCCCCCTCCCTGCTCAAGTGCCGCTATAGGCCTCTAGATTCGTTGCTGCTAGTGATATGCTTAGAATATTATATATTTTCCAGAGGGTAAATAAAATTCTTTTTGGTTTTAAAAATTACAGCTGTACGTAATTTTTAGCTAATATCGCATTACCAACTTATGACTATTAGTGAAATGCACATTTAGTAACACCCTGTATTTGTGTCTGTATGATACTCTACTAGTGCCCAAAGGAATGGCATCCAATGAAAGATGAAAGGTTAAGCTAAATATTCTAGACTTAACTACATTTAGAATATCTGAATCAGGGACAGAGAAAATAAGATTAGTTTGTAAGAAATCCTATAGTAGAATAATTGGGATGTAAATTCTAATGACTTACAGTTTGGTAACTTAAAATTATTATTTGGTGACTGCCATGTTAATACCACCAAAACAAAGTTATGCAATTAAGAGTATTTAAATTGGTGATTGAAAAACTTTTAATATTTATTATTTTGTTACTATTGTACTATAAACAAGGATGACAACATCCATAAAAGCGAAGCACAGAAACGGTAGGACAAACGGACAATTAACACTTGTATAGTGTCAGAACTGAATAATCAGAATATAAATGTATAAGAATCGAAGCAAAAATGTAAGTAAAGGGGGGGGGGGGTAAAATGTGGTGACTCGTGCCACGACATACCGCCAATTTTATTTTGGATGCTACTCCCTTAGTTTTAGAGATAATTGGGTAAAATCTTTTGGGCTGGGTCACTAATTACCCCAAGTTTGGGTATCTTTAAAAAAAAAAAACAGCGTTCCTCATGCCATTCACCGCCATTTTCCGCCGGGGAAAAATTTTTGAAAAAAAATTACATGGTCTCAAATGATTCCAAATTGCCTAATTCGGCGAGAAATGCAATAAAAATTTGTTTTTGGCGGCTGCAAAAAATGACGGTCCCGCCGCCGTTTTTTTTTAAAGATTTTACCCAATTATGTTTATGGACATACTTACATTTTTAGGACTTAATTATAGAGTTGCTTTGCTTATAATATTGTACTTTGTTTTTCCAGGAATCAGTATACAAAAAATCAGATAAATCATAAAATTAGATCACATAAAAATTTGTTGTTAAAAAAGTAAAAAATTCAACATGTTTAAAATGGACGTACAGACATTTTGGTAATGATTATAGAGTTGCTAGGCTTTCTAAATCGTACCTAACTACTACAGGAATCACCATGCAAAGTTTGAAATCAAAAGGACAATTCTAACATGCCTAAATTAACGAAAAAAGCTAACTGTTACAGACATACAGACAGACCAACCCTAATTATAAAAAACTTAGCTTTTAAAAATACATAAAAAGAATGAAGTTTATAAAGCTAGTTAAGATATTTAAAGAATTATAATGTTTTATACAAAGACAAACAGACTTAAGAACTCTTATAAACAACTTTTCATGTAAAATTATAACTTACACAGAGAGTCAAATCTTTATCACCCGTTTCGACCATGCCACCAAAAAGGTACAACCGTCCACCCTTGTATGTGATTCCTTAACACAATGGCAAATGAAAGTCTGAAAAAATAAAATAAAATACATGGCATGTACAATATCTATGTACAAAATTTGTGATACAAATATGTTTTGATTGAAATTAAACAATTTTTATCATGGCACAATTGTGCTAAAATAAATTCACCAACCTGCATTGAAGCGTGGAGTAGGAATATTGAAGAGTTTAGAATCAATTTCATCTGCCTTGGAACTACCTTCAGATTTTCCATTGGATTCCTAATACAGTTTTAGTAGAGTTTAACGATTAACTGTACATTGTCAATTACAGAAAAAAAAGCACACACAGATTATGTGAAGCCAAGGGGGGGGGGGGGGGGAGTTTGTACACTTAATATTTGCTTTATCGACTAAAAAGTTAGGTTTTACCGTGGTTTTATATGAAAAAAACTTTGAAATGTTAAGCATTGTTTGGTGCAATATCATCGAATGTTTTGTTTTAAAAATTGCTTTACATTTCAAAGTTTTTTTCATATAAAACCTAACTTTTTAGTTGATAAAGCAAATATTAAACATAAACCTAGTATATTCACTAAAAAATACTATGGGTCAATGCTGAAAGATGCTTAGAATCACTTGCTCTGGTTCGTGGATAGTCCCCTTTGACTTTTTTCTCTCGAAAATTTCACTTTTTTTTTATATAAAATTTAAAAAGTTAGTATAAAAAGGCCAAAACCGAATTCGCCCCGCTTCAGAAAAGGTCAATTTGTGAAAAAACTATACAAGCTTTTTTAAAGTTTTAAACAGAAATGGATAGCCCATTAGATGCTTAATAAGTCCCCTAAAGACGTCTAAGATCTAGCTCTAACCAGTTTTTGTACAACTTATTCTTTTTCCAACTTCTTTTTTTTATTCTGTCAGTTGATTAGAACATGGAGAAAAATATCATTTAATAAATGTGTGTCAAAAATTACCGACTTCGCCTCAACACAGAGATCACCCCACCTTACCCTATGTATGATGCTGGTTATTTAATTAAACATGTTTTTACTAACCTGTAGGCCAATTGTACTGGAAATAGTAAATGCTCCAGATTCAACTGTTAATGTCTTTGGTTCTGAAAATGAAGAAATTTAAGGCGTTGTCCTCTAATTTTTTTTCAATTTTGAAAATTTGAGTCCCCCCCCCCCCTGACAGAAAACAACTATTTTAGGTTAGGTTAAGTTATAGGCTAGGGAGCCAAGCGCTGTGGCTAGGCAGGCAAGAGGGCGGAGTGCTGCGGCTAGGCAAGCTAAGGAGTCGAGTGCTGCGGCTAGGCAAGCTAAGGAGTCGAGTGCTGCGGCCAGAGTTCATAGTTCTGTCAGGAGGGAGGGGGGTACTCTAATTTTCAAAATTGAATAAAAAAATTTCTAAGAGGATATTTACAAATTTTACATAACTTCATAAAATTGGAAAGGTGCAAAGGTGAAAGACAAAAGTGAATTATTACACTACATAAGAAATATTTTCTTTATACAAATAGGTAAAAATATATGTTTACTAAATAAAAGGGGGGGGGGGGGGGGTTAATGCAACCATCTTGTAATCAATGATTAAATGGCACTTAGAATTTGAATTTCAATCTAAAATTTAGCATGAATAATCCTTGGTAGGTCTATTTTCCCTAAATCAAACAAAAAGTTGGTATAGTAACGGTTCAGCCGTTTTGCCATTTTTTTTGCTATCTTAAGAGCAAATTTAGTCATGAAATCTATCTCCACATAGTACTTTTTGTCGCTTAAAAACCTTATAAAACGGTTCTAGCCGGTAGCTGTTGGTGCTAGAAATTTTAAAAATGGTTATTGCTATCATTTAACATGAACTAAACCAAAAATATGTTTGAAAAAGTTGATTCCTACGTAATTAATGATGTATTTGCCCTAAAAATAGGCAAAAAACGGCTAAACGGCTGAGCCGCCAGTCATTACTTTTCCAATTTTTTGTTCGATTTAGGGAAAATAGACCTACCAAGGATTACTTATGAAAAATTTTGAGATCGAAATTCGAATTCTAAGTGCCATTTAATTATTGATTATGAGATGGTTGCATTAAAAAAAACCTTTGTTAGGTTCAACATGACCATTAAAGAGGCAGTGGCGCTAAAGCTGGTAAAGAGCTGTATGTAAAATATTAAATATGTGCCATTGTTAGGGGAAGCTACAGGATCATCTCCTTTAAAATCATTCATTTTGATATATTAGAGAACAAATCAAATTAAATAATACTAACCTTCAACAGGTGCATCAATGGACATATCCTCCAACTTTTTAACTTCATCCTCTTGGGAAGATCCATTTTCCTCACTTCCAGTCTTCCTGTCCTCTTTTTTTCCTAAATAAATTCCATGAAATAAATATTCATTTAATCATCCAATCTTGAAAGGACTTCGATACTATCACATATCAAGAGGGACTGCATAAAAAAGTGTAAAATACAATTTTTTCCCTAGGGCAATACAAATAACATGAGAGCATTAAACAAATTTTATAAGTGAAAGAAGTAGAATCTTTATATGTTTTGTTTAAAAGACAAGGCTAATAAAACATAAATGTACAATAACTTTTAAGTAATAAAGTGTAAGTATCAATTACCTGTATATTTGACTAATGACCAGGTAGCTCTTTCATTCTCAAAGTGGATGCTGTACAGTTCATTAAAGAAAGTAGCTAAAAAAAAATTATAAATTAGCAGAATTAATACATTAAAATTTATTTTTAATGTCTATTTGTTTAACAAAGAGTCTGTTAGAATATCATAAAAACACTTTAAAATTTAAATGTAACTATTAGGGATGGCAATCTGTCAAATTTTTGGACCGGATTCAGATTATTACAAGAATCAATCCAAAAAAATGGCGGATTCCCATGGATTCCAGATTCTTATTTTTGGCCGGATATCCGGCCCAACCCTAATAAGATTTTTTTTCCCTGGCTTTTTTAGAAATTTAAGTAGTGCAGCTGAAATAAATATACCTTTGGGTTAGAAAACCCTTGTGTTAAAGTTTGAACTGCATAGGACAAGTCTTTCGCCCAGTAAAATCACTTTTTTTTAAATTGAGATTTTTCGTGATTTTTAACTAAAATTTACTATTTATTTTTAGTTTTTTGCTCCTTTTTCAGGAAAATCCCAATTTTTTTCCACATTTTGTTAACAAAATAATAGTAGCTACTCTATAATTCGAAATTTCCGTCTGTCTGTTCGTCCGTCCGTCCGTCTATCAGACACAAAGATGGGGAAACTTGATTTTCTCGGCTCTTATGACATATAGAAGACTGAAACTTTTTGACAACATTCTCATAACTATGGAGCATAATTAATTTTAAAACATCCATGGCGGTCTGACTGCTTTTTAGCAGGTTTTAGGCTATTTTAGTATTTTTTACATTTTTCACCACAACTTTGGTATTTATGGTCCGATTTTCGAATTTTTTTTAGTTAAGAATATCAGAATTAGTTTTCCAGTTGTTAAAATAAAACATCCATGGTGATCAGACTGCCTTTTAGCAGGTTTTTGGCTATTTTCATATTTTTCCTAATATCTTTGGTGTTTTTGGTCCGAATTTCAAACTTTTTTGAAATGACAGTATAATTTTTCCTATTGTTCTGTTTGAGCATCCAGTATGTAATTTACTTTAACCATTGGTATGTCAGGTCAGTCACCACACAAATTAAAATAAGGTTTTGTGTTTAATTTTCTCCAATAAATATATTCTTGATTTAAAAAATAATCTTTCATTCTACTTGTGCGTATTCCTATCCATGATTTTTGTTCTATGCTACTTTAGATGTTGCCATCCTTGTTTTTGTATGTAGCTTAAATTATCAACAAGGATGACAACATCCTTAAGTAGCAAACATCTGGAAAAAATTATCTATAGAGTATGTCATATATTTAAATAATGATTAAATTAATCCCTAAAAATTTCAGCTGTTTATCTTAAACAGGAGTCAAGGAAATCACTAAACTTGAAAAACTAGGAATCGATCTAGCACCCCCACCAATAGGAATATCTTGATTAAACTTGATGGAAATATGTAGACTGTAAACTTATTCAATCCCTGAAAATTTCATCCGTCTATCTTGAATAAGTTTCAAAACAATCATGAAAACTCAAAAATCTAGGAATCGATCTAGCACCCCAATTAATATGAAAATCTTAATAAAAATTAGTTAAATTATGTAGAATGTGAATCTATTTAATCACTAAAAATTTCAGTCGTCTGTCTTGAAAAAAAAAATGAGAACATTACAAAAACGTAAAATACAGAAATCGATCTAGCACCTCAATTAATTTGTAGTTTTTTTGCTTATTTTTTGCCCTTTACGTGCCTAAAACTTAATTTATACCATTAAAAATAATCTGTGTTTTCATTTTTTCCCCACCATATGTCTTTTTTTTCAGAATATAGAAAAATAAATAAAAAATGGTAAAAAATCACAAAACCTCTCCATTTTAAAAAAGTGATTTTACTGGGCGAAAGACTTGTCCTATGCAGTTCAAACTTTAACACAAAGGTTTTCTAACCCAAAGATATATTTATTTCAGCTGCACTACTTAAATTTCTAAAAAAGCCGGGGGAAAAAATCCCCTAAAACACATATTTAGTGAATATTATCGTTCTACTACTATTTTTAAGCCTTAAAACACACACCTTTACGGATTTTACCCGAAACCTACCTCTCTCTTTAAGTGCTCTATATTCCTAAAACTTAATGTTCTTGGTGTTCTCTATAATTAACTTCCAAGAATTGAACCAGATTTTAAAAGATATTATATGATTATAATCTTTGCCTTCAAAAAAAGGGGGAGTTGAAAGAAAAAAACTCAAAACGGTAATTTTAGCCTACCAATTAAGAATTTGAATCCACTATTAAAAAACGGATTTTGGATTGGGATTCCAAAATTGGCCAAAAATTGGGCGGAATCCCGGATTGCCAACCCTAACTATACCCAAATATTCATAAGAGCAGGTTTATTATTAGAGAAATGGCAAAATAAGGGGGGTTAATGCAACCATCTTGTAATCAATGATTAAATGGCACTTAGAATTCGAATTTAGATCTGAAATTTTTCATAAGTATTCCTTGGTAGGTCTATTATCCTATAACAGCTGGCGGCTCAGCTGTTTATGCCTATTTTCAGGGCAAATTCATCATTAATTACATAGGAATCAATTTTTTAAAACATATTTTTGGTTTAATTAATGTTAAATGATAGCAATAACCATTTTTAAAATTTCTAGTACCAACAACTACTGGCTAGAACCGTTTGATAAGGTTTTTGAGTGACAAAAAGTATTATGTTGAGATAGGTTTCATGACTAATTTGCTCTGAAGATGGCCGAAAAATGGCAAAACGGCTGAGCCGCCTGCCATTACCTTTCCAACTTTTTGTTCAATTTAGGGAAAATAGACCTACCAAGGATTTTTCATGCAAAATTTTAGATCAAAATTTGAATTCTAAGTGCCATTTAATCATTGATGACACGATGGTTGCATTGCAGGGGGGGGCCCATATGTCTTAAAGCTAATTCTATAGCCTATTTGAGGGTAGGTTTTCATGGTGCGAAGTTTTCTTTAACAAATTTAGTTGTTCTTATAAAATTTTAATTAAGTATGCTTTCTCTTAGCCTACAGTACAATTTTAACATTTACTTACCATTATCCTCATTTCCTTCATCATCAGAATCAGAATCTAATTCCTCATCATCTTTCTCTTTATCACATACTCCACCAAACATCAGGATTCTAAACAACATTCATGGTTAATATTCAATACCTACAATACCTACTAGCTAGTTTTATTTTAAAGATCTTAATAAAATCTAGTCCTTGATTGAAATGGTGGCTTTAAAACAAGGATGACAACATCTGTAGATAATAAGGCTCCTAAATATAAAGTTGCTCAGTGGTTTTTAGAATCTAAGAAGTCACTTAATAAACAACAGCTGTGAAAAATACACATATTTTTAATAAAATATGATCCATTCAAGAACAGCAGAGAAAGAACAGCAGAGACAGATCAACAGACAAAGTACAATACAGATTAAGACAGGGGTGTATATTCTGCACAAGATTTATTTTTTTACTCCAGCTACAAAATTTTTTATTTCCCCCCCCCCTCTCGTTTTTTCTCACCAAGTAGATGGGAAAATGGAAAAATATTTAAAGAACTCTAAATTTTATTTATTTTATCCCTCCTACCACACATTTTTTTAGCTTTTTTCACCTGGAGGGGGGAGAAATGGAAAAAATGTTTTCAGTTTTCTTAATTTTTACATTTTTCCCCTCCAACCACTAATTTTTTATTCACCCCCCCCCCCTGAGCCGGTGATCCCATGTAGAATATACACCCCTTGAATAAGAGCACATAGGTTTGTATATAGCACACATATCATTTAAAATGTTCTTAAACAGCTGGTTTAGTCAAACTGTTAATTCTTATAGCTATATTAAAGATGTATGCATGGACTAATCCTGGTTTTAGTGTTGCTAACACAACTACTAAAAATACATTAAAAAAATTTCAATTGGCAAAAGATTTGAAAACTATATGACTGTTTAAAACAGATATATAAACATACATTTATCATTTTACAGTAACTTTGCTGCTAAAAAACATTTATTGCAGAGCACAGTAAAAATTTTTTTATATTTCTGCCAGTTCAAATAGGCTGACCTGACTCTTATTGTTAATAGGTAATTTTGAGGTAAATTTTCATGCTAGTTAGGAAATTTTTCTAATATCACAAGACAATTTAAAATTAGTTAATTTTAATTAAAAACCTACAAATCTAGAATCTATAGAGGTAACACCTGTCTTTAACCAAAGCAGAGGAGAGACCAGTCCTAAGTGAAGCTCTCGTACCAACTTGTTTAACATTTTGCCATCTCCATTTAGTCAATGTTTCATCATGTTTCATTGGTGAGAGGAAAAACATGTCTGTGTGAGTTACACCCTTCTCTTCATCCTAATTTCATAGAAATCAATAAGTATTCATTGAATGGCAAAAAATTACTGACACAAATTTTAATATAAACAATTTTGCCTCCAACTTTTTATCCAGTACTGATAAATTTGCTGTTTCAACTTGTACAATTTTATTATCAGGTCTACTTACAACCAGAAGATGTCTCACAGAATTCAAAATGTATTTTTGTACCAAACAAATCATCTCTTAAAAGTAAGTTCTTTAAGTCAATGGTTTCTCAAACAATAAAAATACTACAATTATAAAACCTCGACTTGGTATAAGTATATGATAAATTAACTGAGTGAAAAAGTCTCTTAGTTATTTATTGAAATAATACTTTATATTACCTTTTTAAGTTTTTGCTTGCAATATCCACCATATAAACATATTCTGTAGGTAAATTCTTTTAAAATCTTTATCTTAAAATATCTGCTTTTTGACCAAAGTTTATTTGAAATATTTTAGGTATTGATTAAGAATTAACATTTTGGAAAATTAATAGACTTTTAGATTAAAAAAGAATTTTCCTTCCATCTGGAGCTATTAGGAACTGACAGGCAGATCTGAAAAAGTTAATTTTTAATTAATATCTCAAACTCAAGTTCTAGTTCAAATGGTTCAGAGTAATGAATGATATATTTCTTTTTTGAATTAAGATCTACTTTATTGATTAAGACATGGCTTTAATAAGGGGAGGGTTTTAATGCAACCATCTCGCAATCAATGATTAAATGGCACTTAGAATTCGAATTTTGATCTGAAATTTTTTGCATGAATAATCCTTGGTAGGTCTATTTTCCCTAAATCGAACAAAAAGTTGGAAAAGTAACAGCTAACGGCTGGCGGCTCAGCCGTTTTGCCATTTTTTGAATTTTTTAAAAGCAAATTAGTCACGAAACCTTATTCCACATAATACATTTTGTGGCCCAAAAACCTTATCAAACGGTTATAGCCGGTAGCTAACCCGTGACCATGGCTCAACACGTAGCGTATCCGCTCGTCGTCGGGAAGGTGGTAGGTTCAAATCTCAGTCCGACACCGCGTCATAACTAAAGATGTTAAAAATGCTTCCCACTGCTACTATGTCAGATGCGCAACGTAAATAGTTAGAGTGGGGGTAATGCCTTGGCCCAAAACAGGCGCAACTCGCTACCATGCACAGTTGGGACTTCTCAGACAAAGGTCGTGCATCTCAGAGAGTTGGTTGTCTGATGGGTGAATGGACGCTTTACACCGCAATCATAAGTATTGTATGTATGTTCCAAGGTGCGTGGAGAGAGGTCTAGTACCCGAAGCAACACCTAGCCCCCTAGAGTCTTAACTCTTAACTATAGCCGGTAGCTGTTGGTACTAGAAATCTAAAAAATGGTTATTGCTATCATTTAACATAAATTAAACCAAAAATATGTTTTAAAAAGATGATTCCTACGTAATTAATGATTAATTTGCCCTGGGCAAAAAACGGCTAAACGGCTGAGACACCAGCCGTTACTTTTCCAACTTTTTGTTCGATTTAGGGATAAAAGACCTACCAAGGATTACTCATGAAAAATTTCAGATCGAAATTCAAATTCCAAAAAAGTGCCATTTGATCATTGATTACGAGATGGTTGCATTAACCCCCCCCCCCCCCCCTTACCTGGGAGAAGGAACAGGTCCAGTGGTTTCAAGAACTTTCCAAGTGCGGTTGTCCAGGTCAAATGCATACAGATCATTAAAGTATCTACAGTCTCTGTACAGATTTTAATTTAAAGCATTAGGTAATTTTTTCTGCACTTTTTATTTGAAGAAATACCAATTTTTCAACAAGAATAACTATAGGTAATGAAATGTTTTTAATAGATTAGGTATAGAGTTTTGCTGACTGCAATTTACATAATAACTGCTCTTTTTGAAATTGGTCAATAAGTGAACAAAACTTAATCACTGAATTTTTTTTTGTTAAATCTAAAGGAATCTTCAATATAACTTATTTATAAACCTTTCTCATGACAAAAAATAGTTCTATTATATTTAACATAATTTTAATGCAAATAAATGCCTGAGGTTGTCATGGAATCCACCAAAAACAATGAGAAGATTTTTGTAGGCTACCATCCTGTGCCCACTTCTTCCACTAGGGGAGCCAGCAGCTGTTACCTAAATATTTAAATTCTATTTCTATGTTCAAAATTATGATTTTTATTAAATGCTATATTGATTTATTCATATAAAGGTTCAAGCTTCAACATGAGGGATGATTTTGCTGTATTTTTTTTACATGCCACAAACTATACAGTTGGGTTGAGGGGGGGGGGGGGTTAGGGTAGGAGCAATTGATTTTTTTTTATACATTCTTTCTGGATAACAATATCAACAAGTTTCCTTTTGAATTTTCATGGTCTCAATTAAGCAGTATCTATTTGCCTAGTTTCCAATAAAAGGTTATTTCTCCACAAGCCTAGATTATCACTGGCTTGTGGAATGATGGATAAAGGTAAACCTAACACTTCAGGTTTTGATGCATTCAAGGGTTTATGCTTAGATAGGATAGAGCAATGTATTCTAAATTCAACTTTTGTCAATATTTAAGAAGTGATATAAATTATCACATGTTAAAGCAGTCACTTTCTGACTCAGTACACAATCTTATTGTTTTACTTTAAATTGAGCAAAATATTATTTTTTGGAATAAAATATTTCATTATTTTTGCAGCTAATAATTTTTAAAATTCATATCCCTCTCCCCTAATGAACATGACTGTCCTTGTGTATTCAAGAATGATACAATGCAAATTCTGGAGTGACTACAGTCCTCATGCAATTTATTTCAATACACATCCAAACCAGATAAACTTTTGAGAATAAATTGGTCAAAAGACAAAACATGAGATATTATAGTGTATTTACTGGCATTTAGGTAGTAACAACTTAGAAAATTGAATGACATTGAATGCCTTTTTAATAAAAAAAAAAATTACTATCATATGATTCATGTACAGATAAACCATAAAGAACTAATTTTCCCTAATTTCAATTTAGTTCATAATAAAGAAGTTTGGGTTTTCTGTGATTGCACTTTGAGGGGAAACGCCGACAACAACTGAAAACCAAATAAAAGTTCAGTTGGATATTTTTACAAAATGTAATAAAGCATTACCTTCTCCCAGCGTTTGGATGAAAAATGATAGCACCATAGGTCCTAAACAAAAATATTTATCAACATCGAGATAAAACTTATTTATCAAAGATATCTTATATTGTAAAGGCAGATTTTGTAGAAAAACAAAGAAGTGTAAAGATTGTATATAGAAGTATTTTTTTAAATACCTAGTAAAAAGTAGGGTTGGCAATCCTACCAATTTTTGGGTCGATTAGGATTCTTAAAAAAATCGGCCAAAACTAAAAGCGGATTAATCCGTGCAGATTCATGTTTTTCTTTATGGATTGCGGATACTAGCAATAATTTTAAAGGTCTTTTTATAAATAGAAAAGTTCTAGCCACTACAGCAGCTATTTCTAACCCTTAATTAACCTAACCCAACCTAAAATAAGAATGAAAAGCATGAAATAAAATACCCACCATTCTACTTGTAATTAAGAACAAAAAAAATACTTTTTTATTTTTTGTTCTGCCACTTTTTCATGAATTTTTTTAGTTCTACAAAAGTCGTAGAAATTTACAATACGAATCCGCAATTTGAGTTAAAGATTCGGATTCTTGGTTAAAAAATAGTCCATAAATTAGGCGGATTTCGGATTTGGATTGCCAACCCTAGTAAAAAGTATTCAAAGAAATGTCAGAACCTTAACACCCAAATGAAATAATTCCAATAAAACTATTTTTTTGCTTTAATGTCCCAATAAAAAATTACTGTTACTTATTTTAACAAAAAATGAAAAAAATCCTTACCTATTTACCTACCTAATTTTACAAAAAAAAATACTAATACCTAAACTTTTCAAAATTTGTCTTTATATTATTACCTTGTGATGATAGAATTGTGATTCAGATGGGCTTGTATATTCTCCTCCAAATATCCAAAGTTGACCTCCACCCCTAATTAAAAAATATTAATCCTAAAATTATTACCTAACTTTGATAAATTTTAAAGTTTTTTTATTTGATATTTACAAAGATTGTAGGGGTTCTTGTTCATTCAGAAACAGTTATATAAGAACATTAATGAAACAAAATGTCAATTATTAGAACAAAAATATATTTCAAATTAAAGCTTTAAATTACTTTAAAAGCCATCTCTGTTTTTTAAAAGCAATCATTTTTACAAAAACTTACCTGGTAACAAGAGCAGCCTGATGAGAACTTCTGGGAGGAGGACCACAAGGCGAACTGATCTGGAGTTTTGGTTACTTAAGGTTATATTCATTGTAAGATATAATACCTTGGCCAATTACCAATTATATATTAGGCAACTATCAGAAGTGTGAACTATTATAATTGTCAATAGCTTTAACTTTAAGTCTTAATTCAGTTTAAGTCTATAGATATGACTAAACTTCTTTTCATTTGTATTAGCTTTTCTGAAGAAAACGTAAATTCTTATTGTTTGTTTAAACCATGAAGTAACTAAACCTGCGTCCAATTGTTTTTCTTTGTGTTGTATATCAATAGATCACTATACATTAAATATCTCTTATTTCCAAAAGTGGTAAAAGGCATTGCCTTTTAAATTAATATATTACGTTCTCCTCAGAACATAACCTAGCATTTTTAATTCAGTGGCATCACACCTAGGTTCTCAATTAATTACAGGAATATATTTAAACACAGGGATTATACCTTGACAAGTATTTAAGCTAATATATCTTTGAAAACTACATTTACAAGGCTGATATTTGAGTTTATTTCTTTTACCTACCTAATAGTTAAAAAATGTTAAGATTAAAATTAAAAACTTTGGAATATGTAATTTTAATATTATATTTAGCCGCCAGTTTCTATGTCCCTAATCATGTATTATTTATTGTTATATTGAAATTCTTGAGTTACATGGTAATCTTGTAACTTATTCTTAAATGTTTTTCTGTCCAGATTGGCAACTTCATTCATTCTTATTTTAAACTAGCCTATACTAGTATGCATTTCATTTTAAACTAGAACCTTTTTTTTTTTACAAAAATATCAATTAAATGTATTTCATTGAAATAACCATAATGAATTTTAATAGAACCTTAACATATATGAAAAAGAGATCTTTTCCTAAACATTTTTGTCTCTTTGCCATTGTAAAATTCTCCACCAAATAAAACTATTTCAGATTGCTCTGGATGAGGAGTCATTGTAAATCCACTCCTGAAAAGTAGACATTAATATGGTCCATATTGATGATCATTGTAAAATTGGTTAAAACCAATCATAAGCAGGCATTGGTCAATTAGAAAATAAATCTTAAGTGAAATAAATCTGTTTGAACCATTTGGTGGCATTTCAAAAATATTCTAGCACAATATATCAGATTTCAAGTTGTTTGTATAACCATAAAGGAGAATGTCTTTCTTCTAAAATTGTTTTACACAAAGAAAAGGAACACAATGTTACCTTTGAGAAGGAGGATCAACAATTTTTATTTTCACTTCTGTTCTCTTTTTCTCCTCCTCTTCAATAGTTTTCAAAATATCTTCAATATCATCCTCACCTTTATGTCATACCATAGTGATAAGTAAATATATAATAAAATCCTGAAAAAAGAGAAACAAGTTCAACAATTTAATTTCTTAATATATTGTAGGAAACGTTGACAATTGTATAATAAGATAATTTTAGACAATGTCAATCAAGAGAACTGATCTATTGCATGAATATTTTGACATTTTATTAAGTCAGATGGATAATACCTAGAAAACACACTACCTATTAAAAATATAAATATTTCTCCAATTTAGGTGCCTAAAATTCTAGAATAAATATCTATACAACATTGCTATTGCTTTTAAAGTTTAATTTTGAATTTAATTACTTATTCACATTTCTCTGCCTTTGACTGCAAGCTCCTTCTTAGTTTTCTGCTTTAGCTTTTTCTCAGTTTTTTCAGCAGTCTTTTCTGCTCCCTTCTTCTTTCCCTTCTTATCTTTCTTCCCCATTTTTATTTACCTACAATATACATTATATATAATGTAAACATAAATATTTAAAACATAAATACACTTAATTACAAAAATTGTTGCTCTAAAGTTTGGTAACGTTTTATTATCATTTAGCATAGGTATATAGAATTAAAATCAATTTAGATGAATAAATGATTTGATTTTTCCAAAATGAAATTGCAACAACATAGACTTAGACAAATATTCTCGATACCAAGGCAGTCAAAGACTAGACTGATTTGAAGGTAAATAGCTTACTAGTGTACATAGAAAATTAGAGAAAGAAAAAATGTTGTCATCAATTCAATTCTTTTCCCCAATATCACAATTTTAATTTTGTATTATCCATAATTTTTAGAATACTTATCTATGTCTAGGTCAGATTCAAATTAAATGAAATAAACAGACCCAAATCCTGATGTTTAACAGAGCAACAATGAAATGCAATTAATACAGATTCTACACAAAATTAGTTCATTTCCTACTAAAAATTTATAAAAATATGCAATTGGCACATAGATAATAATGATATATTACAAATAGTGCTAGATTAATTAATCTTAATATCACAGACTATTTAAAAACAAATTAAGTTGAATATCCTAATACTCTGATCGGAAATTATATTGCTTTTATTCATTTTTCATTAGGTATTATAGTAAGAAATTTGATTAAATATAACAATATGTAAGTTCAGGTAAGTAATAACATAATGATATAATAATGGTTGTTCTAGAAATCTTATTTGATTTGCCTGAACATGGAACAGTTATTTATTTATTTAAATTTTTTATTTTTCTTATAGATTTCCTTTTACTTTATGACTTTGAGAACAACCTTAGATATTAATTTGACATCACATAGTGACTTGTTACATGTTTATTTAATAAACTAAAATAAATAGCAATTGCATTCAGAAATGGCACTTTGACTTTTAGTTGTAAAATTCACAACATTTAATTATAAAACAACTTATATGGCTTGAACTTAAGGATCAGAATTGTTACAAAAAGTATTACAAAGGAGCAACCAACCAGTTTAAAACTAAAAGAATACAACTATTAAAAGCAAAGATTTACTTTAATGGTTTGTCCATCTAATAGTGATCATTTAAACATGTTAATTTTTTAAAAATGTTTAACATTTTTAACATGAGTCAGGTATCCATTTAGCCTGTTTAAAATAGTGATTCTTAGGATGATCAACCAAGTGATTAATTGTTCCAATTATAAAATGAATCCCTACTCCTTTATCATAAACAATACGTTCACTCACTGTTAGTTGCAATCCTTGTTTTACAACAATCTTAATCCATATTTTATTTTATGGCATATCCAATATTGTACATTTTAGAATAAATACTTCACAACTATGACAATTGATGATTCACAAATTCAAGGCAAATAAAATATTCACTAAAAATAAAGGTTATTAGAAGTCTAAGTATTTGATTTGAAAAAATCTTAAAATTTGAACCATAGGTACAATTTAAATATTTGATTTATAAAATATATCAAAAGACTAAATTTAACATTTAAAAACACAAATAACTTTTATACCTATTAATTGTATGAAAAAAAAACTTTCGCCATGTATTAAGGCTAGTTTAAAGGGATAGTTGCATGAAGTGCATTTAACAAGTTTGATTGCAAACATAAGTTTTAAGAAAACCATTTAACATGAATAATTTTGTATTATAATAAATAGCAATCAATTAAGCACCACCAAAATAGCCATTATTCTGTTTTTGTGAAAACTGGACATTCATTTATGTTGCCAATGAATATATCCAAAAAATATGATTTTTGAATTTTTAGATTTACAAAACTACCAGGTAGAGAATTGAAACTTTTTAAATTAAATATATTTCCTATAGATGTAGATCAAACTATTGAACAGAAAAAAATATGCAGTTCAATAAAGTAAAGTTTAAATACACTTTTCGCAACTACCCCTTTAAAGGGCGAATATAGTTTCAATATGATATGAGCTTATATGAAAGGTGCCATTACATACTTTTAAAATATCTATGTTAAATTTAAAAAATCAAAAAAATCCTTAAGTAGGTAGATTTTGCAATTTTTGCTTTTACTTCAACATATGATAAATGAGAAAGTCAACAAAATCGTTTATTTTAGCCCTTTACAAGACTTTTTTTGACTATTTTTCTTAAGTTTAATTGACTATTACATTGGCATGCTGATAATTAAAGTGTTTATTTTTTTTATATTATTTACTATTTTATTGATTTTTTAAAAAGTACAAAAATAATTTGCGTCAGTTTGCGTCCAGAGTAATTACTAGGCACACCCCTCCTCGACCGAACTTTATATTAAAAAAATGTCCCAAACATTCGGACAATTAGGCGTTCAAATAGGACCTAGTGGTAGTTAGAATCAGTTGAGAACAAAATCCTAGCCGTTCCTTCTTGCCAGATATGGTCATTTTAAAATTTTAGTCAAATTACACTAAATAACCTGATACAAACTTCACTCTTCTTTGAATATTTTAGTGTAATTATAATGGGAGATCCCCAAAATAGAGTAGCTTTGCTCCTCTGACCAAACTGACTGCCTGGAGTTCCTAACAGGAAGTGCCTTAATGTGTTATCACAAGTGGGGATTCGAACCCATTCCCAAAACTATCCAACATGGAAAAGCTGTATATTACAGCATGACGACAGTAATTTGTATATTGGGCTTGGGCAATAGATGCCCCTTTGGATACCCTCAGCAGGGTCAGCTCCTTGTTGGACTTGTACCTGGGGTTCCCCACAGGCCACTGCACTGAAAGTTTGGCCTGGTCTTGACCACAATCTCTGTCCTAGGTGGCAGTTTGATGTGTAAACCCAACCCTATTCAATTTGCGCCTCCTTGAGGCACCTTGAACACCATGGGGGTGTACAACTTAGAATAGTCCTTGTCCTATGATGGCAATGGCTAGCAACTCCATGCTACCCATATCCTGGTCATCGGTCCGCTCTGAACAAATGGGGACAATGCCTGTGGCTGACAGTGGCCTCATGAGAGCTACCTTGGCCAGACAGTTGATTGAACAGCTAGAGCGAATCTTGCCTTCAGTCGCTGGTGGTGGAAGGGGCTCTGGGCCTTTCACAGGCTTGGCAGGGCTGGGGACACTGGCTTAATGGGAGTAGGGGCAACCATTGCTACTCTCCCAACTGATCCATACCATCATCTCCATCAAACAGTAACTGTGTCCCCAAACTCCCTCAGAAAGAACAAATCTAATTTTTGAGAAAATTAGATTTGAAAATTGGTTCAATTTTCATCCCCTAGGAGTTACCGCACAATCTTGACAAGAAAAGCAAAGATTATTATTTTAAAATTTTAAACAAGTTTGCGTGTATAAAGTTTTTCATAAAACCACTCCTAAAGGGAGTTAATCCATGGCCATTTTTATCAGTTGCTATGCTAAGGTCGCGGAAATTCAGCCTTAAATATATCATATATAGAGTGGTTTTATGAAAGACTTCATAAAAGCAAAGTTGTAAAGAATTGAAAAATATGAATATTTGTATTTCTTATCATGGATGAGTGTAAGCTCCTAGGGGATGAAATTTTTAAACTTAAATTTTCAAAAATTAGATTTCGTTGGATTTTCTAGTTGCAAGATATGAATTCTATGCATCTTGTATGGCTAGATGGCAGTAGTCTGGTTGTTAAGATTGGGAATTTCAAACTAAATTTTTATAGTAATGATCTGTGCAGATCAGCACTGCTGCCATGGAAGTATAGCTGCAGTTGGTGGGCCGCATACCTAGGCTTAGGATGCAAGATGCTGGTGTGCATCTTGAGCCATACCCTGAACCTGGGAGGGTTCTTTCTGATGGAGTTGGGGGACACAGTTACTGTTTGATGGACACAAGCTGATGGTATAGATCAGTTGGGAGAGTAGCCATGGTTGCCACCACTCCCATTAAGCTAGTGGCCCCAGCCATGCCAAGCCTGGGGAAGGCCTAGACACATCAAACTAACCCCAAGGATAGAGATGGTCGTCAAACTTCCAGCGCAGAGGCCTGGCTGTGGGGAACCTCAGGTACAAGTCCAACAAGGACCTGACCCTGCTGATCACCAATAACAGCGAGGTTTAGCAGAGGGTATCCAGAGGGGCATCCATTGCCCAAGCCTTATTGACAAATTATTGTCGTCATGCTGTAATATACAGCTATTCCACATTGGATAGTTTTGGGAATGGGTTCAAATCCCAACTTGTGTTAACACAATAAGGCACATCCTGTTAGGAACTCCAGGCAGTCAGTTTGGTCGAGGAGCAAAGCTTCTCCATTTTGGTGCTGTCCCACTACAATTACACTAAAATATTCAAAGAAGAGTGAAGTTTGTATCAGGTTATTTAGTGTAATTTGACTAAAATCTTAAAATGGCCATATCTGGCAAGAAGGAACGGCTAGGATTTTGTTCTCAACTGATTCTAACTACCACTAGGTCCTATTTGAACGCCTAATTGTCCGAATGTTTGGGACATTTTTTTAATATAAAGTTTGGTTGAGGAGGGGTGTGTAGGGTAAATAATACGTTTTAAAGTTTTTTTTTCTGTATAAAGATCAATGATTAATTCTTGATGATATAATTACCCTAGTACGCATTTTTCAACACACACACACAAACGCACCGATCGCCAGATTTTCTCCAGAAAAAACATAAGAAAAAAAACCACAATTCACCTATTATTTTTGTCCTCTTTAAATTAATTATAACAATTACCATATAATTTTCATACTTACATGAAATAAAATTTCTCCTGTAAAGGTTTTTTAAAAAAAATAAAATTCATATACTTTACACTTTGTTGGGGAATATTGTCAAGGAAGAAACAATCCACAATACAAAAAATAGATTGATAACTGGTTTCCACTTTTATTACGACTATCATTTAACGAAAGCTTTTTAATTCAACCTTAAACCAAAGCCTTGTGTGATGCTAGGGTGTTTGGTGTTCTTAGGGAACCACACTTATTACATAAATTTATCCTGAGAATGTTCAGGTTTTAAGCTATAACAGACTTATACATTTGGATATGTCAATATCTTAAAGTTACTTATAATCTATGGAATTGCACGTTTTTTTTTTAGCCCATATTATATTCAACCTATATTCGCCCTTTAAAGGAAGAACAAAAGCGAAAACATCTATAACTAAACAGTAGATAAACTCTTTTATATCCTTAGTTACATTGATTCATCTTTTCAATATCAAATAGAAGCATTTTCATTTTTCAACCAAGTGAGGAAGGCGAAACTCCATCCCCCAAAGCTTTGAGCCAGCTAGGAATAGGAAACTTATGCATTGCTAACAGCTGTAATAATTTAGCATTGTGTTGGCTGTAGTAATCTTTAAGGTATGATTTGGTATCCTCTGCCAAGGGTGGATATTCTCGACCCTTGCCTTTTCCAAGACACTGAAAATATAAATAGTCATCAAACATTTTACATGCATTTTTTTCTTTAAGCTAGAAGTGAGACCAATATGTCAATTATCGGTGTAGCAGAAACAGTATTTTTGGAAATTTATGGGGTCAGATAATAATAATGTTGAGTAGGTCCTAAGGAACGAACATTTCAACTATTGGATACAACCAACCTTATGGTTGGCCTGTCCTTTGTTATGTCTTGTGTCTTAAGAGAAATTAAATATCAAAATAATACTTATTGTATTGGTTGTGGGTGTTCTGATCATTTAATTGAATATAAGTATTATAACTAAGTGACCTAATAAATAAAATAATAGTACCTTTTTCCTTCCTTTCATAACTGAGCAATAGAATCCTTTTCTTGAGTCAAACATGAGTTTGGTTTTGTAGTCAATAAAAGGAACTTCTAGAAACTTTTGCAGATTGTTCATTGCTGTAACCGGATCTTTTTTCAGCTGCGACCCATCCATTATGTAAATTTGCTTTGGCCTGAAAACAAAACAGTTGGTCAACTAACTTAAAGGACGCCTGCAAGAAATACCACGCTTTAACTACTGAAAGGCTGCCACAAGTAGACCCAATACCCCAAAACTAAAGCTTTCAGCTTCAATAACAAAAAAGTTCTAGGCATTGCAAAATAGCATTTCATGTACAATGAAAATTTTGAAAGATTTACAATGCTCATAAAAGAAAAAAACAATATTAAATTACGTTGCCTAAACATAAAATTATAACCTTATCTTTGTCAGAAATTTAAATTGCCGGTAACTGATTACATATTTACAATAAAAACACCACATTTCATAGTCAAAATCTATGAAAAAAATTCGATTTAAATTGCATTTGTGAACGAAAATCATAGCAGAAACAAAGGGAAAACTAAAACAAGCTCAGCTGTGATTGGTTGCTTAGCTGATTCAGCCTTCTGATTGGCTACAGTACACTCGGTACAACGCAAGTTAAACTTAATTTTTTTTAATGATTTTGACTATAAAAATGGGTATTTTTATTGTAAAAATATAATTAGTTACAGGCAACCGAAATTTATGGCAAAAATAAGCTTATAATTTTGTTTCTAGGCCACGTAGTTTAATTTCAAAATTTCTAACATTAGCATTGAGATTCTTTCAAAATCTTCATTGTAAATAAAATGTCATTTTATAATGCCTAGAACCTTTTTGTTTTAAAAGCTGAAGGCTTCAAATTAGGGGTATTGGGTCTACTTGTGGCAGTCTTTCAGCAGTTAAAGCGTGGTATTTCTTGCAGGCTTCCTTTAATAAGAATTACATTTTTTTATAAAACAATTAGGCATATAAAAAACACAACATCCTCCACAAATCTTAAATTTAAAAATAAAAATAAAACCTAATTTTAACAATGTTACTTAAACTTTGAATGATAGAAGTCATACCTGAAATACATAAGCCATTTATTGATATGAAGACCATATTTTCCCGGCTCTAAACATCTTGACCGCAGGGAAAGTAAATCTTTAGGGCTAGCAGCTGAAGCTCGTACCACCTAAAGGAATATATATATATGTACTAGCGGCTACGCCCCTACAGGCCTCTAGGGGCACTTGAGAAGGGGGGGAGACGAATTTGATAACCCAATTTCTTATTTTAGATGTTGTGGGGGCCTTCCCCCCAACATTTTTAATTTTAGTTAAAAAATTTTTTTAAAAATTATTTTTTTTGGGGGAGGGTATTTTTGATTTTTGGGGGGGTTAGGGGTGTCCCACCCCCAAGAAAATAGTTATAAACCTTCCCGGGACCTATCCTGTTAAGGAGAACCCGATCGGTTTAGCGGTTAGCGAGATCATTTGGTACACACACACAGATACACAAATATCCTGTTACTTTAGTATATGGACATATCAACCAATGTTGCACTGATGTAGTCCTACACATATATACCTTTGTAGTAAGTTATCTAAATAAAAAAATGTTCCAAGTACAAACAGGCTTTACTTTACATTAAATTGCTTATGTTTAATTCAGAACCATTGTCTTGGTAGCTCTCCAAGAAGGAATATGAATTTAATCTTGAATATCAATTGGTTTACCTGGTCAAATGAATTGTTGATAGCTGTTGGTAGGTCATGAGCTCTCATATGTTGATACCAAGAATATGCTCTGTCCTCAGGAGGTATCAATAATATCACTAAAAAATAATTAACATGCAAATTAGAGAATTAGAGGGAAAATTTGGCCAATGTAAAATGCATAAAAACTGCTGGAAAGTCGATTCAACTTGTCATTAAAGTATATAAAGTCTCAACTCCAGATGTCAATTATACACTTGACAACCAATAAGTTAAGAAAGGACAAATGAGATGCTTTCTTTAATTGTCTATAGCAGCGTTTCGGAGCCAGAGCCGGGAGCAGCAATATTTTTGGTGGAGCCGGAGCCGTATTTTTCGTTAAAAACGGCTCAAAATTGATATATTAATTTTAAGGTAGGAGCCGGAGCCGTATTTCCAGATACGGCTCCGCGGAGCCAGAGCCGCATCAAAATTAAATGGCTCCGAAACGCTGGTCTATAGCCTAGTCACGCTCTTATAAAGGATTGCTTACAACAAAACTTATCAAACTGGAAAAGGTAAGTGTGGTTCAATAGCAAATTGAAGAATTTGGACATAATGACATACTCTTATTACAAAGCAACTGAACTTTAAACATGATTTCGCCTACCTATTTTTCCAGTAGGTAACAATCTGTGAGCACGCTGTGGGGCTATATCAGCATCAAAATACGTTGCAGACTTCTCAAACACAACATTTGTCATTGAGGTATTGGTTGGAAAGAATTGCTTATACCAGTCTAGCCCATTCAAGTAGTACTTGTCATTGTTGAAAAACTGTAATTCTTCAAATGTTTCTGGGCTAGGTTCATTGGATACAATATTAGGATGGAGTTTTAGGAAGGCATGGAGGGCTGTGCTGCCTGTTTTCTGGGGACCAACCACAAGTGTGTTAGGTAACTGATCACAGCTTTTGTTCTGAGAGTAAATTTCTATGTGTCTCTTATCCTTACAGGGATTGCTCCATAAAGGTTTTCTCTCGTCAGGAAAGAGATCAAAATACTTATTAGCGAGTTTCACTGGTACTGTTGATATCAACTGGAGATTAGTAAAACACTTTACAAAGTTTATCAAGGATTCAAATAGATATGGAGCCAATCGGTCACAACAATAATTGGGCATGTGTGTCATAAATACAGAAATAGGATTTGTTAATATTGTTTCAAATATCTCCCCACCAGCAACTGATTGTTCCATTTTTACTGGTCCACCTAAAAACACATTTCATAAAAATCTGTTACATCTTAAAAAATGCTCTCTGATAGAAGTTTATGATAAAATAGCTACTAATAATGTAATGTATCAGAGAAATAAAGATAGTTTTACAGAAACACATAGTAGAATTATATCAATCTTAATTACTTTTAGCTTTCATGCTAGGTATTTCAACTTCTTCAACGTTTTTACCTGGATATTCATCATAATATAAGTTCTTGGTGAAAAGTCCACAAGTTTGTCTTGGAAGAACAGAAATGTTTCTATAGATAAACCCTCTTCTCCTTCTGGCTGGATACAGACTTGGATATTCTTCAGTACTTGTTGCTTTGATACCCCAAACCTAATAATATTTTTCAGTTAAAATATTAGGTAATCATAAATTCACAGGGAATTCACAAGTTGAATCTTAATAAAACAAAATGACAATTTCATCAATGGAAAATAATATTGGTGTTTTAAGCAAACACACCACAATCTCGTTAGGCCTTTAGTTAACCAACTATTTGAAATGCATTAATTTTTACCCCACTTTGAAAACCTACCTTTACCCATGCTGAGTATAGCTGCTCATGTACAGGAAATACTCCACTGTGGTGAGGTGCAACACTATAGCCACCATTCACTGGAAGACCTTTTTCTACAGCGAAATTATAATTTTTCTGCATTCTGTAGATCAATTCCGATTCATTGGAAAATTTATGTGGCTGAATGTGTCTCCACATGTGAGGAAACCAATTGAATTTATTCTTGAATTCTATAAGAAGTTCATCTCCTTCATTTTCCTGTGGAGTACCCTTGGCAAATGTGCTTCCAGAGAAACCGAGATTGTACCTGTAACAATTAAATGTCATTTGTATGCAGAATCAAAATTTAGGAATTTCTAACTTCTTGTAAAGGTTTCTGGTAGGTAATACCCTCAAATTATTTGAATTTTCACGCCAGGGTAAATTTGAAATGGAATTACTTCTATTGCCCCTCCCCTTATGTATTTGTAATTTTTCAACACTTACACATATGTCAAAAGCAAGGACTACTAGCCAAATAAGGAAAGCTTCAACAGCTTAATTTGTAAACAACAATATTAACTATTAAACATACAAACATTAGAATACCAATTAAAAATCCAAGATACCTGAATCCCGGAGCATTCTTGGCTATGTTGTTCTGGCTTTGAATCAGGGCAACTACATCTTCTTTTGTTAGTCGAGCAGAACCAACAAAAATATCATCAATGTCAATTTGAATGTATCTAGTCTTTGGAAAGGTTATCTTAACAACCAAGTTTTCAGTTAATACTATTTTTTTTTCATTGCATTTAGTTATGATCAGGGTGTCGAAGCCATATAATTTTGATGCGGCTATCTGGAAATACGGCTCCGGCTCCTGCTCTTACCTTAAAATTAATATATCAATTTTTGTTCATTATTGAATTTGATAAAATAAAATAAACAATATAAAATATTTTGCTTTTATTTGATTAAAGCTATATAAAAGTAGAAGGATGTGTGTCTATTTGTTAGGTTACAATAGTTTTTCAGTTTATTTTATGGAAATAGACCATTGCCAAATTATAATATTACTTTAAAAATCATTTTTAGCTAATCTGGAGCCGGAGCCGTTTTTAACGAAAAATACGGCTCCGGCTCCACCAAAAATGTTGCTGCTCCCGGCTCCGGCTCCGAAACACTGGTTATGATAATTTTTATGTTTTAAAGATAATTTTCTTAGACTAGTGTCTGTGCTTCAAGCATACAGAGGAGGGAGACAGCGTTTCGGAGCCGTTTGATTTTGGTGCGGCTCCGCGGAGCTGTATCTGGAAATACGGCTCCGGCTTCAACCTAAAATCAAGAAAAACTAGACATATATTTTTTCCCCATTAAAAAATATTTTTTATTTTTGACTTTTGAAGGTTTTAAAAGTTAAATTTTTGATAAAAAATGACTTGAAAAACTTAAAAAGGGCATTTGCACATGACAAAACAGAGTTACCAAATTATAATTTATAAAAAATCTCTTTATTTACCTAGTCCGGAGCCGTTTTTTAACGAAAATTACGGCTCCGGCTCCAGCAAAATATGGCGGCTCCATGGCTCCCGGCTCCGAAACACTGGAGGGAGAGATATAAAATAGAACAAAACCTGTTAATGACTTATATTTCAAGATAAAATAGCCTTCAATCATCCTGGGACCTAGAGAACCTTCCCTAAGATTGAAGTTCAATGGCTAAAAATATCTCAAAGGGTTTACCTGAAATAATAAGTACTACAACTACCTAATATATTTTGAATTTTGTAATTACTGAAAACTTTCCTTGTAATTAGACACAAATTGTAAAGAATCCATGATAATCAACTTGAAGACCCAATCAGGCAATGCTTGACGGCTGATGACAATCTTGGGTATCCCATTAATTTGACTTGGTTCATACAGAACTAGAGGATGCTGACCAGCAGTAAGCAGGACGTCTAGAGTCCCTGAAGAAAAGGCATTTTCATACAATTACTATAATAATATCGTAAACAATGTGGATATTATTTCTGACTAAAAGGTTAAGATTGAGTGACACAGAAGTTTGTAAATAGGACTACATAATTGTTGCTTTTAAAACAAATATTAAGGAACTCGGTCAATAAGACTTACATCACTAAAATTTTGCTTAGCTTTAATATAGTTCAACTATAAACTCCGAAGAAACTACGACAAAACTGCTTATTTATCTATTTTCATCTCAACATTGTACTATATCAAAGTAAATACTTTAGCAATATTGTAACTTTTTTGGAGGGCTAAAGGGGGTGGGGGGCGAAAGTGACACTTTTTGAAACCAAAACTAAGAGTCAACAAAGGAACTCAACTAAAAAAAGGGTTACAGGTCTGAGATTTTGCATGGCAGTTGCTTTATAGGGGTACAATATGGAACTGTGAAGAAACGGCGGCGCAACCGCCGTTTCCCGCCGTAATTTTTGTTGCCTTTTCTCGGCGGTTTTCGGCGGTTGCGCCGCCGTTTCTTCACAGTTCCATATTGTACCCCTATAAAGCAACTGCCATGCAAAATGTCAGACCTGTAACTCTTTTTTTAGTTGAGGTTCTTTGACTTTTAGTTTTGGTTTCAAAAAGTGTCACTTTCGCCCCCCCCCCCCTTTCTTGGTTTTGGTTGTATATTTCTTATTAGGTACCTGAAAGCCAATTAAAAGCGACAAAATCAGTCCATCCTGTGTAGGGAATATTGTGCTTGAGCAATGATAATATTGTTTGATTGTGAACTAGGAAGTTGTCTGCATCTCCATCCATGTTGGATACGACATACATTGGTTTTTCTGTTGGATATGTATCCTTTGTGGGTCCTGGCCAGGCGAGACCAATAATTCCAGCCCTAGACAAAATCAAAACTTAGCAGATAAATAAAGAAACCACTGACCCTTAATGAAAAATATCACCAATTAACAAAATAATTGGTTTAATATTTCAAAGATGAAGCAAAAAATATGGATAAAATTGATGTTTTATTCATGTATCTATTATTTACCTATGTATAACTATTAATTATCCTTACTGGTAAATATAATTGGTAAAGTTAACTTCAATATATTGCACAAAACAATTTAAGTTCTTACATTTTGGAATGTACAAGTCTCACCTATTTTTTCTGCAATAATCATCCAGCAAAGCTCTCCCTTCTGTCTTCATTGTGTAATAGTCCAACAGATTTTCAAAAATGAAAACAAATATTCTTCGACCCTTGGGGTTTAATAATTCATTTAGTTGACTCTCTGATGAATATATTTTGAATTTTACTTTTAATGTTTCTAAAATATCACGAATCTCTTTCTTGGCTGATGATCTGTTAAAGATATAGGATTAAGTTACAAAAATTAAAAACTGTTAAACTAATTAAAATATTATTACCAGACACAAAATGATTCTTTACGTTATACTATTGTATATATTAATGGATATAGAATACATGGATATTGTGAAGGATTCTAACCTTCCCTGATATAATTATTCTTCCAGCTGGCTAATATAACGATACCGCCCCATCCAACCCCCTTTGCTCCATAACCTTCCCTTCTAGTGTAGGAACGTTCTTACCAATAAATGATGACTGAAGCATCCTAAATTGATGATAAAATTCCCCCTGTCATAATATTAAAGTTTTTTATGTATATTGATAGTGCATTAGGTTCAACATTGCATTGATATCCTACAATCTTTCCTTTTAGAATAAATGACGACATGAGATGATATTTTCTTATTAGCTGGGAGGCCCCAGGTTGTAAGGGGGTCAATGTTAATCAGCCCAGCCCTCTCAATAGTAGAAACATTAGTGTCTCCACAAAAATCTCGATTCCTGAAAAATATTTTTCTAATGAAGGGTAGGTAGTTATTTAATCAGTATTTATGTTACCTAATATTTAATTTGACAAGACAATTTTGTTTCTTTTTCAAATGTTTATAGTTCCCGACCCCAATGTTTGTCTCCCCCCCCCCCCCTCCCCCTATAATAAACTATTAGTAAACAAAGATCCATAATTCTAACCTGAGTGTTCTTCGCATCTTATTGTAGTCCTCATCCTTGTTCCAGAAAGTTTTGATGGTAAGTGAGAAGGCGAGGGACAACAAGGTCAACACGAGGAGGCCCCTCAGGTTTCGACAAGAACTCCTTAACATCATAATATAATCAAATGAGGAAGTGTGAATTTTTTCCTTAGAAAATTCATAAAATAAAGTATTAAATTTGCTTTTGGCAGCAAACATAACTAGGTACATTTAGGTTTGATGTTTTTTTAAAAAGCAATTTAAAATAGTACTACTCTACTAAACATTATATTCATCTTTATTTTTATAGTAAAAGTCTAGATTAGTACATAAAATTATATATAAATAATTTATTTAAAATCTGAAAAAAATGTTGACACACTGCACCTGAGGAACCTCATATTATTTAGATGAAAAAATCTCACATTTTAACCTCAATCTGAAATTATATGTTGTATCACTTTCAATTTAACTATTTTTGTACTGTCAAAAGATGAATTTATCAACAGAATAAATGCCCTAATAAGTTGTATTTACTACAATATGCTATAATATGAAGAATACGTGACTCGGAAAATTCTTAATTTTAAACTGTATCTTGTGGGAAGACATTGAGCTTAAATATTTTAGTTTGTGCTCATCAATTGAAGATACTTAAGGATGTCTTCATACAAAGCAGACTATACTAAATTCCAACATTTATTTACAAGACTTCACAATACATAAAAAAGGTCAAAATATTAATCAACTAAAAGCCAGGGGTGTATTTTCTGCACAAGATAAATTTATTTACCGCGGCTGCAAAATATTTCTTTAATCCATATACCCACCCCTAGTCTTAACCTTCAGGGAGAAAAAAATTTAGTACCTACTCATCTTTTATTCTATTGTTAACTCCTTACATATTTTTCGAGTTTTTCACACGAGGAGGGGAAAATGGAAAAAAAAATTTTTCAGAACTCTTTTATTTTTCATTTCATTCCCATGCAGAATATACACCCCTGCGAAGAGCCCGAAATTTTGAATTCAAAAACTATAAAGTTTATGTTTTGTTTATAAATCATGTATTTGTTTGAAATACATTACCAAAGAGCACAGAAATTTACATATTACATAATTATGATCACAAAAATATTCTTTAAATAAATGGGCTTTGTGTTATATAATCCTCTGAATAGTTACATATTTACAAATCAATAGAAAGAGCTTTATTATTACTAAGTGAACCCTTAGAAAAGCAACTAAAACAAAACAAGTTATATGAATTAACCAAGTAGATACCTAAAGAAATTTTAAAATTTAGAGTATAAACAAAGCATACATAAACGTTAAATAGAAGGTAGGAACAATTTACATTTATTGCAACAAATTCCTATCAAATTTTTCTATGATCAGCTCACAAAATGGCAGATGAAAAACACTATAATTAGAGTCCTATTTCCAAAATATAATATCTTGAATACTACAAAATAAAAAATTAAATAATTTTAACATGAAAATATAATCTATAATATGTTTAGAATGACTATTTGAATATAACTCTGAGTCTACCCCTGCGGCTGGTATCAACTTGAATTCTTCTTAAATTCAGTAACCAGGACTTTGTTGTGTGGAAGGTTCTGCAAATCACAGGCGCCCTGAAAAAAAATATATTAAAAAGAAGGAAAGAGTGTTAAACCTATCAAATTATTGAAAATCTTAAAAATTCATCCCATCTTGGTCGTGAAATTCTGGCTAAGGTAGTTGGTCCTCAACCTAACCAGTCAAACATTATTCTTTGAAATGAGGTATTTATTACACTAATGTAAAGATCACTTCTCTTATCTCTGGTCATACTCTGGGATATAAGAGGATAAGAGAATGGCCGATAAATGAATGTACATCCCTAATGATGATGCAAAAAATTACTCCTTCAGAAGATTACAATAAGTTGTTGAAATGTTTGGTCACCTAACTTAATGAATGAACCAATCATAATTTATAAAGTCCCTAAAGTTGTTAAGCCATAAATAAGAAAAATTTACTCGGTATAAAACTTTAAGGAATAGTGTTATCAACAGCCCATTGTACACTTTCATTCTGGTTTGAACTTGCCTTAATCCACTTTCAGATATTAATAAAAATTTTCTAAAAAAAAACAGGCATAAAATATTTCATATACCTGAGGTGAAATAAAGATGAACTGTTTGTTGGGATTCTTGAGACTAAAAGTGAGAAGCTCCTGTGAGATTGCCTTCCTATTCACAGCATCCAGAAAAACATCCCACTCGTCCAAACACCTGAAGAAAATTTTGTTATAATATCTAATATATCTAATATTTAATTGTTTTTTTAGTTTTGTTTGTGATATATACCAGCAGCTACGCCCCTAGGGGCCTTTTAGAGGGGGTGGGGGGTTCACCTGGGTTGCAATTCATAAAGAGGCCAAAAGTGGGGTTTTACTTGGTTTCAATCAACTAATACATGGGTAGGTGCTCTCCCCCCCAAAAATTTTTAACCTTCCCAGGACCTATGAGAACATAACATAACATGTATTTAACTTTAGCATGGTTAAATACATAAAATAAAATAATAGTAATTGTCAATTGTAACACAAAAATAAAGAAAAACAAAGTCAAGTAGGACCATACAAATGCGTAATCCCTAATTTGTTAATACTTAGAGATGTAGATAGTTGTTGGTAAGGGTTTTTAGATAATATTTATTTGATAATAATTAGATACCTGAAGCTACCAGCAACCCTGTAAATAAGAACCTTATCGCAGGGGTGTATATTCTGCACAAAATTCTTTTTTTTTCACTGCTGCAAAATTATTTATTATTTTAACTCCTAGCTTCTTCCAGCAAGTAAGGTGAAAAAATGGAAAAGTTTTCTCAGAACTCTTGTTTTTAAACATCTTATCACCCCTCCCACATATTCTTTGTTTTTTACACCAAGAAGGGGAGAAAATTGGGGAAAACATGTTTTCAGTTCTCATAACTTTTACATTTTTTTACTCTACAACATATTTTAAGTCTTTTCTCATTCGTTTAGCAGGGTCAATTTTGCAGAATATACACCCCTGCCATATCGAGACCCCTTGGTGCACGCACACACACACACACACACACACACACATGCAGAGATCCTTTTATTTTATTATAAGGATAAGTTTACATAGCTCCTATTATTGATTATCCAATATTAATATCTACCTAAATGGCGGTTCCATTATGTCCCACAAAGAACAGATTAGGCACATTTGTGTGTAGCTCTTCTCTCCACCAGAAAGGGTTGAAACATGATCAGAACTCTTGTAGGTCTAAAAAATAAATTTAAATGGAATATTCAAAATATTAACATATTTAAGAAAACAGACCTTTGGTCTTATTGTTAGAGGTAAATTTTTTACACATTTAGGTCATATGATGTCATCTGTCCCTAAACCTTTACAGGTTAATTGTACTCCTTTAATTATAAATTTTAAATGAGGATTTATGTAATAATAAGGTGCAATTATAGATAGACTCAGTGCTCCATAGATAAGGTTGTTTTATAACGTAACCACAATTTTTTACATTCTACATTGGAAGGAGCCGGTTGATTTTGTAATAGCTAGGTAATGAACAGATTGGACATGGAAATTTTGGACCACGGGAATTGAATGGGGGTGTTAATGGTTGGGGGGAGATAGGTAAAAAGGGGTTGTGGAGGCAGAAATAATGGAGGACAAGACCAGTTGGAATTGGGATCGGATTTGGATGAAGACAAAGTTAACAAGAGTTGCAAGGGAAGTCACCAATGGAGCGGGTAATAATATAACCTTGGTTCCTTACATAATAACTAGAGGCTTCACCCCTAGCCTGTGGGTACTTTGCCCCAAGAAGATATTGAAAAAAAGAGAAAAAAAGGAAAATCAAGAAAAAAAAATTAGGGGGGTTATATATGTCCCTCCACCCAAGAATAAAACTTAAAACCACCTCAGGACCAGTATAGTAGGTATATTCCCTGAAGATCTTAAGCTTTAGACATAGTTCTACTTTGTAATATAAATATACCCAAATTATGTTTCATTTTTAATTTACCTGATCTCCCTTCTTGAAGGCAAAAAACAGTTTTTTCGTCTTGTGGTCTATACGAAGGAAGATTTGAGAACCAAGATTTGTAGAAAATCTATTGTAAAAGAAAATACCTATATAGTAAAATTGTAAAAGGGGGACGTAACTGAAGACTTTTGATGCAGGGGGGGGGGGGGGTTTCTCCGGAACCACTTGATGAACCATGCAGATTTTTTGGACTTAAGCTTTTATGAGTATGAACATTTTATGGTTTCGATAACAACCCCCTACCCTCACCCCCTAGCCCCCTGGGGCTCTAAACCCTCTAAAAATGAACCTAACCTTAATTTTCTCAGCAACCATTTGATCAATAGAGATGATTCCTTAAACTTAAGCTTTTATGCTTATAAACTGACTTTAAGTTTAGAAGTTACCCTTCTGCCGCCAACCCTTAGCCCTTCGGGGCTCAAATTAACCCCAAAAATGAACCTAACCTTAATTATCTCAAAAAACCATTTGATCAGTAGAGATGATTTCTTAAACTTTAGTTTTTATGCTTATAAACAACTTCTAGTTTATAAGCATAAAAGCTTAAGTTTTAAAAATCATCTCTATTGGTCAAATGGTTTCTGAGATAATTAAGGTTAGGTTCATTTTTGGGGTTAATTTGAGCCCCAGAGGGCTAGGGGTTGGAGGCAAGGAGATAACTTCTAAAATAAAAGTAATCTTATAAGCATATAAACTTAAGTTTAAGAAATCATCTCTATTGATCCAATGGTTTCTGAGAAAATTAAGGTTACATTTATTTTTAGGGTTAATTTGAACCCCAGAAGGCTAGAGGTTATAGGCAGGGGGGTAACTTCTAAATTAAAAGTCAGTTTATTAGCATAAAAGCTGAAGTTTAAGAAATCATCTCTATTGATCAAATAATTTCTGACAAAATTAAGGTTAGGTTCATTTTTAGAGTTAATTTCAGCCCCGAAGGGCTAGGGGTTAGCGACAGGAAGATAAATTCTAAACTAAAAGTCAGTTTATATGCATAAAAGCTTAAGTTTAAGAAATCATCCCTATTGATCAAATGGTGTAAGAGATAATTAAGGTTAGGTTCATTTCTAGGGTTTTTTTTAGCCCCGGGGGCCTAGGGGTTAACGGCAGGGGGGTGACTTCTAAACTAGAAGTTAGTTTATAAGCATGATAGCTTAAGTTTAAGAAATCATCTCTATTGGTCAAATGGTTTCTGAGAAAATTAAGGTTAGGTTCTTTTTTAGGGGGGTTTTGAGCCCCGGGGGGATAGGGGGTGGTGGTAGGGGGTTGAAATTGAAACTATAAGATGTTTATACCCACAAAACCTTAAGTCCAAAAAATCTGCACGGTTCATCAAGTGGTTCCGGAGAACCCCCCCCCCCCCCTGCATCAAAAAGCTTCTAGCTTCTTAATCGTATTTGGATTTCAGTAGAATTGAAGGGATAGAAAGGGAATAGAAGCTTTCGCAAAATTCTGTAAAGTTGTGATTAAGATTAAAGTCAAAGGCGCTTATTAGGTCAAACTGTTTTTTAATAGGTATGCGTTTTATTAATATTAAGGACAGTTCAGACTCAATAAGAGCATTTGAATGGAAGCTTGCACATAATTTTTGCAATGATGTAAAAGCTACTATTCTCTTATAATAATACAGTGTTTTTTTCCAAACCGATTACTCACTCTTTGATTACCTTATTAACTAAAGTACTTTCATAAAATCTAGATTGGTTTGTTCAAACCTAATACAAAGGGGGGGGGGGGGGGCCAAAGTGACACTTTTTGAAACCAAAACTAAAAGTCAAAGGAACTCAACTAAAAAAAGAGTTACAGATCTGAGATTTTGCATGGCAGTTGCTTTATAGGGGTACAATATGGAACTGTGAAAAAACGGCGGCGCAACCGCCGAAAACCGCCGAGAAAAGGCAAAAAAATTTCGGCGGGAAACGGCGGTTTTCGGCGGTTGCGCCGCCGTTTCTTCACAGTTCCATATTGTATATACCCCTATAAAGCAACTGCCATGCAAAATCTCAGACCTGTAACTCTTTTTTTAGTTGAGTTCCTTTGTTGACTTTTAGTTTTGGTTACAAAAAGTGTCACTTTCGCCCCCCCCCCCTTTATATTTGATGAACTTTATTGAACAGTAGGTAATAAGTTTGTCTTAATCATTCACAATTGTCTAATTTGGCAAGAAAAAACACACAAAAAAATCGGCGATAGATACCAGTTTTCTTCACAGTTTAATATTGTACCCTATTAGAGCAACTGCCAGGCCTATTTTTAATGTTCTACCCATGTTTAAAAGCCTCAGAACACATATCTCTACAGAAATAGCAAAAATGATGCCCCCCAACCCCCTCCCTCCCACCTTTATAAAGGTTATGCTTACTTTTTTATCATTGAGTTGAACTTTCTTTTGACCAGAGTGTCCAGCGTATTTTTTATCATTATCATTCTATCCTCCCTGTCTTTCTTCATCTCATGAAGGGTCTTTATCATACCCTCCACTTTGTCTAGTTAAAAAAAAACAGTAAGTCAAAGGGTATTTGGTATAAATAGTTCTTGAATAAATAAACATTTCAATAATGCTATCAAGCTATTTTAATTCAGTGGTTTGAGTTGAAGTTTCTAAAATCTCAGCGGTGTATATTTTGCACAGGATCCTATGCTAGGGGGGTAATAACATTTTTCTCCCGCATTCTTGGGGAAAAAACAGAAAAAAATTGTTTAAGGGGTAAAAAATTACTTAAAGAGTACTCAGCTGGATCTTTAAATTATTTTATATAAAACAATATATAATTTATTTTAAAAATAAGTGAAAAAATGTTTTCACGATAGTTTTGCAATAAAATATTAAAACTAATTTAAAAAAATATTAATTAATGAAATACGGCTCACCCCGATCCGAAGCGGTGGCTACACCAAACGAGTGTAACTGGTGCGCCAGAGGTGCGCCACTTGGTGGGCCGGATCGCTAATGCCATTTTGATTTAAAGATAGATATAAGGTGCGTCAATCTGGACCACCTCTGGCGCACTCTGATCCGGCCCACCACTAAATGATTTAAAGATCCAGCTCTGGAAATATTCTTCCATTTTTCCCCTTGGAAAAAAAAACTAGGGGAGGGGAAATGAAATATATGGCAGCCGTAAAAAAATGAATCTTGTGCAGAATATACACCCATGAAAAATCTGCAAAGTAAACCAAGATCAATATTTATGCCTCCATTGTTGTATCATACAAAAGACATATTGTATGTATAAGTACAAAGGTTTCCTGATTTTCTAGGCAACAATCATCTTTGTCTTAATATAAAATCATTAAACTCTCTTTTTATATTTACTGAACAATGGACATCTGCTCCATTTCTCACCTAGTCCGTTTTATCAGTGCATGATTATCTCATGCTTGGCTACATATGGATGTTATCATTCTTGTTTCTAAATAATTACCTATTTCATTCTTGTACTGGAGCAGTCTTCTATTAAACTCCTCGTATTCAGTGACAATTGATTCTATATTTGGATCTTCGTCATTCTGTAGCCGTTTCTTTAAATTCACAGCCCTAAGATATACAATTCTGAAGAGTGACATCTGCGTCAAGATAATAACAGAATTTCATATTTTAACTGGCAAAAAAGTGCAAATTATCTTTAGCCCCAAGGATCTAAAGGGATAAATCAATGGCCGATAAATTGATGTTTTTCCCCCAATGATGATACACAAAATTACCTTTTCTGTAGATTTCACTTAGTATGTGAACCAACCAATTAAAATTCAATAAAAAGTCTTCAAAGTTGTTCGGTTAACGACTAAGAAAACTTCATTATCAAACTTTGGGGACTATTGTACAATAAACAGCCCTATGTCCCCTCCAACCCTGGTCGTACCTGGCATTGAGGTCTGTTGATGACTTTTTTGGCTTTATCTCGTCAGGAATCAATTTGATTGCAGCAACTTTGTATTGATCCTCCTGCTCTCTGTTCTTGCGCATCTTTTGCTCAGTGGCGTCTATTTGGGTTTTTAGACGATCAACAATTTTTTCCTAAAATACAGAAAAGGTAACTTTTCTTTAAAACTAAAGCGATTACATTATTTACATCTTAACGAACTCATATAAAGATACTAACGGACTCGGACATACCTTACCTATAAAAGTAGCCGCGCAATAGCATTACTATTTGGTTTTAATTTTTTTTTATTTTGAGCATTTATGTATCTTTTTCAAAAGTAGGAAAAACAGGCCTTCATGAAATTGATTAACAGCATAAATAACATGAGAACACAAAAAATAGGATAAATGTGAATTTCTATAAATAAAATATAATAAATTTAAATTTTAGACGGGGCCTCAGGACCCTCTTTATTAAAATGCGATAAATATCTTTGTAACACACAGTCTTTAAAAAATTATATTTATATATTAACCTTATTTTTCTTTTCCGTAGTTTTGTTCCGAAGCTGTTGATTTTTTTCAACCAAACTTTTGCTCAACATATCATTCATTTCATTGTCCTGCTGCGAAAACAATTCGTTCTTCATGCTCATAAGATTTGATTCTAGCCTTTTTATTTGTTCACTGAAATGAAAAAAATGTTAAATAAAATGCTTTTGTCTCCATTTAAAGCTAATGATCTGAGAGAAAGACATTGATAATATCTTTACTCCTAAAATCCTAAAGAAATTGAGATAGAAATTTAAGTTGAAATATCTTGCACCTTTAGACAAAGATTTCTGATTTGATGAATTTTGATTGAACTCTTTAGGTAATTACTTACCAATACCCAATAAAAAAAAATTATGAAATGTAGAAAATATTTCTCAAAGAAGTTAGCTAGATATGTCCTTCAATACATGGAAATCAATATCTGTGTCAATAAATCACGAAATATAACTTCTTCACAGGGGTGTATATTCTGCATGGGATCCCCGGCTCAGGGGGGGGGGGGGAAATAATAAAAAAGTGGTTGGAGGGGAAAAAAATGTAAAAATTAAGAAAACTGAAAACATTTTTCCATTTCGCCCCCCTCCTTGGTTAAAAAAACTAAAAAAATGTGTGGTAGGAGGGATAAAATAAATAAAATATAGAGTTCTTTAAATATTTTTCTATTTCCCCCCCTACTTTAAGAAAAATCTAGGGGGGAAAAAAAATAAAAAATTTTGTAGCAGGGGAAAAAAATAAATCTTGTGCAGAATATACACCCCTGCTTCTTCGTTAGGTTGATCTCTTAATTTTATTATATCTGTTTTTTTTAATTTAATAAACAAGAGAGTTACATTTATGTTTGCTAGTTAAACATATTGATAGCTTTGTTATTCATAAACTTTATAAAGTTTGGAGAAGCTGCAGGGAGTGTAGTAGCTCAGTAGTAATGCACTGAGTTAAGAAAATAGTGAGAGTTCGAGTTACTCAAAAATACACATGCAACTTTGGCCTGATTGTGTAAGAAAGATTAAATTGTATAGTTTGTAGTAACGTACGTAATTTCATTACAACCCTTGACCAATTGCAGAGATTGCCAATCATTATGGTGGCTTTGTTAGGGACACCTGCCATTCTACACGTTTATGAGGTAAAATAAGGAGCTCCAAAGAGACAGCAAGTAAAGTCATTATGTGCTTGATCATGGTTTCAGCTGTCCCTTGTTGCTAGGCACAAAGTTTTTTATCCTTCTCCATGACTACTTATAGATCCAAACACAAAGAAACAAATGCTACACACATACACACAAATATATAATAGTAGCTGCACTTTTAGCACAGAAAAATCAGGTATCCAAAGGGATAAGACAATGACCGATAAAGTTGCTGACCCAACGAAAAAGAAAACGTTGTTATAAAAACTACTACTAGTATAAAAAACTGCCCAATGTCCCCTCCCTCCCTGCATAAAAATCCAAATCCTACTTGATCTTGTTCTTCTCCTCCTTCTTGATCTCTATGGACCTCTTGATACTCTCCAGCTTTTCCTCCTTAGTCTTCAGTTTCATTTTATAACTCTCCAGGTCAGAAGTGTCAGTATCCTCTTCAGATTTTACCTTAAATATATATTGTTAATAATGATTTAGAATTGTCCATTTCACCGAGAATTTGCATTGAAATTAGATTGTAAGCCATTAAGACTATAAATATATATTAATGTAGAGCTTTAATACCTAACCTTTAATATCTCCTTGAAAGTTATATATAATCCCACAGTATCCCCCGGCCCCCTCCCCCACCACAAGTAACCCTCTCCCTCAACTTCCAGGAGCTCTAACCCTATCATTGAAACAACTCCCTTCTATATTTGCGAAAAAGAAATGCTTTTTGATATGTATTGGAATATCTAATCTTGAACAAAAGTATCTAACCTTAGAAATTTCAGAGCTACATTGCTGCAATTGTTTTCTATACAAAACAATTTGCTGCATAGCTCGCGTTTTCTCGCACTCAAAGGATTTTCTTGAATTTTTTGAGTTTGTAATGTCTCTATTTTTTTCATCCAGTTGAGCTTTCAACAGCTCCAATTCAGAATTCATGTCCTGAACAAAATAATGTCGATAATTATCAAATTGTAAAAGGTGTGTCCTTACCCAAACCAAATCATTCGTTCTTATCTAATTTAGACAAATCAATATTCTTCCAAATTACAAGACTAGTTTTCATGAAAACTAATGACTTATAAACTTTTTTTTAAAAAAGATTAGGTTTTACTAGTTTTATGTTTAATATTTGGTTTATCGACTAAAAAGTTAGGTTTTTACGATGGTTTTATATAAAAAATTGAAATATTAAGCATTTTTTGGTGCAATATTATCAAATGTTTTGATGGGTTCAAACTGTTGTCTAAAAGCCTTGACACAAAAATATTATTTTTATTAAAAATGCATATTTAGAAGAGGGTTGATAACTTATAATATTGTTTAATCAATGTACTTTTGCAATTTACACCATTTGATGCTTTTCTGTCGAGTTATTTTATTTTGTCCTTAGAACTCAACAAAGCATTTGATATAATGCATCAAAATAAGCTTTACATCTCAAAGTTTTTTCATTTTAAACCATGGTGAAACATAATTTTTTAGTCGATAAACCAAATATTAAACATAAAACTAGTATATTCACTAAAAAAATATTATGGATCAATGCTGGAAGGTGCTTAGAATCACTTGCTCTTGTTCGTGGATAGTTCCCTTTCAATAAGAAGGGAGGGGAGTGGAATGACACCCCAAATTCTTGTCTTCTTCACGCTTATGCATACAAACCCCAACTAATAAATCAAAAAAATCAAAAAGAAAGATCAAACAGAAGAAAGAAAGATGGAGTAAGATAGATAGAGATAAAAATCCATAGAGAGATAAAGAAACAGAGAAGGTAGAATGGTGTAACAAATAGATGACTTACCAAACCATGCAAAAAAAAAATATGAAGGAAACGCATACTAACCTGTATATGACTTTTCATAGTGGCTTTCAGGAGACCATTGCCAGTGAAACTATCCATAAAATAGGATCGGTAGCTGGAGCTCGTCTTGGCAGGAAAAAAACGATACATATCATAGGTGATAGTGTACATGACATTTTTGGGAACATCACTGACTCGACTCATCAACCTTTTAGCTTCATCCTTAAAAGATTAGTGGTAATAAGCTCAAGATAAACAGTTTTTCTTCCTTTTCTTTTGTCAAAATAAAATAAATCTGATTCTTCCATAAAAACAAGGATGACAACATCCATAAGTAGCGAAGCACAAAAAATCGTAAATGGGAATACGTACAGGTAGATTTAAAAGGTTTTTACTAAAATCAAGAATAGATTTATTGGATAAGATAAATATGAAACCTTGTTTTATTTTGTATGATGACGATGGTCAAAGTAAATTATATTAAAGATGCTCATAACAATGGGAAAAATTATTTTGATACTGATATCCCATAAAAGTTTGAAAATTGGATCAAAATAAACAAAGATCTTGGGAAATATGTAAAACGTATAAAAATAGCCAAAAACCTGATAAAAGGCAGTCTGGCCGCCATGGTTGTTTTCTTGAAACGACAAAAAAATTAATTTTTAAATCCTTAAGAACTTAAAAAATTTGGAAAATCGGACCATATACACTGAAGATATGGAAAAAAGTGTTAAATATATTTATAAATAGCCTAAAACCTGCCAAAAAGGCAGTCTGGCCGTCATGGTTATTTCCTTTAAAGACGGGAAATTTAATTTTGATATCTACAACTGAAAAAATTTTGAAAATCGGACAATAAACACTGAAGATATGGAGAAAAATGTTAAAAATATAAAAAAAACAGCCTAAAACCTGCTGAAAAGGCAGTCTGGCCGTCATGGTTGTCTTCTTTAAAAGACGGGAAATTTAATTTTGATATCTATAACTGAAAATTTTTTGAAAATCGGACCATACACTGAAGATATGGAAAAAAAATGTGAAAAATATAAAAATAGCCTAAAACCTGCTAAAAAGGCAGTCTGGCCTTCATGATTGTTTCTTTAAACGACAGGAAATTTAATTTTGATATCTGTAACTGAAAAAATTTTGAAAATCGGACCATAAACACTGAAGATATAGAGAAAAATGTGAAAAATATAAAAATAGCCTAAAACCTGCTAAAAATCGGTCCGACCGCAAATGATGTTTTATAGTCAATTGTGCTCCTTAATAATGGGAATGTTGTCAAAAAATTTCAGCATTCTATCTTTTATAGGAGCTGAGTAAATCCCATTTCCCCCATAGCGTTACGGACTGACGGACTGACGGACTGACGGACTGACTGACTGACTGACTGACGGACGGACAAAGTGAATTATAGAGTAGCTTCGCTACTAATAAAAAGACCCCTACTCTAATTTTTAAGACTAGATGTTAAAAAATACTAATATTATGTTTCATTACTCATAACCTTATGATTGACTTAATAAGTAATTAACAATAGCAGTCCTTAGAAAATATACCAGAGCTGGATCTTTTAATCATTTTAATGGTGATTTAAATCGGGGTGCGCCGAATTTCAGCCAATCACAGCGCGGCATTTTTAAAATGCAACGCTGTGATTGGCTGAAATTTGGTGCACCCCGATCTGGTTCACCACTAAAATGATTTAAAGATCCAGCTCAGGGCTGTACAAAATTCTTTTTTTCCCCGGCTGCAAAATAATTCATTTTTACCCCCTAATTTTTTTCCCTAAAACAAGGAGAAAAATATCTAAATTTTTTACCCCTTCCACATATTATTAAATTACCCCCACCCCTAATCTTTCCACCCCTGCGCAATACCGAAACAAATATCTTAATACAAAAAACAAGGCCAACAACTTATGCAGAATCTAATGGAAGAACTTTTACATAAAAAGCTGTTCTAATTAGGTATACATAAAAAATCTTAATACCTGAGTTTTGCAGACAAGAACCATTTCAATAGACTTCTGATCAACTGAAACAAATAACCTCTTTTAAAGTTTGCAGAATGGGCAGTCCAATAGACCAATTTGGTTCTCTTTTACAGAAAAACATCTTAAGAGGGTACCCTTGCTCGCACCTAAAAAAGGTTTACCCCACCCCCTTTAGTTATTTACTTTTTTTTTACATATATCACAAAAGAAGCCAATGCGTTAGAAGATTTAATATTTTAAATCACTCTTTTCTCATAAAAAGTTGGTATGTATTTTCTAGTTAATTCTAATAATGACCAAGTCTATACCTAATCAAAAGATAGATTAGTTTAGGTTGTTGCAGTAGAGTACTGAAATTATTTGATCTCTTTCGTGCACATACCCTTGAACAACTATTTCATAATTTTCTCTATATATTGATTCTGCCAATTTATTGAAACACTAGAGCTGTTTATAAACAGATAAAAGGAGGGACAAAGAATATTTGAAAATATAATATTATTCAAAATCATCAAAATTCCTGACCTAAATGGTTAAAAACATTATTATCTTCTATCTTGAGGTAGTCTAGAACAACCCTGTATGACTGCCTGTCTGGACGGTTCAAGTTCTCGTGTCTACGCCCAATGAATCTTGAGGTAAATATCCTTGGCTTTCCTCTTTTGTCACTGCCATACACTCGGTCCATTATTTGTTGAAGAACTCGCCTTGAAAAAGAAAAGAAATCAAGATTTGATCAAGGGTGTATATCTATAATACAAAGTAGAACGATGTCTGTCCGTCTGTCTGTCTGTCCGTCTGAAGCTTAAGATCTCAGTAACCGCTGAACCGATTGGGCTCTACTTTTTAGGGATTATACCTACTGGTCCTGTAATGGTTTTAAGCTATTTTCATGGGGGGGGTGGGACACCCCCAACCCCCCCAAAAACAACCCCCCCCCCATTTTTTCTCTTTTTTTTATTGCAGAAGATTTCCTTGGTCCTTTTTTTGCAGAAGATTTCCTTCGTCCATTTACGAATTTCACCTTAATTTTTTTATCACCTCTTGGGGCAAAGCCCCTAGATGTTAGGGGCGAAGCTGCTAGTTATAATTATATTCTACATGGAATTTCCGACTAAAGGGGAGAAAATAAAATTTATGTGTAAGGGTGGGAGGGGGTAATAAAAACATTTTTTTTATTTTCCCCTCCTTGGTAGGTGTTCCATTTAAAGCAACCTCATGAATGATACCAAACAAAGGGTAACATCTCAATGAAATACTACACTAAGAAACACCTTTGCTTAAAATTGACATGACACAAAGCCTTCATTGCGCAGCATAATTGAATAAATATGAACCCATGAACCAGTAAAGTTTTGATATGCTAGCTAACATTAGATTTTTATTATTAATCATTTGATTAAAAATACATTTGGAATAGTTTTTCATGTACATCCAAAAGAAAATGTTGAAAGGTTTTTAACGCACCTGTCACGATCATTGTCAGTGAGGTAAGCTGTTAGATGACTTCTTGTCAATTCTGTTTCTATCAGCTTTCCTAATTGGCCATTCACACCAGCCTCACCTAAACATTGTTATTGAAAGAAAAAGATCATTATATAGAATCTAAACTAAGCATCCCTCAAGCAAAACTCTATACACGCCACTGACCCTCCTACTTTGGCAGATAGATACATATCCAATTAGTGCGCTGGACAAATGCAAATCCTTTCATGATGTTCATAGCCGAATAAAATTGAAACTTTAATAGGTAAAAATCGGCCAAGGTTCAAAGGGCGTTACACATGGACAGAAACTTACTAAGGTTAATACCTAGAAATGATATGAAAGAATTTTTTAAAAACGAAGCTTTTCTATAATTAGGGTCGGTCCGTCCGTCCGAAATAGTTAGCTGTTATTCGTTAATTTAGGCATGTTAGAATTGTCCTATCGATTTCAAATTTTGCATGGTGATTCCTGTAGTAGTTAGGTACGATTTAGAAAGCGTAGCAACTCTATAATCGTTACCAGAATGTCCGTATGTCCATTTTAAACATGTTGCTTTTTTTACTTTTTTACTAACAATTTTTAAAAGCGAAGCTTTTCTATAATTAGGGTCGGTCAGTCCGTCCGAGATAGATAGCTTTTATTCGTTAATTTAGGCATGTTAGATTTGTCCTATCGATTTCAAACTTTGCATGATAATTCCTGTAGTAGTTAGGTACGATTTAGAAAGCGTAGCAACTCTATAATCATTACCAGAATGTCCGTACGTCCATTTTAAACATGTTGATTTTTCTAATTTTTCAACAGCAAATTTTTATGTGATCTAATTATCCGTTTGATCTGATTTTTGGTATATTGATTCCTGGGACAACAAAGAACAATATTTTAAGCGAAGTAACTCTATAATCAAATCCTAAAAATGTAAGTATGTCCATAAACTCAATAGGTAAACATTATCCTGTATCAAGAAGTTTTTCAACAAATTTACTTACAATTTTGCTTCGACTCTTAAACTTTTATATTCTGATAATTCAGTTTAGACACTATACAAGTGTTAATGTCCGTTTGTCCTACCGTTTCAGTGCTTCGCTTTTATGGATGTTGTCATCCTTGTTTATGTGATAAAATCATCCGATTGATCTGATTTTTTGATTACTGATTCCTATTACAATAAGGTACAATATTATGAGCGAAGCATCTCTATAATCAAGTATTAAAATGTCAGTATGTCCTTAAATAGAATTCTGCATTTAATAAGTTTAGTTTTGCAACAAATTTACGTATAATTTTTCCAAACCTTATATTTTCATATTTTGTATATTCAGTTCTGACACTCGACAATAGTTAATGTTCGTCTGTCATATCGTTTCAGAGCTTCGCTTTTATGGATGTTGTCATCCTTGTTTTAAGTTTAATTCTTTGTGTTGCTATTGGTAAACATACATATTGAACTCCACTAATGTACCTTTCATTACAAGGGAAGGAGGGGGGGGGGGGGGGGGGTAGGGATAGATTTATATTTTTTATTTAATATTCAAAAAGGAAAAGTGAAATAAAAATTTTCAGTTTTCTTTATGTGTATATGTGTGGAGGGGGGGGGGGGGGGCGGGGGTTAGTCAAATTTTCTCAATTTTTTATGAAGAAAAATTGATTTTTCATTTAGGGTTAATTGTTTCTAAGGGCGATTAATAAATGGGAGTGGTGGTATCCTCCCCCAAAATAGTAATAAACCTTCCAAGAACCTATAAGAAGATACCCTATAAAGGAGAACCATATCGGTATAGCGGTTAGCAAGATCCTATGGTACAGACAGAAGGAGATCCTGTTACTTTTAGATGAAGATGTACATTACCTTCTAGCTTAACATATTGGCCAACAGGTCCAATAGGCATCTTGTTAAACTCTTTCTCCATCATCTTTATTTCTCGATCCAGTTGAGGTATCTAAATAGAAATATATGAAGTTGGAGATATTTTAGATTATGAGCTTTGAGCCAGGGATCTAAAGGGATAAGACAATGGCCGTTAAATTGATGTACATTCCCAATGATGATACACAAAAATACCCCTTCATTAGATTAATATAAGTGGTTGAAACGTTTTAACACTCAACTTAATTAACCAATAATCAAAATTCCCAAAGATGTTAGGCAAACGAATAAGAAAACGTTCTAAACTTTGGTGAATAGTGTAATAAACAGCCATCGTTCCCTATTTATATGGCTTTAAACCCAAAGGATCATTGTAAATCAGGCAAATTTTTTAAATTGTAAAGAAATACTTTTTTGATAAACAAGGATCACAACATCCATAAAAGCGTAGTTCTGAAATGGTAGAACAAACGGACATTGACACTTGTAGAGTGTCAGAACTAAAGAAGCTGAATAATATTGTACTATATTGTCCTAGGAATCAGTATTCCAAAGCTCAGATGAATAGAGTAATTATGTCACATTGTACTGTTGCCAAAAAAGGACAATTCTAACATGTCTAAATTAACGAAAAGAGCTATTCGTTACAAGTTAAGCGGACGTACCGAACCTAGTTATAGAAAAACTTCACTATTAAAAATATGATAATTACCTTGTTACCAAACATGGCTAAAATAGGTGGTTGATGTTTCAAACTTGATATCTCTCTCAATTTATCCTCAATCGCTTGTGATATCTCATTGTGGTCGATCATGAGACTTTTAATTTTCTCTGATTCCTCTCTGATCCCAGCGTCTTGGTACTCGCGGGTCGTGCCTTCAATTTTGATCTTTTCATCCAACTCGTTTTTCTAAACAAGAATATGTAATTTATCGCATCTATTGTGGAGAGCTTTCCGCGGATATAAAAATGGAAAAATTATAAGACTGAAGCAGCTGTGAGGAGCCGGTAGCCGCCTCATTTTGCTGGAACCGGAGCTGTTATTTTAGTTCTAAAACGGCTCCGGCTCCGGGATAGCTAAAAAAGAGATTTTTTACCTACTAATTATAATTAGGTAACTCTGTTGTGTCGTGAATAAATGCCCCTTTTAAGTTTTAAGTTAAGTCCAATGTTATCAAAAATTTAACTTTTAAAACCTTCAGAAGTCAAAAAGCCGGAGCCGCACAAAAATTAAACGGCTCCGCAACACTGGACTTAAGTCAGTTTTGTTAAACCCAAGGGGTCCAAGGCCAGAGCTAACAGAACGGGTATTAATTTTATGATTTTATTTTAATATTCGTGGAAAATTGTATGTTTTCAATATGGCTGAGAACCGGTTCTAGTCCATCGGTAATCGGTTTTGAAGCTGTACTGGAAAAAATGTAAAGCCTGAGAAAAAATATAGAAGTTTATAAGGGTAAGGAAGAAGAAATTAAAAGTTAGAGAGATTAAAGTGTAATATGATGGAAACTAGGGTTGGTCGATTTTGGAATTGGAATGTACTTAATACACCTAAATGTTTTAACAGTTAGGTACATAAGTAAGAAATCTGAAATTGAGGAAAAATTATTTTTGTATATGGGGAGGGAGCCCCGCCCATGCATCTAAAAACTGGAGGGTCCCTTCTAAGACAAATTTTTTCTTGCAAATAGTAATATCTGACCCCCTCCCCCATATAAAAATATCATTGAAATTGACCCACTCTAAAGGAAACTTACCTTCTTGAATAATGTATCCAATCTGTGTTGCCTTTCCTGTTCTTTTCTAAAAAAATATTAGGATCAACTGCAGTTCACGGTAAAATATTCCTGATTATTTCCAAAAATCTATAATTGTTAAGGCTGCTAGCTAGCTGCCATACCAGCACATCATTTTAAGCGGCATAAGAAGCCGTACAAATAATCTGGAATAACCAAGATCTAATGATGCACAGGGAAAGCTTCACTGGAGAAAAAAACGCGTAAAATATGTCTTTTTCGCGCATTTCTCTGCACTGCGAGATAATTATGCATTATTGATTTATGGCTATTCCATATTATTTGTAGGCTTACTTATGCCGCTTAAAACAGTGTGCGGACATGATCTGTTCGTTCAGTCGTTTGGCAGCTAGCAGCCTTTAAAATTCATAGATTTTTGGAAATATTCGTTACCACGAATATTTGACCGTGAACTGCAGTTGATCTAAATATTATTCATTTTTTCTAAGCATTTTCTATCTTAATATTCAGGCGAAATTTGATATGAAGGGTAAATCAACAATCCCTTTCTTACTAAACATGACCCCAAGAAAAATTGTACTCCCTTCCTAACCCCCCCCCCCCTCCCCCACCCGCTGAAGAAAATCTGCTAAAACTCTGGATCACTCAAACTCAAAAAAATATGTTATGGTCTTAAGGTGTTAAGACGTACAAATTCAAAAATATCTAGAAATCTTAAAACAAGCATAGAACTAGAAAATATACCTATAGGTACACGTGATCTATAAATGGAATTTTTATCTTACCTATCTTTTTCTTCCAACGAGCTAGCTCCACTCAGCCGATCTATCTCCGTCGTAAGAAACTTCTTCTCTTTAACTAAAAATATATGCAAACTTATTAAATGGTACCTAACAATTGGTATTTCTAGTGTTTTGTTTTAAAGTCTTAAAACACATACCATAAATACCTCTTCCCCTTCCCCCCCCCCCTTAACATATAACCATATTGTGCAAACATTTGACTGGCTTTTTTAAATCTGGTTCTTAATACCTAACTAATTTTTTTACATAAAAGATTGATTATATTTTTATTACAAAAAAAAACTTAATCACATACCTAATGTATTGCTTTCGCCACCTTTCTTTCTTAATTCAGCATCCAGGTCCTTCTTGTTGGCTTTCAGACTTTCAATTTGTTCCTACAAAAAAAACATAGCTAAACCTAATATAAGTCTTACTTTAAGTCAGTCATTCCGTCATTCACGAGTTTGTGATATAAAAATCTCACTTTGTGACTTTTTTGTATAGAAAAATTTTTCGAACCTCTTGAATATTTTTTACTATTATGAGATGGTAAAAGGTACCTTCCTTCACCCATTGGATTTGAAGGACTGATCGAGAGAGTATAAAAATTACACATTGGAAATACCCATACAACCCCCCCCCCCCCCCTAAAAAAATTTATTTAATTTTAATTTGCCGGACTACTTTCTGCACAAGGGATGTCAGTCGATGTCAGATTCGACTGCTTCTCACTAGAAAAAAAACAGGGACAACGGACTGGGATTTTGACAAACAATTTTAATGAAAATTTTCCTAATACCCTCTTCCCTTTAGTTACTGCACAAAGAAGTTTTATGCAAACATTACGCCATACAAATATCCAAATGTTCAGTAATTCTAATTGTAATTAATTTGCTGAATTACGGCCCAATATACTAATGGGAAATTAAAAAATTACAGGCAGGTAAGAACCGTGCAAATTTAAAGCTGAAATTTGTGCAAAGTTAAAATACTATTTCTAAATAGGTGAATTTACCTATTACATCAAGGTTTTCAATGTAGAAAAGAAATAGCTACCTTTATCTTGTCCATTTCTTGTTCTTGTTTGTGGTACTTGGCTTTCTCCTCGTCCATTTGTGCCTTAACATTTATAGAATTCTAGAGTTATTGTTGGTTTTTGATTAAACACACAATGTTAAATTAATGTTAGTTAAATCTACCATTGAAGAAAATCAATTTCTAACATAAATTACATGAAAATCCTTTCAAAACGTAATAACTCTTAACATTTAAGCCAGCAACGTGTTCTACAGAAGGGGCAATGCAATTTACTTTATCATCGTTGAGACTGTAAATCAATTTATCGTCAATTGTCATATCTCGTAATAACCCTGAGCTTAAGTACATTCGTAGTAGTAAATCAATAGGTCTTGTGTAATTGTATGTGTCGAATTTAAATCTAATTTTTCAAGTGAATTAATGTTTATTTATCGCATCATTTTATAGATAGCTTTCCGCGGATATTAAAAAATATATAAGATTAAAACTGGTAGCCTATTGATTTTGTGATTAGTATTTAAATATTGTGTTTGTAATACGATGCTATACATGATTTTTCAGTATAGCTTTGAACCGATTCTTATCCAGCGGATATCAATCGAAGCAATACTTGAATAAATTAACTTACATTAATCTCATCCACATTAAGTTCTAGCCGTTTGCATTCTCCAGTGACTGTTGACAAAACCTCAGCCTGCTTAGTCAGCTGTTTCTTTTTTTCCTCAAGGTCAGCCTAAAATTTATTTATTTAGAAACAGAAGGAAAGTAATCCACTACTGAAATATAAATGAGCAAATTCTAAATTTTGGACAATACTACTAAAAATAACGATAATCGGATATAAATAAATGTCTTTTTAAAAGCTTGAAGAATATTTTAAGAAATCCTGATTTACCTCATTCTTAGCTATCAGTTCTCGAATTTCATGCACCTTGGCCCAACAAAGTTCACCTACAAAAAGATAAATTTTTATTATTTGTATCTTTAAAACAAACAAAAAAAAACAGAGAAATAATGCATGAATTAATGAAAAACTGATTAAAAGAGGTTATTTTGGTAACAAATTTGATTATTAACTAAATATTTCTTTATGGCTGTGATATAAAAACTATTGTAATACTTGAACATGGCAAAGGTTCATAAAAAATTCTACCTTTAACTGTTTGGTATTCTTTATTCATCCGTATATTTTCTTGAGACTTATCATACCTTAAAATAATGTTGTAGTAATTAAAATTTCATTTCTTGTAAAGTTTATTTCAGACTGGTGCAGTTATAATTGATCATTGTAATCTTAATGGTTGTCATAAATTATCTATAATCAAAAGTAGCATGATATCTGTCCGTCTCTACGTCCGTCTGACTGAAAGTTGAGAACTCGGTAGAATAGATTCACAGATAATTTTTTAGTACATACCTGTTTTTAACTTCTTTGAACTCATCTAATTAAAAGAGTCATATTTTTCTATTTAATTGTTGTGGTGATTGAGAAATAAAAAAGCTGTCATAATAAAAACTTATTAAAAATTCATATTTTCAGTAATCATACATAATAATCATACAAGTTTAGGTCCTCTTTAAGTAAAAAGCCTTTTGGGTTATTGCTTTAGTTCAAGCATTTAATTAAAGCAAAAATCCTTTTAGAGAATTGCAAAAGTTAAAGACTTGTACTGTTACTATGAAGACCGCAGTGAAAAGATACAAATTTAAGAATACTTCATAAAATTTACGAAAAATAGGACTCTTTCTTTTTGAATGAATGAAGTGTTTTTGCTTTTCTTTCCAATTCTGCTTTGCTCTAAAAAAAAATTATGGTCAATGAAATGAATTAAAAACAAATACTTTGGAATAAGTTATAAGTTAGGTATACAGAAAAGTTAATAATAGGAAACAGAAAAATCCACATAAAAAATGATACTACCAGTTGCTAATGTCAGGAATAGTTATTTCTCGCATCTTATTATAAACGGCTTTCCGCGGATAAAGAATAAACAATTATAAGATTAAAACTAGTTTTTTTAGCCCCGAGGTGCCGAAGGCACCGGCTAAAAAACTTGTTTTAATCAGGGGCGTCCAAGCTTTTTTTTTTGGGGGGGGTAAAAAATTTTAGGGGGGGGGGTAATTCGTGTTTGGGGGGGGTAAAATGGCGCGCGAAGCGCGCCGAAATTTTTTTTTACCCCCCCCAAAATTTTTACCCCGGGGGTAAAATTTGATTGGGGGGGGTAATTACCCCCCCTAAAGTCTGTTGGGGGGGGTAAATACTCCCCCCAAATCTGTTGGGGGGGGTAATTACCCCCCCCCAAACTAATTTACCCCGGGGGTAAAATTTTTGGGGGGGGTAATTTAATTATGTAAAAAAAGCACCTACCTAATCTATTAAGTACTATCCTACAACATAAAGTAGTAAGTAAGGTTTATTTGACTATAGCTTCAGATTTCATTACTTTTAATACTGAGTTCTCCTTTTTAGGAAAGCTTCACATAGATCCCATGATGGTTCCACACTATTATAGGTCAATCCTTTGAGTGGTTTTAGGCTATTTTTCTCCTCCCTTTTTACCCTTTAGAAAACACGAGTTCTTAGATGCTAAGGGCGCCACTACTATTCAAATATATAGTAGTATCTCATTCTTTAGAACATAAAAATACAATAATTAACTCACTAACCAATGAACCAATATGATTATACTTTAAAGTGAAGCGTCTTATAGGTCCTGGTACGTTTTATAACTAGTTTTGAGACACCCTGACATCCTCCCAAAAGAAATCGCCTATAGAAATTCTTTTTCATTATTTAATGAAATATTTAATTTAGTTAGGTATCTTTTATGGAATCTTCAGTGCTTTACAATTACATCATAGATCCCCGGGATGGTTTTAGCCCTTATAAAGGCCCAAGCAAATAAAACATGATCAAACTATTAAATTTTTTGTTATCATGGTTAAGAACTGTTTTAACTGGTTGGACTATATTGGGGTATAGTCCCTTTTGTGGCAACGCTCTTTAAGGGGCGTTTCTTCGTTTTTTTCACACAAGCTTCTCTCCTATTTCTAGCCACTGCGGGGGGCCAATTGCTTAACCATGTGGGGCAATCACCTAAACCAATATAACCTATCCTAAAATAAACTATCAGTAAAATTTTTTTTTAAAGAACATTCATACCCCCTCCAAAAAAATTTTTTTAAAGAACTTTTATTTTGGGGGGGGGGTAATTACCCCCCCCCCCCAAAATCGTTGGGGGTGCCTACGGCACCCCCAAGGTAGGGGTAATTTTTTTTTGGGGGGGGTATTGTTCACAAAATTTTGGGGGTGCCTACGGCACCCCCAAAATCGTTTGGGGGTGCCAAATGGCCCATTACCCCCCCCCCTTGGACGCCTATGGTTTTAATCTTTTGATTGTACATTTTTATATTCGTAGAAAGCTGGATATAATACGATGCTAGACATAGTTTTTTCGTATGGATGAGAACCGGTTCCTATCCACCGGATTCGAATGAATACAAGAAAAAATCTTATCAAAGGTCCCTAATTGGGTTAAAGCTATCTAAGTCTTGGGATGGTTTTAGGCTATTTTCCTGAATCCGTCCCTTTGGAAACAATGCCCCTAGATGCAACGGGCACAACAACTAGATTTTAAAAGTCTTACCTATTGAACTCTAAGGTTGCTTCATTAAATTCAGTCATGCACGCATCTATCAGAGTTGCCTTCTCGTAAAAACTAAACAGTTTTAAAAGAAGAGTTTTCTATATTATTTTTAAAACTACGATAATCTGACGTAAATTGCTTGAATGTTTTTAAACTCATAAAAAATTAATGATCTTTTTAGACTTCAGTATTTGAAAAATCGAGAAAAAGCACGAATAAAAAGGGGACTGTGCGTGAACAAGAGCGAGTGATTTAAGGCACCTACTATTAGAAATGTAAACCATTTTTTAGTTAAACATACTTTGTTTATGTCAAATATAGTCAAATGAACGAAAAAATTTAGGACAATCCTTACACGTAGAAAATCTTTGCTTAAAAAAAAAAGTTGGTAGGTATATATAGAAAACTGTTCCTGTAGAGAGCTTTTGGTGATTCTACTTTCAACATTTCCTTGGCAACTTCTTGATGTAATATCACAATTGGAGAGTCAACCTAGTAAACAGTACGCAAGATTAGGTTTCTAGAAAACTTACATTTTTTATTAAACCTTCTTTTCGTTAAAAAAATATTCTTAATATAAAAACATATGGCAAATTATGCAATATTTCGTACTAGCGACTGCGTCCCTACCATCTAGGGCAATATATTCGAATTGATGTGGAAGGGCAGAAAAATAGCCTAAAATAAAACCATGTAAGGAAGGACCTATAAAAAGCTTCACTGTAAAGAAGAACCATATCAGATCAGCGATTAGCGAGATCCTTCGCTACAGCCCAAAAAAAGATAACTACTTTATATAATAGGATAGGCAGACACAAATACATCCTAATAATTTGGCAGATTTGGTTATTGTTTAGAACGATTTAGACTATTTTCTTATACTTTATCCCCCCCAAAAATTGAAAATTTGATAAAACTCTGTTAAGAAATAAAAATAGGAGCCAGATAATTATGCATGTCAAGTAGTCCTATTCCTGTATGCTTATATTTAAATTAACAAGTTTGAATTATCAGAGACATAAAAACAGATAAAATCTGTTTGAATTTATAATTAAAGTATTGTTTTTCTATGTTTTACATTAAAAAATCTAAACTAGTGACAAAATGTAGGCATATAATAGTTATATTCCAATATCATTGTAATAAAGACAATGTCCCAATAATAATATAACAAAAATCATAAAAGTAATACCAGTTTTGTTTTGTTGAAGGCTGGGTCTTCGGCCCCTAGTTGCTAACGAAACTATTTTTAAATCTTACGATTTTTAAATTTAATATCAGTGGAAAGCTGTCTATAATACAATGCAATAAAAAAAGTTACAGATACTAAGGGGGGGGGGGGGGTTTGTACACTTATAGGAAATGAAATTCAGTATCAAAGTTTGGGAGGGCCGTGTGGGCTTGTTTTTAAAGTTATCAACCTAATTCTTTTTGTAGGCTCTCTTATATGACTGGATATACACGTATTTTTTTGAAAATTGAATTTCGGCACTTTCCTTCTAGGTTGTGGAGCAAAAGACCCCCCCACAGCACTAAAAATATGAGTTCTGACCTTATTTTTAAAGATATCAACCTGATTTTTTTTATAATACTTTTTAACATAACCGAATCAACAAACCATTACAGATTTCATTTTGGGACTTTCCTTGTAGGGGCTTGTGGAGCAAAAGACCCCCAAAAACACTAAAAATATGAGTTCTGACCTTATTTTTACAGATATCAACCAGATTTTTTTTTAAATACTTTTTTAACATAACCGAATCAACGAACTATTACAGATTTCATTTTGGGACTTTCCTTCTAGGGGCTTGTGGAGCAAAAGACCCCTAAAAATATGAGTTTTGACCTTATTTTTAACGATATCAACCTGATTTTTTTAACATAAGCGAATCAACGAACCATTACAGATTTCATTTTGGGACTTTTTCAACATAACCGAACTAAGAAACCATTACGGATTTCATTTTGGGACTTTCCTTTTAGGGGCTAGTGGAGCAAAGATCCCAAAAACACTAAAAATATGAGTTCTGACCTTATTTTTAAAGATATCAACCTGATTTTTTTTATAATACTTTTTTAACATAACCGAACTAAGAAACCATTACAGATTTCATTTTGGGACTTTCCTTCTAGGGGCTAATGGAGCAAAAGACCCCAAAAACACTAAAAATATGAGTTCAGAGCTTATTTTTAAAGATGTCAACCTGATTTAAAAAAAAAAAATTTAACATAACCGAATTAAGGAACCATTACAGATTTCATTTTGGGACTTTCCTTCTAGGGGCTAGTGGAGCAAAAGACCCCCAAAACACTAAAAATATGAGTTCTGAGCTTATTTTTAAAGATATCAACCTGATTTTTTCTTAATAATACTGTTTTAACATAACCGAATCTACAAAACATTACAGATTTCATTTTGGGACTCTCCTTCTAGGGCTAGTGGAGCAAAAGATCCAAAAAAAACACTAAAAATGGGAGTTCTGAGCTTATTTCTAAAGATGTCAACCTGATTTTTTAAAGAAAACTTTTTTAACATAACCGAATTTACAAACCATTACAGATTTCATTTGGGGACTTTACTTCTAGGGACTAGTGTAGCAAAAGTACCCCCAAAACACTAAAAATATGAGTTCTGACCTTATTTTTAAAGATATCAACCTGATTTTTTAATCACACTTTTTTAACATAACTGAACTTGGTAACTTTTACAGATTTAATTTTGGGACTTTCTTTCTAGAAGCTAGTGGAGCAAAAGATCCCCAAAACACTAAAAATATTTTAAAAATGAAAAAAGTTTCTATTAAAAAAATCAGCTCATTATCTTTAAAGATAAAAAGATAAGCTGAGAACTCAATTTATTTTGTTTTGGAGGTGTTTTACCCTACTTTCCCCTAAAAGGAAAGTGCCAAAATTAAATTATTAGTGGCTACCTAGTTCAAACATGTGAAAAAAAGTTTTCATGAAAAAAATCAGCTTAATAGCTCTAACAATATTTTTTGGTTTTTTTTTGCCCCACTAGCTTCTAGAAGGAAAGTCCCAAAACAAAATCTGTAAAAGTTACCAAGTTCGGTTATGTTAAAAAAAAGTTCCTAAAAAAATCAGATTGATATCTTTAAAAATAAGGTCAGAACTCATATTTTTAGTGTTTTTGGGGGTCTTTTGCTCCACCAGACCCTAGAAGGAAAGTCCGAAAATGAAATCTGTAATGGTTTGTTGATTCGGTTATGTTAAAAAGTATTATAAAAAAATCAGGTTGATATCTTTAAAAATAAGGTCAAAACTCATTTTTAGTGTTTTGGGGGGTCTTTTGCTCCACAAGCCCCTAGAAGGAAAGTACCGAAATTCAATTTTCAAAGAAATACGTGTATATCCATTCATATAAGAGAGCCTACAAAAAGAATTATATTGATAACTTTAAAAACAAGCCCACACGACCCTCCCAAACTTTCATTTCCTATAAGAGTTCAAACTACCCCCCCCCCCCCTTAATCCACCCATAACATGTTACTGATCTTGTCCGAGTAACTGAAAAGTAGTGTAGTAGTCGTACTACTCCAAAACCTCTTAATTCAAACACTAAGAAACTATGGCTACACAGCACACACAAACACACATACACACAATCACAAACGCAATCACCTGTATTTGAAATTTATCCAACATCCGTTTGATTTCATCCCGGACCTCTTTAGCCTTCTTGGCCACCGGAGCATCGCGTTGTTTAGCACCCTACCAAAACAATATATAGGTTGGTCAGGGAGATTAAGGGAGAAGAAAATGGACGAAAATATATGGTTTAGGGTTGGGCCAGATACCCAGCGGATAACAGAAACTATCCGGCAAGATGCCGGATATCCAACCGGATAGTTTCAATTTCCTTTATAATTTTTTTTTTTTAAACAAAATTCCCTGTTAACAAACAGTTACAAGCATTATTTCTAAATTGATTTGAGTTTTACCTAACCAAGAAAGTAGAAGTAAGTCAAAAGGTAATAATAGTTCATTAGATCATTTGTTTAAAAGTAGAATCGACTTAATAGTTACCTACTTAATTTTAAAGTTTTAAGCTTTTTTTATATAATAAAACGCCATTTATGATAATACTTATTTTTGCTATTGATATCCGGCCAAATATGTATCTGGCCTAACCCTAACATGATAGTGCATCACCAGTAATTATTGGTTAAATGTTTGGACCAATCAATCAAGCTCAATCAATCAATAAAAGTTTTTGATCCAATATAAAGGAAGGGAGCGGAAGTGACACTTTTTGAAACTAAAACTAAAAGTCAAAGGAACCTAACTAAATAAAAAGTTACAGCTCTGAGATCTGACATCGCAGTTGCTTTAAAGAGGAACAATATGGAACTGGCAAGAAACGGCGGCGGAACCGCCGCTCCCGCCGAAAAATTGCCGTTTCCCAGCGAATTTTTTTTCGTCAAATTAGACAGTTCTCAATCATCTGAGATAAACTTTTTTTCCATAAAATTTTTTCTTATATTTTCACGCGACACTTGTAATATTTCAAACTTACATGTCAATATTTAAAAAAATTGTCAAGTGTAAATATAAGGGAAATTTTTATGAGAAACAAAGTTTATCTCAGATGATTGAAAATTGTCTAATATGGCAAGAAAAGGCAAAAAAAATTCGGCGGGAAACGGCGATTTTCGAAGGGAGCGGCGGTTCCGCCGCCGTTACTTTACAATTCCATATTGTACCTCTTTATAGCAACTGCCATGTCAAATCATTATCTCAGGACTGTAATTCTTTATTTATTTGAGTTCCTTTAACTTTTAGTTTTGGTTTAAAAAAGTGTCACTTCCGCCCCCTCCCTTGGCAACTTTAGGTATAATGAAAGTAATTCCTTCCAAACATTAGTTGACATTATACCCAATAGGTACCTATTGAAGAAACAAAATTTATTTAAAAATCTAAACAAGGACTTAAATGTGAATATGATGTAAAATAGCTTAAATATAGGACATTTGGTTTTAAACTTAACTTTCTTAAAGAGATGCTTGACTTACAAACAAATGGCTACATAATGACTAACCGTTCCAGGAATCATCATTTTAAAATCAAAAATACAAAACTAAACAAAAGCAATGATTACCTTGATTGTATATGAACTATTTGATTCTGTGATTGTTCTCTGGATTGTAATGGTCTCACCATATTCCTCTGATTTTCAAATAATAAAATAATACATTTAAAAACTGAATTTTAATGGGGGCGGATTTGCCACTTTTTGTAACTAAACCCATAAAAAAAACCTGAATTTTGACAGGGCAATTGCTTTAATGAGGTACAATATAAAACTGTTAAAACACGATGTCGAAAACTGCCACCCCTAGGATTTAGGTTATAAAAGTAAGTGGCACAACCCCCCGTCTCCCCCCCCCCCCCTCTTACATTTGATTACTAGGAAATGTTGCAAAAAGAATAAAAGAACGAAATAATAATTATGTACCTAATATATCTTTTACCAAGGTTAAAAATGTTAATTAAAATAAGACTAATGTCAATAAATGGCGCAGCAATAATGCTTCTGTTATGCTAGAAAATAAAAAATCCCTGTTAATTGTGTAAGGTAAGTCTATAGGCATCCTCGGTAAATGTAAAACATTATTCCTGGTTTAAATGCATTATCTCCGGTGTTGGCTAGGGTTGTGGCTATAACAGCTTTGTTGCAGTCTTTCCGGATAAACTCTTTAGGTTTACTGTAGCGACTGGAACACAACAAAATTGCACTTCATTTCTATTTTTGATGAGAACTTTACAAGGATTCTTAATTAAATTAAGAATAAAGTACAGATTGTTTTAGTTTTCTAAATATAGAAGATATCTTCTACATGTTAGTGATAATTATGTTGTTATAGTAAAAAAAACGATGAGATTTTGGCTAAAGAAACTTATAACGCTAACTTACAATGCTAAAGACCTTTATATACGAGCCTAGAATAAAATATGATATTTTGCATTTGAATAGATTTTAATTTCAAGAAATGAATGTCAATAAGCCTTTACCCTATGTGCTTAGGATCGCCCCCGAGTCCAAGAACAATAGCTGAAATTAAAACAACATAATTAGGCATAAAATAATTGATTCTGAATAATTTTAATATTTAAACCATTCAGTATCTTATTTACAGTCAGTTTGTCCGTCAATAATGCTACAAATATCTGAGTACATAGGTGATTTTCTACAATTTATTTTCATCTCGTATCCTAAATATCCTTTTCCCAATCTTTTTTAAAGACAACTAAATTTCTGACCTAAAACTCATTTGATCCTATTTGCTTTCTTTATTTTTTGCTACTTTGCTGATTATGGATGGGGTCATCCTTGTTTCATGTTATGTAATATAATAAAACTTGTAGGCATCAATTGCAAGTCATGACTTTTCTACACTGTAGTTTTCAAAAATAAAGTTTCATTGGAAACTCTATGATACTTTAATGTTCTGAGAAAATGTTTTATCTATCTATCCGAACTAAAAATTTACCTTGTAAAACTGAACTTTTTCCTGAACCATTAGCACCTAAGGACAAAAGATTTGTTTGTATTTAGCAACGTCTTTTTTATTAAAAAACTACGTAACATCATAAACAGACTAAATAGACTCTTATTATTGTAGATTTATTTGTAACTAACGGCTACGCCCCCTATAGGCCTCTAGGCAGGGTGGGCATACAAAAAACCCACCCAAAAAAACCCACCCAGGGTTTTTTAAAAAACCCATTGAAAAAAAACCCAAGGTTTTTTGGGTTTTTTGAAAAAACATTGAAATTTCACGTTAAAATTTACAAATTAAACCTCTATTTACTCAAAGACTAAAATCTAATAACATTTTAAAGCAAATTTTACCTAAAAACGTAAAAAAATATGAAGTAAGGGGGGGGGGGAGAGGTTAATGCAACCATCTCGTAATCAATGATTAAATGGCACTTGGAATTCGAATTTTGCATGAATAATCCTAGGTAAGTCTATTTTCCCTAAATCGAACAAAAAGTTGGAAAAGTAATGACTAATGGCTGGCAGCTCAGATGTTTTGCCCTTTTTCGGCTATCTTAAGAGCAAATTAGTCACAAAACCTATCTCCACATAATACTTTTTGTCGCTCAAAAACCTTATCAAACGGTTCTAGCCGGTTGCTGTAGGTACTAGAAATTTTAAAAATGGTTATTGCTATCATTTAACATGAATTAAACCAAAATATGTTTTAAAAAGTTTATTCCTACGTAATTAATGATGAATTTGCCTCCAAAATAGGCAAAAAAAAAACGGCTAAACGGCTGAGCCGCCAGCCGTTACTTTTTTCAACTTTTTGTTCGATTTAGGGAAAATAGACCTATCAAGGATTACTCATAAAAAATTTCAGATCGAAAGTTCTAAGTGCTATTTAATCATTGATTACGAGATGTTTGCATTAACCCCCCCCCCCCTTATAAAAATGATGCTCTACTTATTGTTCAAATGTTTATAAAATTACTTTCAAAACTTAATTTAAGAAAACGCTTTGCTACTAAATTGATGATATATTAATTGTGTAAATTACATAATTATAATTGATTTTTTAACTAAAACATAACAATTTATGAAAGGAAATAGTTACAGTGGCGTGCAGAGGGTTTTATTAAGGGGATGTAAAAAGGAGAATACCTTAATAATTTAATGGGAGGGGGGGGGGGGGGTGTTGACAGCTTAGGAATAGAGGAGGAGGTTCCATGTTTTGAAGCTTTTAACCTCCCCTCCCCCTTAATAGAATATTTTGTGCACCGTTGCTAATAAGGGATCATAATTGATCGAAATGCCAGTTTTTTTTTATTATCTATCTTGTTTATTGTGAAATCTTGCTTACCTTTTACCTACAACATAAACATTAATATTTAATCAATATATCAAATGTATTTGACTCCTAAATGAAAAAACCCAATAAAACCCGAAAAAAAACAATAAAACCCAGGGTTTTAAGGGTTTTTACGGGTTGGGTTGGGCTTTTTTAAAAAACCCTGGGTTTTTCCCCACCCTGCCTCTAGGGGCACGTAAATGTTTTCTTTACATTCTATGTAAAGATCAGTTCTTAAAGAATATCCGCTGGGCGGCGCTTTCTAGTTCTTTTGACCGATTTCTCTTAAGAGGGTGGTGATACCCCCCCCCCCCCCAAATAGCTATTAACCTTCCCAGGACCTTTGAGAAGCTACACTGTAAAAGTAAACCAAAGGATTGCTGCTTTCTTCTCCTTTAAGGGTTTAACATTGATATCATATGAACAAAATTAGCTTTATTAGTTGAGTATATACAAACATACATCCCTGTAACAAAATGAACGTTGGAATGTGGTTCCCATTCCAGTTCTCCGTGGTTCATAAAATTTTCCAGTCGGATCTTCTTAATAACTCCAGCTGTATCCTGGTGATGTGAGTTCTAGATTAAAAAAGCAAGGATGACATAATCCAGAAAATTACATAGTTGGAAAAACAACATTGACACATAAATACTATCAATTGAAGAAAGAAAATCTTATTTACAATTCAGAACCTAAATAAAATTGCACGGTCTGGTCTATGAATTTCTTGGATTTAGAATACAATAGAAGGACGTTTGTACTTAAGACTTTTGTTTGGCACAACAAAATTCTCACCTCATGTTTTCTGTATTTTGTAATAACATTAGAAGAATTTGTAATACTGTCGTCATATGTTCTCTTTTTTCCTCGACCTACAAAATGAATTTTTAAAAAAATCTAATTCAGTAGGACCTACCTTATGATTTTAAAAGTATTTAATTTTTGGAAATCTAGCACCTAAAATGCCAGTCCTGTTGGAAATTTTAAAAATATTGAGACACGGCAGGTGTCACTTAATAACGGATAAATGTAGAAAATATTGTACCATCCCCTCCCCCATCTCTACCCACGAACGTGACTTAACATGTAGATAAGAGAGCGTAAGTAATATGTTCGACTTTCGGCTCAAGGCCGCCTAATAACTGAAAACTTTAGGATAGTCAGATGTGCATCATCGATAGTTAAGAGTAGGGTGCAATTTATTACCATGCATAGGTAAGACTTCCAGACAAAGGTAACGAAGGTAACGTAATCAAAAAAGTGGTTGTCAGATGGGTTTGATGCCTAACTTAAATTAGGACACACATGTAAAGACTATTCTAAATCAATAAAGCAGCTATTTAAGCCAAAATATATAATAACTATACTAGGTATAGTAGGTACGCAAAACCATTTAATTAACTTACCATTTTCTAGATCAGTTGTACCATTATTCAACATTATTCAGCATTGCATTTGATCTGAAAATACAGAATATATTTTAGACAAAAAAAATTTTTTTAAACCTTTGGTAGTAGGTATTATAGTTACATGAAATCAATTGAAATGACACTTAAAAGTTCTAAACACACAAACAAGGAAGTAATCTATCAACCCATGATATCTTTTAACTTAGTACTTTATAATCGAAATGCCCAAATTCCATAAAATTGCCTTAAAATTGTGCTTGGAATAAATTAGCAACTCTGAAAATTACTTTTTTAGGATAGCATTAATACAAGCTTTCAACACTAATTTCAATATATGTGGTCGATAATGTGTAATTAATTAGGCTGAAATTATTGCAGGCATCTAACAAGCCTGCAAAAAGCCGCCAAATTATCTTGTAACGACGATTGCACGTCGAAATCAGCTGACTGACAGCTTTTCGACAAAAATAGGTTGCCAAACTCCTTGAAAACGATTTATATAATGTTTGTAGTTAACAATGATAATCCAAATCTAACTGAAAAATAATCATAATATAAATTTTTACCACTTTTAAAAATAGCAAAAGAAGTAAAATAATAGATGTTCAAATCATAAAGATTCCTAAAAAAAAGAATTATATTTTATTATCAATATGAAAACAATAACAAAATTAAACTTGTCAATTTTTCTTATCTGTTTTATTTATTTTAATTATCATTAAACTTTTTTATAAGCTTTTAAAATATAATTATCACGGAAAAATAATTTGGTCTTGTATGTCAATCAGTTGGCAGTTACGATTCAGAAAAGTGTACGACATACACTGACAGACTAGTTTCGACAAGATACAAAAGTGTGTGAGTTGAAAATTGTGAAATTGCGGCATTCTCTGCGCATCAAATGTCGTCGTTGAGATAGGAATATTCAAGATAAGAAATAATATATTCTTAATCCATAAGAAAACAAACTATTTTGTATTATCTTTTCATTTGAGAGGCGGCCGGAGTTGTTGATGAATTCCCTTCCCTCACAAAAAAAAGCAGAAAACCTTCCCAAGATCAATTGAATTTTAGCAATTTGTGTCATGAATATATAATTACAGTAGAGAGATGTAGTATATCTATTAAAAATACGAAAAATATCTTTAAAAATTAGTTTAGTTTAAGTATTTAATAATAAATAGAATCTAAATTAGTTTAATTAATTTTAGAAAACTAAAATATCTTTTATAGAAAGAAAATTATTAAAATATGTAAAACAAATCTTTATTTGAAGTAAAAAAATATGTTGACTTTTCTTTATATATATAGTTTAAAGTTTTGATGCTAGATGTCTCTATACCCATTAAAATAATTATGTGAACTAGTTTCACAACCTTAGTCACAAAACCTCTTTATCTTTGATTGTTTTTTATATTATCTATTGCTTAAATGAATATGATTTTTTAGGTTTACTCAGATTTAAATATAAATTAGAAATGTTAGGTAATGTTTTGTTGATATTTCATATTGATTGAATTAAATAATTGTGCTGTCATTTCTACTCTGGTCATATAAATCCATGTTAACCAGGTGGGGATTGAATATGGCCGTTGTAGCTACTTCAATGACTAAGTAAACACTATATGAAATCCACAAGATTTGTGTGCACAGATAGGTCCTGGTTCTACTGTGCAATTATATTTGAAGCTAATAACTAAATTAGCAATTTTGTTTTATATCGTTTTGGGATCTTTTGAAATTCAATATAAGTGTTGGTTGCAACAAATTTCAAATCTATAGGATGATTAAACTTTATGGCTATCCTAACATAATCATTAGTAATAACTTAGCCTATTCTTTGATTCTTTTTGTAAAAGATGGCCATTGGCTAGGCGATAATCCCCTCTCAATTTTTAATTGATATTAAAATAAATAGATAAGGGGAAGGGGGTGGGGGATTTGTGGACGGGGAATCTCTTCGGGGAATGTAGTACTGAACAAAAATGATACAACTTTCTCTGGAACTATGTAAAACTTTGATGGTGGAACAAATGATCCAACCATATACGAGACCTTAGTAAACATACATACATGGGCGGAGATGCTGTCCATGCCATTCAAACGCCATGGTCCAACAAGTTAAAACAACCTAGGATAGCCAAGAAGAGCCAAATGTCTCCTTCCCTGTCCAAACACCCGAGGTATTAGGTTAAAAAACACCTATCAGACAACCAACCCTTTGATTTCACGACCTTTGTCTAAGAAGTCCTAACTGTGCATGGTAATGAATTGCGTCTGTTTTGGGCCAAGGCATTCCCCCTACTCTAACTATTAATGTCACACACTTTACATATTAGTAGTAGGAACCATTTGAACATCTTTAGTTATGACGCAGTGTTAGGCTGAGATTGGAACCTATCACCTCCCCTACGACGAGCTTTCGCTACGTGTTGAACCACAGTCGCAGATCACTTTAGCATATTATACTAACATACGCTCTAGCATCTTGGGGCTCTTTATTTAAGGGGGGGGGGGGGGGATTTGGCATAAAATTATTATCTTAAAACTATCTCTACTATGTCAAGTTCTTTGCAATGCAACGGAGGACTAAATCGGTATAGTGATGTGCGAGATTACATGGACAATTATGAAAAGACATTACAACTTTATTCGAAGGGGGAGGGGATAAGTCAAATCTTAACTTTTTCCTTTAGTTTTAAAAAGAAAAAAGTAAAACAAATATTTTGGGTCGATTTCTCTTGGGAGTGCCCTAGTACCCTCCCCCAGAATAGTTTTAAACTTTCCCTGGACATATGAGAAGCTTCATTGTAAAGGAGAACCATATCAATTCAGCGTTTAGTGATATCCTTAACATTATACACTAAGACAGACACACATCCTGCCACTTTTATAAAGGGATATTATCAGCTACGTCTTAGAGGCCTCTAGGGGCATTTGGATAAAGGGGGGAGTTACGACCCTCCAGTTTTGATTTTATTTAAAAAGTTAAATATAAACCTTCCCAGGTAAACATACCGACAGACAAAGATACATCCTGTTACTTTTATATAAGAATATAAGGTAGCTTTCTTTCGGAAGGTATTCATTAAGGCAGGTAAAGTAAAATATTTTCAAATGCAAGACAAAAAATAGTAGAAAGTCATACCGATGAAATCACTCTTATTTGGTTAAATTGATATGTACAGGAGAACATTTTACCTATTTAGGAAAGAATATATTTATTAGAAAACAGATCTTAGCTATAATACAAAAAGAAAACTTCAAAGAAATTTACAAATTATTCAAAAACAAAAGATAAATATCTATAAATTCACTTTTATTTTAAAAATTTAGAAGGTTCTTGGATTTATTTTTAAATAGAAGTCTAAAGGTGGTTTTGGCCTACCCCCCCCCCCCCCCCTACAGATACTAGGGGTGTAGCCGATAATTATGGTTGTTATTATATATATATTGGTTAATGGTTAATAAATATTATGGAAGTTATTTAAGATTTTCTCCTTTTACTTTAAAGCTCTTGGTATTTTTGATTCCCTGGTTATACCGCTTTACTTCAACCAATATGAATGCAATACAACAGAAGGATTCCAATTTAACTAAAACAATTCTATTACAACACAATGAAAGCCTCATTTGTGCTGAAAATCAACTGTAATTCTATATTATTATACAACTTTAGAAATATGAGAGTCAGTGCAACAAATGTTATAACTCTCTGTTGCAGTAGTCAAGGATTTTGTGGTTTAATAAAAATGTTTTTGAAACTTTCCTTATAATGAAACGATAATCTTATTATTCATAAAAGATTATAAGATGCTTTACTCATTAATTTTAGTCTAATCATCCTAGGAGTAACCATTTAAAAAGTCTTGATATTAGAAAATCTATATCATGTAAAAATTTTATGTAAAAAATATCTTAAAAATCAACATTTTCTAGACGGACTTTTTTTAACAAAGTTTTTCAATTGCATCGCTTTCTTTATTGTACCTAACTGTTTAAGGAATCATCATCACAAAATAGTATATTAATTAATAATTAATAAAATGTGCCATCCATTTACCTTTACAAACGAATAAATTAAATAATGTCGAAGGCTTTGATGAGATCAAACCGACAATAAGTTTATGTAACTTTCATTTCTTTTATTTGTTATTATTTGATTCTTTATTTGACTAAATTATTTATATAAAAAGTGTACATTTAAATTATATGAGTTATGATACCAATATAAAGTTAAAACTAATTAAAAATATAATGTAAAATGGATACAGAATAAATTGAGCCAGTCAAAACAAATCCTAAATATTATCTGACTAAAATGTGTCTTATAGATAAAAAGCTATAAATGTACCAGGAGAATATAAATTTTAGATCAAATTTGTAATATTTATTTATCGCATCATATTATAGACAGCTTTCTGTAGCTATTAAAATGAAAAATTTTGTGATTAAAACCAGTTTTGTAAGTTATAAGGGGTAACAAAACTTGTATTACTCTAATGATTTTTATTTTAATATTCGTGGAAAGTTGTTTGTAATTCTATGCTATACATGTTTTTTTTTCAGTATGACTTAGACATGTTTCTAATCTACTGAATATTGATCGGTTTCGAAGCAATACTGGAAAAGTTATTTCTAGCATCGTATTATAAACAGCTTTCCGCGTATATAGAATGTACAATTATAAGATTAAAATCAGTTTTTTTTAGCCCCGAGATGCCGTTTTTTTCTCTCGTATTCATTCGAATCCGGTGGATAGGAACCGGTTCTCATCCGTACGAAAAAAACTATGTCTATCATAGTATTATATCCAGCTTTCTACGAATATAGAAATGTACAATCATAAGATTAAAACCAGTTTTTTTAGCCCGTGCCTTCGGCAACTCGGGGCTAAAAAATCTAGTTTTAATCTTATAATTGTACATTCTATATCCGCAGAAAGCGGTTAATAATACGATAAAAGAAATAACTATTATTAAATTTTTAAGAATCCAAAATGACCAGGCCTAAAAGTGGAATTCACAGACAGAAACAAAACCATCATCAGGTTTTTAAAATATGTATTATATTGATATAAAAGTAAAAGGATGTCTGTCTGTCTGTGTGTAGGGAAGGATCTGGCCAACAGCTAGACCGATGTGGTTCTTTAGTTTTTTAAATGTCCAGAGAAGGTTCATAACTATAGGTATTGAGACCCTTCAACCCTTCAGAGAAAAATTTCCCAAATATTCTTGTTTTATTCATAAAAAAAATCGTAATGGAAACTTACAAACTTAAAAAAAAATTTTTTAAAGTGGTAAATCACCTACACAAGTTTAATTTTGATAGAGCAGTAAAATGTACAGCAGTTTAAAGCTAATTGAAATTGTGGTTTCAATTCAAGTGTCTAGTCGAGCACGTAACCCTCATCCCTCTTTACTTTGGCATAAATTGAAAATAATGAAGAGGGGTAGTTTTTGGTGTCCTTGTTTTTACTTCAGGTAAGGTAAAGTTAGGTTATATTTGGCGGATATATTGGAAACCGCAAATAGGCATAGGAAAAACTCTCTCTACTCTTCTAATTTATATCATATGGAGGGGGGGCTTGGGGGGGGGGGGGGATTTCTGCACGGTAGACATTTTGATGGAAACTACACAATTTTTTAAAATTTCTCTAATTTTGTAGAAGGTGACGCACAATATGGAAAGAATCGAGACTCTAGAAGACATAATGGAACAGGTTTTTAAAATTATTTTAGTTAAAGTTTAAGAATTTGAAGGAACTATTAGAAACACTTAAGGACGTCGAAGGATTTTTTTTGGGTGGGGGGTGAGTAAATGGGGGAAGAATCTTATGTATTTCCAAATAGATAAGGGACCCTCCACCCTTGACGTCCTTTAGATTTGGGGTTTTAATTGTAAAAATTGAAGAATATTTGTATACTGTATTTTTATAATTATATGTAATTTTTCAAGGACGAGCTTGAGTTCAGGTTACGATTCCCCACCCCTGGAAAGAAAGCTACCTTTGGCAAGGAGGTAAATTCAAATCTTTTGCTTATTTGCAATTAGATTTTATTTAGAAATTCGCTTATCCTATAATATGAAGTAGTAAGGTTGGTTTGTCTGAAACTAAAGATTTCAATTAATACTGAAACGACTGAGTTCTCCAATTTAAGGTAGCCTGACATTAGTCCTGGAATATTTGGGCTATTGAATACAGAACCCCTAGATGCTAGGAGCACAACCACTGGGATATCCCAAAATATAAAGTAGTAAGATTTGTTTGTCAGAAGTTATAAAAAAATGATTAAACAAATTAGTTCTACATTTAAAGGATGCTACATTAATTTCTTAGTTCGGTTTTAGGCTATTGTCCTGACTTTACAACCCCTTCCCTAGATGCTAGGGGCCAATCAACTATTAGTTAAATTAAAGAAAACAATTTATTTTTTTACAAAGTATATGTATGTATTGTACATTTAAAATTGTATTTACTGATCATGTCCTAAGTTTTTATATACTTTAATCATATTTTATCCTCCCTCATAATTTGGATAAAATCCCATAAAACAAATTTAACTGAAATTTATTGTATATTTTAGGATGAATCTTCACCTGTTGTATTTCTAATTGGAACCATAGGTACAAATTGTATGGTAATAAATAAGCAACATATGTTAAAACGAAGGTCAACAAATTAGACATTCGTACAGACAATTTAAAACATATATAACTTTATATTTTCTTAATATGGCCTTACCTAAATTTTATATTGGTTCAACGCATAATTATTCTATTAATTATACTGGTTGTTTAAATACTCATTGTCTCTGTACAAATATTAGGCCAAATCCTGGAAAATTTTCTTGGCTAGACTAGAAGAAGTTAGCATTACAGAAATAAGAACACAGTAATAGTGTCTGACTGATTATGACGTAACAAAAAAATTAGCCAATGAGAGGCCACTATTAATTTTACCATGGTCATAACGGCCTCTCATTGGCTAATTTTTTTTGTTACGTCATAATCAGTCAGACACTATTACTGTGTTCCAGAAATAATCAAAGAAAAGAAGGACAAAAGGAAACCTTAGATTCTATTCTATATAGCCCATGTAATGTTTTAGAGGTTGGCCCATAGTTTTGACTATGAGCTGTGCTAAAAAATAGTTCTTATATTGTTTTGTACTATGACAAGTAGAGAAAATTAAGAGATAATATAGTAATAAGTAGATTTAACAAAAGGACAGATAGTCATATAATTTCTGCACAGTAAAGATCAGCCATAAATATTATTATATTTTTTTTTATTTTAGACGAGGATGGAGTGTCAAATATATCAAAATTCTATGAATCTGAAGGTTTTAGAGATTTTTAAAATACAATTTAATTTTTGACCTATCCTTTTGTAAAATTATTAGGATGAATGTGTGTCCCGTCTATCTGTTTGTACCAAGGATCTGTGGGGTTTTGAAAACTGCTGAACAGATCAGTAAATCAGATCGCAGACAATTACCTATACATAATTTTAGTATAGCTCCCAACTGGATTTGATTCATCGAAAATGGATCGGATAAGATATCCTTTAGGGATTAAGCTCACAGTTTTTATATTTTCTAGGATGTGTCACAGTGCATTATAACACGCGCAAAATACAAGATAATCCAAACAGGTAAAAATAGCCCCAATCCTGTGTTTTTAATACATGAAATTTTACTGGATTATGATGGTGGTCCTGTATGACACCTTATTGGGTAAGATGGGTAAAGTTGTAGTTTTGACAGTGGAGAAATAAATATTGACAAATATAAAAAAAATACACCCAATTTTTGTCAAAAACACAGTGACTGTACTTTTGCTAGTTGTAGAAGTGGCAGCACCCATCTTATTGATATGTTACTATTTGATGAAAATGACATATATTAACGACTTATGTTGATATAATAACTACATAACAGTTCTATCCTTTTACATATATATTGATATCAATCCTCCAATAATATTTTTAACATGCTTGCTCATGTACATATGTGTTCTCTAAATCTTTGCGTATTTTGGTTAACTGGCTTGCTACGTCCTTAGAGGCCATTAGGGGCACTTAAGTGAAGGAGGAGGGGCCAGTTAATTCGACACTCCACATTCCATTTTAGTTTTAAAAAGAAAATGTAAGAAGTCTCATTTTTCTTCCAGTGACCTATTTGATGTCCATTGTTTTATTATCTTTTAGACAAAACATCAAGAAAAAATCATTATTACTATTTTGTAAAAATATATTATAATTAAATTTTAGTGGAAGTCTATATGTTGTGGCAGAAAGGTTGGCTACACTAATCTCAGATATGTGTATGACAGGTACTTGTTATTTTAGAAGAAAAAAAAAGTCAATAAAGACTGACTGACCGGTCTTAATTAAATTCCTAATATGGCTTTTGGTTACAGGAATCTAGAAAAAAAATCAGAGGCCTGTCCACCAATAAATTTAATTAGCATATTAAAATGTCCCTTTTATAAGAGGCCGAAAATCACTAAAAAGGCAGTCTTCTAATCATAGAGAAAAAAATAAAAGAGAGGAATCGAAGCAACTAGAAGACGAAAATAGGCAGTGGGCCTAGAGGCCTAATCAGCGCTGTTGCCGCGCTAAATTTTATTGCTATTCCACCAATTTTCACATGGGAGGATAACAAAATTAATATGTAAAGTTTTAATAATTTGAATATAATATATAAATTAAAAATAAAAAGAAAATTTTGTTATTAAATATAAAAAATACTAAAATAACAACATCTAAAATAATATTTTTTTTACTTTTTCCTCAATCATATGATTAGATATTGTTGTTTTAATGTTTTAATTAAAAATTACACAGAATTTATTTTAATTTAAAATTTTGCATGAAAGATGAATCCTTCCATTTCTAAAAAGGGGGAAATTTTTTTCATAATAAACATTCAGCTGATTCTGACCGCCCACGGCTGTTTGCTAAATATCGCTTTTCTTTTTATTCACATTATTATTTATGATTGACATACAAAAAGCCCTGGGCGGCTTTAGATTTTCGTCTGCTAAATTTTCTTTAAAAAATTAGGGATGGGGAAGTAGTATTTTACCATGAAAAGGGGGTGAGTATTCATCCTCTTATCCTTTTTCCTTATGCTTCTAATTATATGATCTAAAATGACCCAAATTAAAGCAAAAACATAGGAAAAACCACTTCTCGACTTCTCACGAAAAACCACATTCCCCATTATTTACAATTCATTTCAAATAAGAAATAGGGTTCAGTTCTGCGCTCGACTAGGCTCTTTAAAGGAAACTTCCTACTTTTTCACTGTAGCTGATTCAGACATTATTGTAGAAAGTTGTATTCTGTTGCATTGTTTTGGAGATTCAGGAGTTTCTCTTTATATTCAACTTACTAAGGTAATATTAAAAATAAATGCAGGCACCTAGCTGTGTTTACATTTTTGAAACTATCAGCTGGTCTTAAAGACCCAATGAAGAGTCGGTACAAGGTCTTCAAGGGGTGTCCATAGCTACATATAGCTCATAAGTCCTCTACATATCTTACTTTAATATATTAAACACTGAAACAAGAAACAATTTACATTTTAAGTTTTAAGTATAGAAATGCTTCACTTTCAACTTAGTGCCTAATCGTTCATAAATCATTATTTCAAAAACCACAATTAAAGGCACGTAAAATATAATATAGTCTATATAATAGGACTGAAACGCAGCCTACTGAAATTTAGTTATAGATCGACTTCCAATTTTCGAAGTGTTTCGAATCATCACTGTAATTTTTTATTTCAGGTTTTAGAATCAGAAGGTTTGGGTGCGAACATGAAAGGTGTCATATTCGACAGTGGACCTGGTAATTTTTTTTTTTTTTTTGGGAGGGGGGGATTAAATATCTTCGTATGGAGGTAATACCCTCGGCCAAAGTATTTATAAACTTTCCCAGAATCCATAAGAGGCTATGCCTATATTGTAATGAAGAACCATATTTCCTAACATTTCGCAACATAAACACAGACATACACACACAAAGACGCATAGACATCAAATTACTTTTCTGTTAGGGTAAACATATTTTTCTTTCAGATTTGCCAAACTATTCCAAAGTAATGAAGTTAATTGGAAATCAAAATCGAAACATCTGGTCAAAGTAAGTATTTTTCTAGTATGGCTTTGAAACCGATTGATATTTGCTGGATTAGAACCAGTTCTCAACGATACTAAAAAATTATGTATAACATAACATAGACAGCTTTCCTTGAATATTAAAAAATAAAAAAAAAACACCAGTTTTATTGGCCCCGACTGGTTGGAATCTTATGATTTTAAAATGTTTTTGTTTTTTTATTCTGTCATCTAAAATGTCATCTAAAATATGTATTATTTTAATAAGTATAATTTTCTTTATTTTAGATTTCTGAGTATTGTGTTCCTGATAATAGAGCTGGTGTTATCCTGGTGTTTTACAATCTTTGGAACCAGCCTACATAAGATGTTCTGTATTCCTTTACCCAACTATACCTGGCTGGTAATATAAATAGATAGATTGATAGACAGACAGACAATAGTCAGACAGAAGGACAGACAGATAAACAGGCTAACAATCAGACAGACAAACAGACAGATAGACAGACAGACAGACAGACAGACAGTCAGACAGACAGACAGTCAGACAGACAGACAGTCAGTAAGTCAGTCAGATAGACAGACATACAGAGACAGACTTCAAGAAATATAGATTTAAAAAAGATATATTGACCATTATTTATTTAAGATCTTTGAGTACAAGATAAATATAGATAAATTAACTAAAATGTTATTTTAGCATGTAGAGGAGAACGTAGAATTGCCAGCCCTATTTCTATTTGGACCTTCAGAAGCTAAAAATATTGCCAGTATTGCCAAGAACAGGCTTAACAATGGTGGCTGTATTCTTCAAGCAAAGTAATGTTTTATTTTTTGTAGCGCAGCTACTATACTATATCCAAACGTCTGTCCGTAAGTCACTTCAACATAACTTAAAGTAATTTAGCTTACCATGTTTTGTGAATTTATTTTTATTTATAGTTTATTTAATTTTTCCAAAGAAGGTGTATCAACTTTTTTTTTTATAGCTAGTCGGTTCTTTTAGTAAGTAGTAGATGTAAAATTTTTCATAGAATTCAGATATGCAATCGGTTTTTTTGTAGACCTCTTATTTTTTAAGTAATTTAAGTTTTTTAAAAAAATAATTAAGTCGGTTTTAAGGTACTAAAACGCAACAAAATAAAAGAAGAAAATGGCCAGTAAGAACAAAAATAGTAAGATCTTTAATTTGACACCTTACTTTTAAAATTCTGTTGAGTAATTATTGAAAAAATCTATTTTTTTAACCTCGGTTTAATAAAAACTTTAGACCTAAATATTTTCTCAAACAGACATAAAAAACATGGGTTCATATATACCTTTAGAATCAGGAAAATATTACGAATCCATTGTAAGCAAAATTGAAAAAAAGTAAAAAAATTAAAAAATTAAAAAATGGCCAATTGTATTTTTTGTTCTGGCAACACTATCGTCTTCCCTTTTTTACCCCCTCTTTACCCCCTCTATACCCCCTTCCCATTTTTATACTCAATTGAAGAGTTAAGACGTTGCCTGTACAATATAATATGATATTTTCATATAATTCCTTTTATTGTAGTTTATATACTATATTGTAAACTTTTTTTTTCAATTTTGCTTACAATAGATTCGTAATATTTTTCTGATTCTAAAGGTATATATGAACCCATATTTTTTTACTTGTGAAATGATAAAATTGAGTTCAAAGTTTTTATTCTCGTGGGTTTAAAATAATCGATTTTTTCAATAATTACCTGACAGAATTGAAAAAGTAAGGTGTCAAATTAAAGATCTTACTATTTTTGTTCATAATGGCCATTTTCTTTCTTTTTTTTGTTGCATTTTAGTACCTTAAAATCGACTTAATTTTTTTTTTTTTAAACTTAAATTACTTAAAAAATAAGAGGTCTACAAAAAAACCGATTGCATATCTGAATTCTTTGAAAAATTTTACATCTACTACTTACTAAAAGGACCGGCTAGCTATAAAAAAAAAGTTGATACAACTTCTTTTCTATTTATTCAACGTTCTTTTTTTACAAGCGAAGCTCTGAAACGGACAAACGAACATAACACTTGTAGAGTGTCAGAACTGAATAATCAGAATATAAATGTATAAAAATCGAAACAAATTGAACGTGAATTTGTTGAGAAATTGCATAAATACCGGATATTTTTAAATTACACACTTTCATTTTTAGGACTTGATTATAAAGATGCTTAGCTTATAACATTGCACTTTGTTGTTCTATGAATCAGTATTCCAAAAATCAGATCAATCGGATAATTTTATCACATAAAAATTAGTTGTTAAAAATTTTAATTTTAATTATTTTTAGATTTGATAACACGGAAGGCTTGAATCATCACAAAAACGAAGCAGAAAAATATATTGATGTTGTGGATGCTTTTATCAAACAATTTCTTGCTAAAACCTAAATAATACGTTTAATTTTTTTTTAACATGGAAGCTTCTCTGTAAATATGACAATATATCACTCATATTGTTCATATTTTATGTTCAGTTATTTATGAAACATTTAGGTTTTTAGAAGTTTAACATTGAACATTGAGGCCTCTAGGGGCATAGCCACTAAATAATGATAGAACGTCATATGTAAGAAATGTTGTTAGACTATTTTTGCTGTGTTACGTATGAACAATTCTTTTTAAAATTTATCTTTTCCTAAATATTTTTATTAAAAAAATATTTTCTGAAACATTTTTAAAATTTGAAAAAAATAATCAAAATTGTGATCTAAAATCTTTTAAAAAGTTTTTGTAGTATTGTAAAAATAAATATTTCTTAAAAAATTCCTTATTTGTTTTTTAAATTACCTTTAGGGGTTGTCCTCCTATTACAAGACATCAGAGAATCCAAGGGCAATAATCTTACCCCAAATAAAGGATATTATGTTAATAGACATCCATCAGACAACCAATCCTTTAATTATAGAACCTTTTTTCTGAAATATAATAAACAGGTTTTAAAAATAAGAAAATTTCTCTAAAAATCTAGGTTATGATGCGGCTGCATTGCGGCTTGGTCTCCGGATTGTTAAAAATCCACAAACCAAACCGCCAAGTCATGATTTATACATAAATGATGAATAGATACTCTTTATATGTAGTCACTTTCTATTTTGCGTAAGTATGCACAAATAATAGATCAATAGTATAGATGTATATACAGATAACTATCTCCCCCCTTTCCCAATGACCTTTTTCGTCTGTTACCAAATTGTTTTCTGCTCCTTGGCTGTGTTAATATACCTGACACAATTGGATGATTTTCAAAGACCCAATAGAGAGTTGGCAAAAAGGTCATTGGGGTAGGGAAATACAGTTATTTAACTACCCCCTTTCATGTTTTACTCTAATGTATAAAAGTTAAACTCACCTTACCTTAGATTTTTGTAAACTTTTATTTCACATGACATGTTTTATAAACTTTCTACACGTAGTCTTGTTTTCGATAAGAGACTGGAAAGAGTTAAAGGACAGTTCTCATTGTTAGCCTAAAACTTTGCATAGTTATTATTGTGACAATAAGGTAAACTTTAGAAAGCTTACCATTTCTTTAAACTTGTTTATGTTTAGATATTTTTTTAGTTCAGATATGATGGACATTTGGCTGTTGATTTCACTAATCTCCAAAGTTTTGTGATAAAGTTTTCTTATTCGTTGGCTTAACAACTTTAGGGACTTTTTGATCGATTGGATTTTGATTGGTTGGTTCATTAAGTTGAGTGTCCATACGTTTCGATCACTAATAATAATATATAGAAGGAGTAATTATGTTGATCATCATTGGGTATGTACATTGTACATCGATTTATCGGCCATTGTCTTATCCCTTTAGATCCCTGCATTCTTTCAGGGGCAGAAATAGAGCGTGGGGGAGCATAAATGGAGAATAAAATTTAGTTTTCTACAGTAATTGGTCTTGGCTAGCTTGAATAGAAAATCAGACTAGCGAAAATTGCATTATATACATATTATATAGTGACTGCACTTTTAACAACTAAGTAACAGAATATCATTTGGAAATATACATAAACATTTTATGCAATTATCTTATAACATGATGTCTAATTGTACAATGAATCGTCATAAAGAAATTCATAAATAAATACATAACAAAAGTCCTGATGCTTAAAATGAACTTACGGACTTTTTTGGTAAAGAGTATGTAGCTACGCCCTTTAGATTGTACCTACTTGTTTCAGGAATCATCAGACAACGCTTGAAATCTACATATATTCTAACATTAACAAAAAGAGATATCTGTTACGAACGCGCCGATCTCAATTGCAGAACAGCTTCGCTTTTGAAACTACCAGGACGTGAGAATGGATTTTTATTACTTGGATCTTACACCAGATACTTATGTTCTTTATAAAAATGAACTCTGCAGTGGGTAACGATCTCCCCCATCCCTTTCACTTCTCTGGGTAAACGGCCTGATTAATTAATGCGAGGGGAAATTACAACCTAAATTGACGACATTTTCCCCCTAATATTATATTCACGTGTCTTCTACATCCATTGATGTGAGAAAGTGAAATATCCAAAACTTCAGGGTCAACTATCCATCCATGACTTGAATTATTATATGCATTCCAGAGATCGGCAGCTGCACATTAGCCGCGAGTAATCCTCAAATCTAAACCCGTTTGGATGCTAAATTTAAAAAAAAGAGGGATATTTGAATCATGTTTAGACGTCCAGCCGATATTCAAAATTTTGAAAGGTTGATGTTTCTGAACCTTACATGCGGCTGACACGCTGGGAACAAATTTAATATTTATCATTTTTAGAATTGAATTGTTATCTTCAAAACAATTTAAAGCGATTTCCAGATTGAAAATATAACAATAGAACTGCATTTATACAGACACAAAGAGGATCTGCAATTGAAAAGCATATTATAAAGTAGTAATAAATGATTTTTGAATGAATAAACTGTATAAAATAAATCAAATATGCTTAACACCGTCACAAAAATAATGCCAATGATATCTTCTCTGCGTTTTCAAGTCCTATGTTCATATTAAATCCGTGCAGAAGGGGTGTGTCGTCAATGTTTGTCTTTTCCATTTGTCTTTAAACCCTGAAGGTTTACATACCCCTGGCAAAACCCTGTACACGCCACTGGTTCCAAATGTTTTACATAAGCAGCAATAATAACTTGCCAAATCGAAGTTAAAGAAAATGAAATTAAAACAAAGCATGGAGTGAAGTCCCCAAAGTCTTATAATAAAGTTTTCTTATTCGTTGACTCAACAACTTGGGTACTTTATTGAATTTTGATGAGATATTTAATCTAAAGATATTAAAGATCAAATAATAATTTTGTAATTATGGAAAGAAAACGAAGTACCGGGTTTCATGGTAGCTTTTGATAAGTTATTTAGGTATGGTAAATGTTAATGATTGCCCTTCAGGGTTAGAGCTCCCTGCAGGGGCTAGAAATAGGAGAAAAGCTACTTGATTCAGAGATTTACATATATGCAAAAAAAATTACATGATATCTTTATAAATTAAATTTTGTAATCTTAACAGATGACTTAAGTTAGATTTTAGGAAAAAATCAAAATAGATTATTATTGATAAATGCATATTGATGCCTCTACTCATGCCATACATCAGTTGTATTCTAACTCTTGTGGGGGAATGTTGACCAGCTAAGCTAGCCACACATGTGGACAGTTATGAAATAATGTCAATTCCCCGTTTGACTAACCCAAACTAATTGTGTATTATAGATAAATGAAACAAATATCAGTTATTATTAAACAGTTAATTATTTATCAGTTATAAACATTAATGTATAAAACTTACAGCTCTAACAAACAATCAACAAAACTATATTATATTGATAAACTGTGCTTGTAATTTCTTACACAACAAATTTTTAACTTCTTAAGAGCTGATTCATTAGGCCAACATGAAGACAAGAAATCAGCATAAAGCAGAAATCGTCGGGCTCTGCAATTCAGGGCCTAAATCAAGTCAGGTTACACCCCCTAAAGTTAAACCAATCAAGGCAGAAATTTCTAAATGCCATGAAGAAATCAGTAAAATAAGGGAGGATGTTAATCAATGTTATAACAAATCTGATGATAAATATACAGAGTTAAGTTCACAATTTATAAGGCTAAGTGATAATTTTCAGGATATGTTAAAAAGGCTTAACCTGGATGCTGGCAGTGGAGATAATCCAATACACATACACAGTGCCAATAAAACTCCTGAACTACAAGAGCTTTTTGCCACAGCCCATATTGTTAATGTGGCGGGTGTGATCAATATAAATCCATCTACATGGTCCACTCAATACTCACACTATGAGAGTCTGGCTAAGGTTTTAGGAGGCACAGGTATTGCTGGTATTGATTATATAGAGGAGATTATCCAGTTACCTACAGTTTCTGAGAGAGGACAGACGAGATATGCAGCAACAGCTTAAAACGGCAACTGGCAGTTTCCAAATTTAAGGAGATATGCAAAAGCAAAAATATTTCAGTACCTGTACACTTTTCCCTATGGAAATATCCTATATTGAAAAGGAATGTTACAGCTCTGTCAAACATACTGAAGGACATGCAGGGCAAGGGAAAGATTGAATGGTACAGCATGAACAACTTCATGGCAGTCAACCACATGGAGTACATTGCTCCAATGTTCACAGTGAAGATTCCAGGAGTAGAGGAGCCAACAGAGTACAGATCCTGTCCTACCAACAGCTTATTTCATTCAGGATTCTATATTCCACTGGATGTCAAAGATTCTGAATCCAATGAATTTGAATATCTCAGAAAGACCATCTATGATTTTATAGACGAGATAAGCAATAACAATAGTAGTATGGAACACGCTACCAAAGGCATGTCTTGGGCAGATATAGTAGCTAATTCTGGTAAGGATAACGAGAAAGGAGTAGTAGAAAAACCGCCCGTCATTTTATCCAAACACAAGCAGGACGCATTTCAGGACAGTGATTTTATATTAGATAATAATAGAAGGAATAACAGCCTAATGAATCAGCCCATCAAAACTCCAAAAAGTCATTATAATGCAAGTGACTTCTGGACACACAATAAAAGTGGGGGGAGGGGAGAAGGGAGATCATATTACAACAGAAGACCCCAGATGAACCCACTATCACCCAGATCTCTATTCCCATTCCCCCACCCAACATTTCAACGCCAAACACATCATTTAGTTCACATAACAAGAATAAAAGCAACCAGAGCATGCATAGTCCACCTCTAAAAGCTATTATCCAATATTTAAGCCCAATAAATTTGATTGACCCAACACTGTTAAATCCGCAGTACAGCCCAAATTATAGCATGTATGCAGCTTTAAGCATGTTACAATCTCAATGTAAATACATTGAGAAATATTAGCTAGTGAACAAAGTGAAAAATATAACAAAAAGTGAATCATTTTTCAATCATTATTTTTCTTTTATTATATTATCATTAATTTATCATCTAATATGTAATTAAGAATACTAGCTTCTAGATTAAAGAAAAATCCTAATCTTAATACAGCAAAATACATATTTCATAGAGTAGCTTTGCTCAACAACAATTAACTATTAAATGGGAAAATATTTAAATAAATAAAGGGGAGTAGTATGTATAACGGGATATAGAGGGGAGGGAGGGAGGGAGGGGAGGGGGTAGTGAATAAATAACATGTATAGATGTACGTCATTTTTGTCTATTTTACGCAATTTAAAGTAAGGGTTCAGTCAAATAATCTAAGAATTTTTTTTATACAACTTTGAGGGTTTTGTTTTCTGACCTTAGAAATTAAATTAGAAAACAAGGGTTGTTTAATTGCAACTTTAGCTAGGAGTGACTTTGTTATCATTCTTAGAATTCATATTTTTTTAAAGCAAATTTTTTTTTTAAATTTATTTTTTATCTGCTTTTCTCGAATTTAATGTCAAATAGTAAGATTATACCTTTGAACATAAAATTTGTAAATATCAGGGGATTAGGGTTTTATTCAAAGGGTAAATATAAATTAGATAAAGTTCCATTTAAAATCAAAGAATTAACAGCTTCAGCTAATTATAAACCACATATTTATTTCTGCTTGGAAACTAAATTGAAATGCTCACACAAAGATATTAGGTAGGTTGCCAAATGGTTGTAAATATGGAGGTGAAACTAGCGGCAACGAGGCTAGTGGTGGTATTTTTGTTTATCATGATAATTTATATGAAGTAATAGAAACTAAAACAATTATTTCTAAATATGCAATGTATTTAAAATATAAAATTGGAGATTGGACATATCATTTTATACCTGTTTATTTACCAACTTGTTCAGCTAAAGACCTTGAAGATATGCTAAGAAAAATATCTATTTTTATTCAAGATCACAATTTAACAGAATTTAGCTTTCTAGGTGATTTAAACGTAGATTTCAATAAAGTAGAACATTATTCAAGAGCAAAATTATTGGACAATTTTTTAACCAAATATAATATGTATAATCTCGCTAACAAAGTAGGTGTTAACCCTGGTTTTACTTGGATAGGATCAGGCCAGAGATTTAGGTCAAAAAGTAGTTTAGATTATTTCTTTTGTAATTTTGAATATTTTAATTATATTGAGTTTAACTTTAACAGTTTTAGTGACCACAAGAGTGTAACAATTGGCAGAAAAGATAAATTTAGATATCAAAGTCCAAAATGGAAAACTTTCCTTTTCAAAAACAAAAAATTTTTGGAATTAATGAAAGATCAAACAGATCAGTTTTTAAAGCAAAATTCTGATTCCAGTCCAGAAAACTTGACAAATGTTACACTCGACAATCTAACTTTCATTGAAGCAAAGAATCAACATACTGGTGTTATGTTTAATCTTATACAACATCTAAAACAAGAACATGATAAATTCTATTCTAAATTAAGACAACAAGAATTCCAAAAAACAAAAGATTTTGACCTTCAGATGGATATGTTGTATAAAAAGATTGAAAATAATAACAGTAATAATTATATGTTGCAAATTAATGAACTTATTCTAACACAGCAGCAATACTTCAAAACCTTAGTTAATTATAGAGCAGAGACATACTACATGAGAAATTTAATTCTTGATGGAATGCCGAATTCTTTGACATATCAAAATGTAAGGCCTTTTAAAGAAAGGAATTACAATTTGATAATAGACAATGAATTGACTAATTGTAGAGAAAAAATTGCTGATAAACTGTGTGATATCCATGCGGAAAATGTGTGTCCAAATGAAATACCAAAAGCTAATTTAAATGGTCTTTTAAAACATTTGATCTAAAAATAGATGACATATTTCCAAAAATACAAGATATAATTTCCCCATACAGTTCTTGTGATGAATTTCTTAAAGTTATTAAATCTATGAAAAACAGTTCTAGCCCAGGCCCAACCTCTGAACCAAAAGCCCTATATCTATTTTTATTTCAAAATGTTCCTAAGTTTGCCACAAATGCCTTTAATCAAATTTATGATATTGAAAATATTGATAATTCAGACTTCGCATTTATTAAATTAAAAAATGTTTGTTTTCTTCCTAAAAAAGATTTAGACTCATCAGATCCTAACAATTTAAGACCAATTTATTTATCAGAAGTAAGTCAAAAAATTTTGGACAAGGCACTTAACATTAAAATATCAAACTACATGACAAAAATAGTACATGCAGATCAATTTGGTTTTATTAAACAACGGCATATGGCTACTGCAACTATTTCTATAACTGCTATTATGAACTATATAAAAACCAAAGAAATAGATTCCCAATTAGAATTTTTTGATTTGAAAAAAGCATATGATAAAACATTATACGAAGTATCTGATGCAATATTAAGTCATATATTCTCAAAAAACTTTGCCAAAATTTGGGCATCTATTTCAAATGGTGGGAAATTTAGGGTAATCAAAGATAATTATGTTTCTAAAGTACGTGAAATAAAATTAGGTTTTGCACAGGGAGCACCAAGCAGCGCTAATAAATTTTTTATTTATAACCATTTATTTTTTTCATGTTTGAATAGCAATCTGATATCTCATTTAATGCTAAAAATAAACAAGCAAAATCTTCCAGCAATATTTTTCGCAGATGATGGTTTCAAAGGTCTCAAATTAAAGTCAGAAAATGATGTTCACACCATTTCTAATGTTCTTAAAAAATTAAAATCAACAGTAAATATAGAAGTCAATTTTAAAAAGACAAAAATACTCGTTTATGGAAATAGCCCTGCAAACCTTAATATTTTGGGTGCACCCTGTAGCCATGTAAAACATTTAGGCGTTTATCTTTCCTTTGACTTTAAAAATGCATATGAATTAACATACAAGGAGTTATTAGAAAAGTTTTCAAACCGTTCTCGACAGATATCTTTCAAATATGGATCAAACATATTTAAAAGAAGAAATGTTTGCCTTGCTTTCATGAATTCATTAGCATTTCATATTTATAGAATTTAGAGTCCAAATGAAGCTATGAACAAACAAATTTGGAAACATACATCTAAATTTCTTTGGTCAAGTCCTTCTGGCTATAGATTTAAAGTAGCTAAAAAAAGAATAGAGTTAGATTTTATTGATGGGGGACTTAATATGCTGTTACCAGAACAACAGAGCTTTTCAATCTGGTTAACTAGTTTTTTTTAATGTATTAAAACATGCAGAAAAGTACCCAAAATCAAATCTAGCTATAATTCTTGCAAACAAGCATGTTCCAATTTCTTCCATAACTAAAAATTTTGGCTCTAAGACTATCAGAAAGTACAGAACTAAATTCGATTTGCTATATCCAATGCAGGATAAAAAAACTTCAGAAAACTATGTGTTTTTATGGAAGAATTGGAAAAGAAGCCTTTAACATTTCTTAACTCAACTATCTCAACATCTTATTGGTCTAAAGATATTAAATTTACTAACGCAGAAAATAGAATACTCACTAACTCTAATATTGTTACATTAGCATCAATTATTAAATGCATGCCAATTAAACATAAATTTCTCTATCTTCCTATTATAAACGAAAATTTAAAGCAAACCTTGTCTGGACATAACCAATTATATGAGAAAATAGCAAAAATAGTTAAAAATATATCAAATGAATTTGAGTTTAATACTTTAGAATGTATTTCTTCAAAACAAAGCAAAAATTCAAATAAAACTATTATGACAATGTCATTTAATTCTCCTTCCATTTTTGCCCTTTATTTTAAGCAAATGCACAAGAAAAAGATTTGGTCAGCACATCCTTCTTTGAATTCACGAAAAATTGACAAAAAATGGTTCCCAGACATGGAAAGTTTTAAATATAGTTTTAATATAATACTTAACTTGCCCATAACTATGTATTTTAAGAGTTTTCTTTTTGAACAATTTACTCGTACATTAGTTAGCTCTAACAAACTTTTTAAATGGAATATTATTGAAAGCAATTTATGCAAATCATGCAAAGTTATAAATGACAGTGAGCATGCAATTTTTGAATGCAAGTTTGCAAAATATTTTGCTCACTGTATGGCCACATTTTTGGATAAAATATATAATAATGAATGTCCTGAATTTATCTTTCTAAAAGAAAATTTTTATTTATTTAATATTTATTATGAATGTTTTTAAGGGGATGACTTCACACAAATAACTTTACTTATACTGATAGCAAAAGATAGGGCTTTAAAAGCAAGCAAGGAAGAATGTATTATAAGATGGAATGAGGATAACTTTTTCTCACAAACTTTACTGTTAGCACAATTTACCATAAAACTACTTAATTCCATCGGATTAAATTACAGTTTAGTAACTAATTTTATAGATTTTGTTTTAGGATATAAGGACAATACAAAGTATTTTAGCTGTTAGATAACGTCCGATCTCCATTGTTTAAAAAAATAATATGATATTTTTAAATCAAAATATAACATTATGTTTTAACATGTATATATATAAATATGTTTATAACATGTAATATTATCATATTTAATTTGTCTATGATTTGTCTAATAAGAAGAATAAATCATTTAAAACACACTCATGCCATACTCAAAAAGAATGGAGAACCATTGTGCGTGGCCTATGCTCTGGAAAGAAGATATAACTGGCGATGATGATGATTGACGATAAAATTGATATATATTGTTGCTACATCAGACGTGTGAAATTAAATTATAAGTAGTGCGAAGCGGAAATAATAGATTAATAAAAGATTATTTTTAGATCAACATAATGAGGAAAATAAAAACTTTACTTTGTTCTAAAAATTATTTACAGGTAATTATTCTAAAATATTCTTAAAAGGAAAGCTTTTCTATAATTTTGGTCAGTCCATCCATACTGGACAGTTAGCTCTTTCAATTAATTAAAACAGGTTAGAATTGTCCTATCGATTTCAAACTTTGCATAATGATTACCATAATAATTAGGTACGATTTAGAAAGCGTGACAACTCATAATCGTTACTAGAAAGTCCGTATGTCCATTTAAAACATGCCGTTTTTTTCAAGTTTTTAACAAAATTTTTTTGTATGTTATTATTACCTTATTTATCTGCTTTTTGAATACTGGTTCTTATTTCAATAAGGTACAATGTTAAAAGCGAAGCATATCTTTAATCAAGTTCTAAAAATGTAAGTATGTCCTTAAACAATATCCTGTATTTAAGAAGTTTTGCAACAAATTTACTTACAATTTTGTTTAAACCTTTACATTTATACTCTGCTAATTCAGTTCTGACCCTGTACAGTTAATGTTCGTTTTTCTGACCATTCCAGAGCTTAGCTTTTATGGATATTGACATCCTTTTTTTTTGTATATATTGATACTTGTTGATTATATTTCTATTTTAGACAATACTTCCATTTGCATTGACGATCATAGTGTTTATATTTATACTTCAACTCAACCTCTTCAAAACTTCAAATAATAATCAAAGTTTTTTAAAACAAGTTCATTTAAAAGGTAAGCGATATTTTGTTTACTTTTTTTTGGAGTTAAGCTATTCTATACTTGATCTATACTATTAACTTCCCCATCATTTGAACTTTCCCTCTTTTCCCTTCCCCTTACCTATATCTTTTCGTTTATTTCCTTTTTTGAAAACTTTCATATGTATTTGGCAATAAAGTATTTTGCTAATATAATAATTTCAAAAAGCTTTACTGTATAAGATGTTCTGTTCCTAGTTTACTTGCTAATCATATGTTAATTATATTTAGATTTGATATGGGAGTTACCTACAAAATGTAAAGAAAGTGTACCTTATACAGGTATTAAAAGCCACAAATAACCGCTAAATTATCACTAAAGCAACAAAAATAAAAACATAATAGAACTTTCTTCCAAATTCCTGTATTTACATCTGAAATATGTAAGTGGGAAACGTGATTTTCTCTACTCCTATGTAAAATAGACGGCTAGTATTTTCTGTGAAATGAGAATTAAGAATAAAGCCTCCTTTTTGTTCATTATTATGATACCCTAGCGGCTACGCCCCTAGAGGCCTCTATGATAAAAAATAGGGATAGAGGATGAAGCAGCTTATAGTGTCTAATAAAAATGACGTCATACAAAACAAATGACCAAAGCCCAGTGTGCATTGTAATTGGCCAATGGTAAAATGTATACTGGCATATCATTAGTCATTTGTAACGTATGACGTCATTTTTATTAGGCACTATAAGGTGCTTCGTGGAGGATGTTTTTTTTCCTTGGGCGATATCTTTCCATGAACTATACTAAGCTTCACTTTACAGGAGACAGTTACGAGATATTAAGCAACAGACAAAAAGACTCAAGACATTTAATTACTTTTTTTATAAGGATATTTTAATTTTAGATTACAACACAACATTCAATATATGTTTGAGAGAGAATGATTTAGTAAGTTAGTTTTAGTAGTCGCGATCTAAAGGGATAAGACAATGGCCGATAAATTGATGTACATCCCCAATGATGATACACAAAATTCCCCTTTCTGTAGATTACAATCAGTGGTTGAAGCATTTGGACACTTAACTTAAAGAAACAACCAATCAAAATTCACTAAAAGTCCCAAAAGTTGTTAAGTCAATGATTTAAAAATCGTTATTATAAAAAACTTTGGGGGCTAGTGTAATAAACTGCTCAATGTCCCCTCCCTCCCTGCTCTGACTATGCACACTTACAAAAATATTAATTTGTTTATTTGCTGATAAAAATATTTTTCCCATCAGTTGATAATTTATTGTTATTTAGAAAGTGAATTTGATTATTTCTATTAATTGTTTTATTTATTTTTAGTATGTATCTTCTTGGTTTGCTTATTATAAAAGGTAAACATTTCAATTAGTGTATGGTTTTACCACTTAAAAAATAACAAGGATGACAATATCCATAAGTAGCAAAGAATAAACAATCCATGGAAGAACAAACGGACATAACGAATCATATAGGAGATTTTCAGGTGTTAATTATATTTTTTTGAAAATAAAAATCACGAAACCTTTAAAAAAAAGGAACAACTTTGATGCATGACCGAAAGACTGAAGGTAAAAAAGTACCCCAATTATTTAAAAATTGTGAAAGTTACCAATTTATTGTATTTTTTGTTAAGTTATGAAGAGGCAATGATGAACATATTTTTAGAAGCTGCACATTTAGATCCCAGCACCTGGGTTTTAGGTAAAATCTTTTCCATATGGCTTTGATATCCACTGAAGTACAACCGTTTTTAAGCCATACCGAAAAATTATTTATCGCATCGTATTATATCCAGTTTTCAACGAATATAAAAAAGTACAATCCTAATATTAAAACAAGTTTTCTTAACCTTTGCCTTTAGCATCTCGGGGCTTACAAAACTAGTTTTAACCTTATAATTGTACTTTTATATATCTCTGGAAAGAAGTTTATAATACAATGCGATTAATAAATATTATTAATATCATATGCTTATAAAGGGTTGCAGTTATAGGTTTTAGTCATCGCTTGAACCTCGATTAGCCCTAAGTAATATATTAAATTACTCTAATTATTTCATCTAATGGCTTTTTAATTATCGTTTAAAATCAACAGATTGTCTGTCTGACGGAAATTGCTAACCGCTGAACCATTATGGTTCTCTTGTTCAATATATTAGGTGCTACCAAGAAAAATTTACTTTATCCGCGGCTATTATTCTGTTATTAAATAATGCAATACATTCTGCCTCAAAAAGGGTCATTTCGTTTCATCAAGACATAAGCAGCACCTGGATTATTTTAAACTTGCTGCTGCTAGACTCAATCCATTCAGTTATTCATACATTTTGCTTTAATAATGATCATTTTCTGTTACAGATATTGGATGTAATATTGTATTTAAGATATTGGATGTAATATTATTATAGATATTAGATGTAATATTATTATAGATATTGGATGTAATATTATTATAGATATTAGATGATATATTATTGTAGATATTGGATGTAATATTATAGATATTGGATGTAATATTATTATAGGTATTTGATGTAATATTATTATAGATATTGGATGTAATATTATTATAGATATTAGATGTAATATTATTATAGATATTGGATGTAATATTATTATAGATATTAGATGTAATATTATTATAGATATTGGATGTAATATTATTATAGATATTGGATGTAATATTATTATAGATATTGGATGTAATATTATAGATATTGTATGTAATATTATTTTAGATATTAAATGTAATATTATAGATATTGGATGTAATATTATTATAGATATTGGATGTAATATTATAGATATTGGATGTAATATTATTATAGATATTGGATGTAATATTATAGATATTGGATGTAATATTATTATAGATATTGGATGTAATATTATTATAGATATTGGATGTGATATTATAGATATTGGATGTAATATTATAGATATTGGATGTAATATTATTATAGATATTGGATGTAATATTATTATAGATATTTGATGTCATATTATCCTATAATATAAAGTAATAAGCTTTTTTGTTTGTAGCGAAGGATCTCACTAATCACTGAACCGATATGGTTCTCTTTTAGAGCGAATAATGTATAGGCCCTGAGATGGTTTTAGACTATTTTATTTTTATAAATAAGTCTGGGTATGGTTTTAGGCTATTTTTCTGCCCTTATTTATCCCCTCGAAAATAGAGTCCCTAGATGCTAGGGGCGCAACCGCTAGTTATAGATATTGGATGTAATATTATTATAGATATTGGATGTAATATTATTATAGATATTGGATGTAATATTATTATAGATATTAGATGTAATATTATTATAGATATTGGATGTAATATTATTATAGATATTGGATATAATATTATTATAGATATTGGAAGTAATATTATTATAGATATTAGATGTAATATTATTATAGATATTGGATGTAATATTATTATAGATATTAGATGTAATATTATTATAGATATTGGATGTAATATTATAGATTTTAGATGTAATATTATTATAGATATTGGATGTAATATTATAGATATTGGATGTAATATTATTATAGGTATTAGATGTAATATTATTATAGATATTGGATGTAATATTATAGATATTAGATGTAATATTATTATAGATATTGGATGTAATATTATAGATATTGGATGTAATATTATTATAGATATTGGATGTAATATTATAGATATTGGATGTAATATTATTATAGATATTGGATGTAATATTATTATAGATATTGGATGTAATATTATTATAGATATTTGATGTAATATTATTATAGATATTGGATGCAATATTATTATAGATATTAGATGTAATATTATTATAGATATTGGATGTAATATTGGAGCATTTACACTGGCTGCCGCTAGCCTCGACCATTCTGTAATAGCTGTAGATCCTATGCCTGGGTAAATATCACATATAACAGGATGTCCATCTGTCTGTCTCCCAAGGTCTCTAAGCACTCAACTTATATTGCAATTATTTCATAGAAGGTTTTGTGCTATTTAGAGGAATGCGGGGAATAAGACATTATTATTTTCATATAATAATAACAATATAATTTCTTTGAAAAGCTTTTTGATTATTTAATGCATTTTTTATTCTTTTAGAAACCATGGGCTTTTGTACAACAGTCTACATAAGTGTTTTTTGAATGTTTTTTTGAAAATGTTAGATTCAAATACAATCCTTAAATTACTTGAGTGCAAAATAAAGCCATGACAGTTAATATTCATATTAATTGATTTGTTTTTTTGTTAAGAAAAATGGACAGTAAGATATATTTATATATATAAATGTAAACTACATATAAATCTATTAAAATTAGATAATGTAGACTTCTTATCACCTAGAATAGGTTATAATAATACTATTTTATTTATATTTTAGGTCAAAAATTTAGCATATTTAATGTAATACAATTAATAAACGCAGTGAGGTAAAGTTATTTTTAATTCCAACATATTTTAAGTGCCCGAAAAATCTCTACTTAACAAAAATTTGAAACTTTTTGAATTGAAGTCAAGATTTCACTAACCACTAAACCGATTTAATACTATTAGTTTTCATTAATTAATCCAGATTAATAAAGTTTTGAGCCTATGAATAATAGAAAGTTTTATATAAAATGTTGCGTACAGTTTAATGTCACCGCCCCTCCCTGAATAGGAAAGTTTAATATTATAATATTATCGTTTTTAGTGATACCTATACGACAATGCAAGCTGAGCAGAAGAATAAAGCTAACTTTGGCGATATAGTAATGAAAGAAATAGAGGTAAAATTAACATTAAAGAAAGCCTTCAAGAAATACAGCCCTCTCACTGCTGAAAGATAGAAAGCACGTGTCCTAAATTTTGTGATTTTGTTTTAACCCATTTGTGACAAGCAAACAAAGTTAAAAGTTTTTATTCAACGGGCTTCAGCGAAATAGATTTTTTTAATAATTACTCAACAGAATTAAAAAAGTAAGGTGTTAAATTAAAGATCTTACTATTTTTGTTCATAATGGCATTTTTTTATTGCGTTTTAGCACCTTAAAACCAACCTATTTAAAAAAAAACTTATATTACTTCAAAAATAAGAGGTCTACCGATTGCTTATCTAAATTCTATGGATCATTTTACATCTAATACTTACTGAAAACACCGACTAGCTATTTAAAAAAATTACTTAAATGTTAGGACACGTTCTTTGGATTTAAAAATTAAATCAAATATGTACATATGTTATATTTTAGGAATCAGAAACTATTAATGTGAATAATGTTGTACAATCAATCAAATTTGAAGATATATTAGGTAAATTTCATCATTGTACAAAGCTTTAGATATTTCTAAAATTTCATCTATTCAAAAGTGCTTAACGGGAAAATTATAAAAAGAAATTGAAGCAGCTTATAGTGCCTAATAAAAAATGACGTCATACAGTACAAATGTTCAATGAAAGGCCAGAATACAGTTTACCATTGTCAATTACAATTTATAATGGCCTATCATTGGTTATTGTTGTATTGTATGAAGTCATTTTTTTATTAGGCACTATGTGCTGGGGTTCACAGAAATTCATTTCATGGTTTGTCTTTTATTTAACGCTTTTTATAGTGCCAATAAAAAAGACGTCATACTGGACTACCATTGGTCAATCAAAATGTATACTGACCTGCCATTGGTAATTTAGTCTGTGTATGTGCCTTTCATTATTATTTGTATGCCGTCATTTTTTCCAGGAACTATAAAGAGCTTATCTTTTTTTATTTATTAAAAATTAGAATTATACTATATACAGATTTAGTGCCAGAAAATGCAAAAATAGCATTAAAATTGGATGTACAAGGATACGAATGCAAGGTAATATAGTTTTTTAATTATTTTGAAAAACAACTCCAATTATGATTAATCAGTTTGTAGTTAATTGGTGGAAAAGATTGAATACTGATAGTTTGTGCCAACTAATCAAACCAAAGTTTTTAAGCCAGCTTGAGATCGTGTTTATGTAACTTTGGGGACTAGTATATTTCCCATTCCTATGTAAAATTCCTATCATAGGAAAAATAACCCCCATCTACTCCCATTTTTATCTCTTTTTTATAGCAAAAAAAAGAACTCTTAACTGGTTTTCCTTTTAAACTACTAATATTCCTTATTTGTTTATTTAATTTGTGAATGCTATAAGTCGCAAATATTAAGTGTGAAGAGCATTACCAATAAACTAACCATAAATATATTCCAGGCATTAGGAAAGTTTTTGTCAGCCAAGGTGAAAAAGAGATTTATTCCTTATATACTTGTTGAGGTAAATTTTGATATATTACGAGCGGCTTCGCCCCTAGCCTCTTAAGGTGCGCCCCTAGAGGAAATGGGAAATACCCCCTCTTATATAGAATCTTTTTTAAGCTAAAGAGATATTATCGAAAAATCGCTAAAGTTACTCTCTTTACTCCACCTCCTCCCCACCCAAAAAAAACACTAAAATTTTAAGTTAAGTTTGAAAAGGTAAATTTAAAAAAGCTGAATTTGTTGGTCTTATTTTCTTATGATGGTTTCTCTTGGGCACACATACAACATCCTGTTACTTTTCCATAAGGATTATTTTCATTGAAAGAAATTGTAGTTAAATTAACTTATGTCCTTATTTTTATTCCTGAAATGAAAGTAACAGGATCTCTGTCTGTCTTTTTATCTGTTTGTCTGTACCAAAAGAATCTCGCTAACTCCTGAACCGACATGGCTCTCCTTTATAGGGTAACTTCTAATAGAAATTCTGGGAAGTTTTATGACCACCATCCTCCCAAGAAAAATCACAAAAAAACACAAATATAACAAAACCCATCTAGCGGCCAAAAAATATTTTTTAGTAAACAGCTGATCTTAACATTTTATGTGATTCTAAAGGCCTCTAGGGGAATAGGTGCTAGTATATAATTAAATCATATCTCTGTTTTTAGATGATAAATATATGTAACAACGATAATAATCTATGTCCTGAGTACAGAACAGAATTCCTACAAAACCTGGAAAATTCAGGTACAGTTGTATTAAAAAACGAAGCTTTTTATAGTGCCTATAATTCTGGCCTAACATTGGTCAATTTAAGTGTATAAAAAAAGAAAATAAATTCTCCCCCCTCTAAAATGAATAAAAGTTGGTTATTAAATTCAGCTCCCACTGCCTCAAGTGACCCTAAATGCCTCTAGGGGCGTAGTCGTAGTAAACTTAAAAATCAGCTGCAAACTTTATTTTGAATGCCCTAACTATTTTTTATATATGATATAATTACTTTTAATAATTCAGGTTACATTCCCTATATGCCATTTAGAATGGATTACGAGGTAATTTTTCCTTCTTAATAAGTCTTCAAGAAACAAAGTCATACCGATGAAATCACTCTTATTTGGTTAAATTAATATGTACAGGAGAAAATTTTACCTATTTAGGAAAGAATATATATTTATTAGAAAGCAGATCTTAGCTATAATAAAAAAAACTTCAAAGAAATTTACAAATTTTTCAAAAACAAAAAGATAAATATTTATAAATTCATTCCTATTTTAAAAATTTAGAAGGTTCTTGGATTTATTTTTAAATAGAAGTCTAAAGGTGGTTTTGGCCTGAACCACCCCCCCCCCCCTACAGATACTATAGGGGTGCAGCCGATAATTATGGTTGTTATCCTATTATATAAAGTAGTAAGCGTTTTTTGTCTGTCGCAAAGGATCTTGCTAACCGCTGAACCGATATTGTTCTCCTTTATAGTGAAGCTTCTTATAGGTCTTAAGAAGGTTTTTAATTATTTTTGGGGAGGGTGTCTTCACCCTCCTCCCCCCAATAAAATTATTGAAACTCAAATTTAAAATGGGATGATGTCGACTTTTTCCTCCAACCTTAAGTGCCCCTAGAGGCTTCTAGGGGCGTAGCCGCTAGTTTTATATATATTGGTTAATGGTTAATAAATATTATGGGAGTTATTTAAGATTTTCTCCTTTTACTTTGAAGCTCTTGGTATTTTTGATTCTCTGGTTATACCGCTTTACTTCAACCAATATGAATGCAATACAACAGAAAGATTCCAATTTAACTAAAACTATTCTATCACAACACAATGACAGCCTCATTTATGCTGAAAATCAACTGTAATTCTATATTATTATACAACTTTAGAAATATGAGAGTCAGTGCAACAAATGTTATAACTCTCTGTTGCAGTAGTCAAGGATTTTGTGGTTAAACAAAAATGTTTTTGAAACTTTCCTTATAATGAAACGATAATCTTATTATTCATACATGATTATAAGATGCTTTACTCATTAATTTTAGCCTAATCATCCTAGGATTAACCATTTAAAATGTCTTGATATTAGGAAATCTATATCATGTAAAAAGTTTATGTAAAAAATATCTTAAAAATCAACATTTTCTAGACGGACTTATTTAACAAAGTTTTTCAATTGCATCGCTTTCTTATATTGTACCTAACTGTTCAAGGAATCATCATCCCAGGAATAGTATATTAATTAATAAATAATAAAATGTGCCACCCTTTTACCTTTACTAACGAAAAAAATAAAATAATATCAAACGCTTTGATGAGATCAAACCGACAATAAGTTTATGTAAATTTCATTTCTTTTATTTGTTATTATTTGATTCTTTATTTGACTAAATTATTTACATAAAAAATGTACATTTAAATTATATGAGTTATGATAACAATAAAGTTAAAACTAATCAAAAATAAACTTATAAAACGTGTAAAATGGATAAAAAATAACCAGAACTCTAGAATGTGCCAGTCAAAGCAATTCCAAAATATTACCTGACTAAAATGTGTCTAATGGATAAAAAGCTAAAAATGTACCAGGACAGGAGGATATAAATTTTATTTGTGAATTTTAGATTAAATTTGTAATAGTTATTTTTCGCATCATGTTATAGACAGCTTTCTGTAGCTATTAAAATGAAAAATTGTGTGATTAAAACCAGTTTTGTAAGTTCTGAGGGGTAACAAAACTGGTATTACTCTAATGATTTTTATTTTAATATTCGTGGAAAGTTGTCTGTAATTCGATGCTATACATGTTTTTTTTCAGTATGACTTAGACATAATTCTAATCCACTGGATATTGATCGGTTTCGAAGCGATACTGTAAAATATTTTAAGAATTTTTAAGAATCCAAAATGACTAGACCCAAAAGTGGAATTCACAGACAGAAACAAAACCATCATCAGGTTAAAAAATCTGTATTATATTTATATAAAAGTAACAGTCTGTCTGTGAGCAGTGAAGGATCTGGCCAACAGCTGGACCGATGTAGTTCTTTAGTTTTTTAAATGTCCAGAAAAGGTTTATAACTATAGGTATTGAGACAAGGTACCTCAACCCTTCAGAGAAAAATCGCCTGTGGAATAAAATTTCCCAAATATTCTTCCCTTTTTTAAAGCTAGAATTAAAAGTAGATGGTCAACTGATCCCCCCACACACACACACTCCACTTAACTTAATTTATCTGGTACTGAAATCGTTTTATTCATAAAAATATTCATAATGGAAACTCACAAACTTAAAAAAAAACTTTCTAAAGTGGTAAATCACCTACACAAGTTTAATTTTGATAGAGCAGTAAAACATGCAGCAGTTTAAAGCTAATTGAAATTGTGGTTTCCCTTCAAGTGTCTAGTCGAGCACATAAACTTCATCCCACTTTACTTTGGCATAAATTGAAAATAATGAAGAGGGGTAGTTTTTGGTGTCTTGGTTTTTACTTCAGGTCAGGTAAGGTTAGGTTATATTTGGCAGATATATTGGAAACCGCAGATAGGCATAGGAAAAACTGTCTCTACTCTTCTAATTTATTTTATATGGAGGGGGGGGGGGGAGGGAGTTCTGCACGGTAGACATTTTGATGGAAACTACACAAATTTTAAAAAATTCTCTAATTTTGTAGAAGGTGACGCACAATATGGAAAGAATCGAGACACTAGAAGACATAATGGAACAGGTTTTTAAAATTATTTTAGTTAAAGTTTAAGAATTTGAAGGAACTATTAGAAACACTTAAGGACGTCCAGGATTTTTTTTTTTGGGGGGGTGAGTATAATGGGAGAGGAATCTTATGTATTTCCAAATAGATAAGGAAGCCTCCACCCTTGACGTCCTTTAGATTTGGGGTTTTAATTGTAAAAATTAAAGAATATTTGTATACTGTATTTTTATAATTATATGTAATTTTTCAAGGACGAGCTTGAGTTCAGGTTACGATTCCCCACCCCTGGAAAGAAAGCTACCTTTGGCAAGGAGGTAAATTCAAATCTTTTTCTTATTTGCAATTAGATTTTATTTAGAAATTCGCTTATCCTATAATATGAAGTAGTAAGGTTGGTTTGTCTGAAACTAAAGATTTCAATTACCAATGAACTGATTGAGTTCTCCATTTTAAGGTAGCCCGGAATCTTTGGGCTATTGAGTAGATGATAGGAGCACAACAGTTGTACATTTAAAAGATGCTACATTAATTTCTTGGTTGGGTTTTAGGCTATTGTCCTGACTTTACAACCCCTTCCCTAGATGCTAGGGCGAGGCAAATTTAAAGTAACAATATATTCTTTATTTTACAAAGTACATTGATGTATAAAAATAACATCTAATAAATAATAATAAAATTAAAATTATATTACTGATCATGTCCTGAGTTTTCATATACTTTAATCATATTTTATCCTCCCTCATAATTTGAATAAATTGCATTAAAACAAATTTAACTGAAATTTATTGAATATTTTAGGATGAATCTTCACCTGTTGTATTTCTAATTGGAACCATAGGTGCAAATTGTATAGTAATAGATAAGCAACATACATAAAAGCGAAGGTCAACAAATTAGACATTCGTACAAACAATTTGAAACATATATAACTCTATATTTTCTTAATATGGCCTTACCTAAATTTTATATTGGTTCAACGCATAATTATTTTATTAATTATGCTGGTTGTTTAAATTCTCATTGTCTCTGTACAAATATTAGGCCAAATCATAGAAAATTTTCTTGGCTAGACTAGAAAAAGTTAGCATTACATAGAATTAATCAAAGAAAATAAGGACAAAAGGAAACCTTAGATTCTATTCTATATAGCCCTTGTAATGTTTTAGAGGTTGGCCCATAGTTTTGACTATGGGAAGATGAAAAGTAGAGATTACATTTGGTTTATTTGTTGTACGTTTATTTATACAGAAAATCAGACATACCCTTATTATTTAGCTTAGCAGTGCTAAAAAATAGTTCTAATATTGTTTTGTACTATGACAAGTAGAGAAAATTAAGAGATAATAGAGTAATAAGTAGATTTAACAAAAGGACAGATAGTCATATAATTTCTGCACAGTAAAGATCAGCCATAAATATTATATTTTTTTATTTTAGACGAGGATGGAGTGTCAAATATATCAAAATTCTATGAAGCTGAAGGTTTTAGAGATTTTTAAAATACAATTTAATTTTCAACCTATGCTTTTGTAAAATTAATAGGATGTTTGTGTCTATCTGTTTGTACCAAGGATCTGTGGGATTTTGAAAACTGCTGAACAGATCAGATTGCATACAATTACTTATAAATAATTTTCAGTATAACTCCCAACTTTTGATTCATTGAAATGGGATTAAGCTTACAGTTTTTATATTTTCTAGGATGTGTCACAGTGCATTATAACACGCGCAAAATACAAGATAATCCAAACAGGTAAAAATAGCCCTAATCCTGTGTTTTTAATACATGAAATTTTACTGGATTATGATGGTGGTCCTGTATTACACCTTATTGGGTAAGATGGGTAAAGTTGTAGTTTTGACAGTGGAGAAATAAATATTGACAAATATAAAAAAAGTACACCCAATTTTTGTCAAAAACACAGTGACTGAACTTTTGCTAGTTGTAGAAGTGGCAGCACCCATCTTATTAATATGTTACTATTTGATGAAAATGACATATAATAACGACGTATGTTGATATAATAACTACATAACAGTTGTATCCTTTAACATAAATATATATTGATATCAATCCTCAAATAATATTTTTAACATGCTCATATATGTATGCCTTAAATCTTTGCGTATTTTGGTTAACTGACTGCTACGTCCTTAGAGGCTATTAGGAGCACTTAAGTGAAGGAGGAGGGGCCAGTTAATTCGACCCTCCACATTCCATTTTAGTTTTAAAAAGAAAATGTAAAAAGTCTCATTTTTCTTCCAGTGACCTCTCAGTTGTCCTTTGTTTTAAAATTTATTTTTTGGACAAAACATCAAGAGAAAAATCATTAATACTATTTTGAAAAAAATATCTAATTGTTAGTGGAAGTCTATATGTGGTGGCAGAAAGGTTGGCTACACTAATCTCAGATATGTGTATGACAGGTACTTGTTATCTTAGAAAAAAAATTGTCAACAAAGACTGACTGACCGGTCTTAATTAAATTCCTAATATGTCTTTTGGTTACAGGAATCTAGAAAAAAATCAGAGGCCTGTCCACCAATAAATTTGATAAGCATATTAAAAATTCCCTTTTATAAGAGGCCGAAAATCACTAAAATGGCAGTCTTCTAATTTTATGATCATATTCCATATTCCCCATTATTTACAATTTATTTCAAATAAGAAATAGGGTTCGGTTCTGCGCTCGACTAGGCACTTTGAGAGAAACTTCCTACTTTTTCACTGTTGCTGATTCAGACATAATAATTAGGTATTGTTTTATATTGTAGAAAGTTGTATTCTGTTGCATTGTTTCGGAGATTCAGGAGTTTCTCTTTATATTCAACTTACCCAGGTAGTATTAAAAATAAATGCAGGCACCCGCTTGTGTTTACATTTTGAAATTATCCAGCTGATCTTGAAGACCCAATGAAGAGTCGGGACCAGGTCTGTAATGGGTGTCCATAGCTACATATAGCTCATAAGTCCTCTACATATCTTACTTCAATATATTAAACACTGAAACAAATAATAATTTACATTTTAAGATTTAAGTATAGAAATGCTTCACTTTCAACTTAGTGCCTATAATCGTTAATAAATCATTATTTCAAACCACAATTAAAGACACGTAAAATATAATATAGTCTATATAATAGGACTGAAACGCAGCCTACTGAAATTTAGTTATAGATCGACATCCAATTTTCGGATCATCGCTGTAATCTTTTATTTTAGGTTTTAGAATCTGAAGGTTTGGGTGCGAACATGAAAGGTGTTATATTCGACAGTGGACCTGGTAATTTTGTGAAATATATTCGGAGGGTGGTAATACTCTCGGCCAAAGTAAAACTAAACTCTCCCAAGACCGATTAGAAGCTATATTGTAATAAAGAACTATATTTCCTACCATTTCGCAACATACAGACAGACATATACACACAAAAACTTATAGACATCATGTTACTTTTCTATTAGGATAAGCTTATCTTTCAGATTTACCGAGCTATTCCAAAGTAATGAAGTTAATTGGAAATCAAAATCAAAACATCTGGTCAAAGTAAGTATTTTTCTAGTATGTCTTTGAAACCGATTGATATTTGCTGGATTAGAACCGGTTCTCAACGATGCTGAAAAATTTTGTATAACATTATAGACATCTTTCCATGAATATCAAAATAAAAATCACAAGAAATGATACCAGTTTTGTTAGACCTGACTTATGGAATCTTATTAATTTTCATGTTAATATCCGCGGAAAGCTGATTAGAATACAATGCAATAAATGACTGTAAATTCACTATCTATGAATTTTAAAATGTTTTTGTTTTGTTATTCTGTCAACTAAAATAAGTATTATTTTCTTCAAATGTTCTGGTAATAATAAGTATAATTTTCTTTATTTTAGATTTCTGAGTATTGTGTTACTGATAATAGAGTTAGTGTTATCCTGGTGTTTTATAATCTTTGGAACCAGCCTACAAAAGATGTTCTGTATTCCTTTACCCAACTATACCTGGCTGGTAAGATAGATAGTTAGGTAGACAGACAGGCGAACAGACAGATAGACAGATAAACAGGCATACAATCAGACAGACAAACAGACAGATAAACAGACAGACAAACAGACAGACAAACAGACAGACAGACAAACAGACAGACAAACAGACAGACAAACATACAGACAAACAGACAGACAAACAGACAGACAAACAGACAGACAAACAGACAGACAAACAGACAGATAGACAGACAAACAGACATATAGATAGACAAACAGACAGATAGACAGACAGTCAGATAGTCAGACAGACAGACAGACAGACAGACTTCAAGAAATATGGATTTAAAAAAAGATATATTGCCCATTATTTATTTAAGATCTTTGAGTACAAGACAAATATGATATAGATTAATTAACTAAAATGTTATTTTAGCATGTAGAGGAGAACGTAGAATTGCCAGCCCTATTTCTATTTGGACCTTCAGAAGCTAAAAATATTGCCAGTATTGCCAAGAACAGGCTTAACAATGGTGGCTGTATTCTTCAAGCAAAGTAATGTTTTATTTTTTTTGTAGCGCAGCTACTATACTATATCCAAACGTCTGTCCGTAAGTCACTTCAACATAACTTAAAGTAATTTAGCTTACCATGTTTTGTGAATTTATTTTTATTTATAGTTTATTTAATTTTTCCAAATTTTATATTTTTTCAACGTTCTTTTTTTACAAGCGAAGCTCTGAAACGGACAAACGAACATAACACTTGTAGAGTGTCAGAACTGAATTATCAGAATATAAATGTATAAAAATCGAAACTAATTGAACGTGAATTTGTTGAAAAATTGCATAAATACCGGATATTTTTTAATTACACACTTTCATTTTTAGGACTTGATTATAAAGATGCTTAGCTTATAACATTGCACCAAAAATCAGATCAATCGGATAATTTTATCACATAAAAATTAGTTGTTAAAAAATTTTAATTTTAATTTTTTTAGATTTGATAACACTGAAGGCTTGAATCATCACAAAAACGAAGCAGAAAAATATATTGATGTTGTGGATGCTTTTATCAAACAATTTCTTGCTAAAACTTAATTAATACGTTTAATTTTTTAACATGGAAGCTTCTCTGTAAATATGACAATATATCACTCATATTGTTCATATTTTATGTTCAGTTATTTATAAAACATTTAGGTGTTTAGAAGTTTAAACATTAAATCCTTATACTAAAGTAACAGGATGTCTGTTTTTCTGTGTGTTTCTGGTTCTTGCTAACCGCTGAACTGGTCAGGAAGGTTTATAACTATATTGGGGAAGGGTACCACCACCCTCCCAAGAGAAATCACAATAAAATTGAAAAAAAAGAAATATTCCAGTCACATAATGTCGCTAGCTTAGTGGCGCTGCGTAGAAACATGAATTTAACAGCTGATCGTAACATAGACAAATTATTTCTCGAATTAGATATCTAAAATAAAAAAAAAACATTTAAATTCCACTAGAGGCCTCTAGAAGCGTAGCCGCTAGTTCATAATAAAGTTTGTGTGTGTCTTTGTATGAGTAGTACAGAAGGATCTCGCTAACAACTGAACTGATAGAGTTCTCTTTTACAGGGTAGCCATCATAGGTCCTGGAAAGGTTTATAACTATTTTGGAGGAGAGTACAACAAACCCCATAAAAGAAATCGCCCCTAGAAAAAATGACCCCCACAAAATAATATTTTTTAAAACTTTTTTTTCAAACTGCAATTGAAAGTGGGGGGGGAGCGATCCCATTGAGGCCTCTAGGGGCATAGCCACTAAATAATGATAGAACGTCATATGTAAGAAATGTTGTTAGACTGTTTTTGCTGTGTTACGTATGAACAATTCTTTTTTAAATTTATCTTTTCCTAAATATTTTTATTAAAAAAATATTTTCTGAAACATTTTTAAATTGGAAAAAATAATCAAAATTGTGATCTAGAATTTTTTCAAAAATTTTTTCAGTATTGTAAAAATAAATATTACTTATAAAACTGTTAATTTGTTATGTTTATTTAATTACCTTTAGGGGTTGTCCTCCTATTTCAAGACATCAGAGAATCCAAGGGCAATAATCTTACCCCAAATAAAGAATATTAGGTTAAAAGACATCCATCAGACAACCAACACTTTAATTAAACAACCTTTTTTTCTAAAATATAATAAACAGGTTCTAAAAAATAAGAAAATTTCTCTATAAATCTAGGTTATGATGCGGCTGCATTGCGGCTTGGTCTCCGGATTGTTAAAAAATCCACAAACCAAACCGCCAAGTCATGATTTATACATAAATGATGAATAGATGCTCTTTATATGTAGTCACTTTCTATTTTGCGTAAGTATGCACAAATAATAGATCAATAGTATAGATGTATATACAGATAACTATCTCCCCCCTTTCCCAATGACCTTTTTCGTCTGTTACCAAATTGTTTTCTGCTCCTTGGCTGTGTTAATATACCTGACACAATTGGATGATTTTCAAAGACCCAATAGAGAGTTGGCAAAAAGGTCATTGGGGTAGGGAAATACAGTTATTTAACTACCCCCTTTCATGTTTTACTCTAATGTATAAAAGTTAAACTCACCTTACCTTAGATTTTTGTAAACTTTTATTTCACATGACATGTTTTATAAACTTTCTACACGTAGTCTTGTTTTCGATAAGAGACTGGAAAGAGTTAAAGGACAGTTCTCATTGTTAGCCTAAAACTTTGCATAGTTATTATTGTGACAATAAGGTAAACTTTAGAAAGCTTACCATTTCTTTAAACTTGTTTATGTTTAGATATTTTTTTAGTTCAGATATGATGGACATTTGGCTGTTGATTTCACTAATCTCCAAAGTTTTGTGATAAAGTTTTCTTATTTGTTGGCTTAACAACTTTAGGGACTTTTTGATCGATTGGATTTTGATTGGTTGGTTCATTAAGTTGAGTGTCCATACGTTTCGATCACTAATAATAATATATAGAAGGAGTAATTATGTTGATCATCATTGGGTATGTACATTGTACATCGATTTATCGGCCATTGTCTTATCCCTTTAGATCCCTGCATTCTTTCAGGGGCAGAAATAGAGCGTGGGGGAGCATAAATGGAGAATAAAATTTAGTTTTCTACAGTAATTGGTCTTGGCTAGCTTGAATAGAAAATCAGACTAGCGAAAATTGCATTATATACATATTATATAGTGACTGCACTTTTAACAACTAAGTAACAGAATATCATTTGGAAATATACATAAACATTTTATGCAATTATCTTATAACATGATGTCTAATTGTACAATGAATCGTCATAAAGAAATTCATAAATAAATACATAACAAAAGTCCTGATGCTTAAAATGAACTTACGGACTTTTTTGGTAAAGAGTATGTAGCTACGCCCTTTAGATTGTACCTATTTGTTTCAGGAATCATCAGACAACGCTTGAAATCTACATATATTCTAACATTAACAAAAAGAGATATCTGTTACGAACGCGCCGATCTCAATTGCAGAACAGCTTCGCTTTTGAAACTACCAGGACGTGAGAATGGATTTTTATTACTTGGATCTTACACCAGATACTTATGTTCTTTATAAAAATGAACTCTGCAGTGGGTAACGATCTCCCCCATCTCTGGGTAAACGGCCTGATTAATTAATGCGAGGGGAAATTACAACCTAAATTGACGACATTTTCCCCCTAATATTATATTCACGTGTCTTCTACATCCATTGATGTGAGAAAGTGAAATATCCAAAACTTCAGGGTCAACTATCCATCCATGACTTGAATTATTATATGCATTCCAGAGATCGGCAGCTGCACATTAGCCGCGAGTAATCCTCAAATCTAAACCCGTTTGGATGCTAAATTTAAAAAAAAGAGGGATATTTGAATCATGTTTAGACGTCCAGCCGATATTCAAAATTTTGAAAGGTTGATGTTTCTGAACCTTACATGCGGCTGACACGCTGGGAACAAATTTAATATTTATCATTTTTAGAATTGAATTGTTATCTTCAAAACAATTTAAAGCGATTTCCAGATTGAAAATATAACAATAGAACTGCATTTATACAGACACAAAGAGGATCTGCAATTGAAAAGCATATTATAAAGTAGTAATAAATGATTTTTGAATGAATAAACTGTATAAAATAAATCAAATATGCTTAACACCGTCACAAAAATAATGCCAATGATATCTTCTCTGCGTTTTCAAGTCCTATGTTCATATTAAATCCGTGCAGAAGGGGTGTGTCGTCAATGTTTGTCTTTTCCATTTGTCTTTAAACCCTGAAGGTTTACATACCCCTGGCAAAACCCTGTACACGCCACTGGTTCCAAATGTTTTACATAAGCAGCAATAATAACTTGCCAAATCGAAGTTAAAGAAAATGAAATTAAAACAAAGCATGGAGTGAAGTCCCCAAAGTCTTATAATAAAGTTTTCTTATTCGTTGACTCAACAACTTGGGTACTTTATTGAATTTTGATGAGATATTTAATCTAAAGATATTAAAGATCAAATAATAATTTTGTAATTATGGAAAGAAAACGAAGTACCGGGTTTCATGGTAGCTTTTGATAAGTTATTTAGGTATGGTAAATGTTAATGATTGCCCTTCAGGGTTAGAGCTCCCTGCAGGGGCTAGAAATAGGAGAAAAGCTACTTGATTCAGAGATTTACATATATGCAAAAAAAATTACATGATATCTTTATAAATTAAATTTTGTAATCTTAACAGATGACTTAAGTTAGATTTTAGGAAAAAATCAAAATAGATTATTATTGATAAATGCATATTGATGCCTCTACTCATGCCATACATCAGTTGTATTCTAACTCTTGTGGGGGAATGTTGACCAGCTAAGCTAGCCACACATGTGGACAGTTATGAAATAATGTCAATTCCCCGTTTGACTAACCCAAACTAATTGTGTATTATAGATAAATGAAACAAATATCAGTTATTATTAAACAGTTAATTATTTATCAGTTATAAACATTAATGTATAAAACTTACAGCTCTAACAAACAATCAACAAAACTATATTATATTGATAAACTGTGCTTGTAATTTCTTACACAACAAATTTTTAACTTCTTAAGAGCTGATTCATTAGGCCAACATGAAGACAAGAAATCAGCATAAAGCAGAAATCGTCGGGCTCTGCAATTCAGGGCCTAAATCAAGTCAGGTTACACCCCCTAAAGTTAAACCAATCAAGGCAGAAATTTCTAAATGCCATGAAGAAATCAGTAAAATAAGGGAGGATGTTAATCAATGTTATAACAAATCTGATGATAAATATACAGAGTTAAGTTCACAATTTATAAGGCTAAGTGATAATTTTCAGGATATGTTAAAAAGGCTTAACCTGGATGCTGGCAGTGGAGATAATCCAATACACATACACAGTGCCAATAAAACTCCTGAACTACAAGAGCTTTTTGCCACAGCCCATATTGTTAATGTGGCGGGTGTGATCAATATAAATCCATCTACATGGTCCACTCAATACTCACACTATGAGAGTCTGGCTAAGGTTTTAGGAGGCACAGGTATTGCTGGTATTGATTATATAGAGGAGATTATCCAGTTACCTACAGTTTCTGAGAGAGGACAGACGAGATATGCAGCAACAGCTTAAAACGGCAACTGGCAGTTTCCAAATTTAAGGAGATATGCAAAAGCAAAAATATTTCAGTACCTGTACACTTTTCCCTATGGAAATATCCTATATTGAAAAGGAATGTTACAGCTCTGTCAAACATACTGAAGGACATGCAGGGCAAGGGAAAGATTGAATGGTACAGCATGAACAACTTCATGGCAGTCAACCACATGGAGTACATTGCTCCAATGTTCACAGTGAAGATTCCAGGAGTAGAGGAGCCAACAGAGTACAGATCCTGTCCTACCAACAGCTTATTTCATTCAGGATTCTATATTCCACTGGATGTCAAAGATTCTGAATCCAATGAATTTGAATATCTCAGAAAGACCATCTATGATTTTATAGACGAGATAAGCAATAACAATAGTAGTATGGAACACGCTACCAAAGGCATGTCTTGGGCAGATATAGTAGCTAATTCTGGTAAGGATAACGAGAAAGGAGTAGTAGAAAAACCGCCCGTCATTTTATCCAAACACAAGCAGGACGCATTTCAGGACAGTGATTTTATATTAGATAATAATAGAAGGAATAACAGCCTAATGAATCAGCCCATCAAAACTCCAAAAAGTCATTATAATGCAAGTGACTTCTGGACACACAATAAAAGTGGGGGGAGGGGAGAAGGGAGATCATATTACAACAGAAGACCCCAGATGAACCCACTATCACCCAGATCTCTATTCCCATTCCCCCACCCAACATTTCAACGCCAAACACATCATTTAGTTCACATAACAAGAATAAAAGCAACCAGAGCATGCATAGTCCACCTCTAAAAGCTATTATCCAATATTTAAGCCCAATAAATTTGATTGACCCAACACTGTTAAATCCGCAGTACAGCCCAAATTATAGCATGTATGCAGCTTTAAGCATGTTACAATCTCAATGTAAATACATTGAGAAATATTAGCTAGTGAACAAAGTGAAAAATATAACAAAAAGTGAATCATTTTTCAATCATTATTTTTCTTTTATTATATTATCATTAATTTATCATCTAATATGTAATTAAGAATACTAGCTTCTAGATTAAAGAAAAATCCTAATCTTAATACAGCAAAATACATATTTCATAGAGTAGCTTTGCTCAACAACAATTAACTATTAAATGGGAAAATATTTAAATAAATAAAGGGGAGTAGTATGTATAACGGGATATAGAGGGGAGGGAGGGAGGGAGGGGAGGGGGTAGTGAATAAATAACATGTATAGATGTACGTCATTTTTGTCTATTTTACGCAATTTAAAGTAAGGGTTCAGTCAAATAATCTAAGAATTTTTTTTATACAACTTTGAGGGTTTTGTTTTCTGACCTTAGAAATTAAATTAGAAAACAAGGGTTGTTTAATTGCAACTTTAGCTAGGAGTGACTTTGTTATCATTCTTAGAATTCATATTTTTTTAAAGCAAATTTTTTTTTTAAATTTATTTTTTATCTGCTTTTCTCGAATTTAATGTCAAATAGTAAGATTATACCTTTGAACATAAAATTTGTAAATATCAGGGGATTAGGGTTTTATTCAAAGGGTAAATATAAATTAGATAAAGTTCCATTTAAAATCAAAGAATTAACAGCTTCAGCTAATTATAAACCACATATTTATTTCTGCTTGGAAACTAAATTGAAATGCTCACACAAAGATATTAGGTAGGTTGCCAAATGGTTGTAAATATGGAGGTGAAACTAGCGGCAACGAGGCTAGTGGTGGTATTTTTGTTTATCATGATAATTTATATGAAGTAATAGAAACTAAAACAATTATTTCTAAATATGCAATGTATTTAAAATATAAAATTGGAGATTGGACATATCATTTTATACCTGTTTATTTACCAACTTGTTCAGCTAAAGACCTTGAAGATATGCTAAGAAAAATATCTATTTTTATTCAAGATCACAATTTAACAGAATTTATCTTTCTAGGTGATTTAAACGTAGATTTCAATAAAGTAGAACATTATTCAAGAGCAAAATTATTGGACAATTTTTTAACCAAATATAATATGTATAATCTCGCTAACAAAGTAGGTGTTAACCCTGGTTTTACTTGGATAGGATCAGGCCAGAGATTTAGGTCAAAAAGTAGTTTAGATTATTTCTTTTGTAATTTTGAATATTTTAATTATATTGAGTTTAACTTTAACAGTTTTAGTGACCACAAGAGTGTAACAATTGGCAGAAAAGATAAATTTAGATATCAAAGTCCTAAATGGAAAACTTTCCTTTTCAAAAACAAAAAATTTTTGGAATTAATGAAAGATCAAACAGATCAGTTTTTAAAGCAAAATTCTGATTCCAGTCCAGAAAACTTGACAAATGTTACACTCGACAATCTAACTTTCATTGAAGCAAAGAATCAACATACTGGTGTTATGTTTAATCTTATACAACATCTAAAACAAGAACATGATAAATTCTATTCTAAATTAAGACAACAAGAATTCCAAAAAACAAAAGATTTTGACCTTCAGATGGATATGTTGTATAAAAAGATTGAAAATAATAACAGTAATAATTATATGTTGCAAATTAATGAACTTATTCTAACACAGCAGCAATACTTCAAAACCTTAGTTAATTATAGAGCAGAGACATACTACATGAGAAATTTAATTCTTGATGGAATGCCGAATTCTTTGACATATCAAAATGTAAGGCCTTTTAAAGAAAGGAATTACAATTTGATAATAGACAATGAATTGACTAATTGTAGAGAAAAAATTGCTGATAAACTGTGTGATATCCATGCGGAAAATGTGTGTCCAAATGAAATACCAAAAGCTAATTTAAATGGTCTTTTAAAACATTTGATCTAAAAATAGATGACATATTTCCAAAAATACAAGATATAATTTCCCCATACAGTTCTTGTGATGAATTTCTTAAAGTTATTAAATCTATGAAAAACAGTTCTAGCCCAGGCCCAACCTCTGAACCAAAAGCCCTATATCTATTTTTATTTCAAAATGTTCCTAAGTTTGCCACAAATGCCTTTAATCAAATTTATGATATTGAAAATATTGATAATTCAGACTTCGCATTTATTAAATTAAAAAATGTTTGTTTTCTTCCTAAAAAAGATTTAGACTCATCAGATCCTAACAATTTAAGACCAATTTATTTATCAGAAGTAAGTCAAAAAATTTTGGACAAGGCACTTAACATTAAAATATCAAACTACATGACAAAAATAGTACATGCAGATCAATTTGGTTTTATTAAACAACGGCATATGGCTACTGCAACTATTTCTATAACTGCTATTATGAACTATATAAAAACCAAAGAAATAGATTCCCAATTAGTATTTTTTGATTTGAAAAAAGCATATGATAAAACATTATACGAAGTATCTGATGCAATATTAAGTCATATATTCTCAAAAAACTTTGCCAAAATTTGGGCATCTATTTCAAATGGTGGGAAATTTAGGGTAATCAAAGATAATTATGTTTCTAAAGTACGTGAAATAAAATTAGGTTTTGCACAGGGAGCACCAAGCAGCGCTAATAAATTTGTTATTTATAACCATTTATTTTTTTCATGTTTGAATAGCAATCTGATATCTCATTTAATGCTAAAAATAAACAAGCAAAATCTTCCAGCAATATTTTTCGCAGATGATGGTTTCAAAGGTCTCAAATTAAAGTCAGAAAATGATGTTCACACCATTTCTAATGTTCTTAAAAAATTAAAAACAACAGTAAATATAGAAGTCAATTTTAAAAAGACAAAAATACTCGTTTATGGAAATAGCCCTGCAAACCTTAATATTTTGGGTGCACCCTGTAGCCATGTAAAACATTTAGGCGTTTATCTTTCCTTTGACTTTAAAAATGCATATGAATTAACATACAAGGAGTTATTAGAAAAGTTTTCAAACCGTTCTCGACAGATATCTTTCAAATATGGATCAAACATATTTAAAAGAAGAAATGTTTGCCTTGCTTTCATGAATTCATTAGCATTTCATATTTATAGAATTTAGAGTCCAAATGAAGCTATGAACAAACAAATTTGGAAACATACATCTAAATTTCTTTGGTCAAGTCCTTCTGGCTATAGATTTAAAGTAGCTAAAAAAAGAATAGAGTTAGATTTTATTGATGGGGGACTTAATATGCTGTTACCAGAACAACAGAGCTTTTCAATCTGGTTAACTAGTTTTTTTTAATGTATTAAAACATGCAGAAAAGTACCCAAAATCAAATCTAGCTATAATTCTTGCAAACAAGCATGTTCCAATTTCTTCCATAACTAAAAATTTTGGCTCTAAGACTATCAGAAAGTACAGAACTAAATTCGATTTGCTATATCCAATGCAGGATAAAAAAACTTCAGAAAACTATGTGTTTTTATGGAAGAATTGGAAAAGAAGCCTTTAACATTTCTTAACTCAACTATCTCAACATCTTATTGGTCTAAAGATAATAAATTTACTAACGCAGAAAATAGAATACTCACTAACTCTAATATTGTTACATTAGCATCAATTATTAAATGCATGCCAATTAAACATAAATTTCTCTATCTTCCTATTATAAACGAAAATTTAAAGCAAACCTTGTCTGGACATAACCAATTATATGAGAAAATAGCAAAAATAGTTAAAAATATATCAAATGAATTTGAGTTTAATACTTTAGAATGTATTTCTTCAAAACAAAGCAAAAATTCAAATAAAACTATTATGACAATGTCATTTAATTCTCCTTCCATTTTTGCCCTTTATTTTAAGCAAATGCACAAGAAAAAGATTTGGTCAGCACATCCTTCTTTGAATTCACGAAAAATTGACAAAAAATGGTTCCCAGACATGGAAAGTTTTAAATATAGTTTTAATATAATACTTAACTTGCCCATAACTATGTATTTTAAGAGTTTTCTTTTTGAACAATTTACTCGTACATTAGTTAGCTCTAACAAACTTTTTAAATGGAATATTATTGAAAGCAATTTATGCAAATCATGCAAAGTTATAAATGACAGTGAGCATGCAATTTTTGAATGCAAGTTTGCAAAATATTTTGCTCACTGTATGGCCACATTTTTGGATAAAATATATAATAATGAATGTCCTGAATTTATCTTTCTAAAAGAAAATTTTTATTTATTTAATATTTATTATGAATGTTTTTAAGGGGATGACTTCACACAAATAACTTTACTTATACTGATAGCAAAAGATAGGGCTTTAAAAGCAAGCAAGGAAGAATGTATTATAAGATGGAATGAGGATAACTTTTTCTCACAAACTTTACTGTTAGCACAATTTACCATAAAACTACTTAATTCCATCGGATTAAATTACAGTTTAGTAACTAATTTTATAGATTTTGTTTTAGGATATAAGGACAATACAAAGTATTTTAGCTGTTAGATAACGTCCGATCTCCATTGTTTAAAAAAATAATATGATATTTTTAAATCAAAATATAACATTATGTTTTAACATGTATATATATAAATATGTTTATAACATGTAATATTATCATATTTAATTTGTCTATGATTTGTCTAATAAGAAGAATAAATCATTTAAAACACACTCATGCCATACTCAAAAAGAATGGAGAACCATTGTGCGTGGCCTATGCTCTGGAAAGAAGATATAACTGGCGATGATGATGATTGACGATAAAATTGATATATATTGTTGCTACATCAGACGTGTGAAATTAAATTATAAGTAGTGCGAAGCGGAAATAATAGATTAATAAAAGATTATTTTTAGATCAACATAATGAGGAAAATAAAAACTTTACTTTGTTCTAAAAATTATTTACAGGTAATTATTCTAAAATATTCTTAAAAGGAAAGCTTTTCTATAATTTTGGTCAGTCCATCCATACTGGACAGTTAGCTCTTTCAATTAATTAAAACAGGTTAGAATTGTCCTATCGATTTCAAACTTTGCATAATGATTACCATAATAATTAGGTACGATTTAGAAAGCGTGACAACTCATAATCGTTACTAGAAAGTCCGTATGTCCATTTAAAACATGCCGTTTTTTTCAAGTTTTTAACAAAATTTTTTTGTATGTTATTATTACCTTATTTATCTGCTTTTTGAATACTGGTTCTTATTTCAATAAGGTACAATGTTAAAAGCGAAGCATATCTTTAATCAAGTTCTAAAAATGTAAGTATGTCCTTAAACAATATCCTGTATTTAAGAAGTTTTGCAACAAATTTACTTACAATTTTGTTTAAACCTTTACATTTATACTCTGCTAATTCAGTTCTGACCCTGTACAGTTAATGTTCGTTTTTCTGACCATTCCAGAGCTTAGCTTTTATGGATATTGACATCCTTTTTTTTTGTATATATTGATACTTGTTGATTATATTTCTATTTTAGACAATACTTCCATTTGCATTGACGATCATAGTGTTTATATTTATACTTCAACTCAACCTCTTCAAAACTTCAAATAATAATCAAAGTTTTTTAAAACAAGTTCATTTAAAAGGTAAGCGATATTTTGTTTACTTTTTTTTGGAGTTAAGCTATTCTATACTTGATCTATACTATTAACTTCCCCATCATTTGAACTTTCCCTCTTTTCCCTTCCCCTTACCTATATCTTTTCGTTTATTTCCTTTTTTGAAAACTTTCATATGTATTTGGCAATAAAGTATTTTGCTAATATAATAATTTCAAAAAGCTTTACTGTATAAGATGTTCTGTTCCTAGTTTACTTGCTAATCATATGTTAATTATATTTAGATTTGATATGGGAGTTACCTACAAAATGTAAAGAAAGTGTACCTTATACAGGTATTAAAAGCCACAAATAACCGCTAAATTATCACTAAAGCAACAAAAATAAAAACATAATAGAACTTTCATCCAAATTCCTGTATTTACATCTGAAATATGTAAGTGGGAAACGTGATTTTCTCTACTCCTATGTAAAATAGACGGCTAGTATTTTCTGTGAAATGAGAATTAAGAATAAAGCCTCCTTTTTGTTCATTATTATGATACCCTAGCGGCTACGCCCCTAGAGGCCTCTATGATAAAAAATAGGGATAGAGGATGAAGCAGCTTATAGTGTCTAATAAAAATGACGTCATACAAAACAAATGACCAAAGCCCAGTGTGCATTGTAATTGGCCAATGGTAAAATGTATACTGGCATATCATTAGTCATTTGTAACGTATGACGTCATTTTTATTAGGCACTATAAGGTGCTTCGTGGAGGATGTTTTTTTTCCTTGGGCGATATCTTTCCATGAACTATACTAAGCTTCACTTTACAGGAGACAGTTACGAGATATTAAGCAACAGACAAAAAGACTCAAGACATTTAATTACTTTTTTTATAAGGATATTTTAATTTTAGATTACAACACAACATTCAATATATGTTTGAGAGAGAATGATTTAGTAAGTTAGTTTTAGTAGTCGCGATCTAAAGGGATAAGACAATGGCCGATAAATTGATGTACATCCCCAATGATGATACACAAAATTCCCCTTTCTGTAGATTACAATCAGTGGTTGAAGCATTTGGACACTTAACTTAAAGAAACAACCAATCAAAATTCACTAAAAGTCCCAAAAGTTGTTAAGTCAATGATTTAAAAATCGTTATTATAAAAAACTTTGGGGGCTAGTGTAATAAACTGCTCAATGTCCCCTCCCTCCCTGCTCTGACTATGCACACTTACAAAAATATTAATTTGTTTATTTGCTGATAAAAATATTTTTCCCATCAGTTGATAATTTATTGTTATTTAGAAAGTGAATTTGATTATTTCTATTAATTGTTTTATTTATTTTTAGTATGTATCTTCTTGGTTTGCTTATTATAAAAGGTAAACATTTCAATTAGTGTATGGTTTTACCACTTAAAAAATAACAAGGATGACAATATCCATAAGTAGCAAAGAATAAACAATCCATGGAAGAACAAACGGACATAACGAATCATATAGGAGATTTTCAGGTGTTAATTATATTTTTTTGAAAATAAAAATCACGAAACCTTTAAAAAAAAGGAACAACTTTGATGCATGACCGAAAGACTGAAGGTAAAAAAGTACCCCAATTATTTAAAAATTGTGAAAGTTACCAATTTATTGTATTTTTTGTTAAGTTATGAAGAGGCAATGATGAACATATTTTTAGAAGCTGCACATTTAGATCCCAGCACCTGGGTTTTAGGTAAAATCTTTTCCATATGGCTTTGATATCCACTGAAGTACAACCGTTTTTAAGCCATACCGAAAAATTATTTATCGCATCGTATTATATCCAGTTTTCAACGAATATAAAAAAGTACAATCCTAATATTAAAACAAGTTTTCTTAACCTTTGCCTTTAGCATCTCGGGGCTTACAAAACTAGTTTTAACCTTATAATTGTACTTTTATATATCTCTGGAAAGAAGTTTATAATACAATGCGATTAATAAATATTATTAATATCATATGCTTATAAAGGGTTGCAGTTATAGGTTTTAGTCATCGCTTGAACCTCGATTAGCCCTAAGTAATATATTAAATTACTCTAATTATTTCATCTAATGGCTTTTTAATTATCGTTTAAAATCAACAGATTGTCTGTCTGACGGAAATTGCTAACCGCTGAACCATTATGGTTCTCTTGTTCAATATATTAGGTGCTACCAAGAAAAATTTACTTTATCCGCGGCTATTATTCTGTTATTAAATAATGCAATACATTCTGCCTCAAAAAGGGTCATTTCGTTTCATCAAGACATAAGCAGCACCTGGATTATTTTAAACTTGCTGCTGCTAGACTCAATCCATTCAGTTATTCATACATTTTGCTTTAATAATGATCATTTTCTGTTACAGATATTGGATGTAATATTGTATTTAAGATATTGGATGTAATATTATTATAGATATTAGATGTAATATTATTATAGATATTGGATGTAATATTATTATAGATATTAGATGATATATTATTGTAGATATTGGATGTAATATTATAGATATTGGATGTAATATTATTATAGGTATTTGATGTAATATTATTATAGATATTGGATGTAATATTATTATAGATATTAGATGTAATATTATTATAGATATTGGATGTAATATTATTATAGATATTAGATGTAATATTATTATAGATATTGGATGTAATATTATTATAGATATTGGATGTAATATTATTATAGATATTGGATGTAATATTATAGATATTGTATGTAATATTATTTTAGATATTAAATGTAATATTATAGATATTGGATGTAATATTATTATAGATATTGGATGTAATATTATAGATATTGGATGTAATATTATTATAGATATTGGATGTAATATTATAGATATTGGATGTAATATTATTATAGATATTGGATGTAATATTATTATAGATATTGGATGTGATATTATAGATATTGGATGTAATATTATAGATATTGGATGTAATATTATTATAGATATTGGATGTAATATTATTATAGATATTTGATGTCATATTATCCTATAATATAAAGTAATAAGCTTTTTTGTTTGTAGCGAAGGATCTCACTAATCACTGAACCGATATGGTTCTCTTTTAGAGCGAATAATGTATAGGCCCTGAGATGGTTTTAGACTATTTTATTTTTATAAATAAGTCTGGGTATGGTTTTAGGCTATTTTTCTGCCCTTATTTATCCCCTCGAAAATAGAGTCCCTAGATGCTAGGGGCGCAACCGCTAGTTATAGATATTGGATGTAATATTATTATAGATATTGGATGTAATATTATTATAGATATTGGATGTAATATTATTATAGATATTAGATGTAATATTATTATAGATATTGGATGTAATATTATTATAGATATTGGATATAATATTATTATAGATATTGGAAGTAATATTATTATAGATATTAGATGTAATATTATTATAGATATTGGATGTAATATTATTATAGATATTAGATGTAATATTATTATAGATATTGGATGTAATATTATAGATTTTAGATGTAATATTATTATAGATATTGGATGTAATATTATAGATATTGGATGTAATATTATTATAGGTATTAGATGTAATATTATTATAGATATTGGATGTAATATTATAGATATTAGATGTAATATTATTATAGATATTGGATGTAATATTATAGATATTGGATGTAATATTATTATAGATATTGGATGTAATATTATAGATATTGGATGTAATATTATTATAGATATTGGATGTAATATTATTATAGATATTGGATGTAATATTATTATAGATATTTGATGTAATATTATTATAGATATTGGATGCAATATTATTATAGATATTAGATGTAATATTATTATAGATATTGGATGTAATATTGGAGCATTTACACTGGCTGCCGCTAGCCTCGACCATTCTGTAATAGCTGTAGATCCTATGCCTGGGTAAATATCACATATAACAGGATGTCCATCTGTCTGTCTCCCAAGGTCTCTAAGCACTCAACTTATATTGCAATTATTTCATAGAAGGTTTTGTGCTATTTAGAGGAATGCGGGGAATAAGACATTATTATTTTCATATAATAATAACAATATAATTTCTTTGAAAAGCTTTTTGATTATTTAATGCATTTTTTATTCTTTTAGAAACCATGGGCTTTTGTACAACAGTCTACATAAGTGTTTTTTGAATGTTTTTTTGAAAATGTTAGATTCAAATACAATCCTTAAATTACTTGAGTGCAAAATAAAGCCATGACAGTTAATATTCATATTAATTGATTTGTTTTTTTGTTAAGAAAAATGGACAGTAAGATATATTTATATATATAAATGTAAACTACATATAAATCTATTAAAATTAGATAATGTAGACTTCTTATCACCTAGAATAGGTTATAATAATACTATTTTATTTATATTTTAGGTCAAAAATTTAGCATATTTAATGTAATACAATTAATAAACGCAGTGAGGTAAAGTTATTTTTAATTCCAACATATTTTAAGTGCCCGAAAAATCTCTACTTAACAAAAATTTGAAACTTTTTGAATTGAAGTCAAGATTTCACTAACCACTAAACCGATTTAATACTATTAGTTTTCATTAATTAATCCAGATTAATAAAGTTTTGAGCCTATGAATAATAGAAAGTTTTATATAAAATGTTGCGTACAGTTTAATGTCACCGCCCCTCCCTGAATAGGAAAGTTTAATATTATAATATTATCGTTTTTAGTGATACCTATACGACAATGCAAGCTGAGCAGAAGAATAAAGCTAACTTTGGCGATATAGTAATGAAAGAAATAGAGGTAAAATTAACATTAAAGAAAGCCTTCAAGAAATACAGCCCTCTCACTGCTGAAAGATAGAAAGCACGTGTCCTAAATTTTGTGATTTTGTTTTAACCCATTTGTGACAAGCAAACAAAGTTAAAAGTTTTTATTCAACGGGCTTCAGCGAAATAGATTTTTTTAATAATTACTCAACAGAATTAAAAAAGTAAGGTGTTAAATTAAAGATCTTACTATTTTTGTTCATAATGGCATTTTTTTATTGCGTTTTAGCACCTTAAAACCAACCTATTTAAAAAAAAACTTATATTACTTCAAAAATAAGAGGTCTACCGATTGCTTATCTAAATTCTATGGATCATTTTACATCTAATACTTACTGAAAACACCGACTAGCTATTTAAAAAAATTACTTAAATGTTAGGACACGTTCTTTGGATTTAAAAATTAAATCAAATATGTACATATGTTATATTTTAGGAATCAGAAACTATTAATGTGAATAATGTTGTACAATCAATCAAATTTGAAGATATATTAGGTAAATTTCATCATTGTACAAAGCTTTAGATATTTCTAAAATTTCATCTATTCAAAAGTGCTTAACGGGAAAATTATAAAAAGAAATTGAAGCAGCTTATAGTGCCTAATAAAAAATGACGTCATACAGTACAAATGTTCAATGAAAGGCCAGAATACAGTTTACCATTGTCAATTACAATTTATAATGGCCTATCATTGGTTATTGTTGTATTGTATGAAGTCATTTTTTTATTAGGCACTATGTGCTGGGGTTCACAGAAATTCATTTCATGGTTTGTCTTTTATTTAACGCTTTTTATAGTGCCAATAAAAAAGACGTCATACTGGACTACCATTGGTCAATCAAAATGTATACTGACCTGCCATTGGTAATTTAGTCTGTGTATGTGCCTTTCATTATTATTTGTATGCCGTCATTTTTTCCAGGAACTATAAAGAGCTTATCTTTTTTTATTTATTAAAAATTAGAATTATACTATATACAGATTTAGTGCCAGAAAATGCAAAAATAGCATTAAAATTGGATGTACAAGGATACGAATGCAAGGTAATATAGTTTTTTAATTATTTTGAAAAACAACTCCAATTATGATTAATCAGTTTGTAGTTAATTGGTGGAAAAGATTGAATACTGATAGTTTGTGCCAACTAATCAAACCAAAGTTTTTAAGCCAGCTTGAGATCGTGTTTATGTAACTTTGGGGACTAGTATATTTCCCATTCCTATGTAAAATTCCTATCATAGGAAAAATAACCCCCATCTACTCCCATTTTTATCTCTTTTTTATAGCAAAAAAAAGAACTCTTAACTGGTTTTCCTTTTAAACTACTAATATTCCTTATTTGTTTATTTAATTTGTGAATGCTATAAGTCGCAAATATTAAGTGTGAAGAGCATTACCAATAAACTAACCATAAATATATTCCAGGCATTAGGAAAGTTTTTGTCAGCCAAGGTGAAAAAGAGATTTATTCCTTATATACTTGTTGAGGTAAATTTTGATATATTACGAGCGGCTTCGCCCCTAGCCTCTTAAGGTGCGCCCCTAGAGGAAATGGGAAATACCCCCTCTTATATAGAATCTTTTTTAAGCTAAAGAGATATTATCGAAAAATCGCTAAAGTTACTCTCTTTACTCCACCTCCTCCCCACCCAAAAAAAACACTAAAATTTTAAGTTAAGTTTGAAAAGGTAAATTTAAAAAAGCTGAATTTGTTGGTCTTATTTTCTTATGATGGTTTCTCTTGGGCACACATACAACATCCTGTTACTTTTCCATAAGGATTATTTTCATTGAAAGAAATTGTAGTTAAATTAACTTATGTCCTTATTTTTATTCCTGAAATGAAAGTAACAGGATCTCTGTCTGTCTTTTTATCTGTTTGTCTGTACCAAAAGAATCTCGCTAACTCCTGAACCGACATGGCTCTCCTTTATAGGGTAACTTCTAATAGAAATTCTGGGAAGTTTTATGACCACCATCCTCCCAAGAAAAATCACAAAAAAACACAAATATAACAAAACCCATCTAGCGGCCAAAAAATATTTTTTAGTAAACAGCTGATCTTAACATTTTATGTGATTCTAAAGGCCTCTAGGGGAATAGGTGCTAGTATATAATTAAATCATATCTCTGTTTTTAGATGATAAATATATGTAACAACGATAATAATCTATGTCCTGAGTACAGAACAGAATTCCTACAAAACCTGGAAAATTCAGGTACAGTTGTATTAAAAAACGAAGCTTTTTATAGTGCCTATAATTCTGGCCTAACATTGGTCAATTTAAGTGTATAAAAAAAGAAAATAAATTCTCCCCCCTCTAAAATGAATAAAAGTTGGTTATTAAATTCAGCTCCCACTGCCTCAAGTGACCCTAAATGCCTCTAGGGGCGTAGTCGTAGTAAACTTAAAAATCAGCTGCAAACTTTATTTTGAATGCCCTAACTATTTTTTATATATGATATAATTACTTTTAATAATTCAGGTTACATTCCCTATATGCCATTTAGAATGGATTACGAGGTAATTTTTCCTTCTTAATAAGTCTTCAAGAAACAAAGTCATACCGATGAAATCACTCTTATTTGGTTAAATTAATATGTACAGGAGAAAATTTTACCTATTTAGGAAAGAATATATATTTATTAGAAAGCAGATCTTAGCTATAATAAAAAAAACTTCAAAGAAATTTACAAATTTTTCAAAAACAAAAAGATAAATATTTATAAATTCATTCCTATTTTAAAAATTTAGAAGGTTCTTGGATTTATTTTTAAATAGAAGTCTAAAGGTGGTTTTGGCCTGAACCACCCCCCCCCCCCTACAGATACTATAGGGGTGCAGCCGATAATTATGGTTGTTATCCTATTATATAAAGTAGTAAGCGTTTTTTGTCTGTCGCAAAGGATCTTGCTAACCGCTGAACCGATATTGTTCTCCTTTATAGTGAAGCTTCTTATAGGTCTTAAGAAGGTTTTTAATTATTTTTGGGGAGGGTGTCTTCACCCTCCTCCCCCCAATAAAATTATTGAAACTCAAATTTAAAATGGGATGATGTCGACTTTTTCCTCCAACCTTAAGTGCCCCTAGAGGCTTCTAGGGGCGTAGCCGCTAGTTTTATATATATTGGTTAATGGTTAATAAATATTATGGGAGTTATTTAAGATTTTCTCCTTTTACTTTGAAGCTCTTGGTATTTTTGATTCTCTGGTTATACCGCTTTACTTCAACCAATATGAATGCAATACAACAGAAAGATTCCAATTTAACTAAAACTATTCTATCACAACACAATGACAGCCTCATTTATGCTGAAAATCAACTGTAATTCTATATTATTATACAACTTTAGAAATATGAGAGTCAGTGCAACAAATGTTATAACTCTCTGTTGCAGTAGTCAAGGATTTTGTGGTTAAACAAAAATGTTTTTGAAACTTTCCTTATAATGAAACGATAATCTTATTATTCATACATGATTATAAGATGCTTTACTCATTAATTTTAGCCTAATCATCCTAGGATTAACCATTTAAAATGTCTTGATATTAGGAAATCTATATCATGTAAAAAGTTTATGTAAAAAATATCTTAAAAATCAACATTTTCTAGACGGACTTATTTAACAAAGTTTTTCAATTGCATCGCTTTCTTATATTGTACCTAACTGTTCAAGGAATCATCATCCCAGGAATAGTATATTAATTAATAAATAATAAAATGTGCCACCCTTTTACCTTTACTAACGAAAAAAATAAAATAATATCAAACGCTTTGATGAGATCAAACCGACAATAAGTTTATGTAAATTTCATTTCTTTTATTTGTTATTATTTGATTCTTTATTTGACTAAATTATTTACATAAAAAATGTACATTTAAATTATATGAGTTATGATAACAATAAAGTTAAAACTAATCAAAAATAAACTTATAAAACGTGTAAAATGGATAAAAAATAACCAGAACTCTAGAATGTGCCAGTCAAAGCAATTCCAAAATATTACCTGACTAAAATGTGTCTAATGGATAAAAAGCTAAAAATGTACCAGGACAGGAGGATATAAATTTTATTTGTGAATTTTAGATTAAATTTGTAATAGTTATTTTTCGCATCATGTTATAGACAGCTTTCTGTAGCTATTAAAATGAAAAATTGTGTGATTAAAACCAGTTTTGTAAGTTCTGAGGGGTAACAAAACTGGTATTACTCTAATGATTTTTATTTTAATATTCGTGGAAAGTTGTCTGTAATTCGATGCTATACATGTTTTTTTTCAGTATGACTTAGACATAATTCTAATCCACTGGATATTGATCGGTTTCGAAGCGATACTGTAAAATATTTTAAGAATTTTTAAGAATCCAAAATGACTAGACCCAAAAGTGGAATTCACAGACAGAAACAAAACCATCATCAGGTTAAAAAATCTGTATTATATTTATATAAAAGTAACAGTCTGTCTGTGAGCAGTGAAGGATCTGGCCAACAGCTGGACCGATGTAGTTCTTTAGTTTTTTAAATGTCCAGAAAAGGTTTATAACTATAGGTATTGAGACAAGGTACCTCAACCCTTCAGAGAAAAATCGCCTGTGGAATAAAATTTCCCAAATATTCTTCCCTTTTTTAAAGCTAGAATTAAAAGTAGATGGTCAACTGATCCCCCCACACACACACACTCCACTTAACTTAATTTATCTGGTACTGAAATCGTTTTATTCATAAAAATATTCATAATGGAAACTCACAAACTTAAAAAAAAACTTTCTAAAGTGGTAAATCACCTACACAAGTTTAATTTTGATAGAGCAGTAAAACATGCAGCAGTTTAAAGCTAATTGAAATTGTGGTTTCCCTTCAAGTGTCTAGTCGAGCACATAAACTTCATCCCACTTTACTTTGGCATAAATTGAAAATAATGAAGAGGGGTAGTTTTTGGTGTCTTGGTTTTTACTTCAGGTCAGGTAAGGTTAGGTTATATTTGGCAGATATATTGGAAACCGCAGATAGGCATAGGAAAAACTGTCTCTACTCTTCTAATTTATTTTATATGGAGGGGGGGGGGGGAGGGAGTTCTGCACGGTAGACATTTTGATGGAAACTACACAAATTTTAAAAAATTCTCTAATTTTGTAGAAGGTGACGCACAATATGGAAAGAATCGAGACACTAGAAGACATAATGGAACAGGTTTTTAAAATTATTTTAGTTAAAGTTTAAGAATTTGAAGGAACTATTAGAAACACTTAAGGACGTCCAGGATTTTTTTTTTTGGGGGGGTGAGTATAATGGGAGAGGAATCTTATGTATTTCCAAATAGATAAGGAAGCCTCCACCCTTGACGTCCTTTAGATTTGGGGTTTTAATTGTAAAAATTAAAGAATATTTGTATACTGTATTTTTATAATTATATGTAATTTTTCAAGGACGAGCTTGAGTTCAGGTTACGATTCCCCACCCCTGGAAAGAAAGCTACCTTTGGCAAGGAGGTAAATTCAAATCTTTTTCTTATTTGCAATTAGATTTTATTTAGAAATTCGCTTATCCTATAATATGAAGTAGTAAGGTTGGTTTGTCTGAAACTAAAGATTTCAATTACCAATGAACTGATTGAGTTCTCCATTTTAAGGTAGCCCGGAATCTTTGGGCTATTGAGTAGATGATAGGAGCACAACAGTTGTACATTTAAAAGATGCTACATTAATTTCTTGGTTGGGTTTTAGGCTATTGTCCTGACTTTACAACCCCTTCCCTAGATGCTAGGGCGAGGCAAATTTAAAGTAACAATATATTCTTTATTTTACAAAGTACATTGATGTATAAAAATAACATCTAATAAATAATAATAAAATTAAAATTATATTACTGATCATGTCCTGAGTTTTCATATACTTTAATCATATTTTATCCTCCCTCATAATTTGAATAAATTGCATTAAAACAAATTTAACTGAAATTTATTGAATATTTTAGGATGAATCTTCACCTGTTGTATTTCTAATTGGAACCATAGGTGCAAATTGTATAGTAATAGATAAGCAACATACATAAAAGCGAAGGTCAACAAATTAGACATTCGTACAAACAATTTGAAACATATATAACTCTATATTTTCTTAATATGGCCTTACCTAAATTTTATATTGGTTCAACGCATAATTATTTTATTAATTATGCTGGTTGTTTAAATTCTCATTGTCTCTGTACAAATATTAGGCCAAATCATAGAAAATTTTCTTGGCTAGACTAGAAAAAGTTAGCATTACATAGAATTAATCAAAGAAAATAAGGACAAAAGGAAACCTTAGATTCTATTCTATATAGCCCTTGTAATGTTTTAGAGGTTGGCCCATAGTTTTGACTATGGGAAGATGAAAAGTAGAGATTACATTTGGTTTATTTGTTGTACGTTTATTTATACAGAAAATCAGACATACCCTTATTATTTAGCTTAGCAGTGCTAAAAAATAGTTCTAATATTGTTTTGTACTATGACAAGTAGAGAAAATTAAGAGATAATAGAGTAATAAGTAGATTTAACAAAAGGACAGATAGTCATATAATTTCTGCACAGTAAAGATCAGCCATAAATATTATATTTTTTTATTTTAGACGAGGATGGAGTGTCAAATATATCAAAATTCTATGAAGCTGAAGGTTTTAGAGATTTTTAAAATACAATTTAATTTTCAACCTATGCTTTTGTAAAATTAATAGGATGTTTGTGTCTATCTGTTTGTACCAAGGATCTGTGGGATTTTGAAAACTGCTGAACAGATCAGATTGCATACAATTACTTATAAATAATTTTCAGTATAACTCCCAACTTTTGATTCATTGAAATGGGATTAAGCTTACAGTTTTTATATTTTCTAGGATGTGTCACAGTGCATTATAACACGCGCAAAATACAAGATAATCCAAACAGGTAAAAATAGCCCTAATCCTGTGTTTTTAATACATGAAATTTTACTGGATTATGATGGTGGTCCTGTATTACACCTTATTGGGTAAGATGGGTAAAGTTGTAGTTTTGACAGTGGAGAAATAAATATTGACAAATATAAAAAAAGTACACCCAATTTTTGTCAAAAACACAGTGACTGAACTTTTGCTAGTTGTAGAAGTGGCAGCACCCATCTTATTAATATGTTACTATTTGATGAAAATGACATATAATAACGACGTATGTTGATATAATAACTACATAACAGTTGTATCCTTTAACATAAATATATATTGATATCAATCCTCAAATAATATTTTTAACATGCTCATATATGTATGCCTTAAATCTTTGCGTATTTTGGTTAACTGACTGCTACGTCCTTAGAGGCTATTAGGAGCACTTAAGTGAAGGAGGAGGGGCCAGTTAATTCGACCCTCCACATTCCATTTTAGTTTTAAAAAGAAAATGTAAAAAGTCTCATTTTTCTTCCAGTGACCTCTCAGTTGTCCTTTGTTTTAAAATTTATTTTTTGGACAAAACATCAAGAGAAAAATCATTAATACTATTTTGAAAAAAATATCTAATTGTTAGTGGAAGTCTATATGTGGTGGCAGAAAGGTTGGCTACACTAATCTCAGATATGTGTATGACAGGTACTTGTTATCTTAGAAAAAAAATTGTCAACAAAGACTGACTGACCGGTCTTAATTAAATTCCTAATATGTCTTTTGGTTACAGGAATCTAGAAAAAAATCAGAGGCCTGTCCACCAATAAATTTGATAAGCATATTAAAAATTCCCTTTTATAAGAGGCCGAAAATCACTAAAATGGCAGTCTTCTAATTTTATGATCATATTCCATATTCCCCATTATTTACAATTTATTTCAAATAAGAAATAGGGTTCGGTTCTGCGCTCGACTAGGCACTTTGAGAGAAACTTCCTACTTTTTCACTGTTGCTGATTCAGACATAATAATTAGGTATTGTTTTATATTGTAGAAAGTTGTATTCTGTTGCATTGTTTCGGAGATTCAGGAGTTTCTCTTTATATTCAACTTACCCAGGTAGTATTAAAAATAAATGCAGGCACCCGCTTGTGTTTACATTTTGAAATTATCCAGCTGATCTTGAAGACCCAATGAAGAGTCGGGACCAGGTCTGTAATGGGTGTCCATAGCTACATATAGCTCATAAGTCCTCTACATATCTTACTTCAATATATTAAACACTGAAACAAATAATAATTTACATTTTAAGATTTAAGTATAGAAATGCTTCACTTTCAACTTAGTGCCTATAATCGTTAATAAATCATTATTTCAAACCACAATTAAAGACACGTAAAATATAATATAGTCTATATAATAGGACTGAAACGCAGCCTACTGAAATTTAGTTATAGATCGACATCCAATTTTCGGATCATCGCTGTAATCTTTTATTTTAGGTTTTAGAATCTGAAGGTTTGGGTGCGAACATGAAAGGTGTTATATTCGACAGTGGACCTGGTAATTTTGTGAAATATATTCGGAGGGTGGTAATACTCTCGGCCAAAGTAAAACTAAACTCTCCCAAGACCGATTAGAAGCTATATTGTAATAAAGAACTATATTTCCTACCATTTCGCAACATACAGACAGACATATACACACAAAAACTTATAGACATCATGTTACTTTTCTATTAGGATAAGCTTATCTTTCAGATTTACCGAGCTATTCCAAAGTAATGAAGTTAATTGGAAATCAAAATCAAAACATCTGGTCAAAGTAAGTATTTTTCTAGTATGTCTTTGAAACCGATTGATATTTGCTGGATTAGAACCGGTTCTCAACGATGCTGAAAAATTTTGTATAACATTATAGACATCTTTCCATGAATATCAAAATAAAAATCACAAGAAATGATACCAGTTTTGTTAGACCTGACTTATGGAATCTTATTAATTTTCATGTTAATATCCGCGGAAAGCTGATTAGAATACAATGCAATAAATGACTGTAAATTCACTATCTATGAATTTTAAAATGTTTTTGTTTTGTTATTCTGTCAACTAAAATAAGTATTATTTTCTTCAAATGTTCTGGTAATAATAAGTATAATTTTCTTTATTTTAGATTTCTGAGTATTGTGTTACTGATAATAGAGTTAGTGTTATCCTGGTGTTTTATAATCTTTGGAACCAGCCTACAAAAGATGTTCTGTATTCCTTTACCCAACTATACCTGGCTGGTAAGATAGATAGTTAGGTAGACAGACAGGCGAACAGACAGATAGACAGATAAACAGGCATACAATCAGACAGACAAACAGACAGATAAACAGACAGACAAACAGACAGACAAACAGACAGACAGACAAACAGACAGACAAACAGACAGACAAACATACAGACAAACAGACAGACAAACAGACAGACAAACAGACAGACAAACAGACAGACAAACAGACAGATAGACAGACAAACAGACATATAGATAGACAAACAGACAGATAGACAGACAGTCAGATAGTCAGACAGACAGACAGACAGACAGACTTCAAGAAATATGGATTTAAAAAAAGATATATTGCCCATTATTTATTTAAGATCTTTGAGTACAAGACAAATATGATATAGATTAATTAACTAAAATGTTATTTTAGCATGTAGAGGAGAACGTAGAATTGCCAGCCCTATTTCTATTTGGACCTTCAGAAGCTAAAAATATTGCCAGTATTGCCAAGAACAGGCTTAACAATGGTGGCTGTATTCTTCAAGCAAAGTAATGTTTTATTTTTTTTGTAGCGCAGCTACTATACTATATCCAAACGTCTGTCCGTAAGTCACTTCAACATAACTTAAAGTAATTTAGCTTACCATGTTTTGTGAATTTATTTTTATTTATAGTTTATTTAATTTTTCCAAATTTTATATTTTTTCAACGTTCTTTTTTTACAAGCGAAGCTCTGAAACGGACAAACGAACATAACACTTGTAGAGTGTCAGAACTGAATTATCAGAATATAAATGTATAAAAATCGAAACTAATTGAACGTGAATTTGTTGAAAAATTGCATAAATACCGGATATTTTTTAATTACACACTTTCATTTTTAGGACTTGATTATAAAGATGCTTAGCTTATAACATTGCACCAAAAATCAGATCAATCGGATAATTTTATCACATAAAAATTAGTTGTTAAAAAATTTTAATTTTAATTTTTTTAGATTTGATAACACTGAAGGCTTGAATCATCACAAAAACGAAGCAGAAAAATATATTGATGTTGTGGATGCTTTTATCAAACAATTTCTTGCTAAAACTTAATTAATACGTTTAATTTTTTAACATGGAAGCTTCTCTGTAAATATGACAATATATCACTCATATTGTTCATATTTTATGTTCAGTTATTTATAAAACATTTAGGTGTTTAGAAGTTTAAACATTAAATCCTTATACTAAAGTAACAGGATGTCTGTTTTTCTGTGTGTTTCTGGTTCTTGCTAACCGCTGAACTGGTCAGGAAGGTTTATAACTATATTGGGGAAGGGTACCACCACCCTCCCAAGAGAAATCACAATAAAATTGAAAAAAAAGAAATATTCCAGTCACATAATGTCGCTAGCTTAGTGGCGCTGCGTAGAAACATGAATTTAACAGCTGATCGTAACATAGACAAATTATTTCTCGAATTAGATATCTAAAATAAAAAAAAAACATTTAAATTCCACTAGAGGCCTCTAGAAGCGTAGCCGCTAGTTCATAATAAAGTTTGTGTGTGTCTTTGTATGAGTAGTACAGAAGGATCTCGCTAACAACTGAACTGATAGAGTTCTCTTTTACAGGGTAGCCATCATAGGTCCTGGAAAGGTTTATAACTATTTTGGAGGAGAGTACAACAAACCCCATAAAAGAAATCGCCCCTAGAAAAAATGACCCCCACAAAATAATATTTTTTAAAACTTTTTTTTCAAACTGCAATTGAAAGTGGGGGGGGAGCGATCCCATTGAGGCCTCTAGGGGCATAGCCACTAAATAATGATAGAACGTCATATGTAAGAAATGTTGTTAGACTGTTTTTGCTGTGTTACGTATGAACAATTCTTTTTTAAATTTATCTTTTCCTAAATATTTTTATTAAAAAAATATTTTCTGAAACATTTTTAAATTGGAAAAAATAATCAAAATTGTGATCTAGAATTTTTTCAAAAATTTTTTCAGTATTGTAAAAATAAATATTACTTATAAAACTGTTAATTTGTTATGTTTATTTAATTACCTTTAGGGGTTGTCCTCCTATTTCAAGACATCAGAGAATCCAAGGGCAATAATCTTACCCCAAATAAAGAATATTAGGTTAAAAGACATCCATCAGACAACCAACACTTTAATTAAACAACCTTTTTTTCTAAAATATAATAAACAGGTTCTAAAAAATAAGAAAATTTCTCTATAAATCTAGGTTATGATGCGGCTGCATTGCGGCTTGGTCTCCGGATTGTTAAAAAATCCACAAACCAAACCGCCAAGTCATGATTTATACATAAATGATGAATAGATGCTCTTTATATGTAGTCACTTTCTATTTTGCGTAAGTATGCACAAATAATAGATCAATAGTATAGATGTATATACAGATAACTATCTCCCCCCTTTCCCAATGACCTTTTTCGTCTGTTACCAAATTGTTTTCTGCTCCTTGGCTGTGTTAATATACCTGACACAATTGGATGATTTTCAAAGACCCAATAGAGAGTTGGCAAAAAGGTCATTGGGGTAGGGAAATACAGTTATTTAACTACCCCCTTTCATGTTTTACTCTAATGTATAAAAGTTAAACTCACCTTACCTTAGATTTTTGTAAACTTTTATTTCACATGACATGTTTTATAAACTTTCTACACGTAGTCTTGTTTTCGATAAGAGACTGGAAAGAGTTAAAGGACAGTTCTCATTGTTAGCCTAAAACTTTGCATAGTTATTATTGTGACAATAAGGTAAACTTTAGAAAGCTTACCATTTCTTTAAACTTGTTTATGTTTAGATATTTTTTTAGTTCAGATATGATGGACATTTGGCTGTTGATTTCACTAATCTCCAAAGTTTTGTGATAAAGTTTTCTTATTTGTTGGCTTAACAACTTTAGGGACTTTTTGATCGATTGGATTTTGATTGGTTGGTTCATTAAGTTGAGTGTCCATACGTTTCGATCACTAATAATAATATATAGAAGGAGTAATTATGTTGATCATCATTGGGTATGTACATTGTACATCGATTTATCGGCCATTGTCTTATCCCTTTAGATCCCTGCATTCTTTCAGGGGCAGAAATAGAGCGTGGGGGAGCATAAATGGAGAATAAAATTTAGTTTTCTACAGTAATTGGTCTTGGCTAGCTTGAATAGAAAATCAGACTAGCGAAAATTGCATTATATACATATTATATAGTGACTGCACTTTTAACAACTAAGTAACAGAATATCATTTGGAAATATACATAAACATTTTATGCAATTATCTTATAACATGATGTCTAATTGTACAATGAATCGTCATAAAGAAATTCATAAATAAATACATAACAAAAGTCCTGATGCTTAAAATGAACTTACGGACTTTTTTGGTAAAGAGTATGTAGCTACGCCCTTTAGATTGTACCTATTTGTTTCAGGAATCATCAGACAACGCTTGAAATCTACATATATTCTAACATTAACAAAAAGAGATATCTGTTACGAACGCGCCGATCTCAATTGCAGAACAGCTTCGCTTTTGAAACTACCAGGACGTGAGAATGGATTTTTATTACTTGGATCTTACACCAGATACTTATGTTCTTTATAAAAATGAACTCTGCAGTGGGTAACGATCTCCCCCATCTCTGGGTAAACGGCCTGATTAATTAATGCGAGGGGAAATTACAACCTAAATTGACGACATTTTCCCCCTAATATTATATTCACGTGTCTTCTACATCCATTGATGTGAGAAAGTGAAATATCCAAAACTTCAGGGTCAACTATCCATCCATGACTTGAATTATTATATGCATTCCAGAGATCGGCAGCTGCACATTAGCCGCGAGTAATCCTCAAATCTAAACCCGTTTGGATGCTAAATTTAAAAAAAAGAGGGATATTTGAATCATGTTTAGACGTCCAGCCGATATTCAAAATTTTGAAAGGTTGATGTTTCTGAACCTTACATGCGGCTGACACGCTGGGAACAAATTTAATATTTATCATTTTTAGAATTGAATTGTTATCTTCAAAACAATTTAAAGCGATTTCCAGATTGAAAATATAACAATAGAACTGCATTTATACAGACACAAAGAGGATCTGCAATTGAAAAGCATATTATAAAGTAGTAATAAATGATTTTTGAATGAATAAACTGTATAAAATAAATCAAATATGCTTAACACCGTCACAAAAATAATGCCAATGATATCTTCTCTGCGTTTTCAAGTCCTATGTTCATATTAAATCCGTGCAGAAGGGGTGTGTCGTCAATGTTTGTCTTTTCCATTTGTCTTTAAACCCTGAAGGTTTACATACCCCTGGCAAAACCCTGTACACGCCACTGGTTCCAAATGTTTTACATAAGCAGCAATAATAACTTGCCAAATCGAAGTTAAAGAAAATGAAATTAAAACAAAGCATGGAGTGAAGTCCCCAAAGTCTTATAATAAAGTTTTCTTATTCGTTGACTCAACAACTTGGGTACTTTATTGAATTTTGATGAGATATTTAATCTAAAGATATTAAAGATCAAATAATAATTTTGTAATTATGGAAAGAAAACGAAGTACCGGGTTTCATGGTAGCTTTTGATAAGTTATTTAGGTATGGTAAATGTTAATGATTGCCCTTCAGGGTTAGAGCTCCCTGCAGGGGCTAGAAATAGGAGAAAAGCTACTTGATTCAGAGATTTACATATATGCAAAAAAAATTACATGATATCTTTATAAATTAAATTTTGTAATCTTAACAGATGACTTAAGTTAGATTTTAGGAAAAAATCAAAATAGATTATTATTGATAAATGCATATTGATGCCTCTACTCATGCCATACATCAGTTGTATTCTAACTCTTGTGGGGGAATGTTGACCAGCTAAGCTAGCCACACATGTGGACAGTTATGAAATAATGTCAATTCCCCGTTTGACTAACCCAAACTAATTGTGTATTATAGATAAATGAAACAAATATCAGTTATTATTAAACAGTTAATTATTTATCAGTTATAAACATTAATGTATAAAACTTACAGCTCTAACAAACAATCAACAAAACTATATTATATTGATAAACTGTGCTTGTAATTTCTTACACAACAAATTTTTAACTTCTTAAGAGCTGATTCATTAGGCCAACATGAAGACAAGAAATCAGCATAAAGCAGAAATCGTCGGGCTCTGCAATTCAGGGCCTAAATCAAGTCAGGTTACACCCCCTAAAGTTAAACCAATCAAGGCAGAAATTTCTAAATGCCATGAAGAAATCAGTAAAATAAGGGAGGATGTTAATCAATGTTATAACAAATCTGATGATAAATATACAGAGTTAAGTTCACAATTTATAAGGCTAAGTGATAATTTTCAGGATATGTTAAAAAGGCTTAACCTGGATGCTGGCAGTGGAGATAATCCAATACACATACACAGTGCCAATAAAACTCCTGAACTACAAGAGCTTTTTGCCACAGCCCATATTGTTAATGTGGCGGGTGTGATCAATATAAATCCATCTACATGGTCCACTCAATACTCACACTATGAGAGTCTGGCTAAGGTTTTAGGAGGCACAGGTATTGCTGGTATTGATTATATAGAGGAGATTATCCAGTTACCTACAGTTTCTGAGAGAGGACAGACGAGATATGCAGCAACAGCTTAAAACGGCAACTGGCAGTTTCCAAATTTAAGGAGATATGCAAAAGCAAAAATATTTCAGTACCTGTACACTTTTCCCTATGGAAATATCCTATATTGAAAAGGAATGTTACAGCTCTGTCAAACATACTGAAGGACATGCAGGGCAAGGGAAAGATTGAATGGTACAGCATGAACAACTTCATGGCAGTCAACCACATGGAGTACATTGCTCCAATGTTCACAGTGAAGATTCCAGGAGTAGAGGAGCCAACAGAGTACAGATCCTGTCCTACCAACAGCTTATTTCATTCAGGATTCTATATTCCACTGGATGTCAAAGATTCTGAATCCAATGAATTTGAATATCTCAGAAAGACCATCTATGATTTTATAGACGAGATAAGCAATAACAATAGTAGTATGGAACACGCTACCAAAGGCATGTCTTGGGCAGATATAGTAGCTAATTCTGGTAAGGATAACGAGAAAGGAGTAGTAGAAAAACCGCCCGTCATTTTATCCAAACACAAGCAGGACGCATTTCAGGACAGTGATTTTATATTAGATAATAATAGAAGGAATAACAGCCTAATGAATCAGCCCATCAAAACTCCAAAAAGTCATTATAATGCAAGTGACTTCTGGACACACAATAAAAGTGGGGGGAGGGGAGAAGGGAGATCATATTACAACAGAAGACCCCAGATGAACCCACTATCACCCAGATCTCTATTCCCATTCCCCCACCCAACATTTCAACGCCAAACACATCATTTAGTTCACATAACAAGAATAAAAGCAACCAGAGCATGCATAGTCCACCTCTAAAAGCTATTATCCAATATTTAAGCCCAATAAATTTGATTGACCCAACACTGTTAAATCCGCAGTACAGCCCAAATTATAGCATGTATGCAGCTTTAAGCATGTTACAATCTCAATGTAAATACATTGAGAAATATTAGCTAGTGAACAAAGTGAAAAATATAACAAAAAGTGAATCATTTTTCAATCATTATTTTTCTTTTATTATATTATCATTAATTTATCATCTAATATGTAATTAAGAATACTAGCTTCTAGATTAAAGAAAAATCCTAATCTTAATACAGCAAAATACATATTTCATAGAGTAGCTTTGCTCAACAACAATTAACTATTAAATGGGAAAATATTTAAATAAATAAAGGGGAGTAGTATGTATAACGGGATATAGAGGGGAGGGAGGGAGGGAGGGGAGGGGGTAGTGAATAAATAACATGTATAGATGTACGTCATTTTTGTCTATTTTACGCAATTTAAAGTAAGGGTTCAGTCAAATAATCTAAGAATTTTTTTTATACAACTTTGAGGGTTTTGTTTTCTGACCTTAGAAATTAAATTAGAAAACAAGGGTTGTTTAATTGCAACTTTAGCTAGGAGTGACTTTGTTATCATTCTTAGAATTCATATTTTTTTAAAGCAAATTTTTTTTTTAAATTTATTTTTTATCTGCTTTTCTCGAATTTAATGTCAAATAGTAAGATTATACCTTTGAACATAAAATTTGTAAATATCAGGGGATTAGGGTTTTATTCAAAGGGTAAATATAAATTAGATAAAGTTCCATTTAAAATCAAAGAATTAACAGCTTCAGCTAATTATAAACCACATATTTATTTCTGCTTGGAAACTAAATTGAAATGCTCACACAAAGATATTAGGTAGGTTGCCAAATGGTTGTAAATATGGAGGTGAAACTAGCGGCAACGAGGCTAGTGGTGGTATTTTTGTTTATCATGATAATTTATATGAAGTAATAGAAACTAAAACAATTATTTCTAAATATGCAATGTATTTAAAATATAAAATTGGAGATTGGACATATCATTTTATACCTGTTTATTTACCAACTTGTTCAGCTAAAGACCTTGAAGATATGCTAAGAAAAATATCTATTTTTATTCAAGATCACAATTTAACAGAATTTATCTTTCTAGGTGATTTAAACGTAGATTTCAATAAAGTAGAACATTATTCAAGAGCAAAATTATTGGACAATTTTTTAACCAAATATAATATGTATAATCTCGCTAACAAAGTAGGTGTTAACCCTGGTTTTACTTGGATAGGATCAGGCCAGAGATTTAGGTCAAAAAGTAGTTTAGATTATTTCTTTTGTAATTTTGAATATTTTAATTATATTGAGTTTAACTTTAACAGTTTTAGTGACCACAAGAGTGTAACAATTGGCAGAAAAGATAAATTTAGATATCAAAGTCCTAAATGGAAAACTTTCCTTTTCAAAAACAAAAAATTTTTGGAATTAATGAAAGATCAAACAGATCAGTTTTTAAAGCAAAATTCTGATTCCAGTCCAGAAAACTTGACAAATGTTACACTCGACAATCTAACTTTCATTGAAGCAAAGAATCAACATACTGGTGTTATGTTTAATCTTATACAACATCTAAAACAAGAACATGATAAATTCTATTCTAAATTAAGACAACAAGAATTCCAAAAAACAAAAGATTTTGACCTTCAGATGGATATGTTGTATAAAAAGATTGAAAATAATAACAGTAATAATTATATGTTGCAAATTAATGAACTTATTCTAACACAGCAGCAATACTTCAAAACCTTAGTTAATTATAGAGCAGAGACATACTACATGAGAAATTTAATTCTTGATGGAATGCCGAATTCTTTGACATATCAAAATGTAAGGCCTTTTAAAGAAAGGAATTACAATTTGATAATAGACAATGAATTGACTAATTGTAGAGAAAAAATTGCTGATAAACTGTGTGATATCCATGCGGAAAATGTGTGTCCAAATGAAATACCAAAAGCTAATTTAAATGGTCTTTTAAAACATTTGATCTAAAAATAGATGACATATTTCCAAAAATACAAGATATAATTTCCCCATACAGTTCTTGTGATGAATTTCTTAAAGTTATTAAATCTATGAAAAACAGTTCTAGCCCAGGCCCAACCTCTGAACCAAAAGCCCTATATCTATTTTTATTTCAAAATGTTCCTAAGTTTGCCACAAATGCCTTTAATCAAATTTATGATATTGAAAATATTGATAATTCAGACTTCGCATTTATTAAATTAAAAAATGTTTGTTTTCTTCCTAAAAAAGATTTAGACTCATCAGATCCTAACAATTTAAGACCAATTTATTTATCAGAAGTAAGTCAAAAAATTTTGGACAAGGCACTTAACATTAAAATATCAAACTACATGACAAAAATAGTACATGCAGATCAATTTGGTTTTATTAAACAACGGCATATGGCTACTGCAACTATTTCTATAACTGCTATTATGAACTATATAAAAACCAAAGAAATAGATTCCCAATTAGTATTTTTTGATTTGAAAAAAGCATATGATAAAACATTATACGAAGTATCTGATGCAATATTAAGTCATATATTCTCAAAAAACTTTGCCAAAATTTGGGCATCTATTTCAAATGGTGGGAAATTTAGGGTAATCAAAGATAATTATGTTTCTAAAGTACGTGAAATAAAATTAGGTTTTGCACAGGGAGCACCAAGCAGCGCTAATAAATTTGTTATTTATAACCATTTATTTTTTTCATGTTTGAATAGCAATCTGATATCTCATTTAATGCTAAAAATAAACAAGCAAAATCTTCCAGCAATATTTTTCGCAGATGATGGTTTCAAAGGTCTCAAATTAAAGTCAGAAAATGATGTTCACACCATTTCTAATGTTCTTAAAAAATTAAAAACAACAGTAAATATAGAAGTCAATTTTAAAAAGACAAAAATACTCGTTTATGGAAATAGCCCTGCAAACCTTAATATTTTGGGTGCACCCTGTAGCCATGTAAAACATTTAGGCGTTTATCTTTCCTTTGACTTTAAAAATGCATATGAATTAACATACAAGGAGTTATTAGAAAAGTTTTCAAACCGTTCTCGACAGATATCTTTCAAATATGGATCAAACATATTTAAAAGAAGAAATGTTTGCCTTGCTTTCATGAATTCATTAGCATTTCATATTTATAGAATTTAGAGTCCAAATGAGGCTATGAACAAACAAATTTGGAAACATACATCTAAATTTCTTTGGTCAAGTCCTTCTGGCTATAGATTTAAAGTAGCTAAAAAAAGAATAGAGTTAGATTTTATTGATGGGGGACTTAATATGCTGTTACCAGAACAACAGAGCTTTTCAATCTGGTTAACTAGTTTTTTTTAATGTATTAAAACATGCAGAAAAGTACCCAAAATCAAATCTAGCTATAATTCTTGCAAACAAGCATGTTCCAATTTCTTCCATAACTAAAAATTTTGGCTCTAAGACTATCAGAAAGTACAGAACTAAATTCGATTTGCTATATCCAATGCAGGATAAAAAAACTTCAGAAAACTATGTGTTTTTATGGAAGAATTGGAAAAGAAGCCTTTAACATTTCTTAACTCAACTATCTCAACATCTTATTGGTCTAAAGATAATAAATTTACTAACGCAGAAAATAGAATACTCACTAACTCTAATATTGTTACATTAGCATCAATTATTAAATGCATGCCAATTAAACATAAATTTCTCTATCTTCCTATTATAAACGAAAATTTAAAGCAAACCTTGTCTGGACATAACCAATTATATGAGAAAATAGCAAAAATAGTTAAAAATATATCAAATGAATTTGAGTTTAATACTTTAGAATGTATTTCTTCAAAACAAAGCAAAAATTCAAATAAAACTATTATGACAATGTCATTTAATTCTCCTTCCATTTTTGCCCTTTATTTTAAGCAAATGCACAAGAAAAAGATTTGGTCAGCACATCCTTCTTTGAATTCACGAAAAATTGACAAAAAATGGTTCCCAGACATGGAAAGTTTTAAATATAGTTTTAATATAATACTTAACTTGCCCATAACTATGTATTTTAAGAGTTTTCTTTTTGAACAATTTACTCGTACATTAGTTAGCTCTAACAAACTTTTTAAATGGAATATTATTGAAAGCAATTTATGCAAATCATGCAAAGTTATAAATGACAGTGAGCATGCAATTTTTGAATGCAAGTTTGCAAAATATTTTGCTCACTGTATGGCCACATTTTTGGATAAAATATATAATAATGAATGTCCTGAATTTATCTTTCTAAAAGAAAATTTTTATTTATTTAATATTTATTATGAATGTTTTTAAGGGGATGACTTCACACAAATAACTTTACTTATACTGATAGCAAAAGATAGGGCTTTAAAAGCAAGCAAGGAAGAATGTATTATAAGATGGAATGAGGATAACTTTTTCTCACAAACTTTACTGTTAGCACAATTTACCATAAAACTACTTAATTCCATCGGATTAAATTACAGTTTAGTAACTAATTTTATAGATTTTGTTTTAGGATATAAGGACAATACAAAGTATTTTAGCTGTTAGATAACGTCCGATCTCCATTGTTTAAAAAAATAATATGATATTTTTAAATCAAAATATAACATTATGTTTTAACATGTATATATATAAATATGTTTATAACATGTAATATTATCATATTTAATTTGTCTATGATTTGTCTAATAAGAAGAATAAATCATTTAAAACACACTCATGCCATACTCAAAAAGAATGGAGAACCATTGTGCGTGGCCTATGCTCTGGAAAGAAGATATAACTGGCGATGATGATGATTGACGATAAAATTGATATATATTGTTGCTACATCAGACGTGTGAAATTAAATTATAAGTAGTGCGAAGCGGAAATAATAGATTAATAAAAGATTATTTTTAGATCAACATAATGAGGAAAATAAAAACTTTACTTTGTTCTAAAAATTATTTACAGGTAATTATTCTAAAATATTCTTAAAAGGAAAGCTTTTCTATAATTTTGGTCAGTCCATCCATACTGGACAGTTAGCTCTTTCAATTAATTAAAACAGGTTAGAATTGTCCTATCGATTTCAAACTTTGCATAATGATTACCATAATAATTAGGTACGATTTAGAAAGCGTGACAACTCATAATCGTTACTAGAAAGTCCGTATGTCCATTTAAAACATGCCGTTTTTTTCAAGTTTTTAACAAAATTTTTTTGTATGTTATTATTACCTTATTTATCTGCTTTTTGAATACTGGTTCTTATTTCAATAAGGTACAATGTTAAAAGCGAAGCATATCTTTAATCAAGTTCTAAAAATGTAAGTATGTCCTTAAACAGTATCCTGTATTTAAGAAGTTTTGCAACAAATTTACTTACAATTTTGTTTAAACCTTTACATTTATACTCTGCTAATTCAGTTCTGACCCTGTACAGTTAATGTTCGTTTTTCTGACCATTCCAGAGCTTAGCTTTTATGGATATTGACATCCTTTTTTTTTGTATATATTGATACTTGTTGATTATATTTCTATTTTAGACAATACTTCCATTTGCATTGACGATCATAGTGTTTATATTTATACTTCAACTCAACCTCTTCAAAACTTCCAATAAGAATCAAAGTTTTTTAAAACAAGTTCATTTAAAAGGTAAGCGACATTTTGTTCATTTTTTGGAACGAAGCTATTCTATACTTGTTCTATACTATCAACTTCCCCATCATTTTAACTTTCCCTCTTTTCCCTTCCCCTTTCCTATCTCTTTTCGTTTATTTCCTTTTTTGAAACCTTTCATATGTATTTGGCAATATATTTTGCAAATATAATAATTTCAAAAAGCTTTACTGCTATAAGATGTTCTGTTCCTAGTTTACTTGCTAATCATATGATAATTATATTAAGATTTTATATGGGAGCTACCTAGAAAATGTACAGAAAGTGTACCTTATACAGGTATTAAAAGCTACAAAAAAACCGCTAAATTATTACTACAGCAACAAAAATAAAAACATAATAAAACTTTCTTCCAAATGCCTGTATTTACATCTGAAATATGTAAGGGGGATACGTGATTTTCTCTGCTCCCATGTAAAATAGACGGCTAATATTTTCTGTGAAATAAGCATTGAGAATAAAGCCTCCTTTTTGTTAATTATTATGATACACTAGCGGCTACGCCCCTAGAGGCCTCTATGATAAAAAAAGGGTGCAGGATGAAGCAGCTTATAGTTCTTGATAAAAAATGACGTCATACAAAACAAATGACCAAAGGCCAGTGTGCATTGTAATTGACCAATGGTAAAATGTATACTGACCTATCATTGGTCATTTGTAACGTATGACGTCATTTTTATTAATCACTATAAGCTGCTTTGTGGAGGATGTTTTTTTTCCTTGGGCGATATCTTTCCATGAACTATACTAAGCTTCACTTTACAGGAGACAGTTACGAGATATTAAGCAACAGACAAAAAGACTCAAGACATTTAATTACTTTTTTTATAAGGATATTTTAATTTTAGATTACAACACAACATTCAATATATGTTTGAGAGAGAATGATTTAGTAAGTTAGTTTTAGTAGTCGCGATCTAAAGGGAGAAGACAATGGCCGATAAATTGATGTACATCCCCAATGATGATACACAAAATTCCCCTTTCTGTAGATTACAATCAGTGGTTGAAGCGTTTGGACATTTAACTTAAAGAAACAACCAATCAAAATTCACTAAAAGTCCCAAAAGTTGTTAAGTCAATGATTTAAAAATCGTTATTATAAAAAACTTTGGGGGCTAGTGTAATAAACTGCTCAATGTCCCCTCCCTCCCTGCTCTGACTATGCACATTTACAAAAATATTAATTTGTTTATTTGCTGATAAAAATATTTTTCCCATCAGTTGATAATTTATTGTTATTTAGAAAGTTAGTTTAATTATTTCTATTAATTGTTATTTGTTATTTATTTTAGTATGTATCTTCTTGGTTTGCTAATTATAAAAGGTAAACATTTCAATTAGTGTATAGTTACACAAATTAAAAAATAACAAGGATGGCAATATCCATAACCACAGAATTCAGCCGTATATCTTGTATAGAAGTCGAGAAAGTCACATTTCTCACATTTTAAAATAAATTTGAAAATTTTTAAATATTTATGACTTTAGGTCAGGTTAGATTAGGTTATATTCAGGATTGGGTAGCCCCGCGGGATTAACACACCGCAGATTTAGGCCAAGTAGGTTTAGGCATAGGTAAAATTGTACCCTAATTATTCGAAAATTGTGAAAGTTACCAATTTATTGTATTTTTTTGTTAAGTTATGAAGAGGCAATGATGAACATATTTTTAGAAGCTGCACATTTAGATCCCAACACCTGGGTTTTAGGTAAAATCTTTTCCGTATGGCTTTTAACCTGATTAATATCCACTGAAGTACAACTATTTTTAAGCCATACCGAAAAATTATGTATCGCATCGTATTATATCCAGTTTTCAACGAATATAAAAAAGTACAATCCTAATATTAAAACAAGTTTTGTTAACCTTTGCCTTTAGCATCTTGGGGCTTACAAAACTAGCTTTAACCTTATAATTGTACATTTTTGTATCCAAGGAAAGAAGTTTATAATACAATGCGATTAATAACTATTATCAATATCATATGCTTATAAAGGGTTGCAGTTATAGGTTTTAGTCATCGCTTGAACCTCGATTAACCCTAAGTAATATATTGAATTACTCTAATTATTTAATTATCGTATAAAATCAACAGATTGTCTGTCTGACGGAAATTGATAACCGCTGAACCATTATGGTTCTCTTGTTCAATATATTGTGCTAATAAGAAAAATTTACTTTATCCGCGGCTATTATTCTGTTATTAAATAATGCAATACATTCTGCCCCAAAAAGGGTCATTTCGTTTCATCAAGACATAAGGAGCACCTGGATTATTTTAAACTTGCTGCTGCTAGACTCAATCATTCAGTTATTCATACATTTTGCTTTAATAATGATCATTTTCTGTTACAGATATTGGATGTAATATCATTAAAGATATTGGATGTAATATTATTATAGATATTGGATGTAATATTATTAGATATTGGATGTAATATTATTATAGATATTGGATGTAATATTATTATAGATATTGGATGTAATATCAAAATAGATATTGGATGTAATATTGTCATAGGTATTGGATGTAATATTATTATAGATATTATAGATATTGGATGTAATATTATTATAGATATTGGATGTAATATTATTATAGATATTGGATGTAATATTATGGATATTGGATGTAATATTATTATAGATATTGGATGTAATATTATAGATATTGGATGTAATATTATTATAGATATTAGATGTAATATTATTATAGATATTGGATGTAATATTATAGATATTGGATGTAATATTATTATAGATATTTGATGTAATATTATTATAGATATTTGATGTAATATTATTATAGATATTGGATGTAATATTATTACAGATATTAGATGTAATATTATTATAGATATTGGATGTAATATTAATATTATTATAGATATTGGATGTAATATTGGAGCATTTACACTGGCTGCCGCTAGCCTCGACCATTCTGTAATAGCTGTAGATCCTATGCCTGGGTACGTATCACATATAACAGGATGTCCATATGTCTGTCTGCTATTTGTGCTATTTAGAGGAATGCGGGGAATAAGACATTATTATTTTCAACTAATAATAACAATATAATTTCTTTAAAAAGCTTTTTGATTATTTAATGCATTTTTTATACTTTTAGAAACCATGGGCTTTTGTACAACAGTCTACGTAAGTGTTTTTAATTTTTTTTTGAAAATGTTAGAATTAAATACAATTGCAAAATAAAGCCCTGACAGTTAATATTGATATTAACTGATTTGTTTTTTTGTTAAGAAAAATGGACAGTATAAGATATCCTATTATATAAAGTAGTAAGCATTATTTGTCTGTCCCGAAGGATCTCGCTAACCGCTGAACCGATTTTGTTCTCCATTACAGTGAAGCTTCTTATAGGTCTTGGGAAGGTTTTAAACTATTTTTGGAGAGGGTGTCTTTACCCCCCTCTCCCCAAAAATATTTTTAAAAACTCTTTTGAAACTAAAATTTAAAATGGGATAAAGTCGACTTTTCCCCCTCCTATCAGTGCCCCTAGAGGCTTCTAGGGGCGTAGCCGCTAGTCCTATTATATAAAGTAGGAAGCTTTCTTGTCTGTAGCGAAGGATCTCGCTAACCGTTGATCTGATCGGGTTCTCCTTAACAGGGTAGCTTCTCATAGGTCCTGGGAAGGTTTATAACTATTTTGGACGAAGGTATCACCACCCTCCCAAGAGAAATCGCCCCTAAAAAAATTATCCCTCCAGCTCCTAAAAAAATTACTTTTTCTTTTAAAATTAAAATTAAGAAATTGGGTTATCCCTTCCTCAAGTGCCCCTAGAGGACTCTAGGGGCGTAATCGCTAGTTCATATATAAATGTAAACTACATATAAATCTATTAAAATTAGATAATGTAGACTTCTTATCACCTAGAGTAGGTTATAATAATACTATTTTATTTATATTTTAGGTCAAAAATTTAGCATATTTAATGTAATACAATTAATAAACGCAGTAAGGTAAAGTTATTTTTTAATTCCAACATATTTTAACTGCCCTAAAAATCTCTTTTTTTTACAAAAATTTGAATAGAAGTCAAGATTTTGCTAACCACTAAACCGATTTAATACTATTAGTTTTCAGTAATTAATCCAGATTAATAAAGGTTTGAGCCTACAAATGATAAGATGTTTTATATAAAACGTTGCGTACAGTTTAATGTCACCGCACCTCCCTGAATAGGAAAGTTTATTATTTTAAAATTATTATTTTTAGTGATACCTATACGACAATGCAAGCTGAGCAGAAGAACAAAGTTAACTTTGGCGATATAGTAATGAGAGAAATAGAGGTAAAATTGAAATTAAAGGAAGCCTGCAAGAAATACAGCACTCTTACTGCTGAAAGAAAGAAAGAACGTGTCCTAAATTTTGTGATTTTGTTTTAACCCATTCGTGACGAGCAAACAAAGTACAAAGTTTTTATTCAACGGGCTTCAGCGAAATAGATTTTTCATTACTCAACAGAATTAAAAAAGTAAGGTGTCAAATTAAAGATCTTACTATTTTTGTTCATAATGGCATTTTTCTTTCTTTTTTGTTGCGTTTTAGCACCTTAAAACCAACTTATATTTCTTAAAAAATAAGAGGTTTTACAAAAAAAAAACGATTGCATATCTAAAATCTTTGGATTATTTTACATCTACTACTTACTAAAAACACCGACTGGCTATTTAAAAAAATCACAAATGTTAAGACACATTCTTTGAATTTAAAAATTAAACTAAAATGTACATAAGTTATATTTTAGGAATCAGAAACTATTAATGTGAATAATGTTGTACAATCAATCAAATTTGAAGATATATTAGGTAAATTTCATCATTGTACATAACTTTAGATATTTCTGAAATTTCATCAATTCAAAAGCGCTTAAAGGGAAAATTATAGAACATAAATTGAAGCAGCTTATAGTGCCGAATAGAAAATGACGTCATAAAGTACAAATGTTCAATGAAAGGCCAGAATACAGTTTAACATTGGTCAATTACAATGAATACGGGCCTATCATTGGTAATTTGTATTGTATAAAGTTATTTTTTTATTAGGCACTTTAAGCTGCTTCAAAAAAATTCAAGGTTTATTGTTAAAAAATAGTTTTAGTAAATATAATGTTGGAGCCAGGGGCGTCCAAGCTTTTTATTTTGGGGGGGGTAAAAATTTTTTAAGGGAGGGGTAATTCGGTTTTGGGGGGGGGGGGGAAATGGCGCACGAAGCGCGCCGCAAATTTTTTTTAGCCCCCCCAAAAATTTTTACCCCGGGTGTAAAATTTGCTTGGGGGGGGGGGGGTAATTACCCCCCCTGAAATCTGTTGGTAGGGGTAAAATTTGTTCACCCCCCCCAAAATTTACCCCCGGGGTAAAATTTTTGGGGGGGGTAATTTAAATTTTATCAAAAATATAGTATTAAAAATACGCGCGAAGCGCGCAAAAATTTTTTTTGGTTAAAAATTTTCTGTTTTGGGGGGGGAATTTATTTACCCCCCCAAAATTGTTTGGGGGGGTAAATACCCCCTCCTAAATGGTTGGGGGTGCCTATGGCACCCCCAGGGTAGGGGTAAATTTTAAAGGGGGGGGGGTAAAATGAAATTCGTTTGGGGGGGGTAATCACCCCATTACCCCCCCCCCCCCTTGGACGCCTATGGTTGGAGCATTGTTACAGAAATAAGGTATTTCCAACAAGCGAAATAAATTTAAAATGATATTTGGGGGGACCCCCAACGAGGGCTGAAAATCGCGTATAGGTTTTATGATTTTTTTCTCGAATTTTTTCGTTTTTTTGTTGTTACATAAATCTTCCATTGTTTATCGAATATCAAATTTATTTTAATAATAGTCTATATTTATTCATTAAACATATAGGTTTTACTATTTACAGATTTAGTGCCAGAAAATGCAAAAATAGCATTAAAATTGGATGTACAAGGATACGAATGTAAGGTAGAATAGTTTTTTTTTTAATTTTTTTAAAAAACAACTCCAATTATGATTAATCAGTTTGTAGTTTATTGGTGTAAAAGATTGAACACTGCTAGTTTGTGCCAACCAATCAAACCAAAGTGTTAAAGCCAGCTAGAGATCGTGTTTATGTAACTTTGCGGACTAGTATATTTCTATGTAAAATTTCTATAGTAGGGAAAAAAAACATTTATTCCCATTTTTATCTTTTTTTTATAGCATAAAAAGACCTCTTAACTGGTTTTCCTTTTAAACTACTAATATTCCTTATTTGTTTATTTAATTTGTGAATGCTATAACTTGCAATTATTAAGTGTGTAGAGCATTACCAATAAACTAACCATAAATATATTCCAGGCATTAGGAAACTTTTTATCAGCCAAGGTGAAAAAGAGATTTATTCCTTATATACTTGTTGAGGTAAATTTTGATATATTACTAGCGGCTTCGCCCCTAGCCTCTTGAGGTGCGCCTCTAGAGGAAATGGGAAATACCCCCTCTTATATAGAATCTTTTTGTTAAGCTAAAGAGATATAATTATCGAAAAATCGCTAAAGTTACTCTCTTTACTCCCCCCCACCCAAAAAAACATTAAAATTTTAAGTTAAGTTTGGAAAGGTAAATTTTTAATGCAGTTGAATTTGTTGGTCTTATTTTCTTATGATGGTTTCTCTTAGGCACACAAACAACATCCTGTTCCTATAAATAAGGATTATTTTCATGGAAAGAAATTGTAGTTAAATCAACTTATGTCCTTATTTTTATTCCTTAAATGAAAGTAACAGGATCTCTGACTGTCTTTTTATCTGTCTGTCTGTACCAAAAGAATCTCGCTAACTTCTAAACCGATATGGCTCTCCTTTATAGGGTAACTTCTCATAGAAATTCTGGGGAGATTTGTGACCACCATCCTACCAAGAAAAATTACAAAAAAACACATATATAACTAAACCCATCTAGAGGCCAAAAAAGTATTTTTTTTTGTAAACATCTGATCTTAACATTTTATGTGCTTCTGAAGGCCTCTAGGGGAATAGGTGCTAGTATATAATTAAATCATATCTCTGTTTTTAGATGATAAATATATGTGCCAACGATAATAATCTATGTCCTGAGTATAGAACACAATTCCTACAAAACCTGGAAGTATCAGGTAGACTTTTATCTTTTACTCCATTATGGCTTCGAAGCCATACTGAAAAATCATGTATTATATCGTATAATATCAAGTTTTCTACGAATATAAAAAGTACAATCATAATATTAAAACCAGTTTTGTTAGCCCGTGCCTTCGGCATCTCGGGGCCAACTAATTTAGTTTAGATCTTATTATAATTGTACATTTTGATATCCCAAGAAAGCTGTTTTTAATACGATTCGGTAAATAATTATTTTGTCAAAAGGACGTCCATGGTATGGGGGTAAAGGTAAAGGTATCCCTCCAAGTTGAGGGAAGAAAAAACCTCTTCCCCCCCCCCCCCCCCCCCAACACAAAAAATCCTCGAAAAATCTGAGAAGCCATAGCTAATCTTTAACAATCTAACAAATCGGCTAAACTCTTTATTTTGGATGCCCTAACTTATTCATATGATGTAACTACTTTCATTAATTCAGGTTACATTCCCTATATGCCATTTAGAGTAGATTACGAGGTAATTTTTACTTCTTAATAAGTCTTCAAGAAACAAAGCTCTTTATTTTAATTCCCAGCTATTACCAATAGCGAAATTAATTCGAAAAAAAATCACGAGACCTATACGTTTTTTTTCATACGTCGGGGGGCAACATAAAGTAAAATTGACGATCGCTTCTTTTGCCCCCCAAATATTATTTAAGATTTATTTTATTTGTTTGCTATACCTTATACCTGATTAATTCCCTCTTTATTAGCTTTTCTCTCTTACAATTGACCAAAAATGCTGATAATTTAAACTTCAAATACGTACCGATGCAACTAAGTATTCTAATTCATTTTCTTTCTGCCTCTTTCTTTTTTTCTTCTTTTATTTTTTTCTTAATCATTATTATTTTTAGAAATTAAGAGATAAAGAATTTGAGTGTCCATTAAATGGATTTTTTATTCACAATTCTGCCATCCAACCTGCCAGTATCTTAAACAGAAAATATAAAAAAGACCAATGGAATGCCGTTTAATTTCTGTTTTACTTGAATTTTAACATTTTGCTATCTGTGATATGCATTTGTATTGAATACATACAGTAAATAAAATTAGCTTTGCTGAAATAAAGACCTTAAAATCCTTTGTTAAAAAGAATTTAATTTAGCTGATGATGCTAATTAAACCATATGTGAAAAGTTATATCAGACTGACAAACTTCTTGTAGGAGATGTTAATTCTGTGAATCGATTTATTATTACTTGGATGTTGCCCCAGCTTTTCATGTACTCAAATAAATTGGTGCTCGAAGCTGGCAAAAGTAACGATACTACTGGATGGACGAACTGTCTGAATAAATGAGGTCGATATTAGCAAGCTAAATATTTCCACAAATTTTCCCCTGTCAATATATCCACGTATATACTATATTCATTTATATGCGTGACCATTCATTTTTTTAAAAGGTAAAAAGATAAAAACAATATGACATTTTAAACAAGAGAAATTAACAAATATTTAACAAATCTAAAGCATTTATTTCAGTTATATCATATAAGCATTTTAAGATGCTGTGAGTATTGGTGCAAAAAATGGGGACATGATTCCAGTGACGTCATATTTTTCTTTCCCGAAAAAGGGAAGGGGGGAAGAAAAAAAGAGATGGGAGAAAAGGGGGTTTTCCCCATCTCTTTTGAAGAGATTTTCTTCCCCCCTTCCCTTTTTCGAGAAAGAAAAATATGACGTCACTGGAATCATGTCCCCATTTTTTGCACCAATACTCACAGCATCCATTTTAATACAAGTTTTCACACAACATATTTAAAATTTGAAATTTTAAAATCAAGCATCAGTTTGATTTTAAAATGACATTTGATTACATACATATTATAGAGTAGAAATTTTAAAGCGCAGTTTTTCATATTATAAATTTTAAAATCTTAGAGGAAGACAAAAAAGCAGTGACGTGAACAGAGATTTGCCATGTGGGTGTATAACCATTAGGGGGTGAAAAATGGGGAAAATATGGGAAGGCATGAGAATGTGGACACAATCCCACACCCCTCTTACGCACGCCACTGCACGAAAAGGTATACTTTAAGTAAATAAGTTTCATTAAATACTCTTAGATTGTTTGTAACGTAGCTAATCTAAAACGAAGGTATGTCGGTAAGTCCGTCCGTAGGAATCTCTAGCATGTGTTACTCACTGTTACACAGAAAATGTAATTGGGTTTTGTCGAACCACAATTTATAAGAATTTTATTCTCTTGGTAGCTTACTAAATATCTTTAACTAATATCTTTAGCTCGCATTTTTTCTTTCATTACTCAAAATTTTAAGAAATTATGCATTAGAAGCGCAGCTATTCTATAATTAAGGCATTTTAGTACGTCTGTCTATAAGTAAAAGTAAATAAAGCTAATTGTACAACACCACTGAGACACCTAGGCATTAAGATTTGGTTGTATTTTTGTGCTTATATTTTATAAACTTAATAAAACTTTTTTTTTATTGTTTATTTCTTTCTTTTTCTCAATTTATTGGTTCTGTACTACTTATGGTCATAATTATCCTTGATTAACGCACCTAACATTTAAAGCCTTAATTAGAATGCAATTATTTTTTTTTACATTATTACATTTATACTGATAATAACATTATTAAATTACAATATAATGAGAAAATTACTTTTTACGTTTTGTCAGAATTTTTTCCACTCTTAATTTGACATCCATAAATCCTGAAAAAAAACATAAATGCGTTAGAAAAGTAGGTTTTACCCACCAAAGAAAATATAGCAGAATAAAACAAAGAACATTTCGTAATTCATGTTCAGATAAAAGGGTAGATTTCTTACTAAATATTTAAAAAAAACAGGTTTTCCCATATAAGAGTTAAAATAATTATTCCAAAAATCACATTTCTACAATATTTATACCATACAATGGTTTTAAATCAGCATATTTTTTAATGAACTTACGGACTTTCTGGTAATGATTATAGAGTTGATACACTTAGTAAATCTGTTACATGAATCAACATGCAATAGAACAATTCTAACATATTTAAATTAACAATTAGAAAAATCCGTTACGTACTGACTGATCCTAAAGATGAGAAGAACAAAAATGATATCAAAAGATTACCAAAACAATAAGAAAGAGACAGTGAAAAATTGAAATGTATAGAAAAAGTATTGCATAATAAAAATTGGAAACTGATATTCAATTTAACATGAAAAAAAAGGATTTTGCATTTTGCCAAAATATTCAACTTTAACCCAGAAACAAAATTCCACACAACATAAAATAATGGTTAGACGAACGGACAAAACGAGTTACTTATCACATTTTAACCAGATCGTTACGGACGGACAGACGAAGTTAATCATAATAGAGTAAGTTTGCTACTCAAAAGATACTTTCATTTATTGTGTAGTTTAAAAAACAGATCTATAGTATAAATGTATATACAGACAACTTACTCCCTTCATTTTTCAAAGACCTCTTTCGTCTGCTTCTAAATTATTTTCTGCTACTTGGCTGTGTTAATATAAGCGACACCATTGTTTGATTTTCAATGACCCAATAGGAAGGTTGCACAAGACGGTTGCGATGGGGAGATACCCTTTCTCTCTCAAGTGTTTTACTCTAATGTTTAAAAGGATAAATTGATTAGGAATACAAAAGATTCAGTGCAATTTATCAGAGATTCCAAAGTTTTAAAGCCAATGAGTAAAAAACGTCTTTATTAAACTTTCGGGACTAGTGAAATAAACTTTTTCAAACATAAGGGGAGACTGTCTTGTGCTCACTAGGAACTTTGAGGAAAAGCACCTAAATATCTTTACCTGGCAGACTTAAAGCTTTCATCAAGGTTTCTATTGTGGCTTTCTCCCCGTGAAGTTCTACCCAATCCTGATATATTTAACACGGGTTATCTATAATACAAAGTAGAATGATGTCTATCTGTCCGTCCGTCCGTCTGTCCCTTAAGATCTCGGTAACCACTGAACCGATCGAATTCTACTCTTCAGAGTTTATACCTATTGGTAATGTGGTGGTTTTAAGCTATTTTCTTGGGGGGTGTGACACCCCTAACCCCCCCCCCCTAAAAAAAAAAGGATGCTGTACGTATTGGTGCAAAAAATGGGGACAAATTTCAAATTGTTTTGGCGTGTGACGTCATACCCCCATCTCTTTTCTAGAGGGTTTCTTTCCTCCTTCCCTTTTCTTTCCCCTCACTTGTGACGTAAATAAACAGCCCCGTCAAATCAATTTAAAAATTGTCCCCATTTTTTGCACCAATACGTACAGCATCAAAAAAAGGAAAATTCCCCCCCCCCAAAAAAAAAAAAAATTCTGGGGAAACTACTTCACATAAATTATTGGCGGCAGCACCAGAAAAAAATTAGTTTTTTCTTAAATTTAAATTTTTTTTTAAAATTACGTCATCAGGCAAAGCCCTTAGAGGCTAGGGGCGAAGCCGCTAGTAAAGCAAAAAACACTACGATAGTTCATTAGTTATGAAAGATGAAAACATCCATTAGTAGCACAGTACAAAAAAAAATATGGATTGACATGACACAAAGTGAATTACCAATCAAATGCTCAGTGAGAAGAGGAAAGAATGAGAAAGAAGGATATAAGATTTTAGGAGTTATAAAAATGAGGAAGCTATCAAAAAGTTAGTTATATGTCTTTTGATGCATGACTGACAGACAGACATAAAAAATATTTATTATACTAGGTGCTTTTCAGTACAAAGTATCACGAAGAAAAAAATCAGTAATCTATCTTAAATAGCAGTAGAAAAAAAGTATGTGAAAATAGGACCATGAAAACCAAAGATGTATTTTCAAATCAGTAAAAAATTTTATTATCGGCCAAAAGTAGGACATGTTTGTAATATTAAGTTTATCATAATTGAGGATGTGAATCAATTTATTTTCTTATCCCATAAAATCCCTGATAGTAAGTAAAGTAATTTAATAACTTATCACTCATTGAATAATAAAAATACTTGTCTATTAAACGTTTTGTTAATGTTAAATTAATCAATGTATGATAAAAATGATAAAAATTTGTATAAATACTTACATCTAAAATATTATGTACCACAGATCTCCGCGTTGATTCGGACCATAATTTTTCAAAAGATTTGGCCTAAAAAAGTTATATACATACATTTAAAGCTAATTAAAGTAAGCAGGGCGATGGCAACTACAAAAATATTTTACCTCTAACAAGCTTTGTTATTAAATTATTTGCTTCTTTAATAAAAACTAGCGGCTACTACGCCCCTAGAGGCCTCTAATATCTAATTTGAGAAATAATTTGTCCATGTTCTCTCTCTACGTAAAAGCGAGAATATTAAGAAAAAAATTAGCTTTTTTGTGATTTACAATATTACTCTAGAATCCTGGAACTTGTAGTGCAAGAAAGAAAAACAGAATCAAAAGTGTAATCTCCTTTATTGCTGTTTTCTTTGAGACAGGTACAAATATCTTGAAAACAAATTGTAAGTAAATCAGATTATAATGCTAATAATTAATTAAAGTATTACTATCAGTTATTAGCTAATGTTTCACTAACATTGTAATTTTGAAAATTGGAAAGATTATTCTGGCTCCTGTTTTATCATCATCATTGCCTTTTAGTTCTCGGCAGAACGTAGGCCATGCACAATGGTTCTCCAATCTTCCTTTTTTTGGGCACGTTTTGAGGCATTGCTGAAAGATGGAATTTTCTTTTCTTTCAGTTCACTTAAGAGTTCCCTCCTCCAGGTTGTTTTTGGTCTACCTGGTTTCCTCTTTCCTACGTGGGGGTTCCAAGTCAAGGCTTGATTGGTTATATCATCATGCCCTTTCCTTAGAGTGTGCCCCAGCCATCTCCATTTTCTCTGTTTTATTGTCAGTTTAATGTCTGACATATCACTGCGCTCTAGAAGCTCAGCATTTGTGATCTTATTTGGCCAAAAGATCTTGTGGATTCTCCTTAGACATTTATTGACATATGTCTGTAGCTTGGAGACCACTGCTGTGTTTAGGAACCAAGTTTCAGCCCCATACAGCAAAACAGAGAGAACATTTGACTTGAACAGTCTTAACTTGGTCTTTATGGAGATGTTGTTGGAATTCCAAATTTTGTTCAGGCTGGCAAAGGCTGTCCTAGATTTGTTAATTCTAGCTTTAACATCTGTTAAAGTGCCTCCAGCTTCATCAATTTTACTTCCAAGATACTCAAAACAATCTACATCCTCAAGAATTTGGTCTCCAATAGTAATTGGTTCTTGGGAATTTGCATTTAATCTGAGTATTTTGGTTTTAGGAACATTTATTTCTAGTCCAACTTTCTTGGAAGTTTCAGCTATCCTGTTAGTCCTTCTTTGCATTTGACTTCTATTGCTTGTTAACAAAGCAATATCATCAGCAAAGTCCAGATCTCCTAAATATTTGGGATTGCCAAATAGCTCCCAACGAATGCCATCATTACTTTCACAGTTCTTCATGATCCAGTCAATGGCAAGGAGGAAAAGGAAGGGAGAAAGAAGGCATCCTTGTCTGACGCCTGTTACAATCTCAAAAAAGGTTGATAGTTTACCTTTATACATTACATTTCCACCTCCTTTATGATAGATAGCTTTAATGATATTGATTATCTTTTCTGGAATGCCATAGTGTCGGCAGATTTTCCAGAGAGATTTCCTGTCTAAAGAATCAAATGCTTTTTTGTAGTCAATGAAGTTTACAAAAAGCTCAGAGTTCCATTCCTTGGATTGCTCTATGATGATTCTTAGAGAGGTTATCTGATCAATAGTGGAACGGTTTGGTCTAAATCCAGCCTGATTAGGTCTTAGCTTTTCATTAACCTTCTTCTTCATTCTATTAAGAAGAATCTTACTAAGGATACGGCCAGGTACTGAAAGAAGCATTATCCCTCTGTAGTTTCCACATTGGGTCAAGTCTCCTTTTTTGGCTAGTATTGAGATATGTCCATTCTTCCAGTCCTCTGGGCATAACTCATCATTCCATATCTTTGTGATCAGAGGTAGGAATGCCTCAGCAGATGTGTCTAGGTCTGCTTTCATGACCTCAGCTGGGATGTTATCAGGTCCAGCGGCCTTGTTATTTTTCAAACTTTTAATGGCCTCCTTGATTTCCAATAGATTTGGCGCTCGACAGTCAATGTCAAGTGCATCTGAGGGTGGAATCTCAGTTTCTTCCTCTGGAACTGGAAGATTCAGCAGTTCAGTGAAGTGCTCTGCCCATCTATTTAGAATATCTTCATCAGTTTTAAGGAGTGAACCATCCTTGTCCCTGATGTGTGATCCTGATTTGTGTACTTTACCTGCAATGCTCTTAGTAATCTCATAGACATCTTTCATTCTATTTTGATTAAAAGCATTGTCTGCTTGCATAGCAAGGTTTTCCAAGTGTTCTTTTTTGTCAATTCTGACACTTCTTTGGATTTCCCTGCTGAGCATCTTATACAGGTCTTTATCTTCTGGAGAGTTTCTGGAGAGTGTCTTTTGTCTTACCTCTCTTCTTTGATCCATGAGATCAATGGATCTTTGAGTGATCCACGGCTTTTGGTTTGCCTTTTTAAAACCTAATTTTTCTTGGCTAGTATCATTATAAACTTTTTTGATACCTTGCCAAATATCTTCAACTCCATCATCCTCTTGAAGAGTCAACAACTCAAATCTGTTCTTTAGAGTGAGCTTAAACTCTTGTAGCTTTTCAGAGTTTTGAAGGGTTGTTAAATTATACTTTTTCCTGGGGTTAGGCTTTGTGTCCTGCCTTTTAAATCTAAGCCGAACTTTAGAAGATAGAAGATAATGGTCTGAATTAACATCAGGTCCTCTTTCAACCCTGACATCAAGGAGAGAACCTTTAAAACGTCTAGATATACAGATGTGATCTATCTGATTAAAGGTTCTTTGATCTGGTGATCTCCAGGTGGCAGTATGAATCTTCTTGTGTTTAAAGATGGTTCCACCAATGACAAGTTTGTTTTCAGTACAAAAACTTACAAGTCTATCACCATTGTCATTTTCCTTGCCATTACTTAAGCCTAGGCCATATCTGCCCATGACTTCTTCTAGATTCTCATTATTACTCCCCACTTGAGCATTGAAATCACCTAGGAGCAGGGTCAGGTCCTTTTCTTTATGACCATTCTTAAATACAGAGTCAAGCTGGTCATACAATTCGTTTTTGACCTCTGTATCTGCTTGTTCTGTAGGAGCATATGCTACTATTATTCTCAGATTGATGTTTTTATCTGAGGATTTGAAGTAAGCCTCCATGATTCTTGGACCATGGGGTTGCCAACTGATCATGGCCTGCTCTGCTTGCTTGGTCAGCATAAGAGCCACCCCTTGGTTATGTCCTAGATCCTCATTCATATGGCCTGAGTAAAGTATTTTCAAGCCAGAATGATGTTTAAACTCTCCATTATTTGTCCACCTTGATTCGGTGATAGCCAGGATATCAACCTTGGCTTTAAGCATTTCTCGGCAAATGTTTTCTGTCTGGCCTGACTGAAACATTGTCCGAACATTCCAGGTGCAAATTTTTGCTGGTCTGCGGGAATTCAGAATCATCCGCCTGACTGGTCCTTTAGCGGTTTCCCAGCCAAACATCATATTGTTGTTTCCAACCTCTACTTCGTTCCCGAGCCCAAAGTTAAATTGGTCTTTACTTTGTGCAGATTGAACGTGAGCAGGTTTTTTCTAGGGAAGGATTGTTAGCCCTACCCAAACCCCCTGAACTGGGGGAAGTGACCAGAATTCAGTCTGGCATCTACCCTAGGACCTTTCCAGCACAGTAGGACTCTTCTGGTGTAGCTCCTAGGATCATTGATGCACGGTGCAGGATGGACGGCGTGCACGTAACTGGTCTCCCAGTTTTATGCTACACTATAATTCACATTGTCTGGCCGTCCATTGGTCTGTAACGCTTCAGTGGAAATGAGATTAAGAGAATCCAATGATCAACTAACTTGGTCCGTCATGCTGCAACAACCAAATAAATTTTTCATCAAGGTTTCTTAATTTTTCATATTATAGTATTACTAGTATAACCTCCCTCTCTCTTTCTTTTCCCTCTCTCTTTTTATAATTACTTTCCAGAATGGCTTTGAAACAGATTATTATCCGCTAGATTTTAACCGGTTTGAGACATATGAAAGATATATGTATCGTATTATAGACAATTTTTCCACGCATACTAAAATGAAAAATCATAATATTAATACAAGATTTGTTAACCTAGGCCTTCAACCCTTTAGATTATTCCATTCGTCTTTTTTACATGTTTAAAGAATATAAATACATTGTCTACTGTCTGACAAGTTGACGAAGCCCAATCTGTAGCATTTTTGCACCACTTTTGATTCCTGTGACGTCATATTCTCTATCTCTTTTTTAGGGTTTTTCTTTCCCACTTTTCCTCTCATCTCCCTCATTTTATTACGTATGAGGAATTAAAAGTGGTGCAAAAATGGTACAGGTTGGGCTTCGTCTGACAAGTTCTATAATTACATTGCTTCGCTACTCATGAATATTGTCATCCCTGTTTGTTTACCCACCTCTGCGTCTCTTTCCTTTGCTTTCACCATAAGTTGACTGTCCAGGGCCCTGGTATGAAGCAGCTTATAGTGCCTAATAAAAATTAACGTCATACAATACAAATGACCTATGATAAGTCAGTATTCATTGTGATTGATCAATGGTAAAATGTTTACTGGCCTATCATTGGTCATTTGAATTGTATGACATCATTTTTTATTAGGCACTATAAGCTGCTTCCCTGGCAAAATTTAGGTTGTCACGCTGGATCACATTACTGCTGGATATCTCACTTTTTATTGCCCGCCAGTTTTCTAAATAGTAAAGAAAATATACGAATTTCAAAATAAATAGAAAAACTTTAAAAGAAACAACATTTTTTAGAATTTTTGTTGCTCATATTGTACTATTTAATAAAATCTATAAGAAATATAATAGTTTAAAAGTTTTAAAATCTTTCAATGAATTTTGTTTGGTTCCAAACTTGTAGGGTTCTAATTTTTTAACCAATAATTTAGATTTGAGGTTTTAGGGGTTGGATATTTAGGGGTGGGGGTGTACCCACCCCTTGGCGATGAAATATCACAACCCTTATTATCTGTATTACACCTATCCAAAGCTCATTACCCCCTTCACCTCAATTTGGGTTCAAAGGAGGTGTCAAAATTTTAGGTACTCTTCACGCAACCCCACCCCCTAAGCAAAACCCAGTACACACCACTATTTTTATCCTTGATAATAAAAATATGAAGTAAGTCTGTAAGTTTGTAGCCAAGAATAAAACAATTATTATTTTCTTAATATTTCTTTTTATTGTTTCTTGCAGGAAACAAAAACATAATAAAAAGTAAAAGTTTATAACGTCGACTTGATCATAAATTGTTTTTATTTAATGAAGTTATTCTGCATTAATGAATATAATAATAAATTGGATGTTGCACTAGATTTTCAAATTCTCTAATAAAGTCAAACTTGCAGCGGAGTAAAATAACGATACCCCTTTAACCCATCCCCTCCCCTCCCCTCCTACTGAATGAACGAACTAACCAATAAATGAGTTCCATGATGACAAACTAGATTGACGACAATTTTCCCCTGTCATAATATCCACGGATATTCTATATCCATTTCTACATTTTACTTTAACAAATTAAAAATAATCGGAATAATTAGCGTGGCAATATAAGTTGACAACAATTTTACTATTAATATTCTTAAATGCTTATTTAATTTAAAAAAACGTGTTTTATAAAATAGTAAGTTATTTTGTCTAAAGCTTAAGATTTCAATAACTACTAATCCGAAATATCACCAGATGGTTTAAGGCTTTTCAGTTTAAGATTTAATTTTTTTGAAGGCTTTAGGTATTTTTTCAATCTTCGAATACAGAGCCTTTAGATACTAGGGGCGGAGCTACTAGATTTTATTAAAGCATCAATAAATGTCATTTACAGGATGGGATTCTAGACCTCTATATAACTTCTAAATTTGTTTATTATAATTTGGGTGTTATCTTTACTTAATTTATCTTGATTGCATTCCAAAGGAGAAGGAAAGTCACAAGTATATGTTGTATCTCTATTTATCTTTCCTATATTTAGTATTCTATTAATATATATCTTGTAGGCTGCAATGCAGTCTTTCCAATCAACTTTTGTCTCTTTTACATTATAACAAGTGGTAGGAAAAAAAGAAAAGTACATTTATGGATCTATTATTACTTGGATGTTACACCAGATTTCAATGTTCTCTACTACAGTGAAACTTGTAGCGGGCTACGGTAACGGTTGCCCCATCCCCTCCTCTCATACTGGATAACCGAACTGACCAATACATGACAGAGGAAATAGCAAGCTAAATTGAAGACAATTTTTCTCTCTTGTCATAATATATACGTATATTCTACATCTATTAGTACATTACACTGTTATAGTAATAGAAGCGTGCAAAAGCATATGGATACAGCCACCTCACTGCACCTCCCTGATACACCCCCATGAATCAGCCACGGGGGTTTGTCAAGTTTTAAAAAAATCACATAACCTCATTAAAGCTCATAATAAACTAAATTAACCGTACACGAATAGTTAGTTATCGCGTCACATTGCAATTGTAAACACCTTTACCCGGACATCAAAAGGAAAATTAATGATTAAAACCAGTTTTGTTAGACACGAGGGGCCGAACGCACAGGCAAACAAATACGATGTTATACATGATTTTTAAGCATTGCTGAGAACCGGATCTAATCCAGCGGATATTCATCGGTTTCGAAGCCATACTGGAAAATTCAGGTTTTCTATTATTAGTCACTAAAATATTACTTTTTTTTTTACAAAAAAGTAACTTACAATTACATAACTCAATGACAACGTGAAAAATAAAATTACTGCAATATACCTCGTAATAATAAAAAGTAAACACACTCTTGGGATTAATAGAGTAGAATAATGTATATAATGGTATTTAGTGTCCAAATAACGGTTAACTAGGATGACAACGTCAAAAAACGTTAAGCTCTAAAATCAGAAGAAAGGATAAACGAACAATAACTCTTGTAGAGGGATAGAACTTAAATTGTGTAAATACAGGATACATCAAAGTAACATTATTTCATTTTTGGATATTATTATAGAGATGCCTCACTTATAATATTGTACTTTGTTGTCACAAGAATCATTATTCCTAAAATTATGTAAATAGGTTATAGGATAATCATAGCATACAAAAAATTGTCAAAATAGTTAAAAATCATTATGTTGTAAATGGACGTATTGATTTTCTGGAAATGATTAGACGGTTACTACGATTACTAAATATGTTACAGGATTTATCGTGCAATGTTTAAAATCAAAAGGAAAATTCTAAAATGTCTAAATTAACGAAAAGAGCTAACTATTTCGGACGGACGGACCGACTCTATTAATAGAAAAGCCAGCTTCGCTTTTGATAAAGAGTATATTCCCTAAATACTCGAGTCAAGTGTGCTGATTAAGTTCTCAGGGGAAATGCAACGACTATTAAAAGACATAATAACACAAAACCCTGATTAATGGTAAAGAAAGGACAGTTTGTCTAGCATTTTTTATTAGCGAGTTTGTCCATCAGTACATCCATCCGTAACGGATAGTTCTTACTGTAATTTGAGCATATTAGAATTTTCCTACCGATTATAAACCTTCATAATGATTGTAACAGCTAGGTAATATTTAGAAAGCATAGCAACTCTATAATCTTTACCAGAAAGTCTAAACGTTTATTTTAAAGTAATGATCATTTTATCATATTCATGCATCTCATTTTTCGTCGAATAATTTTAAGGGGTGTGTGACTTTTTTTACTAGCAACTCCCTTGGCTGTACAATGGGTGTCAGGGGGGTTGTAATTTGTTTTACCCCCCACAAAATTTTTACCCCGGGGAAAGAATTTGCTTGGGGGGGGGGGGTAATTACCCCACTATACACAGTGGTCCTACCAGAAGTTTGACAAAAACCACCAGAAAAACGGACTATGTGGCCATTGAATATACCCATTGGGGGGCCAGGAACTGATTTCCTTAAAATCATAGCTGTTCCTTCTTGGGATAATAATGTAAAAAGGTACCTATCTAATAATGAAATACTATTAAATATTTAGTAGTAAAAATTTTTATTGTTAGGGATTTTTAATTTACCCCCCCCCCCCCCCCCCCCCCTTGGACGTCCTTGATGGGTGTATACACTTTTTGAACTTTTATTAATTTTCATTGGTTGGTTTCAAACTTAACAACCAACAATCATAATCTACAGATGAGATAACTTTGTTTATCATTATTGGGGATGTTTATCAATTTTATGTCCATTGTCTTATCCCTGAAGATTCCTGGTTTTTTTTACCTAAAGTTGAAACTGGCAGAGGTCCCAACTGTTCAAATTTTTCATCTGCCTTTAAACAATCTCCACACACCATTGTACATCTACCTTGACAACTCTGAAAATTATATATTCAATTCATTTTTTATTACTTCGGCATCTCGGGGCTAACAAAACTGGTTTTAATCTTATAATTGTTCATTTTTATATCCGCGGAAAGCTGTTAATAATACGATGCGAGAAATAACTATTCTAGTATGGATTGAAAACCGATTAATATTCGCTATATTTGAATCGTTTCTGAGCAATACTGAAAAATGCATGGATCCTATCCTGTTATAGACAATTTTCCATGAATAATAAAATGAACACCATATAATTTGATTAATTTTTGTCTTTGATGTGTTTAAAATTTCTAAAAGAACTAATAGGCTATGCTTTAAAGGAACTTGTTGGTAGGTTTTAGGCTATCTATAAGTTTCAAAATAAAGTTTCTTTTTCTGAAAATGATGACATCTTTATTTAATTTAGATTATATAATTTTTATTAACACAGATGTTAATATTAAAATGTACAATAAATGCAAAAAAACATATAAAAAATCTGTGAAAATTACAAATGATAAATTATATAAATGTTTTTTCCCCTCCATAATTGCTTTGCTATGAATGCTTACAGACAGTTATAATTATATAAGCATCCGCTTAATCTGTATAATATCTTACATTTATGTTTTCATTTATCATTATATATACACACATTGCTTCATATATATTCTTTTTAGTAGCACAGCTACTTTATAACTAATGTCTGGCCTTTTGTCCATTCATCTGTCCAAGTCAGTAAACAAAATTGATTTTCTTCCCTATTATAAAAGATAAAAGCCAGATTTTTACTGTTTAAATTCTAAAAAAATATAGCGTATATTTTAAATATATGATAAAGTCAGATCGCTTTTAGTAATTTCTTAGAACAGAAACTACAATAAAAAACTACTCTGCATTACTGTCGGTCTGTGATTTCGTTTGACTAAATGCATTGCAATGTTTTTTTTTATCGACTATATAGCCTTGAAAGAAGGTGGTCATGACTAACTTAAAATTAATAAGTCATTTTTAAAACTAAATTATTAGCCATTAATAATGTCATAATATATCTTTAATAAATAGTGGCCATGTCTGACATATTATCGCCATAATGAAATATCCAATACAATGATATTTTATCTACATAACCTTGCAATAAATCATACAAAGGGCTTGAAAACTTAGAATTTGTTTTTGAATCGATATCTTTCATTACTAAATCCCTTGTCATTTATGTGTTTTGAAGTTTTTTTTTATATAAATTTTTGTCTTAATTAATGAACCAATCTGTTTGGTTTGGCTTTCTGTAATTAACTTGATACATCCCAAAACTGAAACTGCTGCCAATGATAATTTGTCTGTGCCTACATTAGGATTTGATTCAATATTTACTAATTAATTAATTGTATGTTAACTATTGCATTTTATGTCTGATAAAAATTAAGATATATTTAGTATTTAAATATTTGACATTTTTTGATTTATCAAATAAGTCCTGAAACATATTTCAAAGTTAAGCTCCCCAAAACATTAGAGGCATATGATAAATTCACTAAGTGAAAAAGTCTCTAAGTTATTCTTAGTTATTTATTAATATATATTTCGGTAAACATGGCACCCTCTTCAGTCTTACAGTTTAGCTGGATGTTAATAGAGGTATAGTTCATTTATTTCCCCGAGACTTCAGTTTAAAAAATTTAGTTAACTAAAGATTTGCATGTAATCATTCTTGTCTTGATTTAAATTTAGAATTGTAAAAAGAAAAGTATATTAGGTTGTCAAATGTCAATTAAGCCTAAGCGATTATATTTTCATGTTTTGCATTTCAATATCAAGAATGAAAAAGAAAACAAACCCTTCCTATTATAAGCCTTGATTGCAAAACAAGGATGACAACATCCATAAGTAGCGAAGCACAAAATTTCGTGGATGGGAATGACCGTCATGGTTGTTTTCTTCAAACAACAGGAAGTTTTATTTTGATATCTAAAACAGAAAAAATTTTGAAAATCGGATCATAAACACCAAAGATATGGGGAAAAATGTAAAAAAAATTAAAAATAGCCAAAACCCTGCAAAAAGGCAGTCTGACCATTATTGTTGTTTTCTTCAAACGACAGGAAATTTAATTTTGACATCTTTAACTGAAAAAAAATGAAAATTGGACTAAAAACACCAAAGATATGGGGGAAAATGTAAAAAAATATGAAATAGCCAAAAACCTGCAAAAAGGCAGTCTGACCTTCATAGTTGTTTTCTTCAAACGACGGGAAATTTGATTGTGATATCTATAACTGAAAAAATTTTGAAAATCGGTTCATAAACACCAAAGATATGGTGGAAAATGTAAAAATAGCTAAAAACCTTCAAAAAGGCTGTCTGGCCGTTATTGTTGTTTTCTCCAAACGACGGCAAATTTAATTTTGATATCTTAAACTGAAAGAATTTTGAAAATCGGACCATAAACACCAAAGATATGGGGGGAAATGTGGAAAATTTAAAAATAGCCTAAAACCTGCTAAAAAGCCGTCCGACCGCCAGTGATGTTTTATAGTAAATTGTGCTCCTTAATGATGGGAATGTTGTCAAAAAATTTCAGAATTCTATCTTTTATAGGAGCTGAGTAAATCCCATTTCCCCCATAGCGTTACGGACTGACGGACTGACTGACGGACTGACGGACGGACAAAGTGAATTATAGAGTAGCTTCGCTACTAAAAAGTATTGTCAATGCTTTGGTTTTGAATATTTAACAGTTGAAAAATAAAAACATTGAATTCACAAGTCATTCATTAACAATGCTCTGCACAAAAATTTTTTTTTCCATGTTAAGTATATCCATTAAGAAGTTAACTAATCCCATCCAGAAGTAGCCTAAAACCTGCCTGAGACATTCACCTAGATTACACATAAATTATTTATTTAATAAAACATGAAAACATCCTAGTTTGATATAAAAAAATATTTTATTTAAAATTTCCAAAAAAATATACTAAAACCTGATTCAAGAAAAATTGTAATGAAAAAACCTTCGAGATATTAATGGACACAGACAAACACACAAGAATAAGACATAAGAGTTGAAGAAAAAAAACATAAACAATCTGATAGAAATCCTTTTTTGTATGCATTAACCAACAAGGTAGCAGTCTTTTCTATTCTTCTTATGCACTTTTACAACTATTTGCAAATTAAGATGCTGACAAAAACTTTACAAGTATTCATCTCATGGTCTCAAAAAATGCAGCTTTTTTCAAACTTTTTATTACAACAGGTTTCACTTTTTCATTCTTTATGTTTGCAAAAAAATCAACCAATTTTGTATTATCTATTCACTTAGGTTTGGGATGGTTATACTGCACTGTAGTTGAATCAATACACACAATACCAAAAACCAAGTAATACAAAGACCTAAAAGAGAAAGAGAAAGAGAGAGAGAGGGTAAATGTTAGAAAAAGAGAGAGAGAGGGATGGGAGAGAGAGATAGAGAGAGAGGAAGGGGGGAGAAAGAGAGAGAGAGATTGTCAGAGGGAGAGAGAGAGATTATTATGCTTGGAATGTTCCACAAAATTTGGTTAATCAATCAGTGTGCCAAAATTTTCGCACATTTTTTTGCACAATTGCAAAAATTAAGAATATAAACTGTTAAAAGTTATTTATTAAATTGTTAGATTCAGTCTCTAGGTTGTAATGTTATATAAAATCAATGAATGCCTCAAACATGAAGAAAACAATAAGTAAGAGAGATTCCAGAGAATAGACGACACTCTCGGAGAATTAGAGAGACAGGGAGAGAGAGAAAGAGAAAGAGAGAGAGCGTCGTATGAGGCAAAGATAGAGACATATATACTATATACTGAAAACTAGATTATTACTGCCCCCGTAGAACTGCATCCCCTTATATCAAAATTAAGGGGATGGCTTGCAGTGCTCGATATGCACTTTGATGACAGCACCAATATTTTTTTTCAGTATATCTGTCCCCACCCTTGGTCGGAGGTCTGCCCCAAAACTCCTCCCCTTTCTCACTTATCAATCTCAACCCAACACCATTGAATATTGGGGGGAAGATTGAAAAGAAAGAGTTATTTTTAGATTACATATTTTTCATAAATAAATTAAAGATTATTAAATTTGCATGAGTTTTATGAGAATTGTAAAACATGAAATATAATTTAATAGATGTATTGTTATCATAATTTCTCGTATTCATTCGAATCCGGTGGATAGGAACCGGTTCTCATCCATACGAAAAAACTATGTCTAGCATCGTATTATATCAAGTTTTCTACGAATATAGAAATGTACAATCATAAGATTAAAACCAGTTTTTATAGCCGGTGCCTTCGGCACCACTAGGCTAAAAAAACTAGTTTTAATCTTATAATTGTACATTCTATATCCGCGGAAAGCCGTTTATAATACGATACGAGAAATAACTATTAACATTGAAAATATTGTTTTATATTATTGTTACATAAGAAATCCAAAACTGTAAAATTAAAAGATTTATCATTTTCATTTTTAGTTATACGATACTAGCAAAATTTGAAATAAGTTTGAAATTTAAAGAGTAGTTTGAAATTTAGATAAAGAAATAATAAATCGATGAAAAGTATCTGTTTTAAAAACACAAACTTGTATTAAAATATCCACTGTTGCATAATTTTTTCCCACTGTAAATTATTTTCAGTATATCTTAGGTTTACTCCTTTACTATCATCTTCCTTATACTTTTATTCCTTCTCTCATCCAAGATAAGGCTTAGAGTGTTTACACGTTCCAGATAAAAATTAATTGCAAATATTCTCAAAATATAATGATAATGTTTGTAAGTAAATCATCAATAATCATAATTCAAGAAGGGATGTAAAACGTACGTAGATGCAATGCCAGGGGAAAAATTGTCGTCAATTTAGCTTGCTAACATGGAACTCGTTTATTGGCCAGTTCGTTTATCCAGGAGGAAGAAAGGTAATGTAGGAATGGGGGGGAGGGGAGTCGTAATTTTAGTCCGCTGCAAGTTTCCTTTTATTAGAGAACATGAAAATATGATCTAACTAATAACATATCCATTGATTCAAGACAGGAAAAAATTCAGTTTAACATTTATTTTACGGTATTGTATAAGCACCTAGGCCTATATTATAATATTTATACAATAGCTAGATGTAATACGGAGGCTTGTTCAATGTCTTAAACAATATTCTTCATTTTTTCCTTTGTTTTATATAAACCATTAATAATATATTCACTTTCCAATCAATATAGGATATCTAAGAAGCAAAATCTAAATTTTTTTAGAGTCCATAATTAGCTTATAAGGCTTTAAATTTACATGTACCAAAAAAGGGAACAAGGATGTCAACATCCATAAGTAGCGAAGTATGACCGATATATCAATTGAATTACATACTGAATAAAACAATAAATTTTATCCTTCTATTTCTCGTATTCATTCGAATCCGGTGGATAGGAACCGGTTCTCATCTATACGAAAAAACTATGTCTAGCATCGTATTATATCCAGCTTTCTACGAATATAAAGATGTACAATCATAAGATTAAAACCAGTTTTTTTAGCCGCGAGGTGCCGAGGTACATTCTATATCCGCGGAAAGCCGTTTTCAATACGATGAAAAAAATAGTATAACTATTAAAATATCAGATGAGTTAATTACTTTCCCCCCAACTCAGAAGGACAGATGGACATGCATTCAAAATAAAAAAATTTTTTTTCTATAAAACAGTACCGAAACATTGTATTACTTGATTAATACGTATCATCCAAGAAAAAATTGCTAATTTGCTAAATAAATCATTAAAAAAGATTTGTATGTATCAGCAAAAAATAATCATTAAACATAAATAAAACAAGGATGACAACATCCATAAGTAGCAAAGCACAAAAAATCGTCGATGGGAATACGTAAAGGTAGATTTAAAAGGTTTTTGCTAAAATCAAGAATAGATTTATTGGATAAAATAAACATGAAACCTTGTTTTATTTGCATGATGACGATGGTCAAAGTAAATTATATTCAAGATGCTCATAACAATGGGAAAAATTATTTTGATACTGATATCCCATAAAAGTTTGAAAATTACATCAAAATAAACAAAGATATGGGGAAATATGTAAAACATATAAAAATAGCCAAAAACCTGATAAAAGGCAGTCTGGCCGTCATGGTTGTTTTATTAAAACGACAAAAAATTTATTTCTTTAATTCTTAACTTAAAAAATTTGGAAAATCGGACCATATACACTGAAGATATGGAAAAAAGTGTTAAATATACAAAAATAGCCTAAAACCTGCCAAAAAGGCAGTCTGGCCGTCATGGTTATTTTGTTTAAAAGACGGGAAATTTAATTTTGATATATATAACTGAAAAATTTTGAAAATCGGACTATAAACACTGAAGATATGGAGAAAAATGTTAAATATATAAAAAAAAACAGCCTAAAACCTGCTAAAAAGGCAGTCTGGCCGTCATGATTGTAATCTTTAAAAGACGGGAAATTTAATTTTGATATCTATAACTGAAAAAATTTTGAAAATCGGACCATAAACACTGAAGATATGGAGAAAAATGTGAAAAATATAAAAATAGCCTAAAACCTGCTAAAAAGGCAGTCTGGCCTTCATGGTTGTTCCTTTAAACGACGGGAAATTTAATTTTGATATCTGTAACTGAAAAAATTTTTAAAATCGGACCATAAACACTGAAGATATGGAGAAAAATGTGAAAAATATAAAAATAGCCTAAAACCTGCTAAAAATCGGTCCGAACGCCAATGATGTTTTAAAGTCAATTGTGCTCCTTAATGATGGGAATGTTGTCAAAAAATTTCAGCATTCTATCATTTATAGGAGCTGAGTAAATCCCATTTCCCCCATAGCGTTACGGACGGACTGACTGACGGACGGACGGACTGACTGACGGACGGACAAAGTGAATTATAGAGTAGCTTCGCTACTAAAAACTGATAAGTTATTAAAATAGTAATTTTTTTCATGCAAAAAAGTAAGATCTAATAGCTTAAATGCAGGGATCACAAGGGATAAGATGGTAAATTGTTATAAATCCCAAATGATCTTAATCTTTTTTTTATAGATTACATTTATTGGTTAAAAAGTTTGGACATTTCTAGTTCGATCAACCAACGAACATTCAATAAAAGTTTATGAGCCAACGAATAAGATCAACGCTCTCATTAACATTAGTACCGTCCAATGTCCCCTCCCTCACTGCAAAAACCTTCATTTTCAGTCAATACTTTGGAGAGATGGCTGATCAATACTTAATACTTATGGATGTTGTCATCTTTGTTTTAAGTAAAATCTTAAATAAACTAGGATGACAAAATCCATAAAATTATAAACAGACAGCGAATTATCAAGCAAATATCCAGTGGTCATAAAAAATTAAGAAAGAAAAATATGGAAAAGAGTATATAGATGTCATATACTCAAATATATAGCTGGGTAAATCTCATTTCCCTATAGCGTTACAGACAGACAATGTGAATCATAGAGTAGCTTCGCTACTAAAAAGAAACATCTGATGACTCTATATTGAAATGTGCTAAAACTAAAAGTACTTACACGTGAGACAAATTTATTTTTATACATCTTATATTTTATCAATTTTCATATGTTCATTAATGTACTTCTTAAAGAAGATGTTTGACTATTTGTTGTTTATCAGTTATCTATGTGTAAAGGAAATTCCTTTACCCTATAGTTAATGCTTGGGCAATATATACATTAGTGGTTAAACTACACATTGACTGCATTTTAGACGATCTTTTTTAATATTTGCATTTCTTAAAATCAATTCTTAGCTTGGATAAAAGTGGGCAATCTGAACTTATTTGGTTTGATTTCCTTTTTCTTTTTATCTGTAGAGAATGAATAAGGAGGTGGGAATTAGCAAACTTCCTGTTAAAATTAGGGAGGGAATAGGGGGGAAATTAATACCTCCTCCCTTTATGCCGTTTAATAAGAGCCTCCTCCCATCTGATCCAACTTCTTAAAATAATAAATTAAGGTGCTTTCTCCCCACTAGCAAAATCCTGTGCACGCCACTGAACGCATATCATTACATTTTCCTGGATAAAAAAGTGTTTATAGGCAATGAAAACAGAAAATACAAACACGCGCCTGTCTGAGCACGTTTTTGTCCTGTGCTTGTGTAAGGGTTTAGTATTTGTGCAACATAAAACTTTTTATGCTACAAAGTTGTTAATAGCCATAAAAGCGAAGCTAAATAAATGAAGCGGGAGCTACAGCACATACAATATCAACTTATGCCAACAATGAAATTAATTCGAAAAAATCACGAAACCTATACGTGATTTTCAACTGTCTTTGGGGGGCATTATATCGTAGAATTAACGAGCTTTGATCTGCCCCAAAAATATTATTTTAGATTTATTTCGTTTTTTGGTTATACCTTATTCATGATGTAATATTCAACATTATTTTAAAAAGCTATACAAGAATAACTTTAAAAAAGGGTACATTCCAACAATGAAATTAATTCGAAAAAGTCACGAAACCTATACGTGATTTTCAACTGTCAGTAGGGGGCATTACCTAGTGGAATTGACGACCTTTTTATCTGCCCCCCAAATATTATACCTAAACGCCTTTGTAATCCATGTCCCAAAAATCAAGATTCTCTATGCCAATAATCATCTATAATACAAAGTAGAACGATGTCTGTCTGTCCGTCTGTCCGTCTGTCCGTCTGACCGTCTGTCCGTCCGTCTGTCTGTCTGTCCCTTAAGATCTCGGTAACCACTGAACCGATCGGATTCTACTCTTCAGGGTATCTACCTATTGGTCCTGTGGTGGTTTTAAGCTATTTTTATTTTTTAAGTGGGACACCCCCAACCCCCCCAAAAACCAAAAAATCTCCCCCCATTTTTTTTTTTTTTTTTTTTTTTTTTTTTGAAGGAGTTTCCATGGTCCTTTATGGTCTCTCGCAATAATTTTTTTTTATCACCTCTTGGGCAAAGCCCCTAGAGGCTAGGGGCGAAGCCGCTAGTTCACTATATAATTCATAATATCCGTTGATTTGTTGTTCATGCTTCAAATGGTTTCGTCATTTTTTTGTTTATCATAACGTTCTCTCTCTTTTTATGACTACTGCTCATCTGCTGTGTAACTCCGTTTGTCTGTTTTTTAATCCATAATTTTGTTTGCGCTTCGCTACTTATGGATGTTGTTACTCTTGTTCTTGTAAAATAGAAGGAGGCATTGATTTTGATTTCAAGCAAGATTTTAAGAACGGCTTGCCAATCAGAGAAATTCTTCTTTTGAAAAAAATTTCGAAATATTCAAGGATTTATTGAACTCAATGAAAAAGTTAGGTTCAATAAATTTTTGGATCAGCGTTAGTAACACACTTTTTATTTATTTTTCTAACCTTCAAGTTCGTATACTTGTGTATTTAAATTCATATGATGTATGTATTAAATTTTTCTCAAAAATATTCATGTGTTAGATGGGTGATGTAACGGATGTAGGGTTTACGTGGATATATTGACAGGGAAAGTTGTTCTTTAATTTAGCAGGTTAGAGGTGAGATGATAGGGTTTAAGGTGATGAATGGGATGGTTTCGTTATTGTAGCCAGCTGCGAGCATCACTTTATCAGAGTTTATGCAAATCTGGTACGACATCCATTTAATCACATATATATTTTTTTTAGTTTTTATACTTTTGATTGAGTAGCACAGCTACTCTTTATTTGACTGTTTACACATATGTATATGTCGGTCTATCCAATTCTGTAGATTCTATTACTTTTTCACCTTTGTGTTTTCCTATCTCATTCTCTATCTCTCCCTCTCTCTCTCTCTCTCTCTCTCTCTCTCTCTCTATCTCTCTCTCTCTCTCACACTCACTCTCCCTCTATTCATCTATCTTTCTATCTATTTATCTCCTTATTTCTCTGTCTATATCTACCTATTTATCTCTAACAAGTTTTACTATTTTGAATAAAAACATTCTATTTATATCTATTTGAAATTATGTAGAAACCTACTTATGTTAGTACTATACTTCCTAACTCTAATGGAATTTTCCACTTATACTATTTACAAATTATAAATATTAATCAATTCTATATTAGATTTATAACAAGGATGACAACATCCATACGAAGCGTAGTGAATTATTAAATGTTTAATGAGACGAATAAAAGAAAGAGAAAGAAGGACATAATAAAAATCACAAAACCTACAAAAAAATAATTATATGTCTTTAGTTGTATGGTTTACAGACTTACATACAAAGTTAGTTGTATAGTGGATGCTATTCGGAACAAGATATCATAAAAAATCAACAAGCTATCTTAAATAGTAATAAAGAAAATCAAATTTATGAGAAAAAGCTACTTTGAATTTCGATGAGAGGCCACATTGGACTGTAAATTACATTGGTACCCAAAGTTTTATTGATATGCTCTCTCATTCCTTGGCTTAAAAACTTTGAGCACTTTTCTTAAATTTCAGTGCTCAATCTTTTCAACAGAAAGTGTAATTTTGTTTACCATCAATGTCTTATCCTTTAAGATCCTTAACTTATACTATGTGAGATAGGAAATTTCCATTTATCCGGCTTTTGAACTAACACACTCTATCACATACAGAAATACAGACGGACAAACAGACAGACAGACATACAGAAATATAGATAGACAGACACACATTTTCACAAACACTTTCACAAGAGAACATAATCTTTCTACGCTCAATTTTGCCCGAAAATTTTTTCACGTGTTAAGCTGTTCTTTGAGCCTGTTATGTATGTCATAGCAATTATAGAAAGCATATAATAGGTCAGTTGCATAGTTAGTTAAATCTATATTAATTTTAAGTCTAGTTTTGAACAACAGTGCGCTTAGTATATCTTTTTGGAATTATCAACATTTGATTCCTTGGACAATTCGGTAGATATTAAAAGAAGCTTCAATTGTTTTTGTTTGTTGTTTGGCTTAAATGAATTTTGTTCTAGATAATTTGATCAAAATAGGCCAGACTTCTAATGATTTTAGGATACAAACTTCCTTGTAAGTGGCAAAGCTGCTTTATAACTAGGGTTTGTCAGACCTTTATTGAATCAAAATGATTTTAGGTAACATTAATTAATTACTTTCACTATATTCAGCAAGCAGTATTCCTAGACAGTCGCAGGACAATTAACAATTAGGAGGCAAAATTGACCTGTGGAGCATAGAGGAGACGAATGGAGACATCTTGCCAAGTCCTTATGCTCCTCAATGGAGTGAAGAGCTGGTACAGATACTTTCAGTGGCTTGGGTATACAAGATTTTAGGAAAAACGGCATTACCCTTTTATCACTCCCACAAGGGTTTACAAAGCTCTGGTGAGTCACTGTGCACGCCATTAATGTTAATCACATTTATTTGATTATTGACAAGGATCTCAAAGAAAAGACAATTGACAACATATTTATGCGTACCCTCAATTATGATAACAAAATTACACCTTCCTATTGGTGATATAGGTTTGCCACTAAAAGTTTGTACCAACCTATGTATAAAGATTTATTCATGGTTTTTACCCAATGTTTTTATGTCACCGAATGAGAGGTCTTAGTTGTAAAACTTAGGGTATCAGTGTAATAAACAGTCATACTTACTATAGTTATCATACATGGGATTAGATTTCGGAAAACATATTGAGCACTATTTTAAGAAAAAATAACAGCAAAATTATTATATAGTTTCAAATGTCTGTCTGTCGTATGCTACGTTTAGGATAAAACAGGATCTTCTATAACTTACTTCGGCCATCGGTCTATCTGTAATGCTCTGAGGACATCAAATAAGACGTGTTTTTTGCTATAAGAAAAAAAGGCTTATTTTTGTTGTTATTTTGTTGATGTAGATAGATTTTTTTATTTTTGTTGAGATTATTTTATCCATCTTTTTTTTTACAGGAGCGATTTCTTTTAGGAGGGTGAGGTACCCTCCTCTAAAATAATTATTTAGACCTATAATAATCTTCACTGTAAAGGAAATCATATCAATCAAGTTGTTATTGTGGTACAGACACAAAGAAAGACAGACGGACAGACACCCTGTTACTTTTAGATAAGATGATATATCTAAATGTAATGCGAGAGATAGAACGAACGGAGTAAGAAAGAATACATCTATGTATATAACTCTCGGAGTAATGTCATTGACCCTCTTTATATAAACTACCAAAAACATCAAAATTTACAAATTTGAATTTATTTACAACAATAATAAACATAATTTTATTAATAGAATAAACAACATATTTTTATAGATGTATACTTATGTACATGTATATATTATTTTCATGTCTTAATCATGCATATAAGTCATGCCTAGGATAATCATAGAGGAAGAAGTAAAGAGGAAGAGAGAGAGAGGGCTGGGGGAGGAGTAATTATGAAAAGAGTAGGCCCGGAATTTCAGAGGGCTTGGCACTTTTTAGAGGAGTGACACAACTCTGCTCTGAAAAAGCGCATGCGCTGTCAAGAAAATTCATCGTACCATGTTTTTTAGAAAAAAAATAGATGGATGTGTGTGTCTGTATATTTGCGTGTTGGTATGTGTATGTGTGTGTGTGTGTATGTGTGTGCCGTGCCCCTCTTATATTTTCGTGTCCCATCTTCTCTTTCCCCCCATCCACTTCCCCTATTCCCCGCCCGGGGTCCAAAGCCTTTCCCTTTTTACATTCTTTATCCTGTACTTTCTATAGTTGACCCCCCACTATACTCACTCCATCTTATACCCTCCCTCCCCCCACCGGTCAAAAATTCCCTTCCTATGGAAATTTCTATCTTCTTCCCTTTTGGTATCAGACTTGGGAGAGTAAGAAAGGGGAAAGAGAAAAGGAGAGAGAGAGATAGAGAATGTGATTGTAAGAATAAATTTGTTCAGTAACTCGAAAATTCTGACTCGAGCTGTAAGCCTACAGTCTTACTATAATTTTGATGTATTATTTCATAAACAGTTAACAGTTCCATATCATTTCACTTCTGACTGTCTAATAAAGTGTTTGTTTAAAACTTTATACACAAATACTCTAAAAAAGTGGTCTTTAGTGATTAATTGACATTAGATATTACCCTAGTTAGCAACAGAAAGTAATATACCAAGATACATTTCCTCATATTTGGATCATAAGTGAGATATCAAATAAATGGCAACACCCATCGCTATCCCAGGTGTTGGGGGTCGGTGTGGCGCTGGGGGTGCCAGCAGTCCCCCGAGTGGCATTCCCATCCCCGGGGGTCATGGTCTTGGCCACGGGGGCAGCGGGTACAAGCCCCTGGCCAAGAAGGTGATGAAAGGAACGGAGGAGGATGGGTACTCGAGCCAGTGCAGCAGTCCTGCTTCCAGCCCCTGCTCTTCGGACAGGTTGCGTTCTTGTTTTCATAGTAAAAGCGTAGCTGCTTTACAATAATGACAGTTCGTCTGTCAATTATGGGTAGATTGTTAAAATATAAATTGATTTGTAAAAAAATATTTTGGAAGTGTCCTGTCATATTCAATAACTTAATGAAAATGTATCTGAATAAAATGCTTTGCGCTGTATTATAGCAAGTTAAACTTCTTTTTCTAAAGACTATTGCTTTGTTAGTTTTTGTTTTGTTCTTGTTTTTAAGTCAAAGACCTCATAGAAAGCTAAAATATCCTTGTGTGATTTTCCCTTTATCTGTTATCAAGCATATACTATTGCTAAAAAGTTATTAAAAAGTAAAGGTTATACAGTAAGACAGGGAATATTTACAGCTTATATTGTTTTTCTTTCTATCTTTTTAGATACTCTCGGCTTAGCTCCTAGCCTCTAGGAGCTTTGCATTCAAAGGGAAAAGAAATATAGCTAAAAACCATCTCAGGACTAACAATAAAATAGCCCAAAATCGTCACAGGACGTGTGTGAAGATTATTTTAAACAGAGAACCCAATCCTAGATAGGGAAAAAGTGCATGAATATGTTTTATGTACATTATGTATGATTTTTTTTCAGCTTTCCTTTATTGTGCTTTCTTTTCTTGTTTACCAAAAAAAAGCTGAATATTTTTCAAGATAAAACACAATTTTCAAACCTAAATACAAAAAAATAAGCTTGAAACACATTTATGTACAAAGTACACAAAAGCGCTGCAAAATACTCAACCTAGCAATAATTTAATTATAGATAACAGATTTTTAAAGCAAAATAGTAATATTTAAGATCTATCATTTAAATTTAAAATTTCTTAAATCGCTTATTTTATTATCATATTATGACATAGTTTTTAAATCTATCATAATGTTTGACAGACGAAGGTTTGCATATGACATAAGACTTATCCTTTTTAAAAAGCAGCTTCGCTTCTACTTATTAGGTTAAAATCATGTAAGAAAGTAATTTTCTTTTTCCACATAATTATTCTAATAAAATTTTTGATAAAATTATTTATTTCAGGTCCTGCAACACGCCTCCCCTGAGCACCTCCTACTTTGGGAAGCAGATGTTGTACAACGGGGAGACGATGAGCACCCCGATATCCAGCGTGGTTGTCAACCAGTCCCCGCCATCACCCGCCACCGCCAAACGCCTGTTACGGATTAGGTAATAATTTTGATAGCATTTAAAGGGTGAATCAATATATTATCAATTAGATGTTGTACCAGATTTTCATGTCATCTACTCTCCCATTCACCCTATTTATCCCTTTCCCTCCCCTCCTACTGGATGAACTAAATGACCATTAAATGAGTTTCATATTAGCAAGCTAAATTGATTAAAAATTTTCCAATCGTCTATATACGGTATACCCACGTATATCCTATCCATTAAAAGATGTCTAGTTGTGTTTAGGAGAGGGTTCATTAATTTTAGATGGAATCCAAATATAGATAGGTATACCTACACACTTTTTGAAATGTAGATTTATCTATTTAAGAGAGATAGGTATATGTCATTGTTATTGAATTTTAACTACTTATTATGCCTTTTTTTACTGCCACCGATTACAAATTTCTATTAATGCATTTTCGTTATTTGTATGGTCGTAGGTATCTCCAAAACAGTGGTCATGAAGTATCTTTGACTTTTATGTGGATTTTAAACTTGTTAGCTTTCAGACGTTTTGGGAGTTTTAGTGTCTGCTTATTAAAGGACAGTAATTTTCTTTCATTTCAACAATTGGCTTTAGTTTTCATCTATTTTGTTCAGAAATACTTTCTAGCTTTTCAACAATTGTTGCCTTAGTAACCCTAAACCGGTTTATGTCAGATTTTAAAGGAAATTTGGGGGATTATCAAATCCAAATTATTCTGGAATAAATTCTAATGAACAACAACACCTGTTTTGTATGGAATTAGGGGGAGGGGGATTCTCCAGGGGTTATTATGAACATGCAAAGGGTTGGGGGTGGAAAGGGGGAAGAAGGATTATAAATACCGGGAATTTCTGGAAATATTTCACCATTAACATGATGAAATGTAGTTACAACAACAACAACAACATGCTGTTGTTTATTTACATTGAGTTTTTATGAGTCATGCTTTTTCAACTCTTTTATGTTTTAAAAAACTTACGTCAAGAAAAACCTGTATAATTTAATGAATAGATGATTGATTTAAGTAAATTGTGCAAAACAAAGATTGAGTTATCTAATTTTAGAAAACCTTTGCAAAGGCCAGGACAATGAATTGCAGGCTATTTTATTTTAAAATTAAAGTCTTGGGATGGCTTTAGACAAATCCTCTAGATGCTAGAGGCGCAGCAGCTATAGTTATAGTAAAACTAATAATTAAACATATATACCAATAGATCATATGACAAGGAAAAAATTGTCAGCAAGCTTGCTAATTTCTCTGTCATATTTTGGTCATTTCGTTGTTCCAGAAGGAGAGTGGGGGATATGGTGGATCGTTATTTTAGCTCGCTGATGCATGATAATCTAGTGTAAGATCAAAGTAATAATAAATTCATTTCCAATGGATAATTAACAGAAATTATAATTTTTAGGAAGATGTCTGATATGTGTAGGAAGCCTAATGTGACAGGGAACATTTCAACCATTCCTATCCAACCAAAGGATATCAACGAATCTTGGGCCAAGTTGGTTATTAACCAGCACAGGTAACTTTTTTTACAGTATGACTTTTAAACTCCAATTTATAAGCTGGATCCTAGACTGAGCTATACTGAAAAATCATGTATCGCACCTTGTTATAAACAATTTTCAACGAATAATAAAATAAAAATATAATTAAAAACAAAACAGGACTATGTTTTAAATTTATTTTCTATCAATCTCGGAAAGCTGTCAATCAAACGATACGATAAATAACTAATATACATTTTAACCCAAAATTTATTAATGAGATTAAAAAGTTACTATGAAATTGATTTTTTAAAAATTGAGAATACTTTTGATCATCTAATTAGGACAAATAACATATGTTAGCTTTATAATAATTTCTTTTTATAGAATTTAAAAATATAAAAGTACACAAAAATACCAGATTTTTCCAGACTTTCTTTAATTTGGGTAAAATTTGTTAAACATTTACTACAATTGAAAATAAATTCATGTTAATCAATAATAAATACTATGCTTAACTAATTTAATAGCCACCTAAATCTAGAATATTATGGTTTCACCCATTCGAATTAATTGTCTATCCTACTGTATTGATCCAACCCTTTATTTATGGTGATGATATGAGCATGATGATATTTAAAACGTCAGGGGTCTAAAGGGTTAAGACAATGGTCGATTAATAGATGTACATCCCCAATGATGATACACAAAATTTTACCCCTTTTGTAGATTTAAATTTAAGGTTGAAACGTTTGAACACACAACTTAATAAATCAACCAATCAAAATTTATTAAATTCCCCAAAAATCCTTAAGGTAACGATTAAAGAAACGTTATGATAAAAGTTTGGGGACTAGTGTAATAAACAACCTATTGTCCCCGTTCTCTCAACATGATACTAGCATGATGATATTGTGTACAACGTACTTGTATACTTGCCATGGCCTGTAACCAGTATATACTGGATTATTAAAACTGCGTCCAGTTATCCAGTAAAACAAAAAATAAAAAAATTAGAACACAAAATATATTATTATTACAATGACTATGTAATGATTTTAGTTTGAGTTATTATATACTTTTTTAGCAGTCTAGCTCAAATGAAAGATGATTTACGAAAAAATCACTTTTAATCCCTAGCGTTACGGACTGACAGATTGAATTGTACAGTAGCTCCGCTACTATAAAATTTTTAACTTTGATGATAAAAAATAATGTCTTCCAAAACATTTTATGCTATTCTTATTAGGATAATTTGTTAGTAGCGAAGCTACTCTATAATTCACTTTGTCCGTCCGTCAGTCCGTCCGTCAGTCCGTCAGTCCGTCAGTCCGTCCGTCAGTCCGTAACGCTATGGGGGAAATGGGATTTACTCAGCTCCTATAAAAGATAGAATGCTGAAATTTTTTGACAACATTCCCATCATAAAGGAGCACAATTAAGTATAAAACATCGATGGCAGTAGGATCGCTTTTTAGCAGGTTTTAGGCTATTTTTGTATTTTTCACATTTTCTCCATATCTTCAGTGTTAATGGTGCGATTTTCAATTTTTTTTCAGTTATAGATATCTAAATTAAATTTCCAGTCGTTTAAAGAAAACAACTACGACGGTCAGACTGCCTTTCAGCAGGTTTTAGGCTATTTTTGTATTTTTAACATTTTTCTCCATATCTTTGGTGTTTATGGTACGATTTCCAAAATTTTTTCAGTTATACATATCAAAATTAAATTTTCCCTTGTTTAAAGAAAACAACCATGACGTTCAGACTGCCTTTAAGCAGGTTTTAGGCTATTTTTGTATTTTTTACATTTTTCTCCATATCTTTGGTGTTTATGGTTCGATTTCCAAAATCTTTTTAGTTATAGATATCAAAATTAAATTTCCAGTCGTTTAAAGAAAACAACTATGACGGTCAGACTGCCTTTCAGCAGGTTTTAGGCTATTTTTTTATTTTTCACATTTTTCTCCATATCTTTGGTGTTTATGGTACGATTTCCAAAAATTTTTCAGTTATACATATCAAAATTAAATTTCCCCTTGTTTAAAGAAAACAACCATGACATTCAGACTTCCTTTTTGCAGGTTTTTGGCTATTTTTATATTTTTTACATTTCCCCCCATATCTTTGGTGTTTTTGGTCCAATTTTAAAACTTTTTGGGATATCAGTAAAAATAATTTTTCCCATTGTTATGAACATCTTTTATGTAATTTATTTTGACCGTCATCATTATACAAAATATTTTCTCCAATATATCAATTAATAAATACACTTTAAATCTACTTGTACGTATTACCATCCATGATTTTTTTTGTGCTTCGCTACTTATGGATGTTGTCATCCTTGTTTAATTCAAAATGAATTAATAGCTACAATGTAAGAATAACTTTTACTCTGTTTAGTGAAACTCTATAGCTTTAAGGGTGGATAGAGAAAATGAACATGTATCTAAAAAATAAAATATATAACTAATAGCATTTTGATTTTAAGAGGGATATGAGTATTTTCAGCCTTTATTGGAGCAAATAGGGTAATATGGAGACAAAATATATCTCGCTTGCTTTTATCATAAATAAAGATTTAATAGAAAAGATGATAATTTGGGTTTAAAAATAAACTTATCACTAAAATTTATTTTTGTTGGCGTTTGTCGCGTGATAATATTTATTTTATTTTTTTAGGATCAAGCATTACCAGCCACCTCTACCCCAGACAGCTGTCATCACCAGGCAAATATTCTATACAAAATCATTCTAAGTACTCCCTGTCTTTCCGCCCTTAATTAGATAGAGAAAATATAAGTTACTTGCCATCCTTTTATATACTTGATACTTAAAAAATACAATAAGAAAATATTACATTATAAAGAAAAACAATATTTTTTTTTGTTACAAAAAAGTGTGGGCGCAATAGCTTTTTATTAAGCCTCAAAGTTGTAAACATTGCGTAGAATAATTGAACTAGAATTATATTTCTAGGAAGTACAACGTTATTCATATCATATGTGTCATATTAAAACTGGATTTTGTTATTTTTAATGTTTTATTTACTGATATAATACAGTTAGGGAGTTGAATCCATTTTTATAGAAGCAGAAATATAATCTATGATTATGGTTTGGACCCTCTAAAACTGTAATCTACCCTTCCACTTTCCCCTCTCTTGGTGAAGATATCTTCAACGCCGATACGATTTTTGAAATATAAGATTCCACTTTTGTCTCTCTTGTTGAAGATATCTTCACCAAGAGAGGCAAAAGTGGAATCTTAAATTTCAAATATCGTATCGGCGTTGAAGATATCTTCACCAAGAGAGGGGAAAGTGGAATCTTACATTTCAAAAATCGTATCGGCGTTGAAGATATCTTCACCAAGAGAAGGGAAAGTAGAATCTTACATTTCAAAAATCGTATCGGCGTTGAAGATATCTTCACCAAGAGAGGGGAAAGTGGAAAGGTAGATTACAGTTTTAGAGGGTCAAAACCATAATCATAGATTATATTTCTGCTTCTATAAAAATGGATTCAACTCCCTAACTGTAATACTTAAACTTATGACTAAAATTAATTTGAAATAACACTTTTTTTGCTGGCTACTGCGAGTGCGACTTAACATACTAAAATAACAAAATCTTGTTTTGTTAATGACGAAAAGAAATAATATTTTTAAAAATGTGTCATAAAAACATTACCTCAAATTTACTAATAATTAGAAAAAAGTTTTTGTTTGGTTAATCATTTAAAAAACACTAGAAAAAATCTAAAATATTTTTAAAATTTCAACAATTTTCAACCTAGGGGTGTTAAGTTTTAGGGGTATGAAGAAAGGGGAAGGTAGTCCAATCCAATTTCTTATTCCAAATGGGTGTTGACACCCCCTTGCACCACGCTTATGCTCGACGACAGCCTTAACTTTTTTACAAAAAAAATTTTCAGACATTTTTAATCACGCTGTCAGCGAGTGCTAAAACTATCTTCTCTCTAAAACGCTGCTACGAGTTTTTATATCTCGTAGTAAAAATACATATACTTCACTTTTTGGAAAGTGTACACGACTATTGCTTTCTGATTGGCAATAGCTTGTTTTTTGCTTTCACTTTAACATTTGATTATAGATTAAAGATTTTTTAAAACTATTAAATTCCAAAATATTAAACACTCTGTTCTGAAGGCCTTTGAGACATGGTTTGTACTTTAAAGTAGGTATTTTAAGGCCTATTAGTTGTCCATAAAAAAATAGCCTAAAGGTATGTTTTTTTCTCTCTCTCCCTTTACTAAATACTGAAAAGTAAAGAAATATTGTTGCTAGGCTTAAGTTAATTTAATACAGTTTTGAAATGATGTATTGCTGTTAAAAATTTGAAATAAAATTGATCAATCTTTGAAATGAAATATCAAAGGGGGTTTATAGAATCGTTTTGGTATTGTTTCTACTATTAGATATTTTTCTTTATTTGCTGCTACATGGCAAAGTTCTAAATTAAATAGATTATTCATTGCATGGTATTTTCAGTCTATATACATATGATGATTATGTAACCTATATAAAGCCCAGGCCCCTGTAAAAGTATAGACACATTTGGCCCAGGCCTTTAAATTAATGCAGAAGGCCTGTTTTGCATAAAAGCAGAATGCAGTTAAAATTAACAAGGATGATGACAATCGTAAAGCTTTGCAGTACACTTTTAACAAATCTTTTAAATCAATTGCATAATTAAAGAGATAATTTGCTATTTTGGTTTTTCCGTTGCCAAGTAAAGGGGTTACATAACTGAATGCTTGATTTCATCTATTAAATTTAATTCTAATCAGGGAGGGAGGGAACATAGGGCTGTTTATTACATTAGTTCCCAAAATCTTATAATAACGCTTCCTTTTTTGTCATTCGTTGGCTTAACAAACTTGGTGACTTTTATTAAATTTTTTTTTTTTTTTCATTTAGTTGAGTCTCGAAACGTTTCAATAAGTGTTAATTTTGTGTATTATCATTGGGGATGTACACCATTATACCGGCCATTGTCTTATCCCTTTAGATCCCTGATTTTTAATACATATTAAAGCTTTTAATACACGTCTTAAGCTCGTGTTTTTTATTCTAGAAACTGTTATGAATGTTTTTAATAAAAATACAATTATCAAATCATGCATATCACATGTGTGTATTTTGTTATTATGTTGTACTATTTAAAATAATTTTGTTATTTTGTTGTACTATTTAGAATAAGTTTGTTATTTTGTGTTAAAAATATGTTAAGAAAAAAGGCTTATAGTTGATACATGGACATGTGATTTGCTTAAGGCCTAATGCAGACTTACACGTGAATTTACACATACTCACACACACACACACACACACACACACACACACACACACACATACATACACACACACAAATAGCTTAGAGGCTGTGTGTGTATGTCTGTTTCTTTCGGGCCTATGGCTTTGGTAGGCATACTAAAAGTTATATATGTCAATCCCAAAACGTTTAACCATTTTTTAGGTTTACAAAAAGTAATTTTGAATGTTCCTAATGCTTCACTAAACTTGGAAAAATAAATTAAAACAAAATTTTTTTTAATTGAATAAAAATATTCCTTAAAAAAATTGATTAGGGAATTATGAAAAATATGTTTATAAAAAAATAATAATAATGAGAAGGAAAATATATAGATGTTAAGCAATAAATATTATTATATATGGGGCCCATAAAAGGTTTAAACACTCTGAGAGCATTTATCATAGAGAGAGAGAGAGAATTAGAGATTATTGTAGAGACCGGAATATCTGAGGGGAGGCAACTTATGACGTCAATGGATTTATCTTGAGACTTTTTGCAATGATAAATAATGGGTCCTTTTTCTTACATCATAAATATCCAAATACATTAATAAAAATATATTTACTTTCAGTACTTAATGTCAGTAAGGTGTTACCTTTTAATTTTTAATATGAAGAAATGATTTTAAAATTTAACCAAGCTACTTGAATATTTTAATAAGTTTTTTTAAGTTATATAACCTAGAATGAGAGAGAAAAAATCCTTTAAAAATTGAATTTCAAAAACTCACCTTTCCAATTAAAACTAATTAACAGACAATTATATCTGAAAACGCAATGGAAAAGAATGTTGTTTTTACTCCTTTAGAGTTAAGGCGTAATTAAATTATTTTGTTTTCTGGAGACTTGTGAGAAGGTTTGAAGGTATTGTTTTTTATTGTCTTTAATTCTATTTCAAAGGACCAAAGAAACAAAAGAATACTCAAAATTGAATGGAAAATTTAAAGAAATTCATTCATACAAACAAAATAAAATGTTTAATAAGATAAAAAGATTACATTTTCAATTTTTTTATATGCACTGCATTTGTCTGTCGTATGGACAGTTTTGTAAATATACTGACAGACTCTAAACAGACAGACATGCATATTCTGTCCACATATTCCTTACTGCTTAATTCACTTAGAAACAGTCTAGATGCATGAAAGGTAAAGTGTTTGTTATCAATGTTTATCTAGTGCCTGTCTCTAAAATAGTTTCAAGTAATCCAGCTTGATAAATTTTCCATAGCTACAAGAGCATAAAAAATAGAAAACTTTCAGTATGTACAAGCATACATCTAAGGCGTATAGTGTACATATTAAACTGATGGCCATAAATACGCAGCATTTTTTCTTGTCTAGATTTCTTTCATCTTTGAATGCAATTAAAATTATTTACAACAACCTAGATATTCAAAAAATATTATAATAGTCAACTTTTTAAATCATATGATTTTTTCACCTTTGTAAAAATTTAGTATAGAATATAACACTCGGGCAATTCATAGGTTCTGTGTAAATGACTGCAAGAAAAGTTCTGGCGACCTCAGCACCACCTGCCGAATCTCTGTTGACCTAAAATCTGATGCTGACACAACGTGTAACTATGTGTTTATTGCCAAACTGTTGCCTGCGGATGACCCCTGCAGAGTTTATGTCTTTGAGTCTAATGTTTTTGAAAAGGTAATTTTTCCCCTAATATTTTATAATCTTAAAGATGGTTTTAGGTATACAAAAAATTGAAGGAACGAATTATGTAACATGATAGAAGTAAAGCTTTTCTATAATCAGGGTCAGTTTGTTTGTAGGTCGGTAAGCTTCTTTTATTAATTTAGACATTTTAGAATTGTTATATTGATTTCAAATTTTGCATAATATTTCCTACATAAGTTAGGAACGATTAAGGAAGGGATAAACTCTATTTGATACCATAAGTGCGTATGCCCAATTGTTTGTTTGTTCTTCCTTCTGATTTTCAGAAGCTTCACTTATATGGATTATCATCCTTTTTTTTTAACAACTTATTTGCACTTAGATATTTAAATACCTCATTTTATTGCTTTAGGAGATCAGTATCTATTTCGAGCTGTTACCCTGCCTACGCCAATTTTGCGAAGGTACCGCCCTTGAGAAACTGATGCATGATCGAGTCCCCGCTTGCATTTATGGGTCTAACAACTGTGATGGAGCCGGTGTGCTTGTGTTCGAGTGCGCCCAGGTAAATTATTTTTTTAAAAGTCATACATAAAACTGCGAATTAAATCATAAAGTGCATAATATAAATTATACAGAAAAAAAAAATTATAAAACAAAGAAACCATACAAAATGTGTGTGTCTATGTTAAACAATTATACGGTGTAAGCAGATTTAAAAATACAAGTAATTTATTGAGGAAAACCACGTTTTTTTTCTTAATAATTATGAAAAGCAATACTCTGCAATTCTATTATTGTACTTCTTAATCAGCATATTCTATAGAAATGTACCTTTCAATAATTAAATATTGATAAATTTTTAAATATTTTTTAAAAATAAATTTTAAGAAAATAAATTCTAATATCTTTTTTTTTTATAAGTTTCTCCATTAAATTTTGGGTTTAAAAGATGGCCCCTATAAACATGTTAATTAGCTTTAAACCTGCGCTTGGCCAATACAGATCATCACATAAAAAATATTTTCTTATAGATTTAGCCGTTTATGATATTTAATATATATAATTTTTCTTATGATTGCATATGATATGTTTGATTTCATAGAAATTGGATAATTATGAGAAATTCAATGCAATTTGCAACGAACGTCATATGCAATATTTTGTCAATAAAATATAAAATGATTCATGTCTATTTTCTAGAAATCACATAAGAATCTTTTTTTTACTGAACAGGCCTCTTTTATAAGAAAATATAACGCTGGATAGATAATTTAAATAAAAAATACTTAAAATATTCCAAAATATCTTTAGTTTTCAGCCAATGAGAAGAATTTGCGTTTTATAAGCTAATAAGGATATTGTGCAATAGAGCTTTAGAAAAAGAATAAATATATACATATATAATTGTTTTTCCTTGTCTTATATAATTTTAAATTTCAGTAAGATTTACAGATTTAAGTTTAGTTTAAAGATGTTGGGAGAATAATGATACTAGTACGCAGTTGCGTGTGGTACGAGGGTGTCTACACCCCTTATAAAATTTAAATTGAGATAGTCTAACTCTCCCTTTTTTTCCCCCAATGGTTTTACTTACCTCCTTAAATCGCTGTGCACGCCACTGGGGGCTCTATATTCAAAGAGATATGGAATGGTACAAAAATACCTACCCACCCAGACTTATTTACAAAAAAAATTAATACCCTAAAACCATCTCGGACCTATAAGAAGTTTCATTGTAAAGGAGAACCATGTCGGTCCAGTAGTTAGCGAGATCCTTTACTGAGGACAAAAAGAAGACTACTTTATATCATAATGATTTTTTTAGGATATTACTGTATTTATTCAATATGCCTAAGATTATAAAAGTTTTTCTTTATTTTAGGAGCAGGGATTCAAGCATCCCACAGATCCTGACGGTCTGTCCTTGGACCAGGTGATGACCACTATCAGGTTCATGGCAAAGTTCCATGCCATGGGCTCCGCTCTTCTTATCAAGAAGGTATTGTTTGTTCTTGTGTTTTTTCCATAAGAATTCTAGTTTAGATTTTACGACATTATTTTGAAAGATAAATGAGACAGTTTAATATTCAAACCTTAGAATTAGAATTAGGTAAGGCAATAGATTTATCAATAGTTGGATCTTACACCAGATTAGCTGGCAAACATAACGATCCCTTCAATCAATTCCTATACCCCATCCCTCTCCTTTACTGTATGAAGGAACTGACCAATAAATGAGTTCCATGTTAACAACCTGAATTGACGACGTTTTCCCCCGTCCTAATATAAACTATATTAACTCAATAGATATAAGTTTATGAGCATATGATATTACCTATTTTGTAGCAACTCCTGTAAAAATAGGTAGGTATAACTAATATTCTAATATTTTCAAGATATTTCATTTACCCTGCAATATCTTACCCCTGTATGCAAACTTTACATTTATCTGAATTTCAGGGTAAGCTGATCAACCTACGGTACCCCTTCCTCTCCTCGAACGTGTACAGCTCCCCCCAGATGGCCGAGGGAGCCAAGCGACTCTTTCACATCTACACAGAGTTCCTGAAGTCTGTCTCCGAGGCGGAGGATCTTCACTACAAGTTTACAAAGTACTGCGCTGAGGATTGTGCGGCCAAGGAGATGTTTTCTTGCCTTAGAAGACAGGTATAACTAACTATGTTTGAAATCTTGTCCACAAAACATTTTGTCGGCTTGATATTTCTGTAGGAGATCTAAAGGGTTTAGAAAATGATTACCACCCGTATAGATTAATGATTGGTGGAAATGTTTGGACACAACTAATTTTTGTACCATCCAATCAAGAATTAAACAGTCCCCAAGTTTTGAACTAAAAAATTATGAAAGTAGACTTTTATTGCTGCAATTATGACTACTTATAGAATATAGAATACGTGGATATTGTGAGAGATTCTCACATATCCTGATCAAATGATTTTCCTATAGCTCGCTTATCCAACCTTTTTACCCAATCCCTCCTTCCCTGACCCTAGAGAAACTATATCAGCAAAATAAATTTTGGACAAAAAAATTCTTTGTTTTTTATAAGTACCATTGAAAATTATTCTGTATATTAGGTGGACAACCCGTTCAACACTGTTATCCACGGCGAGTTATGGGAGAAGAACATGATGTTCTCCGAGAACACAGACAGGGATGTGGACAACAAGAACGAGGATGATGCCAAGATTGTGGTGCTGGACTGGAAGAATGCAAAGATTGCCTCGGCCACAAAGGATTTGGCTTTCTTCCTACTTTCTTCAACTAGCAATAGTCTTAGGTTAGTAAGACAAAAAAGGACAATAAAATTTTTTTTATCTTTTTTTGTCCAACCTAAATGAATATCTTGTACCACCTATTTCCATTTCTTAAGAAGTGGTTTTTGGACATTATTAATAGTAATTATTCTCTACCTATAAGAATCTAACATTTAATTACACCATAATATTAATTAAAGCTTTTGTGTCTTTTTCTTTATTAACTTCATTTCATAGTAACCAAAGAATTAATAGTATAAAATTTTTAAAATTTCCATTTTTCAGGGAAGATTGTCTGGAAGAAATTTTGGAAACCTACTACAAAATTTTCTGTGAATCTCTGGAGGTAAATTTTTCATATTTGTTAGTTTTTTTTCCCAGTATGGCTTCCCGTTGGACTAGAACAGATTCTGAGCCATATTGAAAAATCATGGATAGCATCATATTACAGATAATTTTTAACGAAAATAAAAATAAAAATCATGATACCAGTTTCGTTAGCCTGGCCCCTTCGGGCCCAACAAAACTTAATCTAATCTTAATTAAATTTCAAATTAAATTAGTATCCGCGGAAAGAAGGCCAAATCCTATTTGAGAGTTGGGGTTTCCTTAGTCATACAAAGATATAAAGGAATATGTAAGACTTAGGAAACCCAACTTGTAGGGTATCCTAAGAAAATATTTCAATTTCCAAAACAATACTCCAAGGAGTATTAATAGCTACAATGAATAAAATAAATTTATAAAGTACTATTGTGAAGAAAATTAGATGTATCCGATTCATTTCCGAGCTTTATATCAGAAACCTTTCAAAAGAAATCTTCATCTTTTTATTGTGTACTTTATCATTTGTACTTATAAAGTACATTATAAAGTTCATCTAGTAAGGACAATTATATTCCTAATAAAGTACTAAGGTACATCAATCTATAAACCATTGTCTTATACATTTAGATCCCTGGACCTTAAATAAATTAATAGATTTAATAGCTCCGTACGAAAAAAATGATGTTATAACATATAATTACAGAACATTTTCCACAAATAATAAAATAAAAATCATAATATTAATGCCAGTTTTGTTAACCAGTGCCTCTGGCTCCTCGGGTCTAAAAAACTAGTAATAATCTTAGAATTTTTCATGTATTATCCGTGGAAAGCTGTCTAAAATACTATGCGATAAATAACTACTATTAAATTAATCATTTTTGTAGATTCTTGGTGTAGTAACCTCCGAGTGCCAAGGCCTAAGCTATGAAGAGTTCCGGACAGATTATGCTGTGTCTACCAAGGGAGCTTTCCTTCAGTCTGTCTGCGTTCTGGTCCAGGTAGAATCATAAATATTCAAACAAAATACATTGTATTATAGTTCATATAATATCAAGGAAAAAATACAGTAGAGTTTAAAAGGTTAAACAATAAAAAAAATTTCCCCCCCAGTAATTACAATGCAATGTAATGCAGAGTTTTACATATGATTTATCTGCCTGTCTGTGTGTCTGTATCAGATAAAGTTCTTCTTCAATATTGAATCTTCTTATGGGGCCCAGAGAATGTTTATGTCTTTTTTTTTTGGGGGGGGGGAGGTTACCTTAAACCTACCAAAAGAAATTTTTACCTTTCCTTTAAGGTGCCCCAAGAGGAATAATTGTTAGTATTTTCTAAAACTAATAAAATATTAATTTAGGAGCTAAGCTTTATGGAACACAAGCTGTTTGTGACCGAGTCACCCCATCAGACAGCCATCCACATCCAGAACCTGGGGCTCTATGAACGCAGGGCTCTGGAAATCATGTATGACAGGGTTCTCAATGAAACTCATTTTGTATAATTCTAAATTTGCCAAAAAAAGTCAGAAAAAAATTACACAAAAATCAAAATTGAAAATTTTATTATTAAGACTAGTTAAAGATCTGAAGAAAAAAAAATATATAAAAATCATCACATAAAAGTGAATGTAAATTGCCAAATTAACTTAATATGCTGTTAAAATAAAATACATATAATTACCCTTTTTATAGCATTAAAATATTTTAATTGTGCCTAAAAGATGAAAAATTCAAATAAAAATCCATTCAGAATGTTAAGATTTATAATTTATGTATATGTGATACTTGTTTTAAAACTTTAAATTTAAAAAAAAGTACATTTTAGATTTGAGTGAAATGTTTTAATTATTTTATGCTTATACATGTGTTCATTTTTCATTATACTCTATTATATTATTAATTGAAGCTTTTTATAGTGCTTAAAAAATGACTGCCCGACCATTGGCTAATTAAAATGTACACTGGCCTGTCATTGGTAATTTAGTCTGTATTGGCCTTTCATTGGTCATTTGAATTGTACGACGTCATTTTTTATATTCACTATCAAGAACTTCATCATAATTTTTTCATTTGTTAATACAGATTTTCAACATTGACCCAACATAACATAGATAATATGTGATATTTTTAAACTATTCTTTTGACAAAAGATTTTTAAAATTTTAAATATTTAATGCAGTGATAGTTTAATTAAAGATAAGTTTTTTTTCCCTAATTAATGCACAGTTAATTATTCTGCCCTAACAAATAGTTTTCTGCTAGTACAGAGTTTTGACTTTTAATTAGGAAAGGTTTAATTTATCCCCTATTGACCTATCTGTAATCTTTTGTAAGTTATATAAATAATTTGCTAAACTATTTATCTACCATGCGAACTATTTACCATTATTGTAATACTATGACTACTCTATTATCATATATTATTATCTTAAATTTTAAACAAAGTTAAATATATATATTTACAAAAAAAAATTTCAGTTAATTAATTTCTATCTAAAGTATAAATGTTCTATTTTTTTTAGTAGGGAAGCTACTGTATAATCAATTATCTATGTTATCTGCAATGAGGAATAAATGATTTTCTAAACTGCCATTTAAGAGAGACTGCTGATTTTTATGCATTTACCCATTTCCATAAAATTTATAGTTTTAAAAAGGTTTCGTGATTTTTTTCTCTTTCACTAAGCCTGTTTGTCTCTGTGAACCCTTTCAAAGTTACCAGCTACCAAAGGCATAATTTAAACTAATTAGAAAAAAACTTAAAACTGTGGAGCATTGAGGTAAAAGAAAACTTTAATGTACATTTCAAATACTTTCTTTCTCCTCGATTTATACTGTTTTAAATGTCGCCTTTGTTTTGGTCGTCGTTGTTATACAAAGAACAATATAATGTTTAAACTTCTAGCCTATGAAAATAGTTTTAAACCCCACATGACCATTAGGTATATTCCCTAAAAAATACAACCTAATCCGTTCATTGGTTAGCGAGATCTTAAGCTATAGACAAAGAAAAGTATTGACTTTAGACTTTACAAAACCTACTATTCCACTGAGCCAACCAATTAAAATTCACTAAAATCCCCAAAGTTGTAAAGCCAACGAATAAGAAAACGTTATTATAAAACTTTGAGGACTAGTGTAATAAACATTCCATTGTCCCCTCTCTCTGGATTTTACTCAGGTTCATAATTAAATCAAACTTTAAATCTAGGCTTTCTTTTAATCTTATCATAAAAAAACTAGTCTTGATTATTCAAAATTTAATATAATCAGAAAACTGCCTGAAGTCAACATTTTTAAAAACAAACAGCGACTACTACATTAAAGTTCATTAGAATATGAATGGTATAGTATGTAAGGACATCCAAGCTTTTTAATTTTTTTGTAAGGGGTTGGTTGGTTGGTGAAAGAATAGAAAATTTTGGGGGTCCATACTCCATACGCACCTCTAAATTCGTTTGGGGAGGGAGGTTAACCACCCCTTTACCCCTACCTTGGACGTCCCTGGTTATATGGTTAGGGTTATTCAATTTTCTCTCCTTTATTTTCAAGTTATTTCACAATAAGAAATTTTTTTTTGAATTTTTGTTTTAGAAGAACCAAATATTGAAAACCTATTGAACCCGCCTATTGATAGGGATATTTATGAACCGTTCTAAACTTTCATGTTTTACATTATGCTTTCACCTTTTTAAAGCTTTTAATATTATGCGGCGGTTTCCTTTAAAGTATAGAACGTAGAAAACCACACTCCCCCCCTTGCTAAATTTAAAATAAGAGGGATAGTTTTTCTTGTGTTTGGGTTTACTTAGGTTAGGTAAGGTTATTTTCAGTAGCTCAGGAGGGTTGAGGCCCCGCAAATATTTTGGGGGAAAGCACCCACTAAGCAGGACCAGAATAAAAACAATACAAAGAAAAACCAGATAAGATATTCACGAAACCTAGCCATTTTATCCTTCACCTTTAGACTATTATACTGTAGTTAGTTATAGAATAGCTCCGTTATTTACAAGTGTTATTTAAAGCAATAACATGTCCTGAGAAGTAAACTATTTTTTTTGCTTCAATTTATAATTACCTAGTGGTTTCACTCACAGTCTCTCCGCTTGGTTGGGAGGTCAGATTTTTTATTCAAATTGAAATGACAGAAATTATGCGGAGTTGAAAACCCTTTATCAAAAATACATTTATTATTCTTCCATTTGCTATTTCTCTTGGGAGGTTTGGCCTCCCTCCCTCCAAAAAAAATAAATTAAAGAAGAGTCATAAAAAATTGCGTTTTCACGTTTTATAACACAAACTTTATTAGGAGCATGAAAACAATTTAAGTGGTAGGTTTTATTTGTCGGAAAAAGATTTGAGATAAGTTTCACATAGGTTCTGTGATGGTTTTAAGCTATTTTATTTTTGAATTTAATCCTGGGCTGGTTTCAAGCTATTTTCTGACCCCTTTCTTCACTAGTTGCCAGGTGCGTATATAAAGTAAAACAAATTTGTCCATAGCTTTAGATATCTATTACTATTGAACCGATTGAGTTCCCTATTTTAGGGAAGCTTTACATGGATCTTGAGATGCTTTAAGGCCATTTCTAGCACTTCAAATACAAAGCCCTTTTATTCTAGAGGCGCAGCCTCTAGTTGATTCATAAAGCGTCAACTATTTCAAGAATTTCTCTTATTTGTTTTTCAGCAATTGTAGATAGATTTTTAATAATGTGTTCTAAGTGATACTGTGGTAATACGACACCCAGACGGACAGGCCGTTTACAGAGTTGCTTCGCTGTGACTTATGATAACAAACCCCCCGCACTAATCCTATTATATCACCATCCATCTCATGACCGCTGTTGACCCCGCACCCAGCGGTCAAACTAGCCTGCCTAAATGTGGGGAGGGGACTCAAACATGCAACTATCACGAGTCCCTCACGCGCTTATATAATCGGGAGGCGTTGCCTCCCCTTTTACCACCGCTGCCCCCACAGCCTGTCTACCGTCGGGCGCTAAGCCCTAGCGCCCCACACCCCCTTCAAACCTAACCATTGTCATATTTTGTTGTATATATATAGTAAACATAACTTGTAAATATTATTCAGTTTAAATATATAATTTCTGTATGATTGAATCCTGCTTGTTTGTTTGGTAGAATACTTAAAGGCTAGGGCTCGTTGAATCCGAACTCGTTACCCCGTGGGCCGAGAACGCTCGGCTTACCAGAACTTGGTGTCAGCGTGTTTCAATCGAGCCTTACAGAAACTAGCCTATTCTACCTCTGATTGGACCCTTTGGCAAGTAAGGGGACAATCAGCCGCCAACTGACCCGTGAGACGGCCTTTTTAGGTCGAATTTCCATCATTTTGAACGCAATATGTGGGCCTCTGGCCTACGGCAAGCAGATTTAGCCTGCTAAAAGCGCCAGTTAAGACGCTTTTTCCGTGTCGTGTAGGAGTAGCGCTAGGTGCGCAGCCACGGCAATCGGATAATTTAGCTCAGACGGCTACAGAACTGAGTCTAAATTGGCAAGTGTAGCTGGGACAAGCCCCAGGACACCCAGGCCAAACCTACGAGACAGACAGCTGGGTGCTGGTCTCCCTAAGAAGGCAATGTGTGGCTGCGAAGCTTCAGCACACAAGTAAGCCCTACCACTGCGACGGATAGCAGATTTTGAGCCACAGGCACGGCAGGACGGGACATTCCCTGCCGCTGCCTCCCAGGATTCGAACCCGAGGCGCTGCAGGACGGGCCATTCCCTGCCGCCATTTTCGGGATTCGAACCAGCGGCGCTGTAGGACGGGTCATTCCCTACCGCCGTCACCCCTCTGAACCTTGCAGGACGGACATTCCCTGCTGCCAGTGCTTCCAGAATCACACCTAGAGCTCCTAGTGATAACAACACATAAGTGTGTATAAATGTCAACCAAGTGATAAAAATAAATATAAAATTGTTGACCAAGTGATAATTAATAAGCTCTAGTGATTCGAAGCTACAGTCTAAGCCACCATGGTAAGCGATACCACCATAGCTGCGGTGCGGCCACCACCAAAGTTTCTGCCAACCCCAGCCGAACGAGAGGCCCCCTTGTCTCAAGGGCAGGACCTCCACTTCCCCTGCCATGTCAGGGTGAGGTTTCCTACTCCTGACCCTGCCCAGCATGTACAGGTTGATGCCATGATTGATTCTGGCAACCGTGTACCAGGGTCTGCTGTAATTTCTGAGCACCTCATGCACGCAATGGGAGTGCAACGCATGTTGATTCCGGACAACACCCAGATCCTGACTGCTAATGAGGAAGGCCAGCCCCTCCAGGTAATCGGAAAATTAAAAGAGTTATATATGGCAGTCTCACACACTCTTATACTCCATCTATACCACGTGACTGTGGTCCGGAATCTCTCACACCCTCTGAACCTAGGAGGGTATTTTCTCAAGGAGTTCGGAACTAGGCTCTGTTTCGACATGCAACCACCTTGCTTGTGGGTGCGTGGGGAGTTTATCCCACTCCGTGGCGTCCCCATTGACCGGGAGACAGCCGAGAGAGAGCTAAGCTATGAGGGGCCTCTGCCAGGCCCCCTGCCTGAGCAGCCGCGTGTGGTTGAGAAAGGCACACACTGGGTGGACGCTGAGCTCAACGCACACAAGGGAGCTAACCTGCTAGCCATGGGGTTGCCCCCAGTGCCCAAGGTGCCAAGGGAGAGCCTGCCAACAACGTTTCCTGAGATTGCCAGCCCTCCAGAACCAATCTTCTCCGCCGACACCTTTATCAACGGCCAGCCGTGTCCACCTGGCCCCCTCTACCTGGGACCTCCAGCCAGTCCACCAGCCAAGCCCGAGTCCAGACCCGTCAAGTCGCGGTCTGATGTACCCGGAGCCACACTCAACTCTCAGGCCCCAGCCTCTCCCGGCGCCGTGCCCGTCAAGTCGCGGCCGGACGCCCACGGAGCCAAAGCTGGACCCAGCACTTTGGCCTCTCCCAGCGCCGAGCCCGTCAAATCGTGGCCGGACGCCCCCGGAGCCACACCTGGCTCCGACACGTCAGCCCCTCCAGAAGCCGAGCCCGTCAAGTCGCGGCCGGTGGGTCCCGGAGCCAAAGCTGACCCCGCACCAGCCACGTATAGGCTAAGCGCTGTCACTCCAACTGATGGCCAGCCACCCCAGCTCCGCACAGCCAAGCGGGTGGTCCTGCCTGGCCGCGGGGTTATGGCGGTCCCTGTTGAGCTAGTAGGCCATCGCACCAAGGATGCCATTCAACTAGCTGCCCCAGAACAGAGGTTTGGGGAGGATCTTGTTATTCCAGAGGGCCTGTATGCCCACAGGCCTGGCTCTGCCACTGTGTTTAGAGTACTGGTGGTCAATGAGGGGGAGGTGCCCCTCTTGCTGGATGCTGGCCTCCCAGTGGCAGGGGAGCTGGTCAAACCCGACATTTTAGAGGTCTCTGATACGCCTCCCCCGCGTCTCCACTCGTTCCAAGAACCTGCTGAGCCTATAGACATGCAGGAGTTGTGGGAGGCCCTGGAGATGGAAGACAATGAGTTCCTACGCAAGGACCCCTTGCTCAAGAAGGAGGTCTGGACTATGTTGTCAGAGTACAGGGACGTCTTCTCCAATTCTACCCCCGGCTGCACAGATGTGGTTGAGTTGCAGCTGCGCCTCAAGCCAGGGACCCAGCCGATCCGCCAGAGATTTAGGGATCTGAACCCGCGGCAAGAGGTTGAACTGGAGAAACAACTGGACACCTGGCTACAGGAGGGAGTTATAGAGCCGTCAGACTCCGCCTGGAGCAGCCCCCTGGTGCCCATCAAGAAGAAGGACGGGAGCACCCGCTGGGCCGTTGACTACAGAGCCCTCAACAAGTGTCTGGAGCTGGACAGCTACCCCCTGCCTAGGATCCAGCAGTTGGTGGAACGAGCTGGCGGGCACCGTGTCTACAGTGCTCTAGACGCGGTGGCCGCATACTACACCATCCGTGTGTCCGAGGACAGCCGGCCCTGCACCGCCTTCACCACCCCCAGGGGCTTGTATCAATGGAAAAGGATGCCCTTTGGCCTGGCTACGGCACCGTCTGTCTATTCCAGGTTTATTGCAGGGGTCCTAAACCCACTAGGCACAGCCAACCTCCAGTCATACCTTGACGACGTCCTGACCTTCCACCAGGATACCAGGGCCCACCTGGCCAGGCTCCGAGAGGTCTTGGAAGCCCACCCTAGGGGAGGGATCCGCCTCAAGCCAGCCAAGACCAAGTTGTTCCGATCCAAGGTGGATTACCTGGGCCACACCCTCAGCCGTGAGGGGATAGCCATGCAAGAGGACTATATTGACCGTATCTTGGACTGGCCAGCCCCTAGCACCCCCAAGGATTTGCTGGCGTTGCTGGGGTTCTTTGGATACTACCGCCTGTTCATCCCAGAGTATGCAGACCTCACCTACGAGATGAATCGGCAGAAGACGGCCAAGGCCCTAACCTGGACGCCTGAGATGGAAGCCCAGCTGCTGCAACTCAAGGACAAGTTCCGCAAGGCCCCCATCCGAGCGCCGCCCAGGTTTGATTTGCCAGCGGTGTTCCAGCTCACCACAGATTTCAGCAGCCGCGCCATCTCTGCCATACTGAGTCAATGCCAGGAGGGCAAGGAGAGGCTGATTGCCGCCGTGGGGCGCAAGACAACCGACCCTGAGACGCGCTACCCGTCCTGGAAGGGAGAGATGGCCGCCATCATGTATGGGATCCAAAAATTCCACGGCATCTTGTCCTACCGCAGCTTCCAGATCAACACTGATTCCTCTGCCTTGCTACAGATGAAATCACTGAACACATCCACAGGGATGGTGGCCCGCTGGCAGGAGGAGCTAGCGGCCTTAGACTTTACCGTCTGCCACAGGCCTGGCACCCAGAATACCAACGCCGACGCCCTCAGCCGCCGGGAAGATGACAACATGCCAACGGCTAGCGCCGAAGAATTAGCAGAGCAGGCTGAGTATATCCACAACCTTTGCCAGCTAGGGGAGGCCGCAGCTAGCCGGCCTCCTGCCGCCCGACTGGATTCAGCTAGAGTATTGGAGGCCCAGACACAGGACCCCCTCCTGCTCCGTGTCCGCCAATGGGTGGCTGATGGCAAAGCCCCAACCAAGGCTGAGCTGCGTGGCAAGGAACGAGACGAGCAGCAGTACGCCAGCCGCTTCCCAGCCCTGGGGCTTGACGAGCACGGCTGCCTCACCACCACTGACCAGACTCTGACAGGAGAGAGGACAAGATACCTGCTGCCTTCGGCCCTCCAGCAGGACGCGTTCTTTCTAGCCCATGGGACCCCCATGGCTGGGCACTTTGGGATGGACGCAACTATCGCCCGCGTTGCCATGCACTTCTGGTGGCCCAACCTGGCCCGTGACGTCCGCCTGATGGTACAAACCTGCCCTGAGTGTGTCCAGAAAGTTACCAAGGAGAGGCTGAAGCAGGGGATCCACGTGCCCTCCCGCCAGGGGTATCCACAGCAAGTCCTATTCATCGACCTGGTGGGGCCACTGCCAGAGACCCCAGCTGGGAACCGCTACATCCTCACCTGCCAAGATGGATTCAGCCGGTTTGTCAGCCTCTACGCCATCCCCAACAAGCGCACCCTCACGGTGGCTGAAGCCCTGTTGCACCGCCACCTGGCCACGTTCGGATGCCCCCTGAAGATCCATTCCGACAATGGAATGGAATTTACCGGCCAGGTATTCCAGGAACTGGCCTCCAGGCTTGAGATTGGCCTGACACATCCACCACCCTACAACCCGCAGTCCAACCGAGTGGAGAGGTTTCATAGGACGCTCAACACAGGCATGCGCCTGTTCCTAGACAGAGACGATAACAACTGGGAGCCACACCTGCCTGCCATCGCCTTTGCCTACAACACCAAGGCCTGCAGATCCACTGGCGTGACCCCGTTCCTGGCCTTCTTTGGGAGAGAGGCCAAACTTCCGGTGGACATGGTGCTACGGCTGCCAGAGACCGAATATGCTTCAGTTCCAGCCAACGTCCAAGCTCTCTTGCAGCGCTACTATGCAGTGTATGATGCCATCCAGCAGAAGGAGGAGGGAGCCATCAGGAGGAGCGCGGCAGCTTACGAAGGCACGGCCAAGTATGAGGTTGGAGACTTGGTCTGGTACCTGGCCCCCCGCCTGGTGCCAGGGAAGGCAGCCAAGATTACCAAGAGATGGACTGGCCCCTGGAAAGTAGTGAGGAAAGCTACAGAAGTCCATTATGTCATTAAACCTGCCTCTCCCGTAGCCAGGATCTCAGAAGTTACCGCGCATGTAGGCCGACTGCGCAAATACACTGGAGATGTGACTGCCCACCAGATCCCAGAAGACATCCAAGTTGACATGGACGGCGACGAGGATGCCACCGAGCTGCCAGTTGGAGCGGCGGCGCCCGCAGCTAGCAACCCAGGAGAGCTCCCAGTGCACCAGCCAGCCGCAGCCGCCCCACAGCCTAGCGGCCAAGATCGTGACCCAGTGGAGGAGAACCTGCAGGAGCAGCCCAACGAACCACCGCTGCCGCCGCCCGCTCCAGAGCCACTCAGAGATGCCATCTGGAACCCTGACGCGGACATGGAGAACCTGCCAGCCAGCAGCGAGCCTGTAGGAGAAGAGCCAGCCACTGCGATGGAAGAGGCCGCCCCAGAAGAAGAAGAAGAAGCCATGTGCCCCCTGCTGATGACAGCCATCCCCATCCGGGTAGGAGCTAGGAGACCAAGCAACCTGAATCAAGCAGGCGCCCCCATGGAGTTCTATGCACCCTTTGCCATCACCATTCCACCCCTAGGAACCACCAGAGTCTGCCTAGGCCTCCGTGTCCAGCTACCAGCCGCGACAGAACTGATCCTGCAGACGAGGCAAAATTTCCAGCGGCGAGGCTTGGCCGTCGCCAACCCACGCCTAGAAGCCAACCAGGAGCTGACAATGCTGATCACCAACCACAGTCAGACCGAGCAACGAGTGTCCCAGGGAGCCTGTGTAGCCCGAGCTGTCCTCCATCGAGCTGTGCCCCAAGAACTGCCTGTCCGGCGCAGGCATAGGCTGTCGTATCCCCAGGTTCAAGGCCTGGTGGCTCAGGAGCCACGCAACCCTTGAAGGGGAGGTTGTGGTAATACGACACCCAGACGGACAGGCCGTTTACAGAGTTGCTTCGCTGTGACTAATGATAACAAACCCCCCGCACTAATCCTATTATATCACCATCCATCTCATGACCGCTGTTGACCCCGCACCCAGCGGTCAAACTAGCCTGCCTAAATGTGGGGAGGGGACTCAAACATGCAACTATCACGAGTCCCTCACGCGCTTATATAATCGGGAGGCGTTGCCTCCCCTTTTACCACCGCTGCCCCCACAGCCTGTCTACCGTCGGGCGCTAAGCCCTAGCGCCCCACACCCCCTTCAAACCTAACCATTGTCATATTTTGTTGTATATATATAGTAAACATAACTTGTAAATATTATTCAGTTTAAATATATAATTTCTGTATGATTGAATCCTGCTTGTTTGTTTGGTAGAATACTTAAAGGCTAGGGCTCGTTGAATCCGAACTCGTTACCCCGTGGGCCGAGAACGCTCGGCTTACCAGAATACATCTCTTAAATAATGATTATTATCTCTTTGGAATGTGGCCTCTTTTAGTATCGAAGATACTCTATATATGTGCAAGTCAATTAAGTATAGGTAGAAACATGACTTTATCTGCTGCTATCTAAAATAGACAGCTGAAATGGGATTTGCCTATAGCAAATGATTTACTTATTCCATATGTGTGTCTGTCTGTTTTTCTATAACTAACTCAAATATATATTTTTTTTTTATCTTTTAAGACCATATACTATTGTAGAAAAGTATTATTTTAGAATGCAAGGAAAATTATGCTATAGCTGTATAACCTTCATGAAAAAATCTTGATTATATATTTTGATTTATGCCTATTTAAAATAAAAATTATCCTGATGAGAAAAGAATATGCAAGAACAATTTGCACATAATAAATCACATTTACCATGTTAAAATTTGTTCATTTGTGCTAAAATTCTTACTAATGATCATTTCTTTTCCGCATTTTTTTTGGTTGTTAAAAGAAAAAAAGACCTTGATTTAAATGAAGAATATATGCTATGCTTATTATATGGATCATAGCTACTTTATAGTTGTAACTTCTGTTAATGTAAGTTTTTTTCCAGGGATATAAAGGGATAAGACAATGGCCGATGAATTGATGTAAATCCCCAAAGATGATTCACAAAATTACCCCTTCTGTACATAACAATCAATGGTTGAAAAGCTTGGAAACTTAATAAATCAAAATTCATTAAAAGTCTCCAAAGTTGTTAAGCTAACGAATAAGAAAACGACAGTACAAAACGTTGGGGACTAGTGTAAAAAACAGCCTAATGTTCTCTCCATCGCTTATTCTTTGAGAGGGAAAGCGAGAGATTCAAAATTAAATAAACAGGTATTTTCCTCTCTCTCTAGAAAAATATGACACATTTTGATGTTTTAAGAAAATGTAAATGTTTCATAAGAAATATAAGAGCTCTCATTTTTTTCCTATGAAAATGTTATCCTTGTATGAAATGTAAAGTTAAATAGTTAACCATACGGTCATGTTTAAGTATAAAAATATATTAATATCATAGCGACCTTAATCAATCTTTAAAATAACAACAAAACTATTCATTTAATTGTGATAAAGTAAAACACAATTTTTAAAAGCGAAGCTTTTCTATAATTAGGGTCGGTTCGTACGTCCGTCCGTCCGTCCGTACGTCAGTCCGTCCGAGATAGTTAGCTTTTATTCGTTAATTTAGGCATGTTAGAATTGTCCTATCGATTTCAAACTTTGCATGATGATTCCTGTAGTAGTTAGGTACGATTTAGAAAGCGTAGCAACTCTATAATCATTCCCAGAATGTCCGTACGTCCATTTTAAACATGTTGATTTTTCTACTTTTTTAACAATAAATTTTTATGTGATCTAATTATCCGTTTGATCTGATTTTTGGTATATTGATTCCTGGGACAACAAAGAACAATATCTAAGCGAAGCAACTCTATAATCAAGTCCTAAAAATGTAAGTATGTCCATAAACATTATCCTGTATCAAGCAGTTTTCCAACAAATTTACTTAAATTTTACTTCGACTCTTTCGATACTTTTATATTCTGATTATTCAGTTCAGACACTATACAAGCGTTAATGTCCGTTTGTCCTACCGTTTCAGTGCTTCGCTTTTATGGATGTTGTCATCCTTGTTATAAGTTATATCATGAGGGGGCTGCACACCCCCCCCCCTCTCATACACTCCAATTATACAACCCCTTTACTATTTTTTAACCTTTATAAAACTAGGTAAATAATAAATAGTTGCTTTTAAATACAGACAGCTGTTATAGGGTATATTCCTGATATTTTGAGCATCAATAAGCAATGGTTTCTCTTTGTACGTCCGTCTAAAATACTATGAGGGAGGATAAATAAGCTTCTTGGGATGAAAATAATTTATCCGGCTCCTCTTTGAGATAGGATTCTGATATTTCTTGCGAAGATTTCTTCACACAATGCAATGTGTAGCTGTTATGAAATCATGGAGGTTTCTCTCATATTGCATCTTGACCACAAACAAACCTTTTAAAAAAGTGCTTTTATGCTTTTGTTAGGTTAGGTTAGGAGAGCCCTCTTGGGTTATTTTTTGGGATAATGATATGTTTTTTTTTCAAATAATAAAAATAAGGGTAGGGGGAGGGGGGTAATCGTTGGTCAAAAATATGATTAAGTGAAAGTTCTGAAATTAAATTAATTAAAATTTAAAATTGATTTAACTTAAATAGTGATTCAAAATTTGAATTATTTCTACCCCTAAAGAAGAAAAATATGTTTGAAAATTAGAGAAACCTGGTAAACAATTAAGAAATGTGTGTAGAGTATAAAGTTGTTAATTACAAATTACACAATTGTGATAATAACAAGGATGACAACATAAAAAAAATACTTTATTTTATACAAAGCATATAAAAAACATTGAAAATAACTGACAAAACTGGCATTGATTTCAGGATTTTTATTTTAATAACTGTGGAAACTTGTCTGTAATTTTTCAGAGTGACGGAGAACCTGTTCTAATCTAGCGGATATTAATCGGTTTTAAAGCCATACTGGAAACATTATTTCCAAATATAAAATACAAAAGTATATATTTAGGTTTAGACTTCTTTTTAGTAACGATTATAAATTTGCTTAGCTTTAAAATAATACGGACATACGGACAAACAAACTAAATACAGAAACGTTTCGCCTTTAACAATTACATAATGATATAATATACCCTTAAGAAATTACAAGTGGCAATTAGCAAAAAATATGGGATTATATTTCTCATGTTTTCATAAGTCACGCAGTTGAAATTGATTTTTTTTTACAGCAAAGCATCTCTATAATCAAGTTCTAAAAATGTTAAATGTCAGTATGTCATTAAACAGAATTCTATATTTAAGAAGTTTTGTAACAAATTTACGTATAATTTTGTCAAATCTTGTATATTTATATTTTGTTAATTCAGTTTTGACACTCTTCAAGAGGTACTCTTCGTTTTTCATACCGTTTCAGAGCTTCGCTTTTATGGATGTTTTTATGAGAACCTTTTCTTACGTAGTAGGGTGCGTACGTCCGTAAAGGTTGGCTCTTAATGTTAAATTGGGCATGCTATGATAATTATGATTTTATAGTATTATAGTTAGAGATGAATATAGATATATCTTTTATCACTTATATAAAGGGTTTTAAAAAATAAAGATTCAATTTAAAACAGTGGATTGATTGCTTATAGGTTTTCTAACAGGGGAATGTTTCTCGATGGGGTGAACAAAGAAGAAGGATGGCCGTCTCAGTTTTGATTTTAAGAGGGATGTTAACACTTAACACCCCTTACACCCGTTTTTTCCTTTCGCACGCTTTTGATTTAGATTGGAATGATTTAGATTTAAGATTAAAATTACCTCTAAGAATTTAAACAAATATGTAATTTTTAACAGGGAGGGAAAGGGCATTGGACTGTATAATACACTGGTACCCAAAGTATTATAATAACGTTTTCTTATTCATTGGCTTATCACCTATTTTAAGTTTTGATTGGTTGGTTCATAAAGTTACTTGTTCAAACGTTTCAACCACTCTTTGCAATCTGCCATTGTCTTGTCCCTTTATTACTATTATCCATGAATTGGTCAAATCAAAGGATTGAGATTTAACACATGATTTCTAAGTTTGATGAATCAAGATTAATTATCTAGATTTTGTATAACATCTTACACTCATGAAAAGGAATACAAATTAGTAAAATCACCAAATAAGGAGGGGTGAGGGGTGCTTTGGTCGCTAGGTACTTGGAAAGAAAATACCCATTGTGGGTTAAGGTCGTAAAGTTTTAGTCCATATCTAATTAAAACTGTAATTTCTGTCAAACTCGTGGCCTTATTTGTTTTTCAAAATAATTATCCCAAATAAATAATACTCAATAGTAGTAAGACATTAAATTTCAGGCCTTGTTACAAGTGTTTGTCTAAAATAACGAATAATATTAAAAGCTTAAATTATAATTAAGTCATATATGTATGGAAGTATACTGTAGGCATACCTATCAATTTGCAATTTAAAAACCAATAAGATGGTTTTAAATAGCTTAGGTGTCAACTCCGACGTTTCTTATTTCTGCGGTTGTCCTAGGACTGTTTGTATGAATAGTATCTACTTTAAAGGAAATCTTTATATAGGTTTTTATTTTAAAACAAAAATCACGGAAGAAACAGGGGGACACTATAGAGAAAAAATGCTTCAGGAATTTTCAAAAAAAAAATAAATAGAATGATTATAATGTAGGCATCTACCGTTCTCTATTCCAAGGAACTAGAAAAATAGTTTGAAACTATCCAAAGACTTAAATCTGAAATAAATAGCCTAAAACCATCTCAGGACCCAATTTAAATATACCTTAATCAAAGAGAACCCAATAGTTTTAATAATAATTAAGATTTTAGGCTTCATTAAAATAAACTCACAATAGGATATATTGCAGCTATAAATTCTTCATGAGATTTTATTTGTAGTTTTGTATTACAACTTACTTGAAGTGTACCAAATCATACCATTAATACTACATCCCTATTAATTCAGGAATTTAAGGATAATCATATGATTGTATTCATTCAATACATATGTACAGATATTAAGCAGGGAGGGAGGGGTCATTGGGCTGTTTATTACACTAGTCCCCAAAGTCTTAAAATTTTTTTGTATACAACTTTGCTGCAAAATTAAATAATGAAAAACCTTACCAGGCATAAAAGATTCTTAGATTATAAAAATCTTTATAAGTTTACAATTAGTTCACTTATTCCTGAAATATAAATTCGCCTTCGATAAAATCCTAAGTTATTAGTTACATTCAGAGGTAGGGATATGCAATCCACATAAAAATATGTTTAACAATAAATAAATATGGTTCATATCAGGCTTTTGATAGTTGCTGATACCATAAAATTTCTCTATAGTTTTACAGTATGACAAACAGACATTCAAAGTGAATTATAGAGTAGGCACTACTAAATTATAATTAGAATTTCATAAAAGTACCCAAAAATTTTGAGCAAACCTAAGAAATATCGTGTTTAGAAAACTATGGGTACCAGCATAATTTACACTCCAATTACTCTCCACTCCCTGTTTTTATTTTCAGTTGGAATATCACAATCCCTGGGTACATTTGGGTAATATGTAATTACTTATCTATCATTGCTCTAGTTACTTGTATACATACACAATATTCTTCAGTTGTTATATCACTATCCCTGGGTACATGTGGTTAATATGTAATTACTTATATATCATTGCTCTAGTTACTTGTCCGTATGCGCAAAGCCAAATAATTTTTATTAAGAGTAAAGCTTTTATACATTTAGGGCTGGTCTGTTCGTCCGTCCGTACTTTTGTCCGTCTGTCCGTAACGGATAGCTCTCATCGTAGATTTAAATCTGCATGGATTTAGACTATTTAGTGTCCTACCTATCATAGATGCTAGGGTTGCAGCCGCTAGTATAATAAAGTGACACAGTGGCACACGAAACTTAATTATATTTAAATCTACGATTATTTTTCACAGTGCAGTGCCTGGGGAAAATTATAGACAAAGGGAAAAATTTACACATGTAATATTTGAGTTGAAGTCCTAGAACGAAGGCAGTGGGTAGTATCCATATAAAACAATTAACTATCTTGGTAAATATATAGCTAAATAATAATTTTTGTAAAATCATATTTTTATATTAGGAACAATGCAATCTATAAGTACCTTAAAATACACAAACAAAATGGCTAAAAGTGGCTAAAAGGTATTGATATAGCAGCCTGGCTCATAGTGCTATAAAATGCTTAAACTGTGAATCTAAACAAAAATTGAAACAAATTTACTTTCTAAAAGTTTAGAAAATCGTATGACTATTCATAGATAGATACATAAAACTAAAGAAAGAAAAAAACTAAAACTAAGTGAAATAAATTGTTGGCTATGTTACATAATATAATCAAAGGGTTGGGAAGTGATATGGCCATTTCTAGGGTTATAAAAAGATTCAGAATTTCTGTTATATTCTAAATGAGTTGTCATTAAATTTTGGTGTAATTATATATAATATTTAGACTTTAAAACCATTATAAACTACAAGATACCACTTCTGTTATACATGTAGGGATAGGGAATGATATTGGGCGATTTTGAAATGATGAAATCGATGATGAGTTTGCTTAAATATTCATTGTATCATGTTATAGAAATTAGCAAAAGAGAAAGATTAGTAGAAAATTAACTCTCCAAGGTAAAAAAACAAAAATTTTTTTTTTATCTTATTATATAAGGCTGTAAGGTTTTTGTCTGTCCGGTAAGATCTAGCTAACCACTGAACCGATTGGGTTCTCTTTTTAGGAAATTTTCACATGGGTGCTAGGTTAGTTTTGGGCTAATTTTAATTCGATTGAAATTATTGAATATATTTCCCAGTCTTTGACCATATGAGTTATTAAATGCCGGGCAGACGACTTATTGGTGTTTAGACAGATTAGCTTAAAACAAACATTAGCAATTTAAATTTTTGATATAGTGAAACGAAGCTACACTATCATGCTTATACTGTTGAAAGGCTTTAGTGCAAGAATATATATATTTATTCCAGGGTTTTATACAAAGTTATCCACGCATAGGAAAATTAAAAATTATAGTATTTGTTTTCCTTTATAATAATACATGTGTTTTTCAGCACGGTTCAAAACCTGTTTTTTATTTGAAATGATCACAAAAAAGTAAATCAAAATATTATAAGATAATTCATTTTGATTCAACTACCAAAGAAACCAAAAGTAAAGTAGCCTAAAAGCTTCTAATGCCTAACTGCTATAAGGCATTTTTGTAAAGATCATATCCACAAGACTATTTTTTTTTATATTTTGTTGAATATAAAAAAATTGGTGCTTAATACTTTATTTAATGACAATGTTATTTTTTAAAATTTTGGTTTTAATGCATAAAAACCGATCGGAGAAAGAGAGATATTCTTACAGAGTGAAGGAGAAGAGGGGGATGAATGAGAGAGAGAGAGAGAGAGAGAGAGAGAATACTAGGACACTTAGGGACTAAAGCCAATGGCGCGAAGGGGAACGGGGTAAGAGAGGGGTAGGTATGGTGATATAGAACCATATGTTGTTGGAAAATTTTTCCGTCTTCTTATTAGCAGTTTCACACTACCAGTGATCATGTGAACTAACATATAACAAGGACGATCAAACTTATATATAGCCCAGCTCTTTGTTTAGAAATAAAAAAAATATTCGAGCATCTTTATCATATTACAGAAAATGGAAATATAAATATGCAGGAATAAGGTATAACCAACAAGCAAAATAAATCTAAAATAATATTTGGGGGGCAAATGGAAAGGTCGTCAATTTTACGATGTGTTGCCCCCCAACGACAGCTGAAAACACGTATAGGTTTCGTGATTTTCTTCCGAATTAATTTTGTTATTGGTATGAGCTGATAAATATGTAATGTAAAATATCTCTTTAAAAAGAATAGTTAAAATAGGTAAAGAAAAAAAAAGTTAAAATAATATTTCCATATAATTTCTTCGAATTTAAGTTATTGTTGGGTAAATAACTTAAAGTATTATATTCTAAATTTAATTAAAGACAAAATTTAATGTAAAACATTAAAATAAAATTAATGTTTAGATTTCCTAAACACTCTAAATTCATAATATAAATGACAGATTGTGACCTAATTTAAAAATTTGCGTTGAAACCTTTTATTTTACAATTATCTGTATTTTACAGGGAAGGAGAGGACATAGAGCTGTAAATTATAATGGTACCCAAAGTTTTAAAAACACGTTTACTCATTTAATAGATTAAAAAATTGGGGGACATTTTTAATTCTTAATTACAAACTAACAGTGTCTAAACTTTTCCACCAATAATATTAATCTACAGATGGATAATATCTTAAGATCACTGGTTTTCATAGTCTTCCTTTCTTGTAAAATAATGATTATTCTAGTAGCTTATCAAACAATGTAATAAAAGTTTGTTTATGATTCTTTTCGTCTGTCTGTCCGACCAAGACCTATAGCAAAAATAACCAAAACATTTTCAATTATCGATTACTTTTTATGAAAGCATAAATAATTTATAAATATGTGAGCTATTTAAATGTTTTAAGCTTTAAGTTTTAAAAAACTGTAAGTTTACTTATTGTGGATAAAATTGACCAGGTTAAAATTCTTATTTGTTAAACAAGGATGTCAATATCAATAGAGCGAAGATCAATAAATCAAATGAACAAACGAACATTTTTCATTTTAATATCCCTGGAAAGCTGTCTATATATTGTTCGAAATTTGAACAAATTTGCAACGTTTATATTGCTGCTGCGCTTTCTAAATATGCTTAACTCCTTCAGAATCAACATAAAAAGTTACAAATCTCTAGGACAATTCTGACAGACTAACTTGCTTAAGTTTAACGACCATAGGGGAATGACGGAATGACCCTGCGTAAAATAATCTTCGCTCTAAAAAAATATTAGCATGGAAAAGTCTACTGTAGGGTTTAGACGCTCAAAAGAGACATAAAAAGTTATGCTAATCTGTTTTTTTAATTATGCAATTTTAAAGCAAATTTTATGCAATTTTTAGAAAAGTTTATGAGCTAACTTTATAATTAAGAAGCGACAAATAACTGTTTTATCTAATTATTTAATCTAGATGCTATATTATGGGGTTGAGGCTAATATTTTTAATACGTTTTTTAACAGAAAATCATGAAAAACTACAAAGAAACAAGATAGACAACATCCATAAGTAGCGACGCATAAAAATATTAAAAGATATCATGAAAAGCATAAACAGTACTAATATCTAAATCTGTAACATTAATATATCAAATTGTAACATTAGGACCAAAAATATCAAAGAAATATAAAAATAATAATTACTTTTGAGCGGGTAACGTGGTTATAAAGCTTTGGGTACCAGAGTAATTTTTCAGTCCAATGTCTCATCCTTCCTTGGATAACGTCGTGTCTTTGTGTCTTGACTTTTCAAGATTAGACAAACAGACAGATTGCGGTTAAGTGCCTCTTTTTCCTCTTATCTTTGGACAAAATGTACTTGCAGTAAGATTTCATAACAGAACATGGATTTGTATTCTAAACAGTGGTGTGCACATCAATTCACCGCTGGGGGGTGTGGACCATGAGGGGATGATAAAGTGAAATGCAGGCCTTCCAATTTTAAATTTAAGGGTGTTGTTGACACCCCTCTACAGCATGCCAATAAATTCTAAATGCAATAGATAGATCTTATTAGCTTGTTATTACTGCGCTACTTATCGATGTATTGTCTTTGTTAAAACCGTCATTTATGATTAAATTGAGTTTGATCGTTTGTAGATGATATTAAAACAATATTAGTATGATTTTTTTGATACAAAAATTATCCAGATCCTTTCCTAGATGTCCATGGTCGTATGTGTGTGTGACAACATCATATTGTGTTTCTCATTTATTAAATTAAGATGTGGTTAACGTATTACAGCATGAGTTGTGCTTGTAATGTAACTTGGTTCTTATCTTCATAACTAGCAAACAATTAAACCGTTTCCCTTAAACTATCTAGTCGAGCACCTTCCTTATTTTAACATCAATTGAAAATAGGAAAAAGGGGATTTCTTGTGTGTTTTTTTTTACTTTATAGCAAGTTGGTTTAGATTATGATGGGTATAGGGTAACCCTGCAGGCTTATGATACATCATAATAAGGCCTTGCAGAGTTAGGGCTTCGGTAGGGGTTAGGCAAAAAGAAAAGAATCTCCCTTATTTCAAACTATTTTAAAAAATAAGGAGTTGATTTATATGCTCGCTAGGCACTTTGAGAGAAAGAACAAACAATTAGTATATTTTAGCTTTAACTATCTCGTCCACCAAACTGCATCTTGTATGTTTTTGAGCCAAGAACTTGAGATAATTAGAGCTTACGATAAAACATACAATACCTGTTTTTAAGGCACACCCAATAACATGTTAAAATTGTAATCTTCACCAAGTTAAATTTTATCCAAGAATCTTAAGGAATAAGGTTAGAGAAGATAAACTGACATACATCTCCAATAATGATAAACAAAATCACCCCTTCTATAGATTACATGCAGAGATTCTAAAGTATTCAAGCTATCAAATGGAAGAACTGTACAAAACTTTGGAAACTAGTTTGATTTACAGTCAAATGTCTTCTTCCTCTGCGATTATATTCAACTTTTAGTCATGTTTGTTCGTACTAACATATTCTACTTATAGAGTAGCTGCGCTACTGACAGATAGAAATTACATGATTAGGAATATTTTTTCTCAGCAAGACACAAATTTATAATCTATAAAGAGTAGCAATTTTCTAAACTATCATTATCATATATTTAAAAAAATTATCAATACATTTATTACATCTAGTGGCTCTGTATTCTAGACAGGATGAAAAAGGAAATAGCCTAAAACTATCCCAGAATCTATGTGAAGGATCTGTTACTGTAAAATTGAGAATAGTAAATTTCATGTTTCTGCTATTTTAGGAAAACGTCATTCTTATTAATCTTTCATATCATACTTAGTTTAAACAAGTATGACAACATCCATAAAAGCGAAGCTCTGAAATGGTAGGACAAACGGGTATTAACACCTGTATAGTGTCAGAACTGAATAATCAGAATATAAATGTATGAGTTAAATCTAAATTGTAAGTAAATTTGTTGAAAAATTTCTTGATACAGGATAATGTTATGGACATACTTACAATTTTAGGACTTGATTATAGAGTTGCTTCGCCTATAATATTATTCTTTGTTGTCCCAGGAATCAGTATACTAAAAGTCAGATCATTTGGATAATTAGATCACATAAAAATTTGTTGTAAAAAAAGAGAAAAAATCAACATGTTTAAAATGGACGTACGGGCATTCTGGTAATAATTATAAAGTTGCTACGCTTTCTAAATCGTACCTAACTACTACACGATTCACCATACAAAGATTGTAACCGATGGTACAATTCTAACATGCCTAAATTAACGAAAAAAGCGGACGGACGGACCGACACTAATTATATAAAAGCTTCGCTTTTAAATATCTACATATGCAATTAAAATATCTAGATTGGAAATTTAATTATTCTTTTTTTTACACTTTTGATAAGAGCAATTAACTAATTTTAAAATAGGGACAAGTATTCTGTAGAAATTAATCCTCTCACATATTAAATTTGAATGGGGATGACACTATCCATAGGTAGCGACGCTTAAAAAATTATAGAATGGACAAACGGACAAAGTGAGGTATAGAGCAGGTGAAGCATAACCGACAGACAGACGGACAAACAAATGTATAGATTAGATATACATATGTAACAGGAGTCTTCACTGAAAATTTCAGCTGTCGATCTTCGCTATTCAAAGCACATTCCCCCCATCGCGTTACGAACTGACTGACTGATTGACGGACAGACAAAGTGAATAATAGAGTAGCTTCTCTACTAATAAGGGCATACATTCCAAGGTGAGTGAACTTTGTGTTTGGGTCTACATATACATATGTTATGCCATGTGTAGAGGAACTCACTTTTGTCCTTTTTAAATGGTAGTTATAATTACTCGAATAAATTAAATGTTTTATAGCAATAAATTCATGCTTCTTATAAACATTGTCATCCTTGCTTTTATTTTTTCAATGTTTTTTTAGTATAGATTGCATTTTGTTGATAACATTTTAATTTCAGAAAAATAAGATGTTTCTTATCAACCGGAATTTAGGATAAAATTAACAAAAAGTGATTTCACCGCCGTCAGAGACAAACGTCGTTTTGTCGTAGGCTATCCAACGCCGATGGCGTTTCTGTAACGTTTGATGTGTTAGTCAGTAATACATTTTTAATAGTGATTATTTAGTGAGAAGAAAAAAGTTTTAAGATGACCGTTATCGGCGATTTGCCCGATCAATCGGAGGCTACCGGCGGCAGGCATGGATTTGGCGGGGCCAGTCCTGTTGGCCTGAACAGCGGCGGGGCAAGCCCAGTTCAGCCGCCTGAAATACCAGGACAAATATTACAGGTAAGAAAACATTTTTCATTGTATCCTACAGGGACGTCCAAGCTTTTTTTGATGGGAGGGGGTGGGGCTTCAATCAGTGGCTTCAAAAGTTGGGGGGAAGGGGGTAATCTAGTGTTTTTTTTTATATATTTTTGAGGGAGGTAAAAATAAAATTTACGGTTTCAAAGTTTAGAGGGGGTAAACACCCCTTTACCACCTACCCTTGGTATCCAATAACATTATTATAACTTTTATAGTCATTAAATTTCAGGGTGGGATGTGACATTGTAATGGAAATATTTTTGAAGTTTGTAAATCCGTTTTCTATTCTTTAGCTTTAAAACTTTGGGTACTTTTGTTAAATCTTGATTGAGTTGTATAAACAAGCATTGTCGATTTCTTTACAAACAATTGTAATCTTTAGTTGGGGTAATTGTGTTTATCATCAATGGGGATGTACATAAAATTGGCTTCTAATTCTTCTCCCTTAAAATTTCATCATTAGAATGGTTTTCCGGATTTTGTAGTTTTATGTCAATATGATATTTTTTACACGACCTTTTTATGTTATGATAATGATTGATTTTCTTTAATGACAAAAAAATCATATTCAACTTTCATTGTTTGGTATTTTTGAAGAAAAAAGTTCTTATTAAAGGCAGGAAGCAACATATTTCACCGTTGTTCCGTCTCCACTAGCATATAAAAAAATACATCATTGATCAATTGCAACATGCTAAAATTTGAAAACAAAATTTTGTTTTTATAAAACTCTAAATGGAAACATCCATAAAAGCTCTTGTAATGTGTCATAACTTTATGAGCAGAACATTAATTGTAGGTTTAAGCAATTTTGGACATAATTTGTTTTTTTCTTCTTCAAAATTGAGTAACATGGGCTATCGTAAAAAGAGAAAAATCAGATAAGTAGGATAATTAATACAAAAATTTGTGGTAAATTAATAAAATTGCAAGTTTTAAATGGACGTACGGACTTTCTTGTAACTATTATAAAGTTTTATGGCGATAGAACAATTTTAACATGTATAAATTAAATAAAAAGAGCTATCTGTTACGACCGGACGGATGGACGGTCCGGCCCTAGTTATAGTAGCTTTTAACAATTATATATATAAATTATAAATATGATTATGGATAAAAGATTTAAAAGAGTTTCACTATAAATTAATAATAAATTAATTGAAAATCTAATCTCAATTAATCACTATAGTGTGAAGTTTTTATGGTTTAAGCCCCCGCCCAAACTATATTGGTAATTAATAATGCTAATACATCATTTTTATCTCAAACATTATTGTTGTATGTAGCTAAAAAAAAGCAAAAAGATCTGTTTTGTGAATTTTTTTATTTTCTAGTAATTAGTTGTACTTTACTGCTTATCGGTGTTGTCATCCTTGTTTTTTAGACCTTCATTTTTGGATTTATTACTTATAATAGAGAACGTTTGATATTTTAAATAATTTCAATGTAGATATCAATCATACCAGAGACGTAAAATAGTATTTTATTGATGCTATGTTTGGTGCTTTACACCAATAGTGATTGTATGGGGGAATTTCTTTGCCATTAAATAGGTTAAAATATTACCATGCTAAGCTAGAACTTCAAGACAAAGATCTTACAATCAAAGGATTTCTTATCTGTTTGATGTTAATTAATCTTATAACGAAGGGTGATTTAATTAAAATTGACGATGCCCTAAGGACTATCACTTGAAGTGAAAAGATTCCTCGCCCCCATAAAAAAGAATGATTTGGTTTAACTTTTGAAGCAACTAAATATTGGTAATATTACAAGAACACTCCTATTGCAATACTTTTAAATGGGCGGACTTACATTGTTAATGAGCCTTAAAAATAATTGGAAAAATGTTTTAGATACATTAGTATGTATTATTCTGTCTAACATATTTTTACTTGAAAAGCTTTTTATTTTTTTTAAAGCTAAAATATGCCGAGTTGTGATATTTAGATTTTATATTAATAGAAATTGAAAAAAAGAGAGAATGTTTTTAAATGGACTATTAAAATTATAATCTCTAAATAATCAGCGCTTATGTTGGGGTTTTCATCATACTAAATATAAAACACTAAGAAAATAGCTTAAAACCAGCACAGATTTTAAGAAAGTGCCGGACGGACAGACAGATAGACATCGATGTACTTTGTATTATAGATAAATTAAGATTTCTCTCTATAGCCTCTGAAATTGAGAAATTCTGAAGATCAAATTTTAATATGAAATTAATCTCTATAATCTTATTTATATATCTGTCTTGAATAAATTAATAACTTTCAAGAATAGAGGGATATAGCCCAATTTATTTTTTGTCTAAAAAATTAACATGAGAATGTCGTCAAGATAACGTGATGTCGATAAAAGTCGACATAAAATTGTATCACATATAATTTCAGAATTTGCATATCGATAATATGTCATAGTTGATCACTTTATCTGATGCTAAATAGTCGACTTACACATTGAAATAAGTTGTACAGTGATACACAATAATTGATACATTTTAGAAATAATTATTTATCGCATCGTACTATAGACATTTTTTCGCGGTTATTAAAATGAAAAACTATCAAGAATAAAACCAGTTTTATTGAAAATTGTCTATGATACGATGCTATACATGATTATTAAGTATGGCTAAGAACCGGTTCTAATCCAACGTATATTTATCGGTTTCAAAGCCACATTGAAAAAAAAACAGTGTAGCCTCATAAGAGTGCCCAAACCCAAAGAAAATGTTAGTAAATGTATCCCTAAACACCCTGATAACTGATATCTATATTTATGCAGATAGCCATGGGCGATAACCAGTGGTTATTCCTATAATTGACCAGATTATATCATTCTGGCCATTTTGTGCAGTCGCAAGTTATTTGTTTTGTGGTCATTTTTTACATATTTGAATAAAATTTACACATTAAAATGAATTTTCATAAAGTTTGACCGAGTTTTAACGTTTTAATCATAGTTATTAGAGAGGGAGAGAGGGGACAATGTACTGAAAGTTACAGGATTGTGTCCAATATTTTATAGACACCATATCTTGATTGTTGTTTTAAAAACTTTAGGTACTGTAACAAAACTTTTATTGATTGGTTCAAAACGTGTAGTGATTATACATTCCAACCAATAGTTTTAAACTACAGAAAGAGGTAAGTTTGTTCATCGTCCATTATCCATCCAAACATTTAGTTACTGATAAAAGAAAATAAATATTTTATTCAATTTAAATAATGTATTATTTGTGTTCAATTGAAGATAGCAAACATGCTTGAAAAAATTTGTAATGTCTGAATGATATGTAAAATTCATATTTTGTTTTTGAGTTAACCTCTTTACATGTAAAGTTAAATCTGTATTTTAGCCTTAAAATCAAATAAGAAAACGGTTTTTTGGCTTGGGGTACCAGAATAATCTACTGTTCTAGTGTCTCCTCCCTCCTTCTTTGTATTTTACCCATAGACACATTCACACACGTTGACAAGTGTCAAGAATATTACAGCAGTTTAGAAAAGCTTTGCTCCTTTAACCACAAGATCTGTAATTCAATTATAAGAAAATTGTTTTCTCACATCTGATGCACGTAATTTTATTTATAGCTTTGGTATTGGTTGGGGACCTGATACATATATTTAAAATATTAACTATAAACGACGTCTTGCTTTATGTTAAAAAGCCAAAAACTATCCTTAGACTTTTCTATGAATGGAGAACAAGATCGGTTGTGGTGGCTGTTTAACGGACAACAACAAAATATTAATTCGTTTTTAACTAGCGAATACGCCCCTAAAGGACTCACTAGAGGAGCACCAGAGAAAACGGACCGTTCATCATAATCAATTTTGTACCCTCCCCAAATATAGTTCTAATCTATACATATAAGAACCTATAGGTCCTATAAGAAACTCCCTATAAAGGAGAATCCCATAGTTCATCGGTTAATGAGATCTATACATACACACTCAGATAAACTTTCTGTTTCTTTATATATGGATCAACATGAATTATTAGTTTTGTGGACATAAAACGCTATTCTAGTAAGAACATAAAAATTTGAAAGGGTAATAAGAATAAAGAATTTTAATCATTTTGTAAGATCTGCAACTTAAAATGCATTAGCATTACTTTGTAATACAGCAATACATTTTCTTTTAACACATAAATATAGTAGGTAATTTTCACTGTATATTATTTTAACAAGGATGACAATATACAGAAAAAGAAATTTCCTACACTAAAAAAGCCAGATGTATAAAACATTAGGAAAGGAAGAAAAGATGAAAAAGAAAATTCTGATGTAATTGATATTATACACCCCAGTGATGATAAACAAAATTATCATTTCTTTAGATTAGAATTATTGGTTGAAAAGGAAGGACACTAGTAGTTTGAAAATTGAAAATATTCAAAGTTTTTGAGCAAACAAATAAGATAACGAGGCTATAAAACTTTCCGTACCAGTATAATCCATAGTCCAATTCCCCCCCCCCCCCCCCCAAATGAAAATAGTAAAAGATTAGAAAATAAAAAATTGTACTTAAGTATAATAACCCACACAAGTTGATAAAAAAGCAATTAAAAACGTATGCAATAAATAAATAATAAATCACTGCATATATAAGGAATTTTACACTCAATCAAATTTTACATGAGAAAATTTTACATTTTTTTCTGTATTTAACCCTTTAGGAACAATAATTTAATATTTCATTGATTTATATTTAAATGTGTCTTCATAAATGAGATATTAAATAAGCCATACAGAAAAATTATGTATCGTATTACATATGTATTTACAAGAAAAACAAACTAAGAATTAATTGATACGTCCTTTTTTGTCGGCCCAGGCCTTCGGCCACTCCTATATCTTTTTTTGCAATTATATCCGCGGAAAACTGTCTACAATACGATGTATAACAGTTGATGAAACATGGATAAGTAAGTTGTAGAGTTGGTCAGGGGATTATACACAAGAAATTGTCCCCTAATTGAAATTACATAATGAACACACGGATGGACATGCGAATAATAAAGAAGTTTTTTAGTGATTAGGGGCATCAAGTTTCTTAAAAACAGAAATTTTAAATTATAGATTAAGGTTATTTTGTTAACCAAGAAGAATGATTTATCAGGTTTTTGTCCAATAAGTATTTTCAATTTTTGTTATTCGAACAAAAAGTGTAAAAGAGTAAAAAGAGTAATGTTATTTTTTATTGATGTTATGTTATATACTTAATGTCTGAACAAAAATAAATTGTCGTAGGGCCGTTTTATAAATGATTTTGTCTTTGGAAAATGTCTGGCTTTCCATTTTATTAATCTTAAGAATTGCTTATTTTATTATTTTAGAATTGTCTAAGCGATGTAAAGCTTTGCAGGGAGTAAGGGAGGGGACAATGGATCGAATATTCAATTTTGAGGAGTCTCAGACTTTGGGTACTGGCTTAAAGGGAATGTGCAGGAATTTAGCAGGTTCTGACTGACTTTGTTTACTAGCGTATCATTGCCGCTAACTCGCTGAGTTAGTTTTTAATATAGCAGACAAAAAAATTTGTTAGGAAATGGCGGGTTTTAACAATTTTTTCTCTAAAAAATATCATTTCATAGATAAAAACTTTATTGTGACATTTGTGTAATAAACAATTTAAGAACCCTTAAATTTAATTCTTGTATATAGTGGCATTTTAAAATTTAGGAATATAGGGTGAACGAGTTCCAGGGATGATTTTTCTAGTTTTTTTGAGTCAATTTTACACCAGGAGTAGAACCGTAGAATGGTGTACTCACCCCTCCCCCTTCTTTTCCAAGAGGCTTCACCTACCTTTTACACCCCACTGTTTCTCATTCACTTCTACGACCTTCAAATACACCTCCAATAAAATTTAAATCGCAAATTATACGTTAAATATCAAAAAACGTCGAAAAATATTACGATTAAATTTCTAATGGCAAATAATATGTAGAACATTGAAGAGAAGGCATTTGGTTCTAGCTGAACATAAAAATCAGCGTTCAAGTAAAAAAGTGGAATTTTCAGAAATCAACAGCAAATATTAATTTAATGATTTATATAAATTGGAATCATTATATGATTATATCTTTGATTTTTTAAACAATTACTTGTTAAAGATTAAGATTACTTTATATTTTTGTTTACAGCTAAATTGTATTGCTTATACCTAAAAACAACACTATACTGTTCCCTGAAAAGCAAAACTAATTAAAATCTTACAAGCCATTTTTGACTTATTTTTCTCCAATCGGACAAACCATAGTGATATTTATTATTTTAAAATTACTAAAATAAATTTATTTGTTGTATCGTCTAAACAGAACAGAAAAATCAGTTTCCACCATATGGCCTAAAATTAGCCTGTTCCTTTGAACATGCTCCACACTAAGATGGATACTTGTATTTAATATCTCTTATGTTAAATGTTACAAGATTTTTAAATGTTGCATCATAGACAGTTTTACAAAGTAGGTTCTAGAGCTACACAAAGAAAGAATAAACAAGGACAATTTAAAAATCAATTTGCTAAAAAGCGGATACGTGGATATCATGCATGACAGGAGGAAAATTGTCGTTAATATAGGACTCTTATTGGTCAGTTTTTAGGTCAGGTATGCGAAGGGAGGGGATGTAAAGGGGGTGGAATGGTAATGGTCGTTCTTTTAGCCAGCTACAAGTTTCACTTTATTAGAGTACATTATAATCTGGTGTAAGATCTAAGAAAGAATAAATCCATTGGAGCGGTAAGATAGATCTTCTATTGCCTAAAGTATTTTGAAAAAAAGTGTTGTTGTCTTTGAAATGGATATTACACAGGGAGAGAGGGGACATTGGGCTGTTTATTACACTAGTCCCCAAAGTTTTAAATTAACTTTTCTTATTCATTTGCTTAGAAACTTTGGATACTTTCATCGATTTCTCATTGGTTGGTTCTTTAAGAGTGTCCAAATGTTTCAATCACTAATTGTAATCTACAGAATGGGTAATGTTGCGTATCATCATTGGGTAATGGTATGTATATTAATTAATCGGACTTTGTCTTATCCCTTTAAAGTTTAATTCCCTGAATATTACAACTCTTGTTATCTTGATGTGCATGAAACGGGGATAGAGATATACATAAATGGCAGTTTAAGAAATCTTTGAAATTAAATTATTTTGAGATAGCATAAAATGTAGTTCAACTCATTATGGATAGTAGGGGTATTCGGCTAGGCTATGGGATCTAAAGGGAAAAGACAATAGATGCTAAATTAATGTACATCTCAAAAGATGATAAACAAAATTACCCCTTCTGTAGTTTAAGAAGTTTGGGCACTACTAGTTTTGAAGTAACCAATCATTTATTTAATAAAAGTATGTTTTGAGCCAACGAATTAGATAACGTGCTTTAAAACTTTTGGCCAAGTGTAATCCCGATGTCCAATGTCCCACACCTCCCTGGTTAAAGTCTACATTCGTTATTGTTAGCACTGCCAATTATTTGGGCTCCCGCAAGGATAAAAGACCTGTAATTTTAAGGATCTTCAAGTATATTTTTTTCTGTGTTTGTAAAAAAATAAATTTTATATCCAGATGATGTTTAAATACTGTCATCATCGAAGGATTAGTAATATGGTAAACCTAAACTCCAAAGTAGTAAAAACTTATTACTTAAAATCTATGTAAAAGCAGGGTTTTATTGGCTTTACTTTGCAGGGAAGCTTTGCAATGCTATTCCAACGTTGGCCTACTTAGACAACACATGCAAAAATAATAAGCATATTCTTTGAAAAGAAGAACATTCGTTTGCATTAAAACATTGGGGACTTTGTTTAATCTTGAATATTTTTTAGCAAACTAACAGAGTCCAAAATTTGCCAGGAATAATTGTAAATCACAAAAGGTTTACTTTGTTCATCAAAATTGCTATAGAGCTTTAAAATATGATTATCATACAAGCTTTGAAATAATAGGACAATGCTAATAGTCTAAATTTACAATTAATTCTATCAATTGAGGTGAGATGGAAGGACGGACAGACCGAAAGCTAAATAAGATACGAATTAAAAAAACGGTATGACGTTTGTTCAAGTTCATCCATTACTTTTAATATTAGCTGTTTGTTCAATATGGCATTGGCCTTTTCATAATATTTGTTCATAGCACTTTTTTCATTATGGCCCGTTAACCAATAAAGTTCTCATAATGGATTTATTATTACTTGGAACTTACACTAGATTAATATGTACTCTAATAAAAAGAAACTTTTAGCTGGCGTATATAACGATCGACCCCTTTTATCCCATATTCTCCCCTCTAGTAGATAAACGAACTGACCAATAAATGATGTCCATGTTAGCACTCTAAATTAACGACAATTTTTTCCCTGTCATAATATCCACGTATATTTTACATCCATTGTACTCATATAAATGTACTCATGTACCTTGATAAGCTAGAAGTGTCAAAACTTTTCCACTGATAAATTTAGTCTACAGAAGGGGTAATTTTGTTCATCATAATTGCTGGTATACATTAATTTACGAATTCCTAGAGATCACATTATGTGCATCTTGTCTCTTACGCAAGAGAGCTGTTTATTTTTAGAGGAATCTTAATGATATTGATGTCGAATTGACGATTCTAATTGGCCTAAATCCGAGCTATCCGTCCAATCATTCTGATGAACAGACACATCCTACATGAGAGAAGCTTTGTGTGTAAAGATACAGGGAGGGAGGGGATAATGGGCTATTTATTACACTAGCTCCCAAAGTTTTACAATAACCTTTTTTTATTAGTTGGCATAACAACTTTGGGGACATTTATTGAAATTTGATTGGTTAGTTCAACAAGTTGAGTGTCCAAACGTTTCAACCACTAATTGCAATCTACAGAAGGGGTAATTTTGTGTATCATGTTTGGGTATCAGCCATTGTCTTATCCCTTTTAATCCCTGGTAAATATACTATTTGTTTGTTGATGACAATTAAATTGGATTAAATTAACAAATGTGCCAATAATAAGAAGGTTAGTATGGGCCAGTTTTGTAGATGTGTTGCATCTCTATAGGTTTGTATTCGTAGCTCTTAAATTTCTTAGTTGATAACAATCGCAGCATGCTATTGAACAATCATATCAAGAAAATCTTTTCATTTTTTTTGAAATACATCAATTTTCAAATACACTTAAATAAGACAATACACGAATAATTAATGCTCAATGATTATATCTGTATTTTAAGATTATTGGTTTAAAAGTTTATACACTGCTGCTTAGGACCAACCCATTATATCTTGGAATAAACTAATGGAAGATTAGTTGATGAATATCATCAATGATGATAAACAAAATTACCCTTTTCGTAGCTTAGGATTATTACATGCTGCTTATCTATGGATATTTTCGTTCTGGACGCCAATTTATCAATTTAATATCAAAGTCATATGTTCACGACTTTTTGGAGTCTTTTTAGGGTCAGCTGTTTGCTTGCGATTTTTTATATGATAATTTTTTATATATGTGTAGTTTTTAATCTATTTTTTTATGAGGATAATTTTAAAAACCTTTGGAGATGTTTGATTGTTTTGAATAAGAGTAGATGTAATCTTAACTTTTGGAGGTCCTATATATTTACCTAATATATATATTTGCACCTGTTTATAGGTCAAAAGATGTCCACCACTAATATTAATTCTAAGGGCCTGACATAACAGAAAAGGACGTATAATTTTCGTTCTAGAAAATTGCGCAATGTGTTGCATAAAATTGTAATAAATTGGTCTATTTATATTCATCATGGTTTTTTTATGATCAAATAGATATATACAAAACATAACTGCATATAAAAGCCTTCAATTAAGATGCATTTACCAGATTTCTTACTGCAATCAGGGATATAGGCATGGGTAAAAGATTTTCCTTGTTGATACTAAAAAGTTATATTATGATAGTGCTTTTCGTCCCCACAAGGCTAACAGAACTGGTTTTAATCTTATATTTTTTCATTTTAATTTTCGCGGAAAGCTGTCTGTAATGCAATGCAATAAAAAACTAATTTTTCATTTACTTATCCCTGTAAATGTGTTGTTAATAAAGATGCCCTAGGTTAGTAATAAAAAGGGTTATTTATAAGTGATTAGCCCTCTTTTATCTTGTAGTAGAACATCTTCTCCACATATAGTTCTAACCGTATATCACTTAGTATTTTTTCTTTCTCTATCTTAAACTATCTCTCTCACTGTTAATATACTAGAGGCCTCTGGGGCACTTGAGGTAATTGGGGGGGGGGGGGGGTGTATTCTCTCTCTCTATCTCTCTCTCTTTCTCTCTCACTCTCTCTCTCTCTCTCTCTCTCTTTCTCTCTCACTCTCTCTCTCTCTCTCTCTCTCTCTCTCTATCTCTTTCTCTCACTCTCTCTATCTATCTAACTATCTATCTAACTATCTATCTATCTATCTATCTATCTATCTATCTATCTATCTATCTATCTATCTATCTATCTATCAATCTATCTATCTATCTATCTATCTATCTATCTATCTATCTATCTATCTATCTATCTATCTATCTATCTATCTATCTATCTATCTATCTATCTATCTATCTATCTATCTATCTATCTATCTATCTATCTATCTATCTATCTATCTATCTATCTATCTATCTATCTATCTATCTATCTATCTATCTATCTATCTATCTATCTATCTATCTATCTATCTATATATATATACAGGGTGCGCCACATATCCTCGGACTTTTTCTAAATTGTAAACAAATGAACATAAAATCGTCAATTTTAAAGGTTTTATTAAATTTTAAAAACTGGGAAGCAAACTAGGTATATGATTATTAGATTATTGATTAAAATCGCCGCCAGCATCAATCACCGCCTTTATCCGCCTCCTAAACCGCCGGCAGGCCCAGGTCAAAATGTACCTGTTCAGGATGGCGAAGTTCTCCTTGATAGTGGCAATGAGGGAGGTCTTTGTGGCATGGGCACGTCTATTGGTGCATGCTTCAAAGTAGCCCTAGGCCCAAAAGTCCATTGAATTAAGATCGGGCTGCTGGGAGGCCCCATTTCCTTAGGAATGTGATTAACCGCAGGATCCTAATTCACCTAACTTTCAAGCTACCATTTGACACGGAGGCCTTTATTTAGACCACAGTTGAGCTAGAACGACTTTCTATACCTTTTTAGAAATGGCATAAAGATTCAAATAGGGTTGTCAGCGCAATCCATAGTCTAAAATGAGTTTTTAAGTTCCTATGAGTCTCTAAAGTCGAGAACCGAGAAATTTTCACGATTTTACACGATTTTTGACGTTTTTGACATCTCTAAATCTGTCACGTTTCACTTTGCCGGAGTACTACAGCCAAGCCATTTTAGATAAAGAGCTCTAGTCTTTTCTAGTGTCTTACTTATATATCTAACAATATCCCCAGCAAGTTGCATAACTCTACCTCATCTACATATGGGCTGAGGTTGGATTTATTGGGCCCTAGTCGAGAATCCAGATTATACCACCGGCGCAACTCGAATCTGCCTTGTTGAACATAAGCGCGGCCAGCTCGGAGTACGAGCCTATCTCCGTCCAAAGATTTTTTTGTGCTAAAAGCTTATTACCTAAGCTTTTTATAGTGGGGTCAAACGTCCTGATTGGTCAAGTAGTTTTGACGCTATGGCCGTTTAAAGAAAGTCCGAGGATATGTGGCGCACCCTGTATATATATATATATATGTATATATATATATATATATATACATATATATAGAGGAGTAGTTTCATAACTCTGTTAAACTACTACACCTAGAAAGATTGCTGTTTTTTTGTGAAGATTCTCATAAACCCTTATGTTATACTTCGTTACTTAAGAATGTTGTCATCCTTGTTAACATGTTTTTTAGTAACTTCGAAACCGATTTATGTTTGCTTGATAAGAACGGTTTCTCAGCCATAAGGAAAAATCATGTATTACATTTAATTTTCCACGAATATTAAAATAAAAATCATAAAATAATTACCAGTTTTGTATATCGGGGATGACTAAACTGGTTTCAATTTTTAAATTTTTCATTGTAATATCCGCGGAATATGGTGCGATACGACTATCTTACACTAAGAAATTGATAACTGTTGATTTCTCATTTAACACTATAATTATTGTTAAAAATTATATTTTAATTAATATGTAAAAAATCATTCATTTTTTTAGTTGCGCACAAACTTTATAACAATCGTAGTACTATTCTTGCTACGGTCATTACCTGACGATTAGAAATATGAAATATCTCTTTTAATTGAACGATTATGACAAATTTTAAAAAATTGATATTGCTCTAATATATATATAAAAAAAAACGTTAAAACCCTTAGTTTAAAAAAGCCATAATTTTACACTCCACCCCAAGAAAACAAATTAGGGAAAGTAATCTAAATTACCCCCATATGTAAGTGTTATATCAACCCTGCCCCCCCCCCCAGAAAAGCTTGGACTTTCTTGGTGAAACTTAATTGTTTTAAAAAGTTTTATTATTTATTCGCTAACTATGGACAAAATTATACTTGCTTTGCTTTGGATAAAAGTTTCCCTTGTTGCTTCCGGTGTAATTATTAATTATTCAATAATTTTCAACATTCAGAAACGATTTATCATATAATTCACTTTATCTGTCCATCATTCGTCATTCCGTAACGCTATCTAAACAATATTTTTTTTAGTGAAGATATTTCTTGTTCTATGAGCTTCAACTATACAGCCTTCCTAATATGTTGGTCCCTAGTTTTTTTTAAATTCTTTTCTTAAGTCCTTCATTTCAATCTTCTCTTTTTCTAACATTTGCACTTTAATTCTTTGTCCGTTTGTCAATCAATGATTTTTTTGTGCTTCGCTACTTATGGATGATGTCATACTAGTTTAAACATTTTTAGAAATTTTAAAATTTTATAATTTTGTTCAGGAATCTGAGTTTACTATTGAGATGAAATCTGTTTCCAAAACTCCAAGTTTAGCCAGCATTTATCAGGTACTTTTGATTTATAGTTCCTTTGTCTTAAAGTTCTCATTAACCATTTTTAGCCAAGGATCTCACTAACCACTGAACCGATATGGTTCACCTTTATAGGGTATCTTGTCATAGGTACTGGGAAGGTTTATAACTATTTGAAGGGAAGGTACCACCACTTTCCTAAGAGAAATTGCCCCTAGAAAAAATTACCTAACCAAAAAAAATTAAAAACTTTTATTACAATGGAAATTTTTTTGGGGGGGGGGAAACGTCCCCCCCCCCACGCCCTTAAGGTCCATTAGAGGCATCTAGGGGTATAGTACTTATTTTGTTTAAAATCAGATAAGGGAAGTCTGCAAAATGGTTCTGTAACTTAGGGAGAAAGAATGGCTCTAAAGGCTAAGAAGATAGACGGGTCTTGCTTGAGAATGTCTTTTGATTGAAAAGCCTGATCAATTTATCCACAAATCTTCCTATTTCTATTCATCTATCTAGTTTACTATCTATCTATCTATCCTACTATCCAACTGTCTATATAACTATCAACAAATCTATCTATCTAGCAACCAATATATCTCTCTATCAATCAATCTAGCCATATATCTTCCCTGCGTCCATTTATATCCCTTAGGTTAATGTTTTTATAATTACTTAATCTCAAATCTAATTTTGATAATCGGTGATCGGTAGCTTTTGATTTTATGCGGTTTATACTCCTAAATTAAACTCTCTTTTTTGTTTCCATATTTTGTTTTAAACCTTCCCTGGATCTATTAAGAGCTTCACTGTAAAGAAGAACCATAACAGTTAAGCGGTTAGCAGGATCTTAAGCTACACAGAGGCAGACAAACATCCTGTTATTTTTTCAACTGGATTTTCCATTTTTATTTACAAAATGCAACAGCAACAAAGTAAGATAAGTTATTAAAAAAGTTATATACCAATCTTGTTTGTTTATCAATAAATCATCGAATATGACATTTTAAAATTGTATTATAAGAAAGAAAGATGGGACATAGTTATTAACTAGCTGCTTTGCTATGATGATTTAAATACTGACCAATAGCAAATAATTTGAATAGAAAGTTATTAGTCTGTGCCCTAAAACAAACTTTAAAATAATCAATCATTATTAGGAGCAAGGCTACTTTAAACACCACAATGTCGGTTCTTCCCAGGAATCGTAAGGGATAGGACAATTATGGATTAATTAATGTATATCCCTCATTTCCTCATCTGTAAATTTAAGTATTGGTTGTAAAGTTATGACACTTCTTGCTAATCAAGATTTAAAATGATAACTTTATTGTTAAACAGACCAAAATAAAACTTTGGGTACCAGCTCAGTTTCTATAAAAATAACAATCTAAATTTTTTGTGAAGAATTTAACGATTTATTCCTTACTTTAATGTTGCCATCCTTGTTATAATGAAATATTAAATACTCTTTCTGCAATAAATTATGCATATAAGAAATTAATAGTTTTGGCATACTAAAGCATATTCATTAAATATATATTTGCTAAAAATACTGTTCTGCTACCACAGGGTAGACTAACTTTAAAAATACGTCTACTCTAAAACTAATATTGAGAACATAAAAGGGGGAGGTAGGTTGTGCTCAATTCCGTAAATGTGTGAGTTATAAGAATTCAAAATAGAAGTAGAACTCTAAAATTTGGCATAGCAGTTGCTTTAATGGGGTATAACGTGGATATGTAATGTATTAGAGCAACTGCCATACACAATTTTAGAGTTCTACTCCTATATTAAAAATAATAGGTCTTCACCGTCTACGAAAAAAATCGATTGCATATCTAAATTCTATGGTTTATTTTACATCTACTACTAACTAAAAGCACCGACTAGCTATTTTTAAAAAAATTACAAAAGTTAGGACACGTTCTTTAAACAATCCTTATAATAACGTAACAAGATGTCTGTTTGCTTGTCTGTTTGTCTGTACCCAAGGATCTCACCATCCAGGGTAGTTTCTCATTGGTCCCGGAAGGTTAATAACTTTTTTGGGGGAGGTTACCACCACCCTCCCAAGATAAATCGCCCCTAGAAAAAATTACCCCCATTCTTCGCAAAAAATGATATAAAGGAATCTCTATATTTATCACCTTCTGTGCTTCGCCCCTTATGTATGTTATCATACCTGTCATAATACACGTTATTTAGGCCAGAAAGTTAGGAGAGAAGAAAACAGTGGAAGCTTTGGCCAAACAATTTCAAGATCAAATTGAAAGAATTATTTCAGGTGAGTAAATATTGAGCAACTATGGTTCCAGTATGGCTTCGAAACCGATTAATATCCACTTGATTAGAACTGGTTCGCAGTCATACTGAAAAATCATCGTGTTACAAACAATTTTCTACGAATATTTAAATAAAAATTATAAGATTAATACAAGTTTTGTTGAGCTAACAACTTATTTGTTCTTAGAATTTTTCATTTTAATATCCGCGGAATGATGTATTTAATACGATGCAATAAATAACTATTATTAACACAACTTTTTTTCATAAAATTTTTTAGCTTTTCATAATTAATTAAAAAATAAGCCAAAATTAGTTTCTCACTTTATCATTGAAAATAATGATAAATTGTTTTATAAGAATATTCAATCAAAAACATACACTTAATTTAGGTTTTTTTTATGAAAATGCCCATTTTACATAACTTTTTCAAAACAAAATATGTATTACTATCTAATTGTTATTTGTGTTTTTCCTTCTTTTAAAATTAGCAAAATGTTTGTCGGTGTGTCTGTCTGTACCGAAAGATCTCGCTAACCGCCACAAAGCCTCCAAAACAGTGGAGTTACTTTTGAAACCTTAAATAAAAACAATTGTACTTGTTATTTTTGAGTCTTTTTGCTTATCTTGCCTATTTTTTAACAAGATTTTTATTTTTTAATTTGCTGAAAATATCAGAAAAAAATTTCAGACGTTATATGAGGTTTGTATGTCTTAAGATTTAATTTGACGCGACAAATCCAACCTTCTTCATCTTTTTAAATGGCAGGAAAGCTTTATTTGGATCATATCAAGTTTTAGACCCTTTCACTTCAAGAAAAAAAGGTTACAAAACGAAAACAATTTGCTTACACCTTGAAGAAATCAAACAAAATGAAAAGAAAATTTTTGGTATTTTCCCTAATAGTGCTTATGGAACACTGAACCCTCAACCCCTCCCCCATTTGTCCTGCCTTAACCCTGAGGGCTGCCCACTCCCAGTTCCCGACATGTCTTACTACTACAACCCTTCCATATTTTATTTTCATTTTTTAAAATAAGGGTGTTTTGTGTGTTCGACTAGGAACTTTGAAGGAAACCGCCAAAATTTGTAAGACACGGTGACCAATGAAGCGTATAAAAATATATACTTGTCATCAATCTTGTAGTTTTACACATACAATGTAAGGATATGTAAAGTCATTGGAAAGAAAGAAGGTCCATTTCGGTTCAGCGATTAATGAGACGGAAGGATGAAGTACTCTCAATTTCCAAAATTAATTAAGTTTTCTTTTGTTTGGGAGAGGGGGGGGGGTTGAGTTAACCTTTTTTTAGGGCGAATCATCTTTTAGGTCGAGGTAGATAGAAAATAGTTGTAACTCTTTCCTAGTCATATAGAAAGCTTCACTGTAAAGAAGTTCCATATTTGTTTTTCGAATAACGAGATCCTTAACTACAGACAAACGAACACCCTGTTACTTTTAAAAATCTTCTATGAACAACAATATCTCAAAACATATTTTATTCTATTTACATATCTCTGTATTCCTGACTGTGCTTTAACTAACTAAAAATCAATTGACAATTATAATAATAGCCATCCAAGGTTAATCCTAGACATTATATCAGTTTCAATTAAATATGAAACAAGTCACATTTTTTTGACATGCACAGTGTATTCTTTAAATCTTAGCTTTCCTTACTAGTAAAATTTTTACCCTTGAAAATATTACAAAAAAATTAGGCGTACATAGTTAAGCACAGAATCCCCCTCCCTATTTAAAAAAAGATTGAAAATAAGGGGGATGGGATAATTTTTCATTTTGTTCATTGCTTTAGGTTAGGTTACATAGGCGTCCAAGGGGGGGGGGGGTAATGGGGCGATTACCCCCCCCCATTTAAAATTTACCCTTACCCTGGGGGTAAGGGTAACCCCCAACCATTTAGGAAGGGGTATTTACCCCCCCCAAAATAGAAAATCTCTAACAAAAAAAATTTTTGCGCGCTTCGCGCGCATTTTTAATTCTAAATTTTTTATAAATTTAACTTACCCCCCCCAAAAATTTTACCCCGGGGGTAAATTTTGGGGGGGGGGTAAACAAATTTTACCCCTGCCAACAGATTTCAGGGGGGGGTAATTACCCCCCCCCAAGCAAATTTTACCCCCGGGGTAAAAATTTTGGGGGGGGTAAAAAAAATTTGCGGCGCGCTTCGCGCGCCATTTTACCCCCCCCCAAAACCGAATTACCCCCCTTAAAAAAATTTTACCCCCCCCAAAATAAAAAGCTTGGACGCCCCTGTTAGGTTAGTTTGCATTAAGTTCTGGATATTAAAACTTTTGAATAATTTCAGTTTAATATGAAATTCTTTCTTAGATATTTAATTTTTTTTTGTATATTCCAGTATGGCTTCGAAACCGATTAATATCCGCTAAATTAGAACAGTTTCTCAGCCGTACTGAAAAATCATGTATAGCATGATTAGTACAGACAAATTTCTTTGAATATTCAAATGAAAATTATAAAATTAATTCCAGTTTTGTTAGACCGGGCCTTCGGTCTCTCGGAGTTAACAAAACTGGTTTTAATCGTATGAGTTTCATTTTCATATCCGCGTATACCTGTCTATAATACGATGCAATAAATAACTAGTTTTATTTCATATTTGTCATGTTAATGTTCTTGTCATTCTTGTTTACACTGACTTAAACTTAACACGTTAAGATTGATCTGAAAATGCTAAAAAGTTAATATTATTTTTCTATTCTTTTGTATTTTTTTCTTATTTGTTTTGAAAGTGTTGCTTCCAGAAAAAATAAAGCTTCCTTAAAATTGAAAATTATTGTTCAGTTATTTCAATAACATTTATTGTAAGCTAACATCGCAAGTCTCTTCGGCAGTTTCCGATAAAATGCATTTCATAGTTGATAGTAATTGAAAATGTGATTGGGGGGGGGGGGGGGGGGTTAAGATTTTCGTGTTTTTTCAATTAAGTCATGTTAGATTAGGTTATATTGGGTACAAGGTACCCTGCCGGGTTAGTGCACGATAGGTAAAGGCAGGTAAAGAACCCGTAGGGTTAGGGCTCCCCCCCCCCCGTAAGCATAATGAAACCTCTTCTAAACAGAAATTCTACTTTATTGAAAGATTTTCAGATTAACCTACTAAATTTTATAGACATAACTGTTTTTAATTACAAATGTGTATAAATGATAACCCATTATAATAATGCTTTTAGACTTTATTTAACAGCCCTCTATATCATTTAATGAGCTTTGGGCTTAGAAATTTGGTCTTTTTATTGTTAGTTATATTTAAATTCATTTTCTCACAGACCATGTGCAGTAAGATGTATAAGTTTTCCGGAATTTTAAAGTTAGGGGGAGATTTGAAATCTGCATTAAATTTTAAGGATTATTTATAAAATTCGTTTTTTCTATAATTCTTTATCTAAAAGCGGAAATGCATTTTAAGTTAATTAATTTTGGCATCTGTGATTGGTGGATTTAAAAAATCTGCGCTCTGATTGGATGTCGTACATCATTCAACCAATTAGAGCGCAGGTAGTTTAAAATCCACCTATCCTATTGGTCAAAATTAATTAACTTAAAATGCATTTCCGCTCTTAGATAAAGAATTATAGAAAAAACGAATTTTATAAGAAATCCTTAAAATTTGACGCAGATTTCAAATCTCCCCCTAACTTTAAAATTCCGGAAAACTTATATATCTTAATGTGCAGTGTTCATAGCCAGCCAGGAATGCATGGATTGGTCATTGGAATTTAAATTAATTAAGAAAATTTAAATAAGATTAAATCGAGTTTTGTTAGCCTCGATTTTCTTTTCATATGTATGGAAAATTGTCTGTAATACGATGCTATTCATGATTTTTAAGTACGGCTAAGGACCGGTTCTAATCCAGCGGATATTTATAGGTTTCGAAGCCAAGATGAAAAAATCGTCCTTTGGCTTATCCTTGCAGATTAGCTAGTACACTTGTTAATTAATTACTCTTTTTACTGTAATTATGATGATACAAATTTATAAATGATTCAATTTTGTAACTGGTTATTAATGTGGTGCATTTTATAATTGTTTTAATCAAAATTTCATAACACACATTTAAGTAGTTTTTTTCCCATTATTAAAGTATTAAAATTTAACAAAGAACAAAATAGCCTAAAACCTGCTCAGAACTGCAAATTGTTTACAGATCAGCGAAATCTTATTTAACCTAAATCCAGCTACTTTAGTAAAAGCATGGAGGGCTTCAAAACTTTGGGGACTTTCATTGCATCTTGCTTGGTTATGGTTACTTCAAAAAACTAAGTTCAAACTTTCAAACATTTCAATTTGTAATTTTAATCTCCAGAAGAGGTAGTTTTTAAAATCAATGTATCATCCATTGTCCTATTCCTTAAGATATCTGTATTCTAATGAATCATTTTTTTCAATGATATAAGAGCCGTGTTGATTAAATGAATTGTGATACTTATTTAATTTAGATCCAGGTCAAGTGCAGAGGTCCCATATTCCTTCACATCATGAGAGAGAGGTGGAATCATTTAGGTAAGTTTATCTTTGTATTTCCGCATGGGTTAGGTCATTCTTATATTCCTTCACATATTGAGAGAGAGGTGGAATCTTTTAGGTAAGTTTATCTTTGTATTTCCGCAGGGGTTAGGTCATTCTTATATTCCTTCACATATTGAGAGAGAGGTGGAATCTTTTAGGTAAGTTTATCTTTGTATTTCCGCAGGGGTTAGGTCATTCTCATATTCCTTCACATATTGAGAGAAGTGGAATCATTTAGGTAAGTAAATATAAGTATTTCCCGCAGGTGCAAAATCGAAAGGTTGCTTTCCTCTAATTACCTAACGACTAAAGAACCCTTCCCCCTTAATGCAAATAAATTGAAAAAAGGGGAGGTGGTTAGTTTTTCGTGTGTGTTTTACCTTTGGTTAGGATATAATGGGTACAATATAGTCCAAAAGATAGGATTAGATTAATTGATGCTTTATCAAAGATATTTTTCAGAAAATTGGACAGAGAGAAATCCTTTGATGAAGCGCGAACCGCCGTACAAAGTCAAATAGAGAAAATATTCCAGAAGGCTAACAACAAACGGACCAACGCCGCCTCGAGTGACAACCACCCACCGTTGGCGCGCCGGTATAAGATGCACGGGATAAGTCACATTGCCCCGGGCGATGATTCAGACTCGGGGCGCAACCCGCCCCCTACACACCTTGGCATAAAATACGCCATTTCCAACCACCCATTAGCGTCTAAATGGAATAACGGCAACGATACGCCGCCACATTCAGTTTATAATCATTCCCCGCCTGTCATTTCCCGCCATGATAGCATTGAATCGTTAAATCACGGCAACCGCCATTTTCAACATCAGAGTCACCATCATAACGGCGGCGAATCTGATAACTCTATGAACCGCCTAAGCCATCATTCCTCCATGTTTTCTCTGGCTAATTCCTCTGACTCGATCCCGTTACCTTCGACACCGCCGCAACGTAAATCTGGCTCAGCCCCACCCGGTCATCCCATACCGGCGCCCCGCGAAACGCTACGCCGCAACAAACCCTATAAGTCACTGGCCGATTTGAGCACTGTACAGTTGCAACAAAATGGCGGAAACGGAAACAACATGGCGGCCGCTGTGTCCCAACCAATCAGATTATCCCCTTTGGATCGCAGCTCCAGTCAGCTGTCGTTGTTGTACGGAACCGGTTCTGGAAATGCGCTGCAGCACCAGCCGCTCAACACACAAACTTCAAATCTGCAGCGTCAAGAGTCGCTGCTCGACCAGGCGCGCCGTATATCTTTGGGGCAGACTCCCTCGCCACCGGTCAGAGTTGCAAGACATCATTCACAAAATTTACATATGACGTCACGCGCACAGGTGGGATTTCTATCTAAATAAAATTAATTTGTTTAAATATCAATTTAGTGTTATTAATATTGAAAGTACTATTAGTATGAACCAATTTAAGCAGTGTTTCAATTTATTATTTATCTATCTCTTTCTTTGTTTTTCTTTCTTTCATTCTTTTTCTCTCACTCTCTCTCTCTCTCTTTCCTACTATCTCTCTCTTCACTCCATTTCTCTCGCTCTCTCTCTTTTTCCCACTATATCTTTTTTCACTTAATATTGAAAGTATTATTAATATGAACCAATTTAAGCAGTGTTTCAATTTATCATTTATCTATCTCTTTCTTTGTTTTTCTTTCTTTCATTCTTTTTCTCTCACTCTCTCTCTCTCTCTCACTTTCCTACTATCTCTCTCTTCACTCCATTTCTCTCTCACTCTCTCTCGCTCTTACTCTTCTCACTCTCTCTCACTCTCTCTTACTCTTTTTTTCTCTCTCTCTATCTCTCCATATCTCTCTCTCTCTCTCTCTCTCTCTCTCTCTCTTTCTCTCTCTCTCCCTCTCTCTCTCTCCTCTCTCTGTCATTCTTAGTTTGATAAATTTTCACTGCAGGAATTACTTTGATATAGGTTGAACCCACTAGCGGACAGGTAAAGATGACCCGCTCCATGTCCTACGTGTCCTCCTTCAGCCACCTTTCTGTGGCCAGGAACAATGACCTACTCAATGAAGGATTGAATGGATCCGCTGACCAAGGGTTTGGTTCCCATCCTGGTGTTGGGGGTGGCAGTGATTCCCATGGACTTTTCCAGAATCCTTCCAGGTAGTAAACATACTTTTTCTGACAGTCATTCTACTACTTATTGTGATTTCTTTTATTTACTTTGAACTGTTTTTTTTATAGAGCTAAACGTTGTACTTTATATGGTCATAATTTCATTATGAGAAAAGCGATAATTAATTGTCTATTCTTACTAATGCAATTTACATGAAGTCACCAGAAAAAAGTATGAATCATTTGACTAAATTTCGAATTTAATGAGTCGACATATACAATTGGAAATGCATATCAACATTTATTAAATCCAATAATAATTTTTCCAGCATGGCCTTCGAAACCGAGTAATATCCGATGGATTAAAACTGGTTCTTAATCATTTATAGCTTCGTAAAACTGACAATTTTTAATGAATATTAACACAAAAATCATAAAATTAATACTAGTTTTTTTCGTCAGGGTCTTTGGCCCTTTAGGGCTAAAAAACAAATCTTAAATCTTACAAATTTTCATTGGTAAAAATAAATATTTTTCTTTAGTTATAACAACAACAAGGGAAACTCTAGCAGTGAAGAATATACAGTCATGAGCACTCCATTTGATATGACTCAACACAGGAATAGATATTTTTTAAAATGAATTATAGATGGCTATAAAAATATAAGCTGTAGTTTGGTTTTGAAGTTGTTTTTTCTTGGATATCCTACTGTTGGTTTCAGAATCCTTAAAATGAATAGGTATGACTAAGAAAATCATAATACCTAGGCTAGTCTTAGAAACATTACAGGATTTTGCCCAATAAGTATTTTTACTGAATTGATGAACATATTGATATGGAGACTAAATTAAGTTTCAAGACAGTAAAATGTTTTTAATCAAGCCTGGAGTCAGGGATTAATTAACCTTAAATAAGAGGAATGTGTGAAACCATAAATTCTAGACTGGCCTAAGAAACTTTAATGGATTTGACCCAAAAAGTGTTATGAGTCACATATAAAAAAAATGTCTATCTCCAGAAGTATAACAAGTACACACCAAGACCATAGAAGCATGTCTAGCAGCAACCAAGATCACAGGAGTATCCCCGCCCACAATGAATTCAAGGGAAGCAGCTTATAGTACCTTATAAAAATAAAGTCATACAATACAAATGTAATTGACCAATGGTAAAATTTATACTAGCCTATCATTGGTCATTGTATTGTATGAGGTAATTTTTTATTAGGCACTATAAGCTGCTTCAATTCAAGGGTCATCACCAGCGGATGAGCAGCAGCATAGATGGAACTTCTGCAGCTATTCAGAGTCTTCTCCAGAGCTCACCTGATGACCACAAACAGCTGGCAAGGATTGCTGGTGGCAATATTATGGCTAATAGAGCTCTACCAGCTGTCCCGCAGCCAGGCAGTGATAGAGGACGTGAAGAGAACAAAGGGAGGGCTTCCTCGTCAAATGATTTGGCTGGGAGAAACAGCAGAAGTCCTTCTAAGCTGCGCAGAGGCCGCAGTGTCTCAAATAACAAGTAAACACTCATTTGCTTTAGTTATTATTATTCAAATAAAAAGTTGTTGTAGTAATGTAAATATTCTGTAAATAATCATAAAATATTTTTAAATTTTTTTTATTGAATTTGAATTTTATTATCTTAGTGTTTAAGTTTTTGCTATTATTTTCTGTAATCTACGTCTGCTAGAAGAATAACTATTTAGCGGTATTCTGCGTGCCAAAAGTCTTTTTGAAGCAGTCAAAGTATGAAAAGTTTCGTTGGATCTAGTATACAACCTACATAATGAATTTTAGATTGATTGTCTTTATACCTAATTTGTTTAGGTGGAACAGCGAGGAAAGCCTGAACGGAACCATGGGTCGCAGGAACAGAGCCCTGCCTAAACCCAGGCATGGAGGGGAGGGAGTGAATGTAATTGGTCCAGGTACAACTGGCATACCTGACCTAAACACACCTAAATCTGGGCTTAGGTAACTAATATTTTTTTTCTGTGTTATATTTGAAAGAAATTGTTGTCAAGGGATTTTTAAATATTGTTTTAGATATGTAGAAAATATTGTTCTAAAAAATCTATCCTTTCTCAATTTCCTAAATTCCTCTGAAATTAAGATATATTAATTTTATATGGATTTAAAAGATTTGAATTGGTTTGATAATATTTTATCCTACTTCCTTTTACTTAATTCGTGATTTTTACCTTTGCCAACATAGGACACTAAGTTACACTTTTTTAGACCCATTTTAGAAAAACATTTTTGACATATTTAGGAAGAGTGATTCATTGCCTGGATTGGACACTGGGGGCAGCCTCCACTCCTGCCCACCCTCCTGCACATGCTCCTGCTCAGAGGACAACATTAGCAGGATAGAAGTAGGCGGGGACGCGGGGGACAACAAAGCAGACAAAAAGGGAGGGGTGCCTCGTGGAATTTTGGCGGGAAAAAATCAAAATGGCGGCAATGGCACACTGAAGCGCGGGGAGTCGAAGAAAATAAAGGTGGAATATCTTGGGTCTATTCCGGTGGAGAGCAAGGCTACGGATCTCAGTAGTTTACAGGTAAAGATAAATTTAGATATTAGGGATTTGAAGTTTTAACATACAATATTTTTTTTATTTTTTTTTGCAAAAGCAAAACTAAAATACTCAAAACCTAAAGTGGCCGTTTTAGAAGTTTAACTATTCAAATAATTATCTTAAATAAGCATTTATTAAAATGTAAACATTCCTGAAAGGTGTAAAGTATAATTTTTACAAGAATATTATGGGGTGTAAAAGCATAACGTTAATGCTTGTAAAGGTGTTATTAAATAATTTTTGCCTAAACAAGGATGGCAACATCCATAAAAGCGAAGCTGGTATTATCCACTTTTTTTTTGTCAATTTTGAAAATTTTTAGGAATCAGTATTCCAAAAATCAGATTAATCGGTTAATTTTATCACATGAAATTTTTTTGTTAAAAAAGTTAAAAATAAACATGTTTAAAAAGCACGTTCGGATATTTTGGTAACTATTATAGAGTTTCTACGCTTTCTAAATAGTACCTAACTACTACAGGAATCACCATACAAAGTTTGTATTCAATAGGACAATTCTAACCTGTTTAAATAAACGAAAAGAGCTAACTGTTCGTGACGTACGGACGGACAGACCGACCTTAATTAAAGAAAAGCTCGCTTTTAAAAATACATACCAAACATAAAACAAGAATGAATTAAAACATTTAAATGTTGGAGATGTTCTAAACAAAAAATTACAAAGTTGAAGTTTCTCTCATAATTTAATGTAGATTACAAAATATACTATGGACGTACTTACATTGAGAAAATTGTAGAGTAGCTTCGCTTGGCATGGCACAACATACTGGCACATATAATTTTCCCTTGTGAAAATAACTGCATTTTTGGTCAATGAAAAACGCAATTTTCTACTTAGTAGTTTAGACAGCAGTAGATTAAAACAGAATTTTTACTGATAACAAATGTAAACACCCATGTTTTAAAAATAAACTGAAAGGCAAAAAATGCTATAAAAATCAACAACTTAGAAAGTTGTAAAATACATAAAAACCTAATTATGATTTGACTTGTTTTGTCACAAGAATCTTTAATGAAGGTTCAAAGTGAACTATAATAAATAAAAGATCTTTCTATTTTAAAGTAGAAATGGACTGCAGAAAAACCTGAACCTAAACATCCATGTTTAGTTTGAAGGTGCATTCTATGAAACTATGAGACTAAAGTAGTGATGGTTGTATAAGATAATAGGATGGGCCAATCAGAAATAAGAACCATGTCCGATTTTGTTTTGAGTCTTTGAAATCAGTTAATAGCGTCGGAAATGTAAACACCGCGAAATCCCTACAAAAGAATCGAAAGCAATTTGCTAGCAGACAGAAAGTTGTCTGGATTGTATATATTTGAATACATAGGTGGGTATATTGTGTACTCCTCACTGCCGGATGCAAGTTGCTGAAAAGTTAATTTTTCTCCTATTTACCTATCCTTATTTCCTATTCCTAGTTGTAGTTGTAAAGGAATATAATTATTCAGGGAGTAAGGGAGGGGACAATGGATAGAATATTCAATTTTTAGGAGTCTCAGACTTTGGGGACTGGCTTAAAGGGAATGTGCAAGAATTTTGCAGTTTCTGACTGAGTTTGGGGACTTGCGCATGAAATGCCGCTACTCGTTATGTATGTTTTGAATATTGCAGACGGGGAGAAGGAAAAAGGGAAGTGGGGGCAAGGGAAATAAACACTCGTTGTGTTAGTTTGGAATGTAGCAGACGGGGAGAAGGGAGGTGGGGGCAAGGGAAATAAACAGAATAAAAAGGGGCAGTAATATTCTTGCTAGCAGCTGGTCGGGTCCAATAATCTTTTAATATAAAAATCACACCAAAAAACCTCAATATATTTCATCAAAAACAAGTTGTGATTTCACTTTACATGACGCTATGAAAATCTATTATTCAATTAACAATCCCTTTATAATTTCCTACAAATTTATTGGAATAAACTGGATTCATGCCCTTTCTTTGATAACTCTTATATTGAATTAATTGCCCATTGTCCCCTCCCTTACTCCCTGATAATTATTAGTACCTCCTAACCTCTAGGTATGCTATAGGGAAACACTCTAAAAAAACACCAATAACCCCATAAAAAGTCTTGAATGACAGAAAAAATAACGTTACATATTTTGAGCATAGCACCTTTGTGACTGTTATACTTGAATACATTTGTTAAAGTGGCTAATAATCCAGGAAGGAAGGGAAAATGGGCTGGTTATTAAAGTAGTCCCCAAACTTTTATAATAACGTTTTCTAATAACTTTGGGACTGTTATTGGATTGTGAATGGTTGGTTCAAAAGAGTACAAACGTTTCAAGCGCTAATTGTCATTTACAGAAGAGTTAATTTTGTTATTCATCATTGGGGATGTACATACTAAGAGATATAAGTTTTCCGGAATTTTAATGTAGGGAGGAGATTTGAAATCTGCATCAAATTTTAAGGATTTTTTTTATAAACTTCGTTTTTGTATAATTCTTTATCTAAAAGCGGAAAAAAAAATTAAGTTAATTAATTTTGGCATCCGTGATTGGTGGATTTAAAAAATCTAAGCTCTGATTGGATGTCGTACATGATTCAACCAATTAGAGCGCAGGTAGTTTAAAATCCACCTATCCTATTGGTCAAAATTAATTAACTTAAAATGTATTTCCGCTTTTAGATAAGGAATTATACAAAAAACGAATTTTATAAAAAATCCTTAAAATTTGATGCAGATTTCAAATCTCCTCCCTACATTAAAATTCCGGAAAACTTATATCTCTTAGTACATACATTATTCGGCCATTGTCTTATCTCTTTAAATTCCTACTGACAACAACTAAAAGATCGTTAATTTTTACGCATTTGCTGAAAATTCTATTAATCTATCAAAATGTATTCAAAAATCTTCTCATTTTTTTATTGTATAACACTTTTTATATTTTAGTTGATTTTTTACAGTGAATTAAAAAAGAATAGTTTTTGATTTTAGTGAAAATCGTGTTTACTTAAATCATTATCATTTTAGAGCATTGTCGTAAAAATTTGCTACTTTTTGTCCGCAGTAAATATATAGATGTTTCTACAAAGTTGCATAATAAAAAATAATTTGTGGTTGAATGCTATCGCATCCCAACTTTTAGGGTAAATTTTAATTCACTAAATTTAATACGCTGCTCTATTACATCTTCTCCTCACCCTTAGACTTCCTTGCATTCAAATCAACTTAGATTGCATACTTGTTTGCTCATTTTTCTTTGAAATATTTGAATCATTACATAAATACCTGTAAAATTGAATTTAAACGCCTTAGCGAGATAGGGAAGAATGTTTATTTTTTTTTGCAGGGGTTTCCTTTGAAGCAAAATGTGTGAAATTTTAGAAGCAACACTTTTTACAAAATTAATTTGATGGTCTGAAGTGTCTTTATTTTACTATATTTGAAACTAAAGCATGTTGATTTATAGAATTAAGATATAATGTTTTTAATGTGATAATATTATTTTTAAGTTTATTTGATTAATCTACTTTTTAATTAGGTTAGGCTATTAAAATTGTATAGACTTTATTATTTATTCTTAAGATTTAAATTTGTTTATAATATCATTATAAAAAGTATTTATTTATATGTTTGTGTGTATGACAGACGAACGTTACATCTCAATGTTAATCCCTGGGTTGGTTGACTAAGCTATCGGAAAATTCTATATACCAGCTTTGGCTAATTCTGACAAATGACATCTAAGTTGATTCTGTTCCTTTTAAACAGTAATCACTAATCCTTATATAAAAGTAACAGGATGTCTTTCTCTCTTCCTGGGAAGGTTCATAACTATTTAGCGGGAGGATATCACCCTCCCAAAAGGAATCACCTCTAGAAAAAAACACTACCCTCCCCGATTTAAAAAAATCTTTTGTGACTCCTAAAACCAATAGTTTAAATTTAACTGTCGTTAACTTGTTTTAATTATTCTAATTAAATGGCTTACAATATAATAGCAAAATAAATATTTGCATTTAATGATCATTGAACGTTATTCTAATAATTTAGTATGTAGTGAAAAGGTATTTAAAAGAATATAATTAAACTGCCATTAATTAATCGAAATGATTCTAGTTTAGTATTTTAAAGATCTTTAACTATTATTTTACAATAATTTTATCTTCTATTTCAAATTGCAATAAATTTAAAACTACTAGCCCATGTAATAAAGAAAACCTTTATTTGCAATTATAAGTTCATAAACTTGTGTTAGGTTGATTTATACTGACAGTTCTTTAGGTATTCTAGTCCTAAAAAATATTTTGGTGTAAATCCTACATTCTTATAAAAAGTGTTTCTTGAAATGAAATATTTTAAACTTGTTTTGCATGTAATGAATGTTTCTTGCCTGCCAAAAATATGCTTTACAGATTCTATATTAAAACAACATTTTTTTCCCAAGTTAAGGAAAGGGACATTGGAATATAAGATACATCTGTACCCAACGTTTATAACAACTTTATCTTATTTGTTGGCTAAAAAACCTTGAATTTTGCTTGGTTGGTTCTAAACTACGTGGTATAAATACATAATAATTTTAATCTACAAAAAGGGTAATTTTGTTTAATGTAATTGGAGATTATATCAAGACACAATAATAACATAAAATCTTATTTAAGATCCCAATGAAGAACATGTACTTGAAGTACATAGACCTGAAGAACATGGGCCACCAACATCTTCCTGGCACGCTCGACATTTCAGAAACAGGTTGGCTTTTAATTCTTTTTAAGAACGAACAGACACTTGTAGAGTAGCGTCGCTACTGAAAAAATATATTAGACGATAAAAAAATTTAAAATGAATAGGAATACTTTCTGCTTCTTGTTGGATTAATATAATGGTGTGATTTTATCAATGCAAAATATTCACACCTTCCCCCCTTTTTTCCTACTAGACTTATCTATTTTTAAGTGCTAAGCATGAGTTTGGTCCCTGCCCTGGACGAGATCGCGAAGCCGCCAAAGGTTCTGAGGCCTGTTATATTCTGATATTCTTGAAAAGGGTGAACTAACACAAGCCAAACAGCACAAACTTTCAGTAATACTAATCTTAAAATTGTGGATCGAATGGTATAAAACTTTTGAGTTCTTATGAAACATGAGCATAGTCAAATCTTAATTGTTAAGCTTTTTGCATTTTTTAATCAGTTTTTTCAACATCATTATACCTTGTTGCTATAATTTTTGCGAATAAATAAAATGAGAGTTTATGCGGAATTGATTTCTCACCTCTGTCAACATCTTATTTTACAACTATGCAATTTTAATTCTTCTTGTCTAGGTACAGATAGTAAAATAAACAAAACTAGTTTTTAATTTCTTACTTTTTTACTGTGTTTTAATTGTCTCTCTTTCCCACTAGATGCTGGTTAAGCACTAATACCCCCCACCCCTCCTCATATCTAATCAAATTTAAAATGAGTACGTTAATTTTTACAGTGCCTTATTCCAGCGGGGCTAACCCAGTACCTAATATAACCTTAGATAAAGTGAAAAACATACAAACGAAAAATTATTATTTATTTCAAATATGGGGGGGGGGGGTATCACTGTTAAAACGGGTATTTTAAGTACAAAAATACTTTTTTCTGAAAAAGAAATTGTAAGAGAACTGAGTACCAAACTAATTTTAATTTAGATCATAAGGAAAAAGATAAACTAGCTTAAGCTTTTTTTAACTATTCCGTTAGTTTATCAACAGGGATACAGAAATGGTCCCAAAAATGTTTCAGACATAAAGACGGGCATATTGAATAATACAGTGCTTCGTTACTGAAAGGTGTTCTTGAATTTGTAATTTAAGATTGCTTGCGACCACTGGGTTGGTAAATGCAATTGTTGGTTGCATAATATTACAATATTTAAATAGAAATATGAAGTTCATAATTTAAGCAATATTAATTAATGTTCTATATATCTATCTCTCTATCCCTGCTTATTTAGATATAGCTTAAAGATACAATTACACACTTTAAAGTGATATTAACAGTTCAATTTATGCATAGAATAAAACAAATAATGATTGGCCTTGTAAAACAGTAAAAAAATATTTTAAGCTTAGAATTTCTAGTTAATGCCATTTCTAAACAAGTCCATGATATATTTAAGCATTCAAAATCGCCCTAACAATTCAAAACTTTGCATGATTATTCATGTAAAAGTTATGTATAGTTATTAGCTTTATTTTTTTAATGTTGATTCTAAAGACGATTTGGCATAATATTTTAAATTAGGGTAATCAACAAAAACGAAATTGACTCTATTTTTATTTTTTCATCTTATGTGAAAACTTTATTGAATATTTGAAATTTAAAGAAAAATAAAAGAAACATTAATAAATATTTCTTTCCTTTTTGTATAAATGCTGTTTAAAATTTGAGCATAAAATGTGTGCATGGCTTGCAGCTAATATGTATGGATTACTAGTTTTCTTATAATAGAGGCTTTTCATTAAAGTATTAATATTTGTTTCCTAATGTTTTATTGTTATTTCTGTATATAAAAATAGCAATTTTATGTGATCTGTAGCTTCAGACAAAGAAAACCTTAAAACCTTGTTTTATAGGATAGGTGAATGTTAGAAATATGACAATTTATAAAAATTTTTAAAATTAAGTTTTCTTCATATTTCTTGTCGGTCCGTCCATACAATTTGATTATATTAACATAGCTTCATGTTGGTGTGAGGTAAGCCAAAAACTAAAATTTTAGCAGGGATGTCTAGCCTAATTACAGATTAGAATATGCTAATACAGGATATTAATTGAAAAAAATCGTTTAGATATGTCCTTCATTATCTTGAATAAATGGTACCTCATAGAAATTCGGACATTTTTACTTTTTAATAGTTGATTATAGAGATTCTTCGCTCAGAACAAAGTGTTTAATTGTGCTATAAATCATTATTTCAACAATCAGATGAATAGGATGAGTATTTCATTTGATATAGTGTTCCAAAAAGTAAATGTTGTAAATTATGCACTTATTGGTAATTATTAAAGAGTTGCTACGCTTTCTAAATTGAAAATTATAAACTAGATATAAGAGCTATTCATTACTTACGGATCGACCCTAATTATATAAAAGATTTGCGTTTAAATAGGGACATTGAGACTTTAGAAACAAGTCATATCTAAATATTTAATCTATTGTACGCTTAGAATTTTACATTTTTATTAACACTTACTTATTTCATAACTCTGCATAATAAAGAAATTAGAAGAATTCTTTAGTAAAAAGTTATAAAAAATAAAGTTCCATTTTAAAGTAATTATAAAGGGAACACGCAATCTTATAAGTAAGAAAATGGAATATTATATAAAAGAAATTTAAAAGATTTTACAAAAAAAAGTGAATTTTAAGTGACTTTCTTTTACTCTCGGTAGTTGTCGAGGAGGTTTTGGGTTAGAGTCTTGGAAATTAAACATTTTACTGATTGATCTTAAGTGATAAGATAATGGATGGTAAATTGTTACACATACTCAAAATAATAAACAAAATAGATTGTGATAATAAAACTTTGAATACCATGTAATTTACAGGCGATTGTCCCTCCCTCCCTCGTAATTATACTGGCACCAAAAGTTTTAAAAACATTCTCCTTCATTTGTTTGCTTAAAAACTTTGAGAGACTTTTATAATATCTCTTTGGATAGTACACTTTTTCAGTATCAAAACTTTTTCACCAATTGATTTTTATTTACAGAACGGGTGATATTGTTTATGATAATTGGGGTTGTGACTCAATTTAGTCTGTAGCAGTCGCCTGAAAAGAAAATCATTACTTTTGCACATATAGTAAGTTGCAAATAATGGGATGGTTGTCTGTTGGCTAGAGTGACTAAAACAATATGTTTTACTTTTTAGGATTGAAAGTGAATTATATCCGCGAGCTGCACAAAGGTGTCCAGGAAATATTCAATCCATTCCCCACAATTGCGGTTTGGGCGGCTGTCAAGTTTGTCCACAAGAAGGAGCAATACAGGTATGACTTTCAAACCGATCAATATCCGCTGGATTGGAACCGGTTCTTATCCATATTGAAGAATCATGTATCACAATCAACATCAACAATCAACTAGGACTAACAGAACAAAAATGATAAGTTGTGTATTTTAGAGAAACTTAATTAATTCGTTATGCTGGTTTTAGACTAATGACCATGTACCTCTGTACTCAATATTTAGGCCCATAAAAGTCAGAAGCGCAGCCGCTAGTAATATTAAAAGTTAAGTCCAAAACTATACGATGCTTTCATTGTATGCGTTAAAGTCTTTGAAAGAATATCATTTCATACTAGCTTAGAAAAATAGTGAAAAAAATAATGTTTCTGTCACTAAAACCAAAATAGTTAAAATGTTCTCTTGACCTATAAGAATCTTCACTGCAAAGGAGAACTATATTGGTCTAGTGGTTATAGAGATCCTAAGATACAGACAGAGAGATATCCAGTTTTTATATAAAGTTATTGTATATTTTTCTTTATTCCCTAGTAATGGAGAGATCGGTCACAAATTTGCATTCCTGCCTTTAATAGCAGATCCTGACGATAGCGGTAAGACACAGCTGTTCAACAGTCTGTCCACCGAAGAGGCCAAGGTCATGGGTTCGGGGCCCACACACCCAGCAATGTTTTCTGCAGTCATGCGCAAGTCTGGTGTTCCAAAGTAAGTAAATTTATTTCCAGTGTTGCTTTGAAACCGATTAAAATCTGCAGGATTAGAACCGACTCTCAGCTATAGCATCGTATTATAGAAAATTTCCCCAGAATACTAAAATTAAAACCAACTGTCTTAGCACCGAGGGGCCGAAGTTTATTACATACTTATAGATCTATAATACAATTAACTATTTTTAAATGGTTGATAATAACGTATAGCTAGATATTTCGATAATAGGCCCCAAAGAATAAACATCCCATTTATTGCATTCCACCTGCTTTGGCTTCTTAGTGCATTTTAACGTCTTTAGTTCTGCCGAGGTTTGATTATTTTTTTTTCTTTTATTGTCCATTACCCACCCTTTTACTTAAGTCATGAAATATTGTTCAATGTTTATGCCATTCAAATAATAAATTATTTGAAGAAAAAAAACTCCATGCAAAATGTGTTAAAATACTATGCAATTCTGCAAATGTATAATTTTCAAGCAAAAATAATCAAATTTTACTGAGAATAAGCAATTCATAATTTTTTTTCTGCCAGCATTTTTACTTTTTTTTCTTGACTTTGGTTTAAATTAAAGCATATGTCAACATAACCTCGCTCTAAAATGAAAAAAAATGTTGGTCATATAAAAACTAACAAAGATGACAACAACCATAAGTAGCGAAGCATAAAACATGGTTGGGCAAACGGACAAAGTGAGTTATGATAATAAATATATTATAATATATAAATATATACTTGGAAAGAAAAAAATGTGATATGTTTTGATATTAAGCTAGCAGGTACGTCACTAGAAGGCTCTAGGGCCACTTAAGTTAAAAGTAAAAAAAATGTGGGGTATAATTTTGTATTTTGAAGGTTGGAGATACCCTCCACAAAAACATCTAAAAACCTTCCTTGGACCAATAAGAAGCCTCACTGTCCATATCGGTTAAGGATATGTATCGCTCTTTTGTAGCAAGACCAACAGACCAACGCACCAAGTAATTTTTTATAGGATGCTCCACAGTATGTAGAATCTTCACAAGAAATTAGCTGTCTATCTTGAATAGCAGAAAATTATGTTTTCCTCGTACCATTTCTTAAATAATCTTGTTAATTTAAGAAAATAATTTGACCATATAGAGTCAATTAGCACTGCAGTTTCTATTTGTGATTCAATGCATAAGAAGACAGGGGCTCGGCAGCCGTACACGTTCAAGGGGTAAAGGGGTTGTTACTTTGTACTCATTTTAATCCCCTCAAAATTTGAAAACCAAACATACATTAGATTACTCCCCTAAAACATTTAAAACCCCTCATTTTACCCCCTTTCCTCCCCCCAAAAAAACATGGCAGCTGCAAAATCAAATAAAGCAAGAGCCGCAAAATAATCAATACAGAGGCCATTACCACTTAGAATTTCAGCTGCCAGCAGCTATATACTTTATTCCTTTAACCGCACCCACTGTTAATAGATATCAATTATCCGCTGCCGCAGCTGATGGGATCAATGGGCTATTACACTGGGCTAAAGTTTTATTACAACGTTTTCTTCTTCGTTGTCTTAACAACTTTAGGGACTTTTATTAGATTTTGATTGGTTGGTTTAGGGTCCAAACGTTTCAACAATTAATTGTAATCTACAGAAGAGGTAATTTTGTGTTTCAACGTTGGGGATGTACATCAATTTATCGGCATTTGTCTTATTCCTTTAGATCCCTTGTCGAACCCAAAGGATTGCATTCAATCAAGCTTGAGAACAATAGAAAATAAATGCTGTTTGCTGAGTTATATAATTAAAATGTAATTTGTATTTGTTATTTAGTAGCGAAGCTACTCTATGATCTGTCCGTCTATCCGTCATTTGTTCCATCTGTATTGATTTTGCGGTCATTTGATTTTCTCGGCTGATATATAAGATAGAGTGATGATTTTTGTGGTTATGATACTCCGTAAAAAAGATTATCTAGAAAACAATTAATTTTTGTCCGTCAGTCTGTTAGTCATGACATTTTTCCTAGTGATTAGTAATATTTTTGCTTTACTACTCATGGATGTTGTCGTCCTTGTCTTTAATTATTATTGATTATAAACTAAACTAGAATAATTGCATTGACATTGGACCACTTTTTGTCTTCATTACTTTTCAATGAATGGTAATGTGTTTAAATTTCTTCCATTCAATTTAAATGATTAAAAATGTAATTGTAATGCATTTTAGCAATAATCAACAGATCTATATTATAGATTTATATACAGATAACTACCTACCCCTTTTTCCAAGGACCTTTTTGGTCTGCTAGCAAATTGATTTCTGCTACTTGACTGTGTTAATATTCCTAACACAATTGGTTGATTTTCAAAGACCCAATTGAAAGTCGACTCAAGGTCCTAGGGTTAGAGACATACAGTTATTCAACCCCTTCCCCCCCTAGTGTTTTACTCTAATCAATAATCTAATAATACAAAATAGATCGATGTCTGTATGTCTCTCTCTGTACAAAAAGCTTAAGACCTTACTAACTAGTGAGCGTTTCAGACTATATCCTATTTATCATACAAGGATTTGGTAGTACAAACACTTGAAATATAAAAACTTAATAAGCAGAATATTAATTTATAGATCCAAACACAATTGTGTAAATTTTGTATTCTAGGGATCATTGTTCTAATAATCAGATACATAGGATGATGAACGTACGGACTTTCAGATAACGCTTGTAGAGTTACTTCGTTTTCTAAATCGTACTTAACTGTTTAAAATCTATAAGATATGTATATAATAACATACATATATTATATTATAATAATTATATAACATAGTTATATGTATATGTAAGATACGGACGGACGGGCGTATGGGACGACCCTAATTATAGAAGAGCTTTGCTTTTAGAAAGAGAAAACAAAGGCCTAACCAGTGAAGAAGGTGCATAAAAGGCTTAAAAGAAAAAATAAGATATAGAGAACTAGATAGGGAAAAAAAAGAGAGTGATGTTAAGATTTAGTAGATATTCATAATATAATTTGCCTCGGCATATGTTACAACTAAACTTTTATTACTATTTGCATAAATATTACACATATTCTCAGATTAGGATACACATTCATAAAAAAAAACTTTGCAATAGTTATTTAACATATTGTAGACAAAATTTTATAAATTCTATTTTAATATTCGTGGAAAATTGTCTGTAATACGATGCTATAATGCTATACATAATTCATTAGTATGGCTAAGATGGTTTAATCCAGAGGATTTTATTTGGTTTCGAAGCCTAACTGGAAAATTTGAAAATTTACTGTTAGACTGTAAGCCTCTCAATATTTTAGGAATGTTAAAGGATAAGCCAACAACGATAAAAAATCTAAATAAATGAAAAACAAAATTACCCCCGTATGATTAATCTTATTGACTGAAAAGATGGAACAGATTTTTAGATTTTAACCAACCAATTAAGATTTTTTAAGAGGACCAAATTTATTTGACCAGCAAATGTTTAGATGTGTTTATACGGTCAACTGAATTTGAGTTTCCGATTGTGTACATAGCACATTCATCCTATCTCAATATATACTACTAGCTAAAAAAGCTTCAAATTTCCAAAAAAAAATCTAAATTTGAAAAATTTAAATTTTAAATATATAAACGATTTATATATTATATGTATATTCCAATTTTTTTTTTTTTTTTTTTTTTTTTTTTTTGAAGTTTAAAGCTTTTTTAGCTAGAAGTAAATATTGAGATATGATGAGGAAAATATGTAGTATGTACACAATCGAAAACTCAAATTCAGTTGACCGTTTATACAGATCAATTTCCCCCTCTCCCCGATGAACTTTTTAAAGCGAATAATATTTTTAAGAAAATTTTTTTAAAATTTATTTTGTAGTGTGGTTTGTTAGTAGATCACGTAAAAAGTATAAAATGTATTATTTGTTCACTGTCTATGTTTTAAATAAAAAAAAAATAGGTAAAAGAATTAAAAACACGCTAATAGTGCATATTCTCATGTGCAAATATATTTTGCTTATTTCCTACAACAATTAATATATCAACGTTATTTTTTTTTGCAGTGGGTAACGCGAAACCAAGTCTTATATCAATTATACCTACTAAAAGTTAATATTTTGTATAAAAAATCCTATTTTGGGAGGTAGGGGACATTAGGCCGCAAATTATAATGATATTAATAGTTTATACAGGGTGTTTCAAGAGAAATGCGTTTTTAAAAAACTTAATTAGGCATAGAAAATGAAACGATTATATAAAATGCTTTATATATTTGGAAAACCTATTTTGAGACATTTATGTTTCAAATATTTAAAAGGATTTTTGGGAAAATTATGCCTTAAAAACCGGTTTTTCCAAGAACCTTAATTTTGAATTTTGAAAAAATGTGCACATTTTTAAAATTCAAATTGCGCGGCTTGTATAAATAGTAGAAAAACGTTATGCAAACCGTTAGAATTGTCATAAACTCTAGTTTTTGGAAATATAAGTGCTATTTTTGTGCTATTTGTAGTTTAGGAGCTACATTGAAAAATGTGAGAAAGGTTGAAAAGTTTTAAGTAAGTTGAAAATTTTGCCACGTAGCTCCTAAACTATACGTAGCCCAGGAATGATTCTTATACATCCAAAAACTAGAGATTTTGACAATTATAACGATATGCATAACATTTTTCTACTATTAATACAAGCCGCGCAATTTGAATTTTTAAATGAGGGCATTTTTTCCACAACCTTTAATTCTGTAAATCTTCAAAAATAAGGCCTTTGGAAAAGCTAGTTTTTAAGGCATAATTTGTCCAAAAAAATCATTTTTAAATATTTAAAACATAAATATCCCAGAATAGGTTTTCCAAATATATAAAGCATTTTATATAATTGTTTCATTTTTATGCCTAAATAAGTTTTAAAAAATGCATTTCTCTTGAAACACCCTGTAGAAATGTGGTCCTATTTGTTAGCTTGAAAATGAAATTGTTGGTAAAAATAGCAGAGAGCCTTTTCAACAACGCATTTTCAGTCTACAGAAGGGGTTATTTTATATATTTTTTTATATTTATAACGTCTTCCATTAAGTTTCATTCCATCAAATCATAAAATCAAAATATCAAAATAAAAAGCTTAATCTTTAATCTTTAGTGTAAGGGTTCTACATAGGAAAGCGTAGTATCGCGCTCCCAACTTACCATGCTAAAACATAAGTTTTGTTAAAATAAATGATTTTCTTAATTATAAAGAACAATATGTAATATGTCTACTAAGGAATATAAAAAGTAAAAATATTATCATTATTAAATGTATTTTAATTCCTTAATTCAAGGTTTTTAAAATACGGAAGACTTTAAGTTAATTATGGTTAAATTTAAGAATCATAAATTTGATTACATGTATGTTTTACTTTATAAATAGGAAGAAAAGTGTTAATTATTTTTCCATGTATATGTCCTCGGTTTAAATTATGTTAATAATTTTATAATTGTATATATGAACCAAACTTCTTTTGAGGATTTTCTTTAAGTTAAATTAGATTGAGTGATTGGCAAGTGAGGGAGAGAAACATTGGGTTGTTTAATACTCAAGTCCCCAAAGTTTAATTATAACGTTTTCTTATTCGTCGCCTTAGCAATTTTGGGGACTTTTATTTGAATTTTGATTGGTTGGTTCATTAAATTGAGTGTCCAAACGTTTTAACCACTAATTGTTATATACAGAAGCGATACTTTTGTGAATCATAATTGGGGACATAATTAAATTTATCAGCCATTGTCTTATCTCCTAAGATCCCGTTTTAAATTTCTATTAATAAACTAAAATAATTTATAGGCAATTAGAATGTCATGGATTTGTTTGTGACAGCCCAGAGGAGGCCATTCTTATAGCTGCTAATCTATATCAGGTAGAGAGATAGATAGATAGAGAGATAGATAGATAGATAGATAGATAGATAGATAGATAGATAGATAGATAGATAAATAGATAGATAGATAGATAGATAGATAGATAGATAGATAGATAGATAGATAGATAGATAGATAGATAGATAGATAGATAGATAGATAGATAGATAGATAGATAGATAGATAGATAGATAGATAGATAGATAGATAGATAGATAGATAGATAGATAGATAGATAGATAGATAGATAGATAGATAGATAGATAGATAGATAGATAGATAGATAGATAGATAGATAGATAGATAGATAGATAGATAGATAGATAGATAGATAGATAGATAGACACAGAGACAGACAGAAAAACATATACATATATATAAATATAGACCACATAGAATGAACAAATAAATAGATAGCTAAAGGAAGATAACTTCTTTTTTGACATTTTTAGGCACTTCTCGAGACAATGAAGAGAAATAAGGGTGCAAGCTCCTCCAATTTGGTAAGTAAATTAAATTTTGGGATAAAAAGGAACAATTAATCGGTCCAGTGGTTAACAAAGAATACTGCCATACATCTCAACCTTTAAATTTTTTCATACTAATAAAATATTCTTAATTAGCGGCTACGCCCCTAGAGGCCTCTAGTGGCACTTTAAATGTTTTTTTTTATATCTAAAAAATGGCTATTTTGCGTTTGACGTTTATTTTTTCGTTGAACTCTCTTTCTAAAATCGAATGATTAAAAAAAAATGTAATCTCTCTTGGGAGGGTGGTGGTACCCCCCCCCCCAACAAAAAAATAGTTATAAACCTTCCCGGGACATATGAGAATCTACCCTGATAAGAAGAACCTGATCGGTTCAGTGGTTAGCGAGATCCTTCGGTACAAACATGCAAACACACAAACATCCTGTTACTTTATTATAAGAATACCCTAAAGGGAATTTTTATTATTATATAAATTTTAAAAAAAGTTAAGGAATGACTTAACATAGTATTTGTTGTTTAATCAAGATATTTTAAACATTTTTTAATAACTTTATCTTGTACTTTTACTTTTATAATTACGACTTTTTCCTGCCAGTTAAAATAATCTTATAGGTTACAATGGTTACTTTTTTCATATATCAATTTAAGAAAAAAGGAAAATAGTTTTCCTTCTGATGTTTTTTTTTTCACTCACTCTACCGAAAAATAGTTTGAAACCTGACCATATCCAATACAAAATATTATTTTACCAATAATTGCAGACCTTTCATTTTTTCATATTCTCTGGTCACATATTTTAATATATGGAATCGATTTCTGTAGTAAGAGTTATTTAGTTATATGAATTCAATTACCTATTTTTATTTTCTCTCTCTTTACTTTCTCTCTCTTTTCTCTCTCTTTCTCTCATTATCTCTCTTTCTATTTCTCTCTTCCTCTTTCTTTTTCTCTCTCACATATTTTTTTTATGTGTGACTCTCACTTTCTGTCGTCTTTTGTTTGCATGATGTTTAATTTCTTTTCACACACACACACATTTTCCTTTAAGAATGAAAGGATAAGCTATACCAAATAGATTAAAAACTAAGACAATTTTCCAATGAAGGGCAAACATATTTTGAAGAAGTATTTGAATTCTACATTATATTACAACAAGCAATTGTGCCCCTAGCAAATAGGGGACATGTATTCTTTTTGAGACAGAGGGGCTTAAAATTAAATTATCTTAAATAACCTACAAAGAACCTACGAAGCTTCCCTAACATGGAGAAACAAATGGGTTAGTAAGATATTTACAGAAAAACCAAAAGACTTTTTAAGAATATGTAGAAATTAGCAATTAGTCATTTTTTAAGCTTTTAGTTAAACTGTTAAATGTTCAATGTACATCATAATTTCTTGTGACAATTCCCCGACTCTTGGTATTTCGCTATATTTCACTTTGTTCGCCATTTATTCCACCAGGCTATATAAAGAAGTATTTTTTTTTGTCTGTAGCTTAAGATTTCGGTAGTAACTGATATGATCGAGTTCTACATTTTAGGGAAGCTTCACAAAGGTCCTTGGATGATTGTCATTGGTTGTTTTTATTAACTAAATCTTGAGATGGTTTTATGCTATTTTCTGCCCCAGATGCTGTGGGCGCAACCGCTAGTATTTTATTATTAAGCTATCCCTTCCTTTCTGAAGTAACTAACTGTCTCTCTCTCTCAATTAATGTTAAAGAAATTAATTTGTTGTGATTAATAAACTCTCAGACAAAATTTGCAATTCATTATTAACTTCAAATAATACGACAAATTCAGGGGGACAGTGATATAACACCGGAGGTAGGTTTTGCTTGTCTGCCAATAATATAAATACTTTTTTTTACCACTGCACTGTGGATGTTTGATTATGGCAAGACCTTTGTAATAGTTTGTCATATTTAAGTATTAATTGTATCGTTAGCAAATACTAGTGTTAGACTAAAGTCTAATTTTATTTTAAAAGCAGGGAGGGAGTGTTCATGGGATTGTAAATTATAGAGTTTTATAAACACGATATCTCATTAGTTGGCATAAAACTTTGTGGACTATAATAAATCTTGAATGGGTTGTACAAAGCTTCTACAAAACAATTCCACTAATAATTTTAACATCGAAAGGAGTTTACTTTGTTTATCTTAATTAGGCATTATATTATCTATTGTCGATTGTCTTATCCCTTAAGATCCCAAGGAAAAGAAAATTAATATCTTTAGTACAAATTTCTAAGCGTAATCTATAATACAAAGTAGAACGATGTCTGTCTGTTTGTTTGTGTGTTTGTTTGTAGCGAAGGATCTCGCTAACCGCTGCACCGATTGGGTTCTCCTTAACATTATAGCTTCTCATAGGTCACAGGAAGGGTTATAACTATTTTGGGGGAGGGTACCACTACCCTCCGAAGATAAATCGCCCCTAGAAAAAAATCCTCACTCCCCCAAAAAATTTAAATTTTTTTTTTAAAACTAAGATTAAAAATGGTTAGTAAAGTGCCTATCTCAGCCTCATTTTGTTCCCAATATCATGTAGGTGAAATGGAAAGAATTGTAGTGAAAATGATATGTTAGATATGCTTTGACAGAACAGAAGAAAAAAAATATCAAGGAGAAAGGGTGCATTAGATGATGTTTACTTTGTACAAACTTGCATTGTCAAAAATAATAATCTAGAGAAAGGATAATTTTGTTTGTCATTATTGTGGATGGATGTACATCAATTTATCGTCCATTGCCATATCCTATAAGATTCCTGGGAGGATGTCTAATGATATGAGAATAAATATTTGACAGATAGAAAGATAGATAATGATATGGGAGTTAAAATCTGACAACTAAATCTATATTTGAGTTACATATAAAGAATGTACAGTAGCCCAAAAAGAAAACAGTACATAAAGCCGCAGTTTTTGTTTGTCCGTTAAGTTCTCGGTAACAACTTAACTGATTGAGTTTTCCTTTTACTGGGGATTAAATATATCTAGGGTTGGTTTAGGCTTTTGTAATTGATCTTCTTGAGTTGGTTTTAGGCTATCTTACTGCTCTCCTTACTCTAGGTAATTGAGACGCAGCTAAAATTTTAGTTTGGAGAATTTCCATAGTATTAAAGTAAAAACGCGTAAAAAAACATTAAATAAATTTTACTCACTTTTGACACATAGTGAAGCTTTCACCAAAAATTGAAAGAAATTATTAATAAAGCATTTTAGGAAAGTATAAACCAAATATTTTTATCTTGCCTCGGGCTCCCACTAGTAAGTTAACAAGGAGGGAGGGAGGGGACTTTGGACTGTAAATTGGACTGGTACCCAAAGTTTTATAAATGCAGTTACTCATTCGTTTATTAGATTTTGAGTACTTTTATAAAATCTTGATTGTTTGCTTCAAACTAGCAGTGTCCAAACTTTTCAACCAACAATTATAATCTAGAGAAGGAGTAATTTTGTTTATCATCATTTGTGATGTATTTCTATTTTCGTTCGTTGTCTTATCCCTTAAGATCCCTGGTGAACAAGAGTGAGGTTAAATGGTTTCGGTTTCCCTTTGATAGCCCGATTTTGATCAGTCATTTCATAGGAAACCTTTCAAAGGTACTAGAAATTTTGTGTCAAAATTCTAATATAAAAGTAAACAGATGTCTAACTGCGTGTCTTTTCCCTTACAGTGAAGCTTCTTAAAGGTCAAAAAATGTTTATAAATATTTTGATGGAAATCTTTAGTGGCGTAGCCGTTAGTCCTATTATATAAATGTTTTGTTTGTCCGGTACGATATTGCTTACTAGGCAGCTTCATATAGGTCCTTAGATAATTTTAGTTTAAAGTTTAATGATGGTTTTAAGCTATTTCTTGACCTATTCATTAAGATATAATAAAAACTCCAAAGCACTAAATGCTTGCTAGATAAATAAGTTTACCTAGAAAATTTAAAACTTAAACTAGAGTTTTGGAAAACAAATATTAAATTTTAATTTTAATCCGCCTTTGATAACTCTGGACGCAATCGTCCTTTTTCTGTCGGTTCATCTCTTTAATTCTGTCTCTCTGTCTCACTCTGTCTCTGTCTCTCTTTCTTTCTCTCTCTCTCTCTCTCTCTCTCTCTCTCTCTCTCTCTCTCTTTCTGTCTCTCCCCCTGTCTCTCTCTCTGTCTCTTTGTCTCTCTGTCTCTCTCTATCTGTGTCTCTCTCTCTCTCTCTGTCTCTCCCTCTCTCTCTCTTTCTCTGTCTCTCTCTCTGTTTCTCTCTCTGTCTCTCTCTCTGTCTCTCTCTCTGTCTCTCTGTCTCTCTGTCTCTTTGTCTCTCTGTCTCTCTCTGTCTGTCTCTCTTTCTGTCTTTCTCTCTCTCTCTCTCTCTCTCTCTCTCTCTCTGTCTCTCTCTCTCTCACTTATTTCTAAGGAAAGTATAGAAAGCTCTTTAATATTATGGTTAAGCCGATGGTTTAATATCTTTGGTTAAGCCCTGGGCTTCTCTTTATTGACAAATATCTTTCTATCTAACTATCTACTACCAGCAGACTACCAGGGATCTTAAGGAATCAGACAATAAATTTGTGTACCTACAAAATAATGGTAAACAAAATTACCTTATCAGTAGATAAAATCATTAGTGGAAAAATTTAGATTCATTAATTTTCTTGCTTTAGATAATCTCTGCTTTGAGCTATTGTCCTATTGGACAAAATTGTCCTTGTTATTTATCTATCTATCCATCTATATGTGCATCCAATTTTGCTTTGGGGTGAATTATATTGTCAACCAAATAATGATGCATTGGCCATCTTAATCTTTATTGCAATTCTTACATTTTTTCATGCTCTCTTTTTCGGCTTCGACCCTAGAGGCCACTAGGGACACTTGAATTCGATAACTCATTTTCTTTATTTTATATTTAAAAAGAAAAAGTAATAAAAATTATGGTGCGGGTCGACCACCCTTCCTGCATTTTTAATCTTTTTTTTTGGGGGGGGGGGGATTTTTTAGGGGCGATTTCTTCTTGGGAGGTATGTGGTACCTTTCCCCAAAATAGTTATAAATCTTCCCAGGACCTATGAGAAGCTACCCTGCAAAGAAAAACCATATCGGTTCAACAGTTAGCGATATTCTTTGGTACAAACAAACAAACAGACATCCTGCTACTCTATTATACTATTCTTTTCGGCTGATTTTTTTTCATTTTTATATAAAAAGTCACTTTTATCCTATCATTCTACCGGTCTAGCTTTCTAAATTCTATCTATCTATAAATCTATGTAACTATTTGTTTATCTATATATCTGCTTTTCTATCTATCTGTTTATTTATATATTTATTTGTCTATCCCACCTTTCTTTCTATCTTTCTATCTATCCATAAGGCCATCCATCTATATATGTACCTGCCTGTCCATCTATCTATCATACATCAATTTGTCTATCTATCTATCTAAGTTAAATATTGTAGTTGTAAAATTGCGTAATGTTGTATCTCTGTTCCTAAACATATGGTATATTTTAAAAGGGTTTCAAAACAGAATTTAATTATTCTATTTAGACCCTTTTGTCAGAGGCATAGCTTTACCATGACTCATTTCTTCATTTCTTACATACAGACACATATTATTTTAAATTTTGTTTTGTCTCTTTTCTTTCTCTTTCTCTATATCTCTCTTCTTCTCACTCTTTCTCGTTTCTCTCTCTCTCTCTCTTTCTCTCTCTCTCTCTCTCTCTCTCTCTCTCTCTCTCTCTCTCTCTCTCTCTTTCTCTCTCTCTTTCTCTCTCTCTTTAATGAATATGAAAGATTTATTGTGTTATAATACAGTGAGGTGACAGGACTGTTAAAAAATACTGCTACACAAAGTTGTTTTTATAAATCTCTCGTTAATGTATCCATACTTATCACCGATATTTTTTTTATTTTGGGTTGTTTTTTATTGGTTTGTAATTATTAGGAGTGTACATTAGGATGGTTCATTGTCTTATCCATTAAGCTCCCTGGATATAAGCAAAATTATGGTACACGTATCAAAAATGGTAATTAGTAACATATTTAACCCATAATTACTTCACAATTTCTTTCCATTAACCGAAGGGAGGAATGGAACATTGAAGTGAAAATTATGCTTATATGTTTATAGATTAGATAAAATTTGTTTAGTTAGTAACTTCGGGTTCTCTAACTGAAATATGATAGGTAGTTGGAAACTAGAACTGTCCAAACTTTTTAACAATTTATTTTCCATTGTCTTATCCCTTAAGATCCCTGACGAAACCCTTTTTTCCCCATCTTAAGTTTTTATTAAAATTTCTAAATTAATTCCGTCAAAATATTTGAAAGAAAAGTGTAGGGGCAGACGCTAAGTATTTAAATGGGTGTGTTTACAATGACGCTGAAAATAATTGTAATCTTAAATTAGCTGGAGGTCTGTTTGACATTCTGTATTTATGTTAATAAGATATATTTAATGGCTTAAGCTTTGATTCAGTGAAGTATTTAGTATTTGTCAAGAGCATACAAAAAGCTTTTTTTCAGAGTATATTGCCTTTGATTTTATCATAATGGATATACCTACGTGAATATTTTTACAAGGGGAAATTTGTGGTCGATTTAGCTTGCTAATTGGGCCTTATTTATTGGTCATTTCGTTCATCCAGTAGGAGGTAAAGGTATTGGGTAAACGGGGTGGATGAAGGTATCGCTATTTTGGCCAGCTGCGAGTATTACTTTATCACAATACATGAAAACCTGTTGCAACATCCAAGTATTACTATATTAAATACTAGCGGCTACGCCCCTAGAAGCCTCTAGGGGCACTAAACGCTCGACCTCATCTCATTTTAAATTTGGGTTTCAAAAGAATAAAAAAAATATTTTTTGGGGGGGAGGGTGTCTTTAAAACCTTCCCAGGACCTATAAGAAGCTTCATTGTAAAGGAGAACAATATCGGTTCAGCAGTTAGCGAGATCCTTCGGGACAGATAAAAAACGCTTACTACTTTATATAATAGGATTATCATTATAAGAATAGAAAAAAAACATAATAAGGGAGTAAGTAATTAGCAGTTTTAAATGTGCACTTGTTGGGTGATTTAAAAAGAGGACTAATTATAATTAATTTGGCCACAGGGTTCCTCTATTACACAGACACTTACTTAAGAGGACACTCTTAATATTACTTTTTAAAAAACCTTATTTATACGTAACATTCGTATAGTATCTTTTTGTATTTCCTTATGTTAAAGTGCGCACACCTCCACGTTATGAAATAGATTGAACATTAAAAGGGGGGGGGGGGGAGATAATTACTTTTGTGTGTTTGAACTTAGGTTAGGTTATATAGGGTACAGTGCAGCCCAGCAGGGGTAGAGCCCACAGGGTTAGGTATAAAGAAAAATAGCTTATTTAAATTAATTTTTAAGAAAATTGCCAACTTAGATTATGAGGTATAATTGTAGAAATGTTACACATATATATTATTATTACTTAATCGACCTGGTAACCACCACTTTAAAATTAAGTAAAATGGGTCAATTATTTAATTTAAATAAAGCTGAAAATAGACACAAGATCAAGTTATACAACTGTACGTTTAAAGATTTAACCCAATCATTACAGGAATCATCTTGCAATGTTTAGAATAGATAGATTTATAGCATTCATAAAAAAGACCAAATACGGTCGTCAAAAGTAGAAAAGCTTAGCCTAATATTAATAAGTTAACAAATAAATAAAAACAGAGTTGCCTTTGAAAGATGTTTTACATAAAGTAATTTAGGTTAAGATAGTAATCACTTTTCATTATGCATAAAACAATTTTAAAATATCTTTTTAAAATTTATCTTTTGTTACAGTTTTAATATTTCATACCCATTTAATATAGCAATTAAAGTTAAAACCCAAAATTACCCTTTTTTGGCTTAAAGCATTAGAATACATTTTTTTTAAATTCTATGCAATATTTGAACGTTTATCTGAATGTTTGTTTGTCTGTCTTTATAAAATATTGCGTATCTTTGCCATTTTTCATCAGATCTAGATGTCCTATGTGGTTTGTATGTCTGTATACAAGATCTAAAAATATAATTATGTCCATAAACATTATCCAGTATCAAGCAGTTATTCAACAAATTTATTTATACTTTTGCTTCGACTTTATACATTTATATTCTTATTATTTAGTTCTGACACTATAATAGAGTTAATGTCCATCTGTCCTACCGTTTTAAAGCTTTGCTTTTATGGATGTTGTCATCCTTGTTTTAAAGTATTTAACAAAGCTTCGTTACTATTGGACGAAATCGTTTTTTCTCTCCATATTTTCAATGTCCGTTTTTAAGACGTATGAAATTTATTCTACTGCTACTTAAGATGTCCAAAACAGCTGAATTATGTAAAATAAGACAATTAATATAAAACTAATAGGTATATTTTAAACCTCGTAAAAGTAATAAATCTGACACAAAAATTACATTTTAATATCTCACTTCATATACTTTAATGGGCTATTTTCTAAAACTATGAACTATTTTTGCTACAAAATAATGTGTTTTTAAATTCTTCATTTTAAAGTCAAAACTTCTCTTTAGTAAAGGTATGTTGTTTTTAAACTTGTTTGCTAGTTTCCAAAAGAGTTTAGAATATTAGCCTCCTAAAAATATAAAAGCTTTACGTTAATTACGTATAGACCGAACCTAATTGTGAAAAAGCTTCGCTTTAGAAAAAACTATAGTTTAACCTATAGACTAGCTATATTACATTATTTTTGTGTGTGTTAAGAACAAAATTGATATCAAGATTGAACTCATCTATATTTTGAATAGCAACTTAATGATCAGTTTTTCAGTAGCGGAGCTACTCTATAACTAAAGAATGTACGGCCGTCTGTCATTACGCCAGAGTAAATGTTCTAGTTTGCTTGCTTATCTCAACAGTTTGCAGCTTTATTACAGTTAACTCTTTTTTTTATTCTGAACCATACTTTAATACTATTAAACAACATAGAATATTCAATGCTGTTCTAATAATGAATATAATTGTCCTAGTTAAGATATGCATAGATATACTTGTGAGTATTCACTATTATAAATTAGCTGATCACTGATTTTATTTGTAAGCAGGATGATATGCAGAATTAAACATATAATACAAGAATAGAAATATTTGCTATGCTTTTGTGTAATTTACAAATAGGAATAACAAAGTAATGGAGTAATGGATATATTATTACTTGGATTTTATACTAGATTTTAATGTTCTCTTTCAAAGTAAAACACGCAGTGGGCTAAAATAATGATACCCCCTCCCCTCTTCTCCTACTGGATGAAAGAATTGGAGCAATAAATGAGTTTTGTTAGTAATCTTAATAGCGACAATTTTCCACTGTCATAATATCCATGTATATACTACATCCATTAACAAAGACTTGATTCCATAAGTCAGCAAAAACAAGTGACTTCTTCCTTTACCTTCAAAAAATTTGGAATTTGACATTTTCGTATTATAATAACATATAGTAAAAAACTGTTGAAAGTTTCTTCTTTTAAATTAATGTTTAAAATCTTATAAATATAAAATAATGTTTATACCTTGATTAAATTTAGTCTAGACATAGTTTGTAATTATTTCTATTGTTTTCAATTCATTTTTAAGTCATGCAAGTGAGGAATTATTATTTTTCAAAAATTTGCATTGTTTTTCACGAAAATTTGTGGTATAAATTGTTTCTTATTGGTGTGGTATTTATGGACTAAATTTTCCTTGTTTTTAATAACAAAGCTTCTCTATAATTCACTGTGTTTGCCTGTGCGTCAGAAAGTTATTTTTCAGGCTACTGTTTTAGAAAAATTGCTGATTCATTTATTTACAAAGTGCATCCAATATATAACTTTTCTGGTCCGACGGTCTATCATGCAACAAAAGGCATTTAAAGTATAAGCATTTTTATGAAGAGTTTGTTATTTTCTAATATTCTTTTATTCTTTTATCATTCTTTCTTCCTCTCGTTTTTATAACCACTAAACATTTGCTCCATAATTACCTTATCCGTGATTTCTTTATGCTTCGCTACTTATTAATAATGTCATTCTTGTTTATTTTCTAAACATGCTTCCCTCGTTTATATAATGACTTAAAAAAGTATTGACAGATTTTTTTTTAAAAAACGATTCAGAGATTTTTATTTATGACAAGTTATACAAAAACGTTTCATCATTTTTTTTCTTTAAGGCTAGCTATAAGGCTGATTTTCTTAAGTGATATTATGTAATCTACCGCTTTAAGAACCAGTCCATTATGTCAATAGGTTCTATTCCGTTAGGACCTTTCAATAAAAATATAAAATGATGGAATGTGTCATTTTTTGAGATAAATAACATTTTACATCTTATCTTATTATTATTAGAATTACATTAAATAGGAGTTAAAATAACTGTATTTTAAGTTATAGGTATTTCCCCAGGTTCTACGAAATACCAGAAAAAAACAGTCGTTTTACCAGAAAAGTGGTAAAGCTGGTCAACCTGGTAAAATATACCAGTTTCGTGGTAAATTTTACCAGCAAAAATTTTAGCCAAAAAATTAGTCAAATTTTACCATTTTTTTTGTAAAATTTGACGAAACAAAAAAACCCGTTTTTTGTGTTTTAAATAAAAAACAGCTCTTCATAATCAGTTGTAGTACTTTAAAATAATGACTTCTATACAATGAAGCCTAAATTTAAATTTTTTTTTTTTTTTTTAATTTTACCACTTTTGGAAGTTTTACCAAAAATGTGGTCAATTTTACAACTCTATTTTTCAGGTTAAGTCCGAATTTTCGGACTTAGACAAAAAAACGCAATTTGGTCAATTTTTACCAAAAAGTTAGTAAAATTTGACAAGGTATTTTTTTAGGCTAAGTCCAGATTTTTGGACTCTGACAAAAAAAATGAACTTGGTAAAATTTGACCAACTTTTTGGTAAAAATTGACAAGGTAAATTTTTAGGCTAAGTCCAGATTTTTGGACTTTGCCAAAAAAAAAAACATGGTAAAATTTGACCAACTTTTTGGTAAAAATTGACAAGGTAAATTTTTAGGCTAAGTCCAGATTTTTGGACTTTGCCAAAAAAAAAAACTTGGTAAAATTTGACCAACTTTTTGGTAAAAATTTTTACTTTTTATTGAATTTTTTCGCATAAAAGAAGCTAACTTTTTTTTAAAACCTTGAAAATTATTTCATCATTTCTTTTAAAACATCCTCCCGCATCGTCAAAAATATATCAAATTTAATATTTACTTATTTGAGCTAGCTTCATACGAATTAAAATTAAAAGAAAAAAAATCCAGGTCTGTGTGTTTACGCAGATGTGCCGTGTGCATTTGAATTTATCGATTTTTCATCTTTAATATAAATATAAGCTTTCGTATATTCCCCTGAATGTTTCTAAAAGAAAGACAGAGATTTCGAATTATAGAGTAATTTCGCTACAAAACTTATATTTTTAAGTTTTGAAATTTATGGCACCTCTGTGCACGCATGCGCACTATTGATAAGCTTATGATTATTTGAATATAGAGTGCCAAAAATAATTATTAGTTTTGATTCAATTTAATCAAATATTTTGAATCAAGAAGTAAATTACTACTCAATTTTCTCTAAATATTTAAATTTGTAGAATTTACAATTTGTTTGGAAGATTTTTTTTAAGCAAGATGTTTAAAAATGTGGCAAAATTGTGGAACAACAATGTTTCATGATTTCTATATTTATGTTGTCTTTGCCAACCGGAAATACCACCGAGATGGGTTTTTAAAAGATGAATGCCACATTTTTTCGGCGTTTTTTAGACATTAATTGATTGAACGTTGACGATAGAATTTCAAACAGAGTATATAACATAAAAATACTGAATTTTAAATTATTTTTTTAGCAATTTTTCTAATGTCTAACACAGCTCTAAAAAGATGCATTAATTAATATGCAGCAAAAATGGATTGAAGATAATCTTTTTTTTCTATGAAGGCCGTACCATCAAAAGCGAAATAATTAAATAAATCATTGTATACTCTTTTAGATTTCGCGAATGTCGCGCTTGTTATTCATAGCGTAAAAAATGTCGAAAAAACGCGGCAATATCTTTTAAGAACCCGGCCGGAAATAGATTCTATATGGTTAACAACTATATATATATTTAAATATTTTTTTTTAATATTGAATGCACTATATTTTTTTATATTCTATCGAATATATATTTTATATGTCATTACAAAACTATATTACATTTAATATTAACATTAAAAAAAAAAACATCAATTTAAACTTTCGTAACCCTGTAATTAGGTATTGGCGTTAGAAGTACAGTTCACCACGGTCCACGCTTGGGCTAGCATCACTCACCAGCATGGCTCTGCCTAGGCTTATAATGAGAAAGGCCAGGGTATTATTATTACAGGTATTGTGTCTTTAAAGGGACTGTGAACGTAAATTTTTCTCATCTTAATATCAAATCTTAACATTATCTTATTCATAATATCTCACAGATAGAGCAAAACGCGCTTTTGTTTGCTTAAAAAACGGCTTTTTCCGACGATTTTTATTTGTTTCCTAAAGTGGCACCTCCGCCCCAACCCTTCCTTTGTTACCTACATTTTATTGTGTTTTAGTCAAAATTTATTATAGGTATTAAAACTGTGGCAGTTTACAGTGACAGTGACAGAAACTCTATGCATGTAGCCATGGCGGACGAAGCTGTTAGAATTGGTCCAGCTGCCTCACAACAGAGCTATCTCAGGGGAGATACTATTTTAAAGGTATATTATACCAGAGAGAGGAGATACTGTTTATTAAACTAGTGCCAAAAGTTTTATAATTACGTTTACATTTTTGGTGGTTTACAACTTTCGACATCAGGACTTTAGTGAATTTTGATTGGTTAGCTCAATAGGTTGAGTGTTCGAACGTTTCAACCACTAATATTAATCCAAGGGGTAATTTTGTTAATCATCATTGAGGATTTACATCAATTTATCGACCATTGTTTTGTCTTATCCCTTTATATCTCTGACATTATACTGTTAGGTATTAGTTTTAGATGGACATTACAAGAATTGATTGATTAAAATAATCCTTAAATAAAAGTAACAGGATGTTTGTTTGTCTTCGTTTGTAGCGAAATATCTAGCGTACGTACACGTCTCTCCTCTACATTGAAGCTTATTGTATGTCTCGGAAAGGTTTTAATTTATACATGGATTTTTTTATAGGCCTAAGAAAAATTACCCCAAAAATTTTATTTTTTAAAAACTTTGAAAAATTAAAATTCAAGGTAGTGGGTCGGCTCTTTCCCAGCCCCCCCCCCCCCTCCCCACACCTTTCACATTGCAAAAAAATGGGTGTTGTTTTTTGCTTAATGGTGTGATTGATAATTTAAATTGAAACTTGGAAGAATCTACCTATTAAGATTTAGAATAACTCTTATATGCATCATCCTATTATATAAAGCAGTAAGACTTTTTTTCTAAATAACTACTGATCCGATTGGGTTCTCTATTTTAGGTAGGCATCACATAGGTCCTGAGTTGGTTTTATTCTATTTTCTGATCATATTTAAGCCTTAAGATGGATTTTTTACTTTTTCTATTGAAACTAAAATAAAAAAATGTTGGGATCTATTTCAACTCACCACTAACTCAAGTGCCCCTAGAGGCCTCTAGGGGCTTAGTTACTATTGACCATACACTGTATTATCTTAGGTTGCGGCGGAAACCGGCTCCGATGCTGTACATCCTGGCTATGGATTTCTCTCCGAGAATGTCGAGTTTGCTAATCTTTGCCAGGTAAATGCAGGGAGGGAGGGGACAATGGGCTGTTAACTACACGTGTCCCCAAACTTTTATAATAACGTATTCTTATTCGTTGGCTTAACAACTTTGGGGATTAAGTGATCTCTGATTGGTTGGTACATTAAGTTGAGTGTCCAAACGTATCAACCACAAAAGGTAATCTATGTAAGGGGTAATTTTGTGTATCATCAATGGGGTTGTACATGTACAGTACATCAATTTGTCGACCATTGTCTTATCCCTTAAGATTTAGGGTAAATGGATATATTATTACCTGGATGTTACACCAGTTTTTCATGTACTCTAATAAAGCGGTACTCACAGCGGGCTAAAATAAAGATACACCCTTATTCCTCCCTTACAACACCCCCTTACCTCCTTCTGGGTAAACGAACTGACCAATATATGAAGTCCATGTTAGGAACCTAAATTCATGACAACAAATTTCCATGATATGTCATTAATAATATCCACGTGTATTTTATATCCCTGGGCAGGTAATATTTTCCATTTGACTGCAGGGAGGGAGTGGATATTAGACTGGAAGTTATACTGGTACCCAAAGTTTTATAAGCATGTTAGCTCACAACTTTAAATCTTGATTGGTTCATTCAAACTAGCAGTGTCTGAACTAATCTAAGGTGTTGTTTTGTTCAATATATTTGGGGATTTATATATGTATATTTCGTTTATTATCTTGTCCACGGTCATTAGTGTGAGGAATGGGATTGACAACACACCCCTTAAAATTAAAATTATGTAGATTCCCCCCCCCCCGTTTTTTAAAAACCTCTAAGATTACATCCCTTCCCGTAAAAACCCTGTGCACGCCACTGTACTGCTTACGTTTTTTTCTGGTTAATTTCAAGAATGTAATATTATATTAATAAGAATGATACCTACCTTTTAATTTAAATTTTTTTTTATCAGGAGAAAGGAGTTATATTTGTTGGTCCACCGTCCACTGCCATTAGAGATATGGGTATCAAGTCTACATCTAAGGTAAATGATAGAGTAGCTACTCAGGAACTTATTTTGGTTGATTTCAAGTAGAAAGAAATAACACTCTATACTATACCGGAGTAACAGGATGTCTGTTCATTTGTCCTCTACGATCTCAATCTTCTGGTCTTCCATAATTTTCAGGGAATGTTTATGCTGTTTTTTTGGCGGGGGGGGGGGGGGGGGGTATGACACCGCTTCTTGGAAAAATGACCTCGAATATTTTCATTGGTAAAAACCCTCCAACCATCCTCTTTTAAGACGAAACACAAGTAGGCTCTAGGAAAAGCAACTGTGTATTTAAAAGAAGTCTGTCGTTACAATTTTTCTAATATTTAACCTGTTTTTTAGATGATCATGGAAGCCGCTAACGTACCTGTAATCCACGGTTACCACGGAGAGGACCAGAGCCTGGACACCTTGAAGGCGGAGGCAGACAAGATCGGGTTCCCTGTTATGATCAAGGTGGGAACAAGGACAAGTATGTCCACATGTACCGCAATAAAATAGTAAATAATATAAATATAAAACAGGATGTTAATATGGACAATGACATAATATATTTCAACTTCAAGGCTCGATTATAACATTATACCTTAGGTATAATTCTGGGAATCAATGTTAAAAAAAAAAGGAATATGTAAGTTATATAAATTATATATATGTATGTAAAGAAATGTAGTGTTATATTTTTCTACCATTGTGTAATGATATATAGTACAGTCAGACGGAGTGACGGCATACCTTATTGTAGAGTAGCTGCTAAATTTTATATTGTTTTTATTTTTCTACCTGTGGAAAACTGTTATTTGATATTGTCATAGGCTGTCCGCGGAGGGGGTGGCAAGGGTATGAGGATTGCCATGACCGCTGGCGAGTTCGAGGCCCAGCTGGAGTCTGCCAAGCGCGAGGCGATGAAGTCCTTCGGTGACGAAGTGATGCTCCTGGAGAAGTTTGTTGTTGACCCCAGACACGTAGAAGTTCAGGTCAGTTTTGTTCCAGGGGAAATTATCAGGAACGCATGGGCTTTTTATTTCACTAGTCCCCAAAGTGTTATAATAACGTTTCCTTATTCGTTTGCTTAACAACCTTTGAGACTTTTATTTAATTTTAATTGGTTGCTTCATTATGTTGATTGCTAAAACGTTTCTACCACTAATTGTAATCTTCAGAAGGGGCAATTTTGTGTATCATCATTGGGGATGTATATCAATTTATCGGCCATTGTCTTATCCCTTTATATCCCTGGGAAATTATACTTGATTAATGCCTATGGAGAGAGATGGTTGATTTAAAACGTAGTTAGACATTTGTATAAAGTTCCAAACATTCTTACTGCCTTGCTAAAATCTTCTAACAACCTATCTCTATTTAGGATGTACCCAAGCCTGGTTTTCACTGCCTACCCCAGCGGGCTGCCTTGCTAAAATCTGTGCTCAACTTCTTAAAGAAGGCTATTCAGGAATGGGTTATTAAATGATTTAAGACGAAGTAAAATATTGTTTAAGTTAAAAAAAACATTGTACTAAAATAATTTACGTTTCTGTAGACTTGATTAATCAACCATTCAAAATTCAATAAAAGTCCCTAGAGTTGTTAAAGCAACGAAGAAGAAAATAAAGCTTTGGGGACTAGTGTAATAAACAGTCCACTTCCTTCCTTCATTTAATCCTCCATAACTTAGGACCCCGCGTTCCACGACTCCATACGCCACGTGAAGCATATATCAGTAATGCCGAGTACTATCCTGTTCTTGTTAGCCACGGATGTTGTTACTGATTATGTTTTCCAGGTAAGCTTTCCCTTTATTTTTTCTCGTTCTGCGTTTTCAAAGATGTTTAGTTAGATAAGTTTGCTGATTTTTTTGCCACGTGTCAAGATGCCTGTAGGAAATGAATGAGGGGGGAGAGGGGGAGTCGAACCTACACACTTTTATTTTTGCTTTCAAAAGAAAAAATTTAGGTGTGAGAGTAAGGGGGGGGGGGGAAGTTCTGACACATTTGCGTAAACAGCGAGTATAGGCTTTATCTTTGGGACGGACGGACGGACGGACGGACGGACGGACGGACAGACATCGTTCTACTTTGTATTATAGATTAGATATTTAGTAGGGAGGGATGGGACATTGGGCTGTAAATTACACTAGCCCCCAAAGTTTTCAAATAACATTTTCTTATTCTTTGGCCTAACAACCTTGGGTACTTTTATTGATTTTTTATTGGTTGGTTCATTAAGTTGAGTGTCCTAACATTTCAATCACTTATTGTAATCTACAGAAGGGGTAACGATGTGTATCATCATTAGAGATGAACATCAATTTATCAGCCATTGTCTTATCCCTTTATATCCCTGTACTTATCTAATTAACTAATGAGCAATTTTATTCCAGGTTGAATATCAGTGATACGAGGTCGAATGGGGCCGGTGCCCAGCAAATCCAGGAGGTTGCGCAACAGTTTTCTTCGGCCAGAGCAGTAGAATCAAGAAAAATATGTTTAAGTGTTTCAATCAATAAAGATAAAAATGAAAACAATTTTTTTTTTATTTTTGCGATTTGTGTACAAGCGATGTTTTTCTATAATTAAGGTCGTTTTTTACCACTTTCTCGTGATTTTTACCACCCGTTTTTACCACAATTTTTGGTAAATTTTTACCATATTTACCCTATTTCTGGTAAAATTTTACCAATTTAGGGCAAAAATATTACCAGGTGTTGAACAGTTTTACCACTTTTTCGGTAAAATCTTACAGAAATTTGCGGTAAATTTTACCAAAAAAGTGGTAAAAATTGGTCAAAATCTGGTATAAATTTGCGTCCTAAAATGGTAATATTTTACCGGAAATCTGGTAAAATTTTACCGATAATTGTGGTAAAAATCGATGGTAAAAAGCGTGAGAAAGTACCACAAAAAGTGTTTTTACCACAGTTACGGTAAAATTTTACCACCTTTTAAATCGTATAGGCTGGTAAAATTTTACCATAAAAGTGGTAAAAACTAGGTTTTTTTATGGTATTAATTCCGTCCTGGGTCATCACAACAATATAAATTTAATAAAGCAATTTTATCAAAAGATAAAGATTTAAATATAGGTAATAGTTATATAGTTAGATTTAAGTTTTTTTTTAAAGAAAGGCAGTTATAGATAGATAGATGAATAATCTATGAATATAGATGCCCATAAGAATTTAAAGATAGATACATGTATAGTAGAATATTAAATACATAGACAAATATGCAGGGACGTTCAAGCTGTTTAATTTAAGTAGTGTTCAAATGAGTGGTTTCAAAGGTTTGATGGGTATAATCTAATGTAATTTTTAAAAATTTTGTGGGGGGGGGGGGTAAAATAAGGAGTTTGAGGGGGGTTAACACCATTTTACTTCCACCCTTTGACATCAATGAATAAGTTTTTTAAGAACTGTTGTTGATGATATTTTACTCACTATAAAGAATATTCGACAAGGTTACATTCTTAGACAGTACACTCTTAAAAATATCAAGGCTATGCCTCGATACTTTGAACTTTTTTCTCTGTTATCTTCAAATTATTGGAGTAAGAGGGTGTTGTAGATCAGTTTAAGCGACAATGATCTTTTTTTCTATCTTATCTCATCTGATTAGGGGGGGAGGGGGGTTTATGCATTTTTCGTTATAGTAATCGCAATTTTTGACAAGTTTAGCATGAAAATAATTTTTTTCTCATCTACTAAGTTTAGAACTATTTTGCCCCTAATTTTTAGCAGTGTGTCTAAAGGATAATAATATAATTACTTGCATAAAAGATAATCTGTTTACAAAAAAGTGAATATAATATTCAATCTTATGCAACTGTCATCATACTTATTTTCTTAATTTTACTTTCAATGTTAAAAGTATTTAAGCTTTTTTATTAGCAAGAACGTCCAAGCTTTTTATTATGAGCGAGGGAGGTATAAAATCAAAATTGCGAAGGTAATTCATGTTTTAGTGGTGGGTTAAGACACATGATTTAAAAAAAACTAAGGGCTTTGAACTAAAGTTACAGGGTGTCTGTTTGTGTGTCTGTTGCTTATGATCTTGCCAACCGATAGACCGTCATAATCAAATGGAAGGGTACCTCCACTTTCCCAAAAAAAGACCGCCCCTGAATACTCATCCCCCTTTAATTTGTTTTACTTAAAAAAAATTAAAATGGAAAGTATATGGTCTACTTACCTTCGATCCCCCCCCCCCCCCCCCAACACTTTACCTCAAATGTCCCTATATATCTCTAGGGGCGTAGGCATTAGTTATAGATAAAGAAAAGTAGAATTTTAACATAGTGAAAAGCAGGAAAGTGGGATATGAAGGTTTCTATACTAATAGGTCTATTTAATTAACATTGAACTTTATGATTAAATATTAAACCCAGTCCATATGTCTTAGTCTTTCTATGATAGATATAGATATTTCAAATTTTGAAAAGTATCTAAAATCACTAGGTAGTATCAAATAAAATTCAAAACTTATCAAATATAAAATAATTTTTTTTGTAAATAACATTTGGAAAAAGAATAGAATTTTAAATTCAATATTTTTACTGTTACTTAGGTTTTTATAACATAATCCAATATTTTTTTCTGGATATTTATATCTATCCATTGCAGATTTTATGTATATGTATAATTTAAAAATTTCCCAATCTGCCATATGGGTTTAGTACAGTGTATGGTTATTAGCGCAGCTACTCTATAATTAGGATATGCTCTATGTGTGTACGTCCATTCATTAGTAATGGTGAATTAAAAAGGGCTAAAATACATGTTTTATGTAAATTTTTAAGATCCCGTTGTTTTTTAATCAAGAAAAAGGTTTTATTGTTGCTTTTAATGGATATACCCTAGTTTATGTAATTTTGTTTTATTTGATCAAATATGACGGCATTTAATTATGTAATCTTATCCTATTATATAAATTAGGAAAGTTTTTTTTGTCTGCATTAAAGTATCTTGTGAACCACTGAACCGATATGGCTCCCCTATATAATGAAGCTTCTTATATGTACAGGGAAGGTTTTAGTCTTTTTTAAACTTTAAATTTAACCCGTCGGATGGGATTGGCGTATTTTCTGCCCCATGTATTGTATACCTATTTAAATAAAGATCCCCTTAGTTGCTATGGGCGCACAGCCGTTAGTATAACGATAATTCAACAAAAACTAATTTTTAGTTCTTTGATTGGAATCCTATTATACAATAGTATGGTTATTTTGATGATCTGTTTAGATCTCGCTAACCACTGAACCGATTGAGTTCTCCATTTTAGGGATGCTTTACAAACATTGGTCCCGTTTTTAGGATCTTTAACTGTCCTTATCTCTAGATGCTATTGTCAAATCTTAGATAAATACTGAATAAAAAATCTTAATATTTTTTTCTTAAAATACGTATCACTCTTAAGATTATCTTACTGCAAAGATAAGAATTTTAATGTCATAATCACCTAATAAAGGCATGGCCATCAATGATTAAATCATAGTGACGCAAACTGACGCATTTATCTAGTATAACCCCCCAAAAAGAGTTGCGTAATAATGCGTATAACGCGTGGTGTTTATTTTCTTTGGTAAGGAATTTATATACCAGAGATAATCATTGAAGGAGGGGACATTGGGATGTTTATCACACTAGTCCCCAAAGTTTTAAATTAACGTTTTCTCATTCGCTAGATTAACAACTCTGTGGACTTTAATTGAATATTGACCGGTTGGATCATTAAGTTGAGTGTTCAAACGTTTCAACCAATAAGTGAAATCTATAGAAGGGGTAATTTTGTGTATCATCATTATGGATGTACATCTATTTATATGTCATTGTCTTATCCCTTTAAATCCCTGAATTATTTAATGCACGCCACAGGAATAGTTCAATAGATAATAAGTAAATTTTTTGTCTATTCAAAAATCAGTAAAAAGCATTTGCAACAAATGTTTTAATACAAAAAATATTTTAATTTTTTTTAGGCTGACGGCGAATCTTCCGGGAGAATGTTGACCTCCGACTCCGATGCTCCTAGCCGACCTCCTCGACGCAAGCGGACCAAGGACAGTATTGCGAGTAGGCGCAGCATGCGCGGAGATGATAGGCGCAATGGTGCCTCCCACGGTGGTGCTGGAAGTAGCGGTAAACATTTTATAATAAACTAGTTACTTCCCCCATAGCCTCTAGGGCAGGGCAAAGAAGGTCAGAAAAATATTCTTTAAAAATCCCAAGACAATTATAAAACTTCCCTGAAAAGTATAACCTATTCGGCCTAGTGGTTTCCAAGAAATTTAGCTTTATGCAGAAAAAACTTTACTTTTATATATAATAATATATAGAAAGTCTTGATGAGCAATCACTTAACTAATCTACGGTAACAATCCGACTACATTTTTGTGTACACACTTTTATATGAAAGTAATTTTCTCCATTCCATCTACTAAATAGGCCAGCTTTAGATAGTTTAATTATTAGATTAAAGCATAATTTTTTTTTCGAAAATCCTCATTTATCGGATTATGGACCATGTAGATTAATGAATCTATTCTTTTTACTTACCTACATAACTATAGTAAAAAGTTCTGGATTATATAAAATAATAAAGGTACCTTTACAAAGTGTCTCAAAAATCAGCCATGTGACGTCATAAAAATGAAGGATTATCCAGATTTTTTCCAGGTTTTTTCTTTCCCACTTCTCCTCTTCTCGCTCATTTTTATGGCGTCACATGAATGATTTTTGTTATACTTTGTAAAGTTACATAATAATGAAAACTGTTTTGATCAAAATTGTTAAAAATTTTAAAGCTTCTTGTTGTTAAACTTGTATGTTTTTTTATAGGAATAACAGTTGGCGGTACATCTGAATCCATGCGACGCAAGAATGTGCGGAGTGTAAAGAGGGCGGGAACAGTACGCCGCCAAGCAAACGGAGCTCCCTCTCTTGACACCGGCAGTCTTAGTAAGTAGTTTTCCTAATATTTTTACTCACAAATATACTTGTGAAGACTTTGATGGTTAGGTTGAGCTTTTTAGGAAAGCTTTGTATAGTTAGAGCCAGGAAGGGCCGTGACAATTAAATTTAAATAGACTACTCCCTAAGTTTATAACACGTTCTACAATTTGTTAGCTTAAATACTTAATGCTAAGTTTGAATTTATATTGGGATGTACAAATAAAAGGGTCCAAACCTTTTTCCCAATGATTAATATCTATTAAAAGGATAATTTTGTTTGTTATAATTGACCTACCAATTATTTTAATTAATTATTAGCATCGCTTTTAATCCTTTAATTATATTTTCTTTCTAATTTCAGCAAAAAGAAGTTCCCTGCGAAAATCTGGGTCAATGCGGCGAGCAGAGAAGAGGCGGACGGTCACAGGAGACCCAAAGGGGAAGGACAAGGGGAAAGGAGATATTTATACTAAGGTTAGTCCAAAGGGGAAGAACAAGTGGAAAGGAGATATTTAGACAATTTCAGTTTTGAAAATAAAAAAAAATACTAAAAAGTTTTGGGGGAGGGCATCCTTTAGTTGTTATTTTGGGAGGGTTGTGGTACCCTCCCCAAAATTAAATATAAACCTTCTCAGGACCTATGAAAAGCTACTTTGTAAATTAGAAATATATCGGTTCAGCGGTTAGATAGATCCTTCTTTACGGATAGATTCCTAACACCCTGTAAATATTATATAAGGATTAATTTAATTTAGGTTGCAATACCACGGAGTAAGAGCTTTATGAACGTATCTGGACAATATAATTTACAAGAGCTCTTTAAGGAATTTGTTCATTTTACAGAAAATAACGATTCTGAATTATGTCAGTTTCACTCAGTTTATAGTCGAGCAAAAAAACCCTAACCCCCTTATTTTGAAGGGTGGGATAGTTTTTCGTTGGTTTTGTTTTTCTTTAGGTCAGGTAGCTAGGTTATATTTTATTGGATACAGGTTAGTCCCGCAGGGTTAGGATACCACAGGTATAAGCTTTGCTGGGGCAAGTCCCCAGCAGAGCTTGGACATAAGAATAAAATAATCTTCCCTAATTTTGTTTAAAAATTTCCCAGTTAGGGTAGAGGGCTTTATTATTTAATTACTTGGCACTTTGAAAGAAAACACGAATAAATCTTTTTAGTAATGGTATGGTACTAATGTTATATATAAAAAGAAAGGGTTGTATATTGATTAGACCTCAATTGTATTTTTAAGGTTTAAAAAACTAAAAAATCTTTCAAATTTGAAACAAAAATGTTCCAAAAATGAAACAAATTGTTGATCTGAAGGAGCTGAAAGAGAAAGAAGGAATAGAAAGTGTTGATGACATACTCAGAGAAGTTATCAAGTCTGGTGGAATGTCTTTTAATAATATCAAGCCAGTCTACAGGTAAATTTTACTAGCTATTACAACCCTAAAGGCCTTGATGGAAGGGTAGTCGACCCTTAACGTTTTAGTTTAAAAGAAAAAGAAGAAAAATATTTGGAGGTGATTTTTTTCCACGGGCAATTTTCTTAGAAGGTTGGAAGCAATTGCCTATTGTTTGAGAACAAGCCCAAATTGCTGAACCTTATTGGTTTAGAGCGATAGCCAATAGGAGCTGGCCGCCAATTCATTAATTTAATGTGTTAAAAGTTGCAAATTCATTCGAAACTAGGCTGGGACCTAATTTATGGCCAGGTTTCCTATCCCTTACCCCTGAATTTTATATAGGGATAACTTTAAAAACAAAAATGTGATGACTTTAACGATGAAAAAAATGTATCGTAATTTATATTTTTTTTTTTAATATTTAAGTTGTAAATAACAGTCTTTTATCTACAATCTAAATTATTTGTTTATAATTTTCATATATTTTAATATGCTTTGCTAATAACAGATACTGTCATCCTATTTCCATGAACAATGTATACATATTACATATGTCCATTTTAAGAATAGATGCATAGACATAGATTTATATGTATCATTAAAAATTCTAAACCAAGCTATAGTCATAAATTTTAAAGAATATAATAAGTATTTAGTTTTAACTTCATAAATTATTATACAAAACATTTTTAAAGGCAAACAATAGATTAAACAGGGACTTAAAGGGATAAGACAATAATGATACACAAAATTTCCTTACTGTAGATTATAATTAGTGGTTGAAACGTTTGGACAATCAACCAACCAAAATTTAATAAAAGCTTCCCAAAGTTGTTAGGCCAACAAATTAGAAAACTTTTGGAACTATTGTAATGAATAGCTCATTGTCCCCTTCCCTCCCTGAGATGTACACTTTCTTTTTAAGTCATCTGAAAAATTATTTTTCCCAAAGAGTAGGTTTTCTCAATAGCTTTTAATAGAAGCTTTTTATTTATACAAATAGAGGTATTGGATTATAGACGATAAATTTTATAAAATAAAGATATTTAAAGATACTTATGGTATCAAAAAGCTTTTGACGGACAGACAGACAGACAGACCGATAGACTTACATACAGACAGGGGACAGGACAGACAGTAGAACGGACAGACCTACAGACAGACAGACAGACAGATAGACGCAATACAGACAGCCAGTTAAGAAATGTTGACTGACAGACAGACAGACAGTGTGATGGACAGACATAAAGACATACAGTCGGATGGACAGATACTAATTAATCTCCTGTGAAACCAAAAAGAAAACATATTCATCTTAGAAAATCTTTACACATATTTTGAAATAATCTTTATTCTAGTTACTTGATATAAATAACTAAAAAGTTAGTTTTTATATATCAGCCGCAAGCAGATAGTTTAAATTAGACACTTTATAATGTTGCCCCATCAATTCCAAATTTTATCATATTCGCACAATTACATAAAAGTGATCCTTCTATAAAAGTAACAGAATGTTTATCTGTAGCGAAGGATCTCGCTAACCGCTGAACCGATATGGTAATCCTTTGCAATAAATCTTTATATAGTTCAAGAGATAGATAATTTTTTAGGGGTTTGGTGGAGTACACCTCTACCCTTACGAGGGAAATCCGCCATTCTGCCAGTTAGAATTAAAGGGCTGTTTAATGACAAATAGTGAAGCAACGAGAAATTGGCAGTTTGTGCTGTAGTAATAAATTGCAATTTTAATGTGTTAATACGATGATACATTTTGTGAAACAAAAAGAACACCTATTATAATAAGATTATACATTCTTGCCCTTAGCAATTATTTCATAGCTGTCTTAGAAAACATCAAATTTTTTGCAAAACAAGATTTTAGCATATACTGGTTTCAAAGTAGAAAAGCAATTACAAGTAAGGTATTGTCAATAAATCACAGTATTGGACCAAAAATTCACAAATGATCAAGAAAACACAATGTATTTTGCTTAACCCTTACAGATCGGGCCCCTATTCCCACCTTAATAGATTGGGGGGGTTTCTACCTTATATACAAAGTCATAATGTAGAAATTAAGAATTATTTAGAATTTTTTTTTAATTTTGGTGCTACCCAACCGACTTTGACCGGACACCACGACCGACACAGACCAGATATCCTAATAAAATCAACTCTTGCCGACGTATAATTACTAAACTTAAAAAGTCATGAAGTCACAACTCTCTATCTTACCTACAAAAAAATGACATTGAAAAAATAGAGGGGGGGGGGGGGGTCAATATGACCCCCCCCCCCCGATCTGTAAGGGTTAATAACTATCAAACTTAAATCTAATGCTTTTAATTACAGAGATGTTTCCTTGAAATTGAACCTTTTTGTCCTATAAATTATTAATCCAAAAAACCGTTACGGCTCTACGGACCATTTCTGTTTACATAAATTATTTTATATAAAATTATATTAACTCTTATACTGGCTATTCCAAAATATGCTTTAACATTATGAAAACACCAAATTTCTCTCTCTCATCTTTCACATAATTTTTTAATAAAAGATTTTGATTAATCAAAAATGTATGTAATAAACATAAAGCTTTGTTCTCTATTTAGTTTTTTTTACTTTTAAAACTCGAAAAATTGCACATTTGTAAAAATTTAAAGCGGTGTCTTAAATAAAAATTATAAATTATCTTCGATTTCAATAACCAATTTTACAAAATTGATTTATAAATGTTCTATCTTTGTAACTGTGCGCTACTTTTTGAGAAATGGTTTTATAATAAATGTATAGGTATAGATGCATAATCCAGACAACTAACTAGATCCAGTGTTGGAGAACTTTTTCTTCTGCTAGCAAATTGCTTTCTACTCTTTTGTAGCGACTTTGCTATATTCAAAGACCCAATTGAAAGCCGGTACAGGGTCCACGGGGTGGGGATATGCAGTTATTTAACCCTTCCCCCCTCTATTGTTTTACTAATGTTTTTATTATGTTAATATTTACATAATTGATCTGTCTGAGAGAGATGATTTATAAAGGCTATTGTCTGGTTTTCCTTTTATATTGATTGAATTTTGTTAAGCCTAGGTCACTTTTAAATTAACTTTTTATAAATAAAAAACTAAATATGAAACAAAATCCTTAGATTTATTAAATTAGTGTAGGGAGGGATGGAGGAGACATTGGACTATAAAATATACTTTTTCCCAATGTTTTATAATAAACATTATCCCTAATTCGGATATCAAATTTTGATTAGTTGGTTTATACTAACAGTTTCCAAACATTTTATTAAAAAGTTATCATTTGCATAAGGCGTAATATTGTTTACCTTCCTTTTGTTTTCTCGTCCATTGTCGTATCCCTTTAGATCTTTGCATAAAATAGGCCAAATTAACTATTAAGAGCAGCAACAAGAAGATAAGACAATTAAACGAAGAAAACTTATTATCACATAACTTTATTAAATGACAAAATGACAACTAATGCACATATCTCAAATTTGGCAAATTTGTTAACTTAAAAACACAATTAATATTGAAATTTTACTTGTAACATGTAATGAATTGAAGATAAAGATTATCACGAAAGCTTCTTCTACATGAGAAAATAATGTTTCAGAGTATTTTAACGGAAGTACATGTGTCAAATTTTTTCGCAAACTTTTAAATAATACTATAAATATTATATATACCCTTAATTTGTAACTAACTGCCTTCTTGATGATTAAACTCAAATTGCCTATTTAAGGATATATACTCCTTGGGCTCAAAGACAAAACTTAAAAATAAGGATGTGTAAATCTATGTTTTAATTTATTTTTGGATACTTTGACAAATGTTCTGAATGTGTCATCTAAATATGACAAGTTTATTATACTATTGGTGTGAAAATTAAAAATGAATTTAATCTTTGTCTGTTAGTATATCTAGAAAAAAGAAATCGGAATTCAGAAAAGTTTTAATCAATTTTTGGATTTTTTTATTCACATAAGTAAGAGAATTGTTAAAAGAATAATGATTTGCACATGGTTTTGGCATAAGTGTGAAAACTGAGGGTTGTTGACATCCGCAACCCTTACATTAAAAAAGGGCAAATGAAAGCCATTTACGAGATATTACTTTTAAAATACACACATACTACTTTCTAATTAATAAAAATTTATCGCCAATCTATCTATGAATCTAACTATCAGCCAATCCATCTATCTATCTAGCAGGGGCGTCCAAGCTTTTTTTTTTGGGGGGGGGGGGGTAAATACCCCCCCCAAAATTTTTTTTTAAAGAACATTTATTTTGGGGGGGGGGGTAATTACCCCCCCCCAAAATGGTTTGGGGGGGTAAATGCCCCCCCCAAAATCGTTGGGGGTGCCTACGGCACCCCCAAGGTAGGGGTAATTTTTTTTTGGGGGGTGTATTGTTCACAAAATTTTGGGGGTGCCTACGGCACCCCCATAATCGTTTGGGGGTGCCAAATGGCCCATTACCCCCCCCCTTGGACGCCTATGCTATCTAGTGTGAATATTACGTATGATTTGACAGAATTATCACATAAGGAAATAATGTTCCTACAAATTAAAAGAAAATAAATGATAGCAAATCCTAATTAAGTTGGTAGTAGCTTGGCAACTCTATAGTTAAGTAATGTTCGATCGTCCCACCTGATATCCGACGACTTTGAACCACTACAATTTTATTATGTACTTACAACTTATAACATAGAAGCGCTATTGATTTAACATTTTTCTATTAGTGTTATATATTTCTAAAATATTTGTTGAAATGAAGGAACACCGGAATAACAATTATGAACTGACGCCTTGTCCTGTGAAATTGTCACATAAAAAAAATTTCCGTTGTCTTTCCAATAATTTCATATTATTACAACTTGTTTTTTTTTATACTGTTAGTCTAAACTAGCGGCTACGTCCCTAAGAAAACTTTTAGTTTTAGAAGAAAAAAGTAAAAAGAAAATTGGAGGGGAGGAGGGGCGATTTTTTTAGAGGGTGGAGTTGCTCTTCTTCAAAAAATGACCAATGGAATCACCAATTAAAAGGGGAACCATATAGATCTTTTGCAAGGTAGACATACATCCTGGTACTTTTATCATCTTGCTATCTATTATACATTAAAATTTGTCTATCTTGCTATCTATTTTTCAATCTCTTCTGCATGTTTCTATATCTATTGATTTTTAAATAGCTCTTTTTTTCTACTAGTAGCTACGCCTCTAGCATCTATGGGCTGTGTGATCGAAGGGAGAGAGAGGGCCTAGAAAAATAGCTAAAACCATCTCAGGGCTTAAATCTTAAAATAAAATAGCCCAAAAATATCACAGGATCTTTGTAAAGCTTACCTTAAAAAGAGAATTAGATCGGTTCAGTACTTACTGTGATCTTAAGCTTCAGACAAGAAAACCTTTCTACTTCATATGGGATACTAGCGGCTTCGCCCCTAGCCTCTAGGGGCTTTATCCCAATAGGTAATTAAAAAAAATTGAGCTGCAACCACTCATTTGAAACTGATTTTAAAAAAAACAGGAGGATTTTTTTTTTTGGGGGGGGGGGGTTGGCCTATAACCACCACAGGACCAGTGGGTGTATTCCCTAAAGGGTAGAATCGGTTCAGTGGCTACCAAGATCTTAAGGGACAGGGGACAGACAGACGGAGATACATCATTCTACTTTGTATTATAGGTATTCTAGATATGTGAAATTATCTGGCTTTCTAACTATTAATTGTTCTAAATGATTATAAAGCTGTCAGTCAAACTATCTTTCTATCAATCTAAGTTTTAATATATCACATAATTCAGTTTTATAATGAAATCTCAATAACTTCGTGATGCTTAAAAGGCCTTAAGACACTTTCAAAATTGTTTTAAATGTTTTCTCTTAGATTAGATAGCTTTCACTATTCTAATCAAATTATCAGTCAGTTAGCAACTTTTACATTTATCAAAGCTCTAAAGAATAATATTTCTTTCTTTCATAAGAAGAATGATCTATTCCAAAGCAACGCTTTTTTTTATTAAAAACCATTTTGTAATTTCCTTTTAAGTTTATAGTAGTAATATTGGCGTAATCAGCAACTGATTGTAGATATAAGTTTATAGTAGTAATATTGGCGTAATCAAGGTAAATGCCAGGCTATAAATTGTATTACTGTTAACAGCATAATGAAAATAGTCATATATGTAGGTATGTTCAACACAATTATTCGAGTTGACATAATGAACTTATTCAGGGAGATGTTAATGAAGCTGGTGATGACTATGAGCAAAGATGAAATATTCATCAGATCAAAAAACATCATGAATGAACAGAAGAAGAAGAACGGCAAATCATGGGGAGGCGTTTTGGGCGGCGGCGGCGGCAAAAATGCGGGAAAGTCCAAGAAGTTGTCGGATTTTTCGTCGTCGGGCGGGGAGGGAGGCAGTAAAATGAAGGCTGGTAAAAATGCTGCCGGAAAAAGAAAGATTTCTAAAAATGAGATAGGTAATGTAATATTTACAATTTTAACATTGATGCAGTCATTTGAAATGTTTAAAATTGAGGCAAAATGCATGTTTTTTTCTTTAATCTTTTAAAACAAACAGTAATGTGATGTACTTAGAGAAAAAAAGTTTTAGAGTGAAAATTTCTCAAGAAAAGAATTATTAAACAATTGAAATGATTATCTCCAAAGGTTCCCTGAAAGTCACAAATAAAATAGATCTGTTATTTATATATATATTGTTAATAAAGAGGCATTTAGAATCGGAAATTTTGATTTAGGTAACCCAGTACCAATTGATATTCCGAAAAAGTTTGCCGTATCAGTTGAGGAATTATTAGAAGGAGTTGATCTTAAGAAACTACACAAAGCACAGGTAGAATTTTAATCTTAATTTTTAGGATATTAAGAACCCAGTAAAAGTGTCGGACTGATTATGACGTAAAAAAAATAATTAGCCAATGAGAGGCCACTATAAATTTTTCCATTGGTCAATAATGGCCTCTCATTGGCTAATTTTTTTTCTTACGTCATAATCAGTCCGACACTATTACTGGGTTTGATATTAATCTTAAAAATTGTCTAAAACCTGCCTTTTGTAAATTCGATGATTCTTTTTATTTTAATACAGTTGCTTTTAAAGAAAACTAGCGGATACGCCCCCAAGATGCCTCTAGGGGCACTTGAGATAGGGGAGTAAAATTTGATAAACCATTTTTTTATTTTATCCTTCGGTACAAACAAATAGATAGACAGACATCCTGTTACTTTATTAAAAGGATTATTATTTAAGAAAAGTTATTGATCTTATTTTTATTAAGGAAAAATTAAAAGGGCTACAGACAAAGGACGGGAAGATAAAGCCAGAAGACATTTACACATCCTGCAGTGAATGTGGATACCAGTCTGCCTGTGGTTCTTATTGTTCTTGTTCTCTGCCAGGTATAGTTATTATTTACACATCCCAGTAGTGTGGTTACCAGTCTGCCTGTGGTTCTTATTGTTCTTGTTCTCTGCCAGGTATAGTTATTATTTACACATCCCAGTAGTGTGGTTACCAGTCTGCCTGTGGTTCTTATTGTTCTTGTTCCCTGCCAGGTATAGTTATCATTTACACATCCTAGTAGTGTGGTTACCAGTCTGCCTGTGGTTCTTATTGTTCTTGTTCTCTGCCAGGTATAGTTATTATTTACACATCCTAGTAGTGTGGTTACCAGTCTGCCTGTGGTTCTTATTGTTCTTGTTCCCTGCCAGGTATAGTTATTATTTACACATCCTGCAGTGAATGTGGATACCAGTCTGCCTGTGGTTCTTATTGTTCTTGTTCTCTGCCAGGTATAGTTATCATATACACATCCTAGTAGTGTGGTTACCAGTCTGCCTGTGGTTCTTATTGTTCTTGTTCCCTGCCAGGTAAAGTCTATATATCGATTTTAAACTATTATTCCTATAACAGTTAGGTAAGATTTGGGAACAGTAGAAACTCTAAAATCCATACCAAAAGTCTGTACGCCAGTATAATTATCCTATTCATCTGTTGTTTTGGAATACTGATTCCTGGGACAACAATGTACATTAATAGAGGATGTTGTCCTCACTGTTTTTAAAATAATGCTTAAATTTACATTTTCTAAACATGCTTAAAGATTTTTATTTCAGGAACAATCCGAAGGAAGAAAGCTGGCGGTGATAAATCAGATTCAAGTGGCTGCAGCTCCTGTGAGTGCCAGGACTGTAGGGAGATGGGGGATGTTTGCTACTCTTGCTCACTCTACAATGAGAGCTCTAATGCTGGCTCTGTCAGGTACATAGATAGATAAAAGATGAAAGAATAGACGGACATAAAAATAGATAGATAGATGGATTTAGCATGACTTGTATTTCTAATTGAATGTCAAAATATCTTTTCCACTACATCATATTTGCGAGGGGACATTGAAAGGGTTTAATAATCATGGAGAAAGAGTTTATCAAATCAGGGCGTTTTAAAATGTAAAACACAACAAATAGTGTGCTTTTATTCATTGATTGGTTGCCAATCATTAATGAGGATTAGTTTATCGAGATCATGGAAAGAAAACGAAGTAACGGGTTTCGTCGTATTTTCAAAGTAGCTTAGGTTAGGTAAATTTTAATGATTGCCCAACAGAGTTTTATATGAGAAAAGCTTCTGCGAAAATACTACAAACCCGCTACATCGTTTTCTTTCCATGATCTATTTATCCCCCAAGATTCCTGAGAAAAATGGCGAAAAGAAGGCAATTTTTTTCTGGCCATAGAAAACTATTCATCCATATATTGTTTTAAATATCCATTATGTTGTGATAGAAGGACAAGAATTGATTACATTTTTATGACTTAATCAACTTTATATATTATGTTTTCTCACAGCCACCTCTTACTTTAATCAAAAACTGTAAAAAGTGCAAAATAATAATAAAGATTAATGAGATGTTTGTTTGGAAATAAATGTATCTTAGAGAAAGCATACTTCAAAAGGTATGACTCAGAGTAAATTTAACTTTCATCTATCAAAGTCCTTCTGTTTGAATGGTCTATCTTTTCATTGTGAGGAGGTGGGGATATATTTTCTAGAGGATATTTCTCATTAGAGGGTGGTTTTACTCTACCACAAAACAGTTATGAACCTTTCTCGACCTATAGGTAGCTTCAATGTAAAGGAGAACCATGTCGGATCAGCAGTTAGAGAGATCCCTCGCTAAAGTCAGACTGGCAATCAGATAAACACCCTACTACTTAAATATAAGGATTATTTTTTTTATATATTTTAGAATGAAGATCATAGATCCTGAAACAGCTGCAGCAGCAAAATTGGCGGGAAACTCTGGTACTAATCAGCTGTTGGCGCCAGACTCACCACTCACTGCATGGAGGAAAAATATGATCAGGTATATTATTAATATAAGAGTAAAACACTAATTTTATAATTTAGCTTAATGATTACATGTATTACAAATTTGTTATAATTGTAACTGAACTAAACAGACAATACAAAACTAAACCACATCCAACAATTAATAATGTTTAAACACCTATTATGAAATAAACTGAAAGTGAAATCAACCAAAAATTGAAGAAAAAATCTATTAAAATAATTTTCAATTTTCACAATGAGATTACAGCAGTTGGGAAGTTGCATTTTTTCCCTTTTGTTAATGTTGCTGTATGAAAAATATTTTTAAAAGATAAGGATAATGGTTTATGTTCAAAATGTGAAATAGATCAAAAAAGCATAACTTATTTATATCAAGTGAAATCTTTAACCATGAACAAAGAAATGATGTAGAAAAATGGATTATAAATTAAATAACTCCAAATTTTAATATACAAAATTACTCTTTGTGCAGATTATAATTATATACACTGTAACTTTATACTCGGTGCTAACAAAACTAATTTTAATCTTTTAATTTTTCATTTTAATATCCGCGGAATGCTGTTTATAATACGATGTGATAAATAATTATTTCTAAATTTAAATTTTCTTTGTCAATGATTGAAGTGATGCGAAACCGCATTGATATTCGTTTAATAGAGGTGATATATATTCAACCTCCTTACTACAAAATGTTAAGTATAAACCACAAATATACTGCTCACAACTGGGTGAATAATGTGAAAGAAAGTAAAAGATTACAAAAAAGTACATTACAGGATATTTAGTTAGATCAATTGTATTTATGTATATATAGGTAAAAAAGTTATAGCTGTAGGGGAAAAGGCAACTTAAAAAATCTATAAATATTTACTTTCAATAAAGATCTTTAAATTTATTTAAGGAATACAAAAATTATTGACTTTTTGGTTATTTGGTTTTAGTAATTTAGACAAATTTGTAATACAACATGAAGCATTTTGGATTGTCTTTATAGTTTTATAATGTTTTTGCATTGAAAATTCTCGATTTGTTAGTTTTTTTTAATTTCTAGAACCTCTGGTGGAGTTGGAGACCCTGAGGAGATAATGGAAGAAATGGCGGGCATGTCCTCCACTGCCCTGCCCCGCCCCAGTCCCTCCAGCAATAGTGGCCCCGCTAGTGCTTTACCCTCCACCTCCCGCCCTAACCAAACCAACAACCCATCCGGGCCGGCCAGCACGCCTGCTTCCCTGGCAGCTGGGCTGATTCCTGCCAAAAGTCCCAAATCAACCAAGTCGTCACGCCGCCAAGCGCGTGAATCATTACGTGAAGCTGACCTGCAGAGCAGCAGCAGCGAATGTCCGTCCTTGCCGCGTACTCACAGGCCGCCAAGATTTCGGTCAGCCTCGCGAGAGCGGTCAGTCGGCAGGGGAACGTCACGTGATAGGTCTGGGGAGGGGGGACGGGCGAATAGGTCTATACCCTCATCTGTGAGAACTATCAATTCTGTCAAGAGGACAAGCTCAAGTCAGGTAGGCCAATTCCATTTTTTAAAATGTGTAAGCCAGGCGACATCAGTTAACTATACTCAAATATCAAGTATTTATAGACATAAATAAAATTATTGGGGGCAAAGAATTGGACGCTAAGCTACTAGTTTGAACCACTCAATCCCAGATTTGATAAAAGTTACTAAAGTTTTCAACAATGTAAGAACTTAGGAACCAGTATAATTTACAGTTCAATGTCTTCTCTCTCCCTGTACATAATAGATGACACAATATAAACATACCTTTTTTATTTTAGTCCGGGAAGCCACCCTCTGGTTCAGTGACAGGTTCTACAAGGTTGTCCTCTAGCTCCACCAACAGGTAAATATAAAGATATATATATATAGATACCATTTTTTTCGTATTTGTGCTTTACTTTAGCCAAGGCTGGGTTAGATTTTTTTGTGATCTTGGTATCACCGCAGGGTTAGGGCTCCGCGGGATTAGGCCCAGGAAATTTAGGTCTCCTGTAGTGGTCAGGCATGTTGATTGAAAGCATCTATTTAAATGACATGGAGAAGTTTTGTAATTCCAAGTTAATTTTTATATTATTTACAATTAGGTTGGACAACTTTCCCAATATAAAGAGGCCCTACAAAATAACCCCCCTCCCCAACTTCCTATATTTTTCTTTATTTTTAAAAAGAATTTAATGTCAGAGGACCTAATAACTTGTAGAATATAAAGATACATTGCCTATGTAAATAAGGTTCTAATTAATATCTTTTAAAACTGCATATAATATTAAACAATTGTTTTAATTACGCATAAGAGAGAAAAAATGTATAAGAAGTAAACCATTTATCTATTTGAAAATATTTAAATTGACTATAATTGCTTGGAAACGAAACTTAATCCTTTAAATAAAATTCAAATGATTATTTTTGCCATTTTACCTATTTTTCTACTCATCCTATTGACGAAGCCCAATCTGTCCTACTTTTAATTTATGTGACGTCATAAAAATGAGGGATTTTCCAACTCTTTTTAGGGGTTTTCTTTCCCACTTCTTCTCTTATCTTCCTCATTTTTATGACGTTACAGGAATCAAAAGTAGGACAGATTGGGCTTCGTCATCCTATTGCTAATTTATACATGTAAGTAAAGCTTGTTTTGTTTTGTTAACCCTTACAGCTCGGGCCCCAATTCCCACCTTAATAGATCGGGGGGGGGGGGGGGGGGGGCTCAAAGAGCCCCCCCCCTCTATCTCGGCTCCTGTTGCAGATAAAGACGTAAAATTTTTTTCTGGTGGTTCATGTGTATTTTTAGAGAAAATTACTTTTTCTAGTCATAGCGGCCAGGCCGCTCCTTAGCTGCTTTTTAGCGGCCAGCCGCTAAATTTTAAAACAGCTGTAGAGCGGCCAATTTTGCAGCTAGGATGACCAAATTTTAGGACAAACTTTTATTTTTCATAACAAAAAAATTACTTTTTCTGATCATCGCCGAAAAACGGCAAATAACGGAAACCGCCATTTTCGGCGGTTACGGCGGTAAAACGGCGGTTGGCGGCGCCAATTAATATTTTTATCTGTTTGATGTTGCTCAAGGATTTACCAAAAATAATTATAGGTCTCTAGCTGTAATAGAAGCAACGATATTCATGTCTGTAGTAAAAGCCGGACAAAAATCGGTCATAAAGTCGGTCAGGGAGCGGTCAAACGGTCATAACACAACTTTTCTCAGAAGGTCATTGATATCTAAGTATTCACCAAAAAAATTTTAGGTTTTTCCTTATACACAAAAGTCATAATGTAGAAATTAAGATTTATTTCGAATTTTTTTTCTAATTTTTGTGCTACCCAACCGACTTTGACCGGACACCACGACCGACACAGACCAGATATCCTAATAAAATCAACTCTTGCCGACGTATAATTACTAAACTTAAAAAGTCATGAAGTCACAGCACTCCATCTTACCTACAAAAAAAATGAGATTGAAAAAACTAGAGGGGGGGGGGCTCTTTGAGCCCCCCCCCCCCCCGATCTGTAAGGGTTAAATGATGCAATTTATGTTAATAAAAATCCCCGTAGCAAAGAGTTAGTAAGACATATGCAAATGTTATTATGGAAAAAGTCATAAATAGAAGGAATTTAGAATTCAAATAAAAATTTATACGGCCACTTGAATTTGACTAAAACCTGTGATTAATTAAAAGTATAACGAAAAAGAAGAACCAAATTGGCGTATATGTGCCTATAAAAATGACGTTATACAATACAAATGACCAATGAAAGGCCATTACAGAGACTAAATTACCAATGGCTGTCTGGTATGAATTTTAGTTGGCCAACGGTAGGCGAGTATGACGTCATTTTTATAGGCACTATAAAAAGTGTTGTTTATGATATTTCATGTTTTGACGGACAGCTTTAAGAAACAAATTGCTATGCTAAATCTCCTGAAAAGAGTATTTACACATTTCAAAAAAATAATTTCTCGGCCTTCTTTTGCGGTTAAAGTGTGCTGATTTTTCCCACATCCGTTTTTTGCACTTGCTTTAGATTTACTAGATCATATTTAATAATAGCGAAGCTAATTAATAATTCAAAATGTTAGTCTGTCTGTTGTTGTCTGAAAGTGTTTATTTGAAACGTGATTTTTGGCTTCTATGAAAGTTAGACGGCTAAAATTGCTTTCTTATAGATTTTTGGTTACTTGTGTCTTTTACAGCTGTTTCCATTTTTTGTTTCTGATTTTCAATTCAAATTTAGCGAATAATATCAAGGTTTCTTAATATCTATTGCAATTTTGTGAAATGGATATTGTCATCCTTGTTTTGCTATTAAAACAAGGAATTGCTTCCATTTAAAACAAGGAATTGCACCCATTTAGTAAAATAGCCAGTAGCCAATAGCCAATTGCGACTCATGTAAGTTTTAAACCCATATATTAACAACTTGAATGGAAATCATTTAAAATGTTTGATTGAAAAGTTTGAACTAATTGTAAAGTGTCCTTGCATTTGTTTTAAAATATCAAAATGTTAGTTAAGATTGGGGATTTGCGTACAGTTAAACAGTAGATGAATTAATGCTACCCCAATCCTCCATGTAAACTCTATGAGCTTCAAAGAACTCAAACTTATTCAGAAATTTAGGAAATGTTGATTTATCTTCTAGTTCTAGTGATCTAGTTCACACCACATCCGACAACGACGGATAAACGGACAGACTGACAGACAGACAAACGGACAGACAGACAAATTCTCAGAAAAATACCACAAATATTTATAACATGTTCCTCTAGAACAGTTAAAAATCCTAGTTCATAAAACTTTGTTAGTTTTTAAAAGTTAGAATTTTTATTTTTCCAAGAAAAATTAACAAGTCGAATCTGTTGAGAAGCCTTTTAATTTGATATGGGAAATATAAAAAGAATGTTAGAAATTTACATATTGACATTCTGATTATGACTTGGATTGAATGTTTTAGTTTTATATTTTTATATTTTATAGTTAATTTGGCTGTTTTCTAGTGTAATATTTTTGTTGTTTTCTTTGAAATGAAATGTCCATATGATCCATTTTCACTTTCTATGAATCTTCTTGTGAATTTTTTAATATCTGTTATTAACTTTATTACAATATTCACAACTAGCGGCTACGCCCCTAGAAGCCTCTAGGGACACTTAAGTTAGGAGGAGGAAAAGTCGACCTCATCCCATATTAAATTTGAGTTTCAAAAGAATAAAAAAAAAAAATTTTTGTTGGGAGGGGTTCAAGACACCCTTCCCAAAAATAGTTTAAGGACCTATAAGAAGCTTTACTGTAAAAAAGAACAATATCGATTTAGTAGTTAGCGAGATCCTTTGGGACAGACAAAAAACGCTTATTACTTTATATAATAGGATTATTTGTAACCACAGTTTTATGAAGAAATAGTTAGTATAGTTAGAAAAATAGTATAATTTAGATATACAATCGGCTGCGCCCTAGAGGCATCTAGAAGCGCTTGAGGTTGGTAGGGAGGGAAAAGAAAGCCAAATCCCTCTCCCAAAATAATAATAAATATACCTTGGACACAAAAGAAGCTACATTAAAGGAGAACCATATCGGTTTAGCGGTTAGCCTGATTCTTCGGTACAGACAGATATACGAAAACACATACACGTTACTTAGATAGATATGACATAATGTTTAATTATTGTAAATTATTTAATATCTGTTATCTAATTAGGCATTTAAAAATAAATTTAAATTAACTTAGCTTAAAAGTAAGTCTGTTTTAATTTTGTCTTTTAGATTAATAAAGTCCTTTTAAAACTGTCTTAGAAGCTTAAATAACCTCTATGAGAATAGTTATTTATCGCAACGTATTACAGACATCATTCCGCGGATATTAAAATGAAAAAATAATTAAAAGCAGTTTTGTTAGCCTTTAGGGGCCGAAGAACCTGTCAAACAAAACTGGTATTAATTTTATGATTTTTATTTTGATATTTGTGAAAAATCTTCTGTAATACGTTGCTATTCATGATTTTTCAGTATGGCTGAGAACCGGTACTAATCCAGCGGATATTAATCGGTTTCGAAGCCATACTAGAGAATACATTCTTAGTGTATACATCACATGGTGAAAACAATTAACTTTACATAAAAATTCTTCTTTCTGGTCAACTTTCCTTTACAACGCATACCATAAATTACAGGCCAGCCAATGTGTAAATAAAAATGTTTTTTTTTCTTACACCTCAAGTTATTGATTTTAAATTGCAATTTCTGCGCCAATAATATGTGTGAAAAAAGGGTTGGTTGTCATTTTGGCCAGAGAAACTTATATTGGTTTCAATCTTTATATTGATATTGGTCATTTTTAGTAATAAAGTGAAATTTTGAATATTATTTTTTTCATAATACTGTGAAAATCGTACTAGTTATTTATCGCATCCTATTATAGACTAATTTTCGCGGATATTGAAATATACGAATGAAACCATTTTTGCTAGCCCTGAGTGTACGATGACTTTCGTGAACTGGTTCTAATCCAACGGATAATAATCGTTTTCTAAGCCATACTGAAAAAAAGGTTTAAAATTGAAGCCATTGAGTAAAAAATTCAGATTCATGATATTATTCCTTTTTTCTAGACACCACCAATACCTGGATTCTGAGGCTGGAGGGTCCAGCAGCCAGACACCAAAGTCCAGGAACCCCTCGGCTACCAGAAAAGCGTCTACTGCAGCCCGTGGCGCCAAGGATGTCGTCGTTGCTGCTGACGGGAAAAATGGCGGGAAACCAAGGAAATCGGCTGATGGCGAGGCCAGCGGTACAGCCATTAAAACCCAGGCTGTTGTAAATAAGTCAGCTGCAGGTGGTGGACCGCCTAGTGGAACACTAAAGTCAGAAATATCAGTGTCTGCTGACTCGCTGGGTTCGAGTCGCAGCACTAAAAAGTCGTTTTCTGGGACAAATATGCATTCCTCCCTCGGATATTTACCATAAAAATAATTATTATTTTTTAGAAATTAAGTTGTGTTATTTTTATAGTGATATCAATAGTATTACAAAATTATAAAAATGTTAAACATTAATACAGTAACATATCAATTATATGTGCAATATATCGAAAACTATGGCAATTTTTTTGTGCAATAATGTGATGGCAAAATAAATTGAAGTTGTTATTAATTTAACAAACTATCAAAGAATCAATATTATTCAAAGAATATCAAAATTTAAACTTTAAAAAACATCAATAATTTGCCTAAAATGAGTGAAACAAATCATCAAATAATTTCTAAGTGCAATAATTGAACAAAATTTAACATGTGCAATTCAATTTAATTATTTTACTGTATTTTTTTTGCAAATGTATAATTTGTAATAGCGTAGCTACTCTATAGACATTAAAAACACCTTTAAATGATAATATTTTACCATATATTAGAATCAACATAATCATCTTTACCTACAAAAAAATATTTTTGGAGCTTCTTTTGGTTTAGAACGAACACTCCCAGCCCCCTAACAACAACAATGGTTTTTGTTTAATAGAATGCCAAAGCCAAAAATGAGCATTGTTACTTGTTGTTTAATCCTGTATTCATTAAACACATTCTTGTTTTATAAATAAACCGCAGAAATATTTTTGACTAAATTTTTCATTTTATGTTTCTTAAAAAAAATAATAATTTTGTTGGTAACCTGCAGTGGCACATTTTCACACGCGACCAAAGCAATGGATGTAGAACATTCATGGATTTTATGACATGTGAAGAATTGTCGTCAATTTAGGTTGCTAACATGGAACTCAATTGGAGCATGGTCAGTTTGGGGATGGGGTAAAGTGGGTGAAAAAAATCGTTATTTTAGCCCGCTGCGATTTTAACTCTGTTAGAACATGAAAATCCAATGCAACATCCAAGTAATATTATATCCATTCCCAGAGCCTTGGTCGTGGTAATGAAATATTTTTGTCATGCATTTTTAAAATTAGATGTTTAATTAAGGAAGGATTGCATTTAAAGGTCATCTTTCTTTGTAATTTTTGTATTCTAAATTTCTATTTGTTCAATAAGATCTATGGAAAAAAGCTTACATTCTTGATTTTGATTTTCGGTAAATCTTTTAATTGTTTGTTTTTAGCAAGTAAAAAAACACAATAATTATTAAGTCAAAGGTTACTTTCATTCAAACCTTTGAATAAACCATCAATACCCTTCCCCCCCCCCCCCCCCATAATCTTCAATATTGTTTCTAATGATTTTAGCCAACTTGAGGGGCTCAAAACATCTGGGGTCCTATTTTAACATCAAACTATTCCTTCAGGGCTCATTTAATCCTTGTAAACCTAACCTAAGTTTGGTTGTGGTCATACGACAGGAAACTTCTGATAAATCTACAATCAATTTCATAAGTACCTGCTCCCTTAAACAGAAGTCAAATACTTAAAAGAACAAACAAATCAAGGTCAAAATTAGTAATTATATCTGGTGCTTCCTAATCATATATAATTTCTTGTTTGTTATAACTTAATACAACCTCCCAATATATTGTTAAAGGTGTCCACATAAAATTGTCCCACAAACAATACTAACACAGATTTATTATAACATATTTTAATTTAAGACTATTATGCAGTCCACTCAAACTATTGAATTTACCCCAATGTTTTTAAAATCTTTTTATTTATATCCTAATTTTTCAATTTGGGGATTTTTTGGTGAAATTTGAAGAACACCTTTGCTAATAGATCCTTTATACTTGACATCAATTAATTTAGAGCAGACACAATCACTTCAATAAATCAGGGACTCAAGGGGTAGGTTAATTATAAGTAGTAAGATAACAAATTTATCTTCCTATATTTTAGCTACAATGAAAAATACAGTTCCTATTTTATTTAGTTTAAGATTTGTTTGTAATCCAAGGGCTCTACTCTTTCTTCTAATATTGAAAATATTTTTGAAAAAAATGAAATACCTTTCCCATCCCTCTATCTCTAATGATAATAAACTTGATAATAATAATCTCTACTATAAAAGTATAGTTTTTAGAGGGAAAAAGATAGTTTTTAGCTTGTTAAAGATGCATTGTTTAATACTTAATAGTGTTTTGTCTTTAAAAAGTAGGCGTTATTTCCTTATTATAAAAATGACAATCTTTAATTTGGGATTATTGGCGGTTTCCCTCTAAGTGGCTAGCAAGCATTGACCAACCCCCTTACCCTCTATAACTTTTTAAATAAAAGGAGCAGAGTTTTTCTTTATCTTTAACCCATGTGGGGGCCCTAACCCTGTGGGGTTTATACTTGTATAATAATTAAATCAAGACACTTTTAGATAAAGCTCTAGTTACAAAGCAACAAAATATCCATGTCTATAACATTAAGCTTAATATATTAGTTTAATTTATTTATTTGAATAAAAATATATCATATCTGAAATATATGGTATAAACTTTTGTGGAAAAAATAGAGGCTTGTTGAAAGGGGGTGTGGATGAATACACCCACTACAACTTTCTACACGCCATTGATACATTACTTACACCCCTCCTGTTGTCTCGAATTCACCCCTCTAAATCTCACACCTACCTCTATTTTGGTTTAAGGGAAGGTGTCACAAAAAACCTCTGCACGCCATTGTTAAAAAAGATTACAAAAATTTGGAAAATAGAGAAAAATATTTTTCAGTATAAAAACCAAAGGAAAAAATTGAGAAAAAAGAGAAAGAAATTTGTAAGAGAAAATGAAAGTTGGATTCTGTATAACATATTATGTAGAATGCTCTTAAAGACAGGTATAGGTAAACTAAAACGTAAATCTGTAGTGTTTATTATATGCAGTTAGGGAGGGGACATTGGGCTGTTAATTACACTAGTCTTATAATAACTATATAATTTATTCGTTGGCCTAACAAACATGGGGACTTTTATCAAATCTTGATTGGATGGTTCATTTAGTTGAGTGTCCAAACGTTTCAATAACTAATTGTAATCTACAGAAGAGGTCATTTTGTGTATCATCATTTGGGTTGTACATTAACTTATCGGTTATTGTCTTATCCCTTTAGATCCTTGTATTACAAGTTCATATTTTAAAATTGACTAAAAAAAGAAATGGTAGAATATTGTCATTTAAGATACCAGCTATAATCTTACAACAATACCATGTATTTGGCCAAATCATTCTTTCTGCACAGAAATAATGCAGTTTCTTAGATCTTGAAAATTAAAGTTTTTAGAAAACTTTCCCCTGTGAATGATGGTCGGACAGTGGTTAGTGCAGTGCTCCCATTCTACTCTCTCATCAGACAAGCAGACCATCTGACGTCATATTAGACATCTTTGCTGTAGACCAATCAGAATTAGGTTTTTTAGTTTATTTTTTATGAATTAATAATATATTGAATAATGCATTAACATTGTGCATTCAAAATAAGTTACAAAATAAGGAAAAGGTAACTTTACAAAGTCTCTCAAAAATCAGCCAAGTGACGTCATAAAAATGAGGGATTGCCCATCTCTTTTTTATGGGTTTTCTTTCCCGATTCTCCTCTCATCTACCTCATTTTATGACGTCACATGGCTTTTTTTTAGAGCAAAAGCCTTTTATTATTTTGTAAGGAAATGCCTGTGAATAGAAAAAACTTCTAGACTAATCTAATTTAACTCTAATACATCAAATAAAATAAGAAACATAATGCATTTAACACTGCATATCGAATGTACTTTTACGGTTTCTTATATCTATTTAACATTCTAATGTTAACTATAGAGTAGCTTCACTTCTAAAATATTGAAAATATTATTATGTATATGTTAGTCAAATTATTTTATTTTTTAAACTGTGATATTTAAACCTTTGTAAAATTTGTAAATCAATTCTTGTACAATGTATATACATGCTTTATGAGGCTTTTCTGTTTGCTTTAATATTTCAACTTTGCTTAAAGGCTTTATTAGTTATTTATCGCATCGTATTATAGACAACTTTCTACAGATATCAAAGTCGAAAAATAGAAGATTAAAAACAGTTTTGTTAGCGTCGAGGGGCCTAAAGCCCGGGCAACCAAAACTGTATTAATAATATGATTTTAATCTTAACATTCTTGGAAAATTAATGTCTGTAATACGATGCTATACATGCCAGATTGGTTGAGAACTGGTTCTAATCAAGCGGATATTAATCAGTTTCGAAGCCATACTGGAAATGTTATTCTATTTTAAACTTGACTTCTTTGAGAGGTTGGGTGTTTTTAATAAAAAAAAGATATTTATAAATTTTTTAGTAGATTAAACTTTTTCAATTTGAAAATATCAATACATTTTTTATTGTCTTTTTCTAGTCAAAGAAATATCAAAATTTATTAAATAATCTTAATTCGCTCTTTTATTCTTTAGCGTTTTTAATCTTTATTTTTTATCGAGCTATTTATATATGTATTTGTAAAAAATGAAATAATTGTTACTATGTAATATGTTATAAAATGTGAATATAGTAATAATAATAATTGGCTGGGATAAGTGCAATACAAGTAATTATTATCACAAAGCCTTTTGTATCCTTATAATAGTGTGATTGTTATTATCTTATTTTGTTAAATGTATGTTATTGATTTACAAATAAAGTTTGAAAATAACATTTTTTTGTTGTTAAATGTCATTGTTTTTTATGCTAACTTAATAAAAATATCATGATAGTTTTGATTTCATAAAAAGATATTTTAGAATTTTTGGGTGTTACGCTTACGAATGGCAATTTCCTTTATGACTTAATAGCAGCTATGCCCCTAAAGGCCTCTGGGAGCACCTAAGGGAAGGGGAGAAGGTGTATGTTGATACTTAATATTAAAAAAATATTTTACAGGGGATATTTTTCTTAGGGGTGGAGATACCCTCCCCAAACTAAAAATTAACCTTCCCTGGATCTAGAAAAAGCATAACTGTAACGGAGAACCATATCAGTCCACCAGCCATTATCGAGATTTTTACCTACAGAGTGCCAGACATCCTTTAGATAAAAACGCCTTAGACTCCTTATTCTATGACTCAAGTCCGTCCGTTTGTATAATAATATTAGGATGAGTAATAAGTTTTAAGAAGAAATAGCAAGCAAAGTTTTTTAGTTTATAAAAAATATTTCTTATCTCGCTGAATTTTTATAATACTTTGACAATTTTAAATGTAAGCTCAATAAGAGATAAGTAAGGCTCGGCAGCATCTGCCATAAATAACTACAATTGCCGCTGACCGCCGTCAAATCACCACAATTGCAGCAAAATGATGAAAAAACTTTCAAGGCGTAACTCTATTTTTTGTAGCGACGCTACTCTATAATTCAATTTGTCTACGTCCGTCATTCATTCAGTCCGTAACGCTAAAAGGAAACTTGATTTTCTCAGCTCCAGTTCAAGATAGACAGCTGAAATTGTAAGGGAGTAAATATGTTTACATTCTACACATATCAACAAAGTTTCTTCAAGATTTGCCCATTAATTGGGGAGCTAGATCGTGATTTATAAGCTTAATTTTTATTTCCTATGATTATGCTCCTATAGGTCATTTTTTTCTGGATGTCCGTCCATGATTTTTAAGCTTCGAATGTTGTTATTTATTTAACAATATATAACCCAGCCATTTTTATTCATAGGCCGAGCCCTAAAGATAAGCATTCAAAATTCCAAAAAATAACAATTGTTGCTATAAGATTTTTTTTAGTATGCTTTTATTAATCATCATAAACTCAAATTTATTTTTGTTTTCGAATTTATAAAACTAAGTGATAAAACCTAAATTTATTAAGAAAAAAAGATTAAAGTGAAGTAAGAGTTTTTTTCAATTTTAAAATGTCGTTTATTTGTACTTTCTTTTCAAATGAGTAGTATTAGCATTCATCACTATTTATTTTTCTTCAAGCTTTGAAAAAAAATTATATAAAGTTACCAATTACTAATGACTGCTATCAAATATATTTTTTAAAGCGAAGCTTTTCTATAATTAGGGTCGGTCCTTACGTCCGTACGTCCGTCACAGACAGATAGCTTTTTTCGTTAATTTAGGCATGTTAGAATTGTCCTATCGATTTCAAAATTTGCATGGTGATTTCTTTAGTAGTTAGGTACTATATAGAAAGCATAGCAACTTTATAATCATTACAAGTATGTCCGTACGTCCATTTTAAACATGTTGATTTTTAAAACTTTTTTAACAATTAATTTTTATATGATCTAATCATCCGATTAATTTGATTTTTCGTATGTTGATTCCTGGGACAACAAAGTATAATGTTGTAAGCGAAGCAACTCTTTAATCAAGTTCTAAAAATTAATGTGTTAATGTCCGTTTGTCCTACCGTTTCAGTGTATCGCTTTTATGGATGTTGTCATCCCTGTTTAAGTCAAAATTGCATTTTAAAATTTATATAGAAAACTACATATTTACTTGATAACCTCAGGATAACTAAACCTTATAACAATGGCACCAAAAGAGGTTTTTAAGGGGTAATTTTATCATAATTTTACAGATAAAAATGGATGAGGAAGATATCACTGAGATGACAGAAAAACTGTTTGCACATGCTGAAGATGTTGCTGAATTGTCTCCAACAATTGGCGACTTCATTGAAAATGTAAACAAGAAAAAGCCCGAGCTTGCCCTTGGACTTGCAGTTGCAGCTAAATTGTGCAAGTAAGTAAGAAATAAAACGAGGTGTGGGTGTTTTGTAACACTTTTGTTTTAATGCATATTTGTAAAAATTGAATTAAATGTAAATCTTTACCTTTCAAAGAACACCGACAGTTAAAACATGATCATGATTGATTTGTTGAAATTTTTTTCAGAAAATTCAAGAATTTCTAATAATTATTTTCTTTCCAGTATATGAACTTTTTGACTCATAAGAAAGCTTATTAGAATAAAAACAATATGTTGGGATTAAGAATTTTAAGATAATGGACGACAAATTGATATTCATCCTTAATAATGAAAAACAAAATAAATTCAAATTCTGAGTTGAAAAATTTGGTCACTTCTAGTTTAATTAACCAACCATTGGAATGAAGAAAATATTCTGGTGCTGTAGTGGTTTTAAGCTATTTCGGGAAGATTAATTTATCAAGAGAGAAAAAATTACGGTGTTTTTTATCAAAGTGCCATGAAAGCACAGAACACCTAACCTTATTTGTATGTCTTATGTATTAAAAAAAATAATCCTAACTAAAATTTTTTGTTGGAAAAAATCGAATTACATGTGAAGGGTCAAGTTCACCCCCCTCCCCCATTCTCCTAAGTGTCCCTAAGGCCCGTCGGGTCATAGCTGCTAGTAGATAAATATAAATAAGAAAATATAAAAATCTGTTAATTCTGTTTTATTAGTGCTGCTGGTGAAATCTCTGGATTCTACCCAATTACACTGCTCGCAGTATGTCTAGCTGTAACTGCCAGTTTTCTGGATCCTGACGCGGCCGCTGACCTTGACATGCTAAATAGACACATGAAAAAAATCAACCAAAAGTTGACGGCATTAGAGGTGAGTTGTTTTCAGTCTTGTGCACAGGGTTTTGCACAGGGATGCAAATTTTTTTTTACACTTCCCACAAATTAAAAAAATGGTTCTGTTAGCTTTATGGAGGTGTAATACAGACAACAATTGAGTGATGTAATTTTAAGGTCTGTCTACCTACATAATCAATAAGTTCAAATAATGTCCACACTTTCGCTTAATTAAGGAGTTTGTGACTTTTTTTAATTGACACCACCCTTGACTGTTTTGGGGGGTATAAAAACTTGGATGTCAATCTATTAAGTTAGTAAGTAGTATTTGTGTCTGTCTGTATAAATTATTGTGTATCTGGAAATAAACAACAAATAAATCTATCAAGTTATTAAGTAGTATTTGTGTCTGTCTGTATAAATTATTGTGTATCTGGAAATAGGGTGTCTGTGTGAAGTCATATTCCATTTACAATGTTTAGAAGCTAAAAGAATCAGTTGTTCTATGATGTAATTGGTTGTCTTTCTGTAAAAGTAATGTTTGAATGTTGGTCTTTTTGTTTAAATCTTGTTTATATAGGTTATTTTCATTAGAATATCCATTTATTGAATAAGAGTCCTAAGTTATGTTGTTTCATGAAAACTAGTCTTTTGATTTCATTACCCTTATAGTCTATTGTTATTTTTAAAATGATTTGACTCTATGTTAGCCTTTACTTTAGAGCAAAACACAATTATTACCCCTGAAACAATTTGCTGCTTAAATAGGAAGCTTGAATATTCAGCATATAGGGGTGGGGGGTTGAGTATTGAGAAATTATTTATAAAAAAAACTACCAATCCTTTCACAACAGGGAAAGATGGACCTGATCTTGGACCACATTGTTGAAGCACGTTTCAAGGATGGGATGAATGATATCAGAACTCAATTTAAATCAATGGAGCAGGTACCCTGTAAAAGAGTATGGGCAGGAGAATTCTACGGCAATGCAGCACACTTTGTAAGCTACAGAAAGTACTTTGATGCGAAGAATCTACAAAGCCTATTTAAACATGAATACGAGACAAAGGAATGCTTATATACTTTTTAGTGGTCTAAAATATAAAAAAAGAATTAATTACAATACAGATATTTTGTAAACTCGCATAAAACCACAAATTCCTCAGTTAAAAGTATTATTTTTAGTACTTCATGTATTTAAGCATAATTATTATTATTAGTGTGCCAAAGACTTTGATAGTTTGAATGAGCTGTATGTGTTTGTGCTTACTACCAGAACTATGTACCTCCATATTAAGGTTAACTACATCAACAACTATGAATCTTTCACAACTGAAGAGAAAGAGGCTCAAACCATGAGTGAGATGCAATTCTTCAATGAAGAAATGAAAATTATAGAAGAAAGCATGTCAACCATTTGTAATTTCTATCATGCAGTACGAACACTTCCAAAAACATGCAAATTCTCTCCAGGTATCTATACTATATTTATATTTATATTTTCAAAATTAATATTTCTTATCTCTAAATAACTAGTTACACGCTGAATTATTTCAGCCTATATTCCTGAAGTGCCTGAAAAACAACAGATGAAACCTTTTAAACGTGAACATGGAACTGTTTATGCTGAAAAGAGTGTATCAGGATATAGAGTTATCAAATTCACTAAAGAAAGTGTCCAGTTTGGGAGAAAACTCACAGCAAAATGCAAAGATGGATTTAAAAGCACTCACCTGGTTGGTGGTCCCACACGAGTTGAGACTTCTGAAAAAGTTATGATAGGACATATGAACGAGAATGGCCAATGGGAAGGGGGAAGAATTGATCTTTTCCACAATGGCCTAGGAATTGTTTATAGAAAATATGAAAATGGAGAAGAGGTTAAAGATTCCTTGTGTAGTTACAATGACTATGAATGGGTATCTGCCACTGGTAAGCCTTTAAGAAAAAGCTCATCCTTTGCCAATGTTGAAAGGCCTAAAACTAAACTCAAAAATGATAAACATAGAAGGGCCACTCTTCCAAACAACAAACAATCTATACCAGAAGAGAATGTAGAAAAAGAAAAAAAATCATCCTTCTCTGGTGTTCCTAGAGATGTGGATACAAATGTAGCTACAGATCAATTCAATGGTGTTGATGATGATACAGCTAAATTACTTAACCAGCTTGGCTTGTCAGATTTAGCTTCAAGATCAGGTACGAATGTAACAGTTACAAGAAAAACAACTATTAACAATCTTCCAACTTTTACAACAATGAACAGTAGGTCTGTAGTAGACGCTCCAATAACTATCACAGGTGGTAGAACTATCAACATTCAAGGAGATCACATGCCTTATCAACAACAATCTTCTAGCTTTACTTCAACATCGGCTCAAGAAGGAACCAAAATTGTTGTGGATGGAAGAACTATCAATATTGGAGGACTTCAGGGTGGACGCACAGAACATCATGTAACTGAGGAAGTAGGAGAAGATGGAACCATCAGGCGCAAGGTTAATATAACAATACAACGTCAAAATTAAAAAGTTTGCCAATCAAATGTATGTTCTCCAACCTTTTCTGTGCTAAATATGCTTGTATCAAATAAAATGTTTTGTATTATTAATTTGAATTAGAATATAGTTAAATTATTAATTTATCAGTTTTTAAATAATACGATTATTAAAAAAAGGTCAATGACCTAATATTTCTGTTATATAGTATATGTAAAGATAAGTTTTTTGTACATATTTAACTAAGACTTGATAAAATGTTTTAATATACATATATGTATTATATTATATTTGTATGTTTTTATTAATCAATTTGTAAAATTATAGCAATCTTGAAAGTTTTGAACTACAACCCCCCCAAAATAAAAAATAAAAAAAATTACCTCTGGTGTAAATAACCCCTCATTATATTTCAATGGGGTAATTATCCACCTCTCCCCCAACAACAGATTTTAGTGGGGGCAATTACCCCCTAAAGCAAATTTTACCCCAAGAATAAAAATTGTTTTGAGGGAAAATTGATTTAGGCGCCTAATTTTACCCCTCCCCACAAAGGAAATTATCCCCCTCGGAATTCCCCCACCTCCGCAAAAAAAGAAAAAAAAACGTTGGTGTACTTGCCTTTGATAATACTTCCATGACCGTATATCTCCTTTTGTTAATTTAGATGGTTGGAATTGTTTCATTGATATCAGTCTTGGCATGATGATACTTGTATTAGTTAGTTAAAGCGTTGCAACTCTACAATTGTTACGAAACAGTCCACAGTTCTGACACTCCCACCTGAATTTAATGCCTCGCTTTTATGGAAAATTTTAAGGATTATTTGCTTGATCTATATTTACCCTGCCCTAAAAGATAATTACTGAACCAACTTTCTGTTTTAATAGTTAAACAAAGGCCTAAGGCTTTGAGTTGATATTAAAAATTAGCATATCTTCCACCAAGTAGGAAAAGTTGGGGCCAGTCAATCAAATAATATTTGTTCAAAAAGGTAAGTCATAAATATGGCATCGTTCCTAGCCTCTAGGAGCTTCGCAATATTTCATGTTTTGTTTAAGGATTTAAGTTGTCTTATAAATCTTAGATCACGCTGTTTTCGAAACAAGCGGCTGCGCCCCTAGCATCTAGGTGCTCTTTATGGAGAGCTAGAGGGCAAAAATTAGCCAAAAACATTTCAAGACTTAAATCTAGAAATAAAATAGACTAAAACCTACAGCAGTTATCAAAATCTTAAGCTACAGACAACAAAAACCTTACTACTTTATATAATAGGACAAGAGTATCGACTGTCCATTTTGATGTAAATCCGCAGTGTTATTAAAAATCAAGTGATACGAAAAATTGTGTGATATATCTATTTTAATCTAGTTAGAAGAGGAAGAAAAGCAACATAATTTTAACCACACAATAACAAACAGAACAAGGACATTGAAGTCCAATATTTAGGAATCTCAGTATACATAAACTAATAAAAAACAATTATACAAGAACAATACACGGAACTTTTGTTGAAAATAGACTTTTTACAAAATAATAATACAGTAAAATAATAAATAATAAAGTAATACAAATATACACAGCTCAAAAGTAGGAATATATTTATATCAGTTACATCTAATCATTGTCAACCTTCTATGGTCCTTTTTGCAGAAAAGTTTGCAATTTTTTTAGCCCCCCCCCCAAAAAAAAGAGAAAATTTTGCCCCGGGGTTAAAAATTTGCTTGGGGGGGGGGGGGGGTAATTACCCCCCTGAAATCTGTTGGCAGGGGTAACATTTTTTGGGGGGTAATTTGATAATGTAAAAAGGTACCCCCGAATTTAGGGGAAGCTAAAAAGTTAAAGAGAAAGCAATGAAGATTTAAAGAGGAAAAGGAAGAGGATATACTAATAGAACAAGTATTAAGTCTACATGTGTATTGAGAAAAAGAGAGAAGCGGCGCAGGGAAGTAAGGCTACTGTATTTGGCTCGTCGAATCCCATTTAATATACATTTAATTCATAGAACTCCTGGTGCTTTCTAACAATTGTTTTAACGTTTTAAGCTTTGTACCAAAAATCAGACAATTTTACTGACAGACAAAAGAACATACTTTAACTGTTGTAGAGTATCTTTTCTTAAGCATACTATAGTGCAAAAGTTACTGAAAATAAAATAATTCAGTTACATGCTTTGCTTACCCTTAGACCAACCACTAATTGTAATTTACATAAGGGATAATTTTATGTATCATAATTGGAGATCCACATCAATTTATCGATCATTGTCTTATCCCTTTAGATCCCCGAACAAAACCTTATAAGGTGGCTCTGCTATAAATCTATATCCTGTTTAAATTTAGCAACATGATGACCCTAGTTTTAATTAAAAAGTCCATATCTAATTACTTTGTATATGTTCCGACAACATTAAGATAATAAGATATTAACCAATGTGGTCATATTTAACATGTTTACACCAAATGCTATGATATTTTGTGATTTGAAGTCCTCATAGATAATTATATGGGGCTGCTTTTAGAGTGACTTTTAGGACATTGGGCTGGTCCCCAAAGTTTTGTAAACACGAACTCTCATTCGATGGCTTTAAAACTTTAGAGGCTTTTCATTTTGATCTTGATAAGTTTTATAGCAACTATCAGTTTCGAAACTTTTCCACCAATAATGTTATCTGCCGTAGGAGTAATTTTAGTTTTCATTTTTGCTTCGAAACCGATTCATATCCGGTCGATTATAACCGGATCTCAGCCATACTGAGAATTTCCCACAAATATTAAAATGTTATTAGCCCAGGTCTTCGGCCCCTCAGGTCTAACAAAACTGATTTTTTCCCTTATAATTTTTCATTTTAATATCCACGGAAAGCTGTCAGTAATACGATAAGATGAATAACTATTACTAACTTAAAGAGTATCATCACCATTACCTTGTTGAAAAGTTATTGCAAAATAAATAAATCACGAAGAAAATAATTGAAAATTATAAATCAATTCATTGCAGTATTACCTCATAATGTAGCATAACCAAAACAGGAATGGGTTCGAAACCGATTAATATCCGCAGGATTAGAACCGGTTCTTAGCCTTACTGAAATATCATATATATCATAACATATTTTCTTCGCTCCCTTGGGGCTTACAAACTCGCTTTAATCTTGTAATTTTTTATCTAATATTCGTGGAATGCTGTCTATAATACGATGTATACCAACGAGTAAAATCTAACATTATATCTCAAGGAAAGGGATATTAAGCCTATAGGTAGATTAATGATTTTGTGTCACCTAAAGTACTAGTTTTCTATCACTAGAAAACCTGGAAGACTACATTGTGGATGTTAGTTAATTCACCCAGGCTCTATAAAACACCTCCCATTCTTGCCTTTAACTTTATACATCTCGCATAGCAGTTATCCTATTATAAAAAGTAGTTAGGTTTTTTTAAGCTTAAGATTTCAAAAATACTTACCTGATTGCGTTTTCCTTTTTTGGGAGGCTTCCGATAGGTTCTGGATGGTTTCAGGCTATTTTATTTTAGACTGAAACCGCCGCGCTAGTAACGAAACTAGTATAAAGTTTTTTTTAAAAAGTCAGTTTCGAAGGGACAACGTTCTATACCCAAGACAAATATTTTTAAATCCTAATCGTCCAGAGGCTAAAGTTATGAAATAATGATAAATGGCCTAAAATAATTTATTCGCAGTTGGTACTTTAATATAATTTTATTTTGATTTCTGTGTTTTCTACATGTCTGACTATTGGTCAGTAAAGCTTTTATATTATTGATTATCGTATGTAGACATTTAAATTAGGGTTGGGCCGGATACTTTTTTGGCCGGATACCGGATACCGGATATCCGGCTGATTTCAAAAGCCGGATATCCGGTAACCGGCCGGATATCCGGCCAACGCCGGATATCCGGCAAATTACCGGATAACCGGCCAAATTACCAGATATTAAAGTAGTAAAAAAAAAATTTCTTCAGAAATCTTATATAAATTTACATAAAGTTAAACTTATTCAGAAAAAATGTTCTTCTAGCTTCAATAATAAGAAAATTATAGCCATTTAAGATTTTGAAAAGCAGAGATTTTTGGTGTAAAGTATAAAAAATGATAGAGCCGGATATCCGGCCGGATAGTTTCAATATCCGGTATCCGGCCGGATATTGAAAATGGCCGGATATCCGGCCACACCGGATATCCGGCCCAACCCTAATTTAAATTAGAAATACATTTTTAGATTATGTCAGTTATATTTGAAAGAATAGGATTTTTGGATCATGGAAAGAAAACGAAGTTTCCGGTGTCGTCGTTTTTCACAGTAGCCTTTCTCCTATTTCTAGCCCCTGCGGGGCATATTTTCTAAACCTGCGGGGCAATCATTAACATTTACTTAACCCAACCTAACCTAAAATAACCCTTCAAAAGCTACTGTGAAAATACGATGAAACCGGCAACTGCGTTTTCTTTCCATGATCCGGATTTTTAAATTAAATGAATTTGAATTAATTGTAATAACTAACCTAAACCTAATGTTAATGTGGTTTGTCATATAGTTACCTAGACCATCAACAAAATAATCAATATCATAGGAAAGCTAGTAAAGATGCTAAAATAACATCAGTGGCGTGCTGAGTGTTTTCACTGGGGGGTGCGCGAAGTTCAACTAAACTTTTTACAACAACCCCTACGACTTTCTATAACACCCTTTAACCAAAATCAATTTGGACAAGAGCTTTAGTGTAGAGTGTAGAGGGATGTAGGATGTTGTTTCCTACCCCTTAATTATTTATGGAGGTGTATACACCCTCTTTTGCACGTTTCTGATGATACTTTGCATATCTAAAACAAACAATGCGAAGTTTTACTAATTAGTTTGGTTAACAAATTGTCCATCAAATTTTTACTAACATGAACAAGTATGACAACATCCATCAGTAGCAGAGTACAAAAATTCATGTAATGGACAAACAGACAAAGTGAGTTATATAACAGAAGATTAATTGTCATAACAAAGAATATAAAGATTTTGAAGGAAAAAAATACAAGAATTATGTCTTTCGAAGCATAACCGTCCGACAAACGGACATACAAAACTAAAGACTAGATGTGCATAAGTCATAGATATCTTCTTTGTAAATTTCAGCTGTGTATCTTCAATAGCAGCAGAGCAACTAATATTTACCTTATAAGCTTTATTGACTGACTGACGGACTGACTTACTGGCGGACTGACTGACTTACAGACAAGGTTTCAAAATCTTGACTACATAGTAACATTTAGCCTCAAAGATTTATTTATCTTTATGGCAAATCTCATAAAGAAGGTGATATTAAATTATTAGCATAAATATAAATGTCTGACAAAGTTAATTGTACGAAAGATTTTTGTCATTTATCTAAAATAGATAGAAGAAAGTACAGACAGGTTGACGTAATTGACATTCATAGTAATACATAAAACCTGAAATTTGTGAATTGAAATAAAACTGCTTAGACATATTTAACAGAAGGCGTGGTTTAATAGTTCCAGCATAAATATAAATAGAATTGCATGAGAATAATTGATTATGATTAATTAAAGTGAAATTTTTAACAATTAAATCACGAAACCTTTCTGTAAATATAAATTTTCAATTAATGTCAAATAAATATTGCAAATTAATATAATTTGAATAATCATGTGCAAAAAAGAGTAGTAAATTATATATATCAAATATTTTAAAATAATGTATAATGAATGATAAATATAATAGTTCTGTAAAAGGTAACTGGTTTTAATCTCTTAATTTCTCATTTTAATAGGAAAGTTGCCTGTAACACGATGCGATAATTAACTTTATTGCATGTATAAGACAAAGCTTAATATCTAAAAACAAGGATGACAACATCCATAAGTAGCGAAGCTCAAAATTTATTGATAGACATCTGGAAAAAAAATAATCTTTTGATTATGTAAAAAAGACATAAATGGAATAAATCACGAAACCTTTTTAAAATGTATAATGTCTTTTGAGACATTAAGCTAATTGGCGGTACCGGCAGGCGAAAGTGGCACCAACATCAACCACAGTCCAGCCAGCAGCGGCTCTGCCTCACCTGGGCCGCCAAATAGAAATCACCTAGTTTATTTAAATTAATCAGCAATGTTCACCCGTAATAATTAAAACTGTATAATTATTAGATAAATATGAATATATTGATATATTAATATGATTACCATGTAATAATGTAATAATTAAATGTCTATGTGATTATCTCATAATAGGGTTGAAAGAGTTATTGAATAAAAGTTCTTATTATTATTATTAAAATCTAGGAATCGATCTAGCACCCCAACCAACAGCAAGTCTTTATATTAAACTTGGTGAAAATATGTATAATGTTGACTTATTAATCCCTAAAAATTACAGCTTTTTATCTTGAATAGGAGATGAAAAAATCGTGAAAACTAGGCATCGATCTGGCACCCCAACCAATTGTCATATCTTAAAAATCTTTATAGAATTGTGTAAAAAGTTGACTTAATTAATGCCTAAAAATTCCAGCCGTTTATCTTGAACAGGAAATTAGATAATGATGAAAACTTGAAAAACTAGGAATCGATTTGATCCCTGAAAAGCTCAGTCGTCTGTGTTGAAAAGCAGTCGAGAAAATTACGAAAACAAAAAAGCTAGGAATCGATCTAGCACCCCAATATACAAACAGATGGACAAAACAATGTACAGATTAGATGCACATATGTTATAGGAATCTTCACTAAAAATTTCAACTGTCTATCTTTAATAGGAAGCGAGAAAATCACGTTTCCCCCACTTTGTCTCTAACAGACGAACAGACGGACATTTCGAATTTTAGAGTAGCTTCGCTACTAATAAATGAATTTATTCAACTCAAGGATAAATAATGAGTTCAACTATGTATATCTTTACCAGGGATTTAAAGGGATTAGACAATGACCTATAAATTAATGTACATCCCCAATTATAATACACAAAATTGCCCCTGCTGTAGATTACAATTAATAATTGAAACTTTTGGACTCTCTGTCTAATGAACCAACCAATCGAAATTTAAGAAATGTGCCCAAAGTTGTTGAGCCAACGAATAAAATAACGTTATTAAATAAAAATCTTTTGGGACTAGTAAATTAAAGAGCCCAATGTCCCCTCGCTCCCTGGTTATTTCTGTGTGGCCAACTTGTATTTTAGGATTATTAATTTCTTCTCATTAAATTAATGTTCATGAAAACTAATAATAGTTATTTCTTTCATCGTATTATAAACAGCTTTCCGCGGATATAGAATGTACAATTATAAGATTAAAACCAGTTTTTTTAGCCCCAAGTAGCCGAAGGCACGGGCTAAAAAAACTGGTTTTAATCATATGATTTAACATTTTTATATTCGTAGAAAGCTGGATATAATACGATGCTAGACATAGTTTTTTCGTATGTATGAGAACCGGTTCCTAATCACCGGATTCGAATAAATACGATAAAATAAATTAAATGCTTTCCCTAAAAGTGCCTAGCGAGTATAGAAATCCCCTCCTTTTAAGATTAATTCAATAATAGGAGAGGGTAGTTTTTTACTCTCTAGCTAACGCTTGCGGGGGGCTCTAATCCTGAAAGGCTATTTTGTACCCAATATACTAACTAACCTATAATGAGTTACTAAAATAAACCCTTATTTTCAATTTAATTTTGCAAATCGAGAAAATGAGGGAATCAAAGTCGGGTGAAATAAAATGCTACATAATTGACTCATCATGTTTAAGTATTACCCATTAAAATATGAATCATACTAATAAATTATTAAAGACGTCTTCAGATGGACCGTTCAAATAGAACACAAACACATAAGGAGTAAGTTTCAAATACAGGCATTGGCATTATGATAAAGGCAAAAACTGAAATAAAAAGAATTTCATACTTTTAGCAGTATCATTTTTGGTTTAATTTCAGAAAAAATATCAGATTTTTTAAATAACCATCCACAAATTGATCTACTCTGAAAGGAGCGTTTTTAATACCCTTCCAGCAGCTATATCAGCATTCAACGACAAATTTTCCAATAAATCAAATATAATGAAACAAGGATGACAACATCCATAAGTAGCGATGCTCTAAAATTATAAAATCACGAAAACTAAAAAATCTAGGAATCGATCTAGCACCCCAATTAACAGACAGATGAACAAAACAATGTATAGATTAGATGGGCATATGTAATGAGAATCTTCCCTAAAAATTTCAGCTGTCTATCTTGAATAGGAGCCGAGAAGTTACGGACGGACTGACTAACGGACAAAGTGAATTATAGAGTAGCTTCGCTACTAAAAAGTATCATTTTCTTAATACAATCCTAAATAAATGACGACATTTACTATTGGCATTATTATTTTTATAGCAGACAAGAAATACGACGTAGACAATCATTATATAGTGCATTTCCAAGTGAAATGGCTATCTGTGTGTCTGTCTGTAGCTTAAGATCTGCAACAGCTGGTTGAACATGGTTCTCCTTCACAGGGAAGATTTAAAACTCCTTTTGTAACTCC